>NC_089585.1:72007294-72610327 GCF_019320115.1 Miscanthus floridulus
AGCTCCTGCAACAGGGGTCAACAAACCCTAAGTACTTGAGGGTACTCAATAAGTGTTACCCGACTAAAAGAAAGACTCCAAGGGCATGCGGGTTTAAAGGTAAGGTAGAAGCAAGAGTAACTTTTGCAGGAAAGCTTACTACAAGTGGATTCTTACTTTCGATATTTTAGTTGCGTATTAAGTTATCATCAGTATCTAGTTAGCACCTAGTCTAAATCAATCGCTTCATTAAGCATCTTATCCTATCTCAACTTATATCATCTCATATCCATTAGTAACCATGTTTTATTGATTAACTATGATATAGGTCAGAGGATCTAGTCTTCATCTCTAAGAAGCAATGGTGATTCGAATCGATTAGGCCCAACTGGGGTTTCTTTACCACACGGCATATGCAGGTCCAAGACCTACATATATCAACCTTCACTCGGATCCTCCAAAACATGAACCGATCTGCGCTACCTGAGAGCACAGTACTCCACCTCCCTGTGCCACTCTTGGTGGATCCACAGGATGTGTACATGCTACTCCACCATCTACCACGCCTGATGCGCAGTTGTCTTTTCACATAATGGAATAGCCAGGGTATCAGGCTTACCGGAGTATGTGCTAGTACTGCAAAGTCTCGACCACATGGTGGCCTACAACGGTATGGTCCTCAATCGACACAGGTGGGATGATGCACAATAGGCTCTCACCATCGGCCTACCCACCAGAGACATTTCTCATGTTCTGTACTTGGACATTACCAATATCCCATACGGAGACATAACCATATCATGCCCCTATCTCAATTTAGATATTTAACATTATTTGGGTAATCTCATGAGCCATCAGTAGAGCTATGAGGATCAAGGTAAAACCTATTTCTCATGAACGATGAAACACTCATTTGACTTTTATCAAAATCTAAGCCTTACTAAGCATAAGAGGTATCGACCTATCTATACTAGCAGGGTATAACTAAGGATACCTGTATATCAAGGTAATCATGCAGCAACGGTATTCAACCAACTTCTAATTACTTAATGCACATCTCACAAGACGTAAAGTGTAATAAATATTTGTAAACACTAGAGAAGGGTTTATGCTCTGGGGCTTGCCTGTGTTGTAGAGAAGGTTAGATTTCCCAGAACATCACAAGGGTCCGACTTGGCACCAATACCATTGGTGGATGGACCTTCTCTGAAACTTGATCAACATGAGTCTTCTCACTCTCGTATGTACTACATGTAAGAAATGATGCTTTGCTTAAGATGATGGAATGCATGACATGATGCATGATGAAAGACACACAAGTGCATAGCAGAACTTAAACTAATCTAAGAAAGTTGAATACAACCTTCCTTCGCGGTACAACTAAGGTTATTACTTGTAAAACACTTTTATTTATTTAACTAACAAATGTGATTAGTGGTTATGATGAAGGCAACACTTACCACAATGTACTAGTCAAGCAAGGCAAGGTATTTAACTAACATTACATAAGTTCAAACATGAGGGCAAGCAAGGATCATTACATGCCTTAATCACATGCATTCACTAATTAATCATTTGAGTAAACTATTTCATTTATTAATTAACAAGTTAATTATGAGCATAACAATCATGTAATTAGTTGCCAAGGAATAGTAGGGGTTTTGTGTCCCAAGGTCCACAATCAACTCCAAAATCACATTAAAACCATTTAATGATTTATAGAAATTATTTTAGTATTTTTATTAATCCATAAAAGGCATGGAATTAAATGGACAATTTATTTTCATCAAAACAGCACCAAACTTTTTTTAAGATATATCTAAGCATCTAAAGCATACACAAAAGGTTTCATGATTTTAGGATAAATATTTTAGCCTATAAAAATCATGGAAGGTACATTTATTAATTAAAAGAGGTAATTTCTAAGCATATCAAAAATACTGCAAATGCTCATTTCATATTTTTACTAGGTATAGTACATGATAACAAGCATACAGAAACAATTTCATAATTTTATCATGTCCTAATAATTAGTTATGAATTTAGCAAGAAACTACACTTTTAATCCATTTCTGAAAAAGATAAAATCATTTTTTTCCTGCGCCAAAACTTTTCTCACGCGCTACATTTCTAGCCACAGTCACTGACGTGCGGGGCCAGGGTCAGCGCACAGTACCGCCCGCACGGACCGCGGCGGCACTGGCTTTGACCGGTGGGTGCTCTCCGGCACCAACCTCGCCGACGATGAGACCAACCCTAGCAGACTCATCTTGCTCTTGTGTACATGGCTGATGCTACTTGTTGACCCTCTAGTGCACCGCAGCAACCACGACGATGGGCCATGGCAGAACAGCAGCGCTCCGGTGCGGCGAACAACACCGACGGTGATGTCTCCGGCAGCGTAAAGGACACCAACAGCACCCCCACGACATAGCGACTCTAACCCCGGTATCGGTTGAATGATACGCGGCACGCAGCGAGCTCGGCTCCATCAATGGTGGCACGGTGGGGTAGAACACGGCGGTGCTACGCGTTCCGGCGATGACAGCATGGTAGAGTCAAAATTAACGGTGTGCTACTGTAGCAGACTGAAAGCTCATCTTCCCCTTCGTTTTTGTCACGATTTTGCAAAAGAACTTGTTGATCGGCCTTAAGCAAACTTGTACAACAATCAGAGATCTGCAATATTGCTTAAGGGCCTAGCATCGAAAACTTGATAGTTTTTGAGATTTTGAATTCCCAAGACAGGAACTTTAAAACTGAAAGACATGATTCAGTTAGGGTTTCGAAAAGGAGTTTTGGTTAGCAAACTTTGAGCAATTAATTAAGACTAAACATGGATCAAGCATTACAAATAATTACCCCTTATCATAGAACAAGCATTACTCCAATCAATAGAACAAAAGTTGGATAAATTTTATTTATAAAAATTGATTTAATAAAATCCCAAACATTGAACCTTATAACTAATAACAGCCATGCAAAAATGACAGTATGAGAATTAGTTATAGGATTCAATCTTTGAGCTCAGATTCCAACATGTTTGATTTGAAACCATTTCCCATGTTTACTTCCATGATAAAAGGCATACTTTAAATAACAAGTATATATTAAGAAAATTTTAATTGTTTAAACATATATTACTTTATATATTCATAAAGAAACTTAATTACTATTATGGACACCATTTCATGAAACATGTGAAACATCACCATTGCAACATATGAAACATTACATATGAAACACTATAAAGCAACACATGAAACATCACATATGCAACATGGACATGCTATAAATGAAGCATGAGTTGCATTAATGAAACATTACTTGATGATTATGCTTCATGATGCACATGATCAAGTTTTAACTGCTTTTTAACATCTAGGATGTTACAGTCCCGCATGTACACGTTAGATGGATAAAGGACCGAGCGAAGACTTTTATGATGAATTGCAAGCGTTACGGATGAGTAACTGCAGGTCTCACAGGTACACGTCGGACATCTGGTCCCATAGGTCGGATGTAGAAGGGTCCCACATGTACACGTCGAATGGAGAAAGGACCGAGCGAAGACTTTTATGATGAATTGCAAGCGTCATGGATGAGTAACAGGGTTGTCCCATAGGTACACGTCGGATGGAGAAGGGTCCCACAGGTACTCATCGGATGGAGAAAGGACTGAGCGGAAACTTTTATGACGAATTGCAAGTGTCACGGATGAGTAACTATAGGTCCCACAGGTACATGTTAGATGGATAAAGTATCGTGTAGAGATCTATGATGAAGCTGTTCGTTACAGATCAAATATTGTTCGTCACATATGTGTAATTAGTTCAATGATGAAGCCCTGTTCGTCACAGTTTTAAAGGAGATCATCATAGATGAGACACGCGAGTGATCTATGATGAAACCCTGTGCTCTTCTATGATGTTTTTTGTGATGATGCCTGATTTTATCATAGAAAGGGAGGGTTGCAGGATCATCACCACTAATCTAGGATGAAACAGAAATATTCATCATAAAAAGCGCTCTTCTATGATGGTTTCGGATTCGTCATTAAGATTTTTGTCATAGAAGTGGATATTTCTTGTAGTATAATTTGAGTATGTGCTAGTTATTCGATTATGTGGACAATATGACTAGATGCCCGTGATAACCAAGTTAAGTCATTACCTCATTTATTCACAACTCTACCTTGAAGTATTGATTGTTTACTTTAGCACATAATGCATTCTTATTTGCTTAGATACGGAAGTCAAACTTGTGATGGGTTTTCTCATGGTTCACGTGATTATAGGGAATTGCTAGTTCAATAATGAACACTACAAAATGAACTATAATCTAAAACTTGACCAATATAATGAATATGATTGAGGTGAGCAAGGGTTAGGGTCACGACAAGATGGGATATCGAGTGACATAACTAGCTTGGCTAGTTAAGGACCATGACATTTGTTGTATTTAGGTCTTGAACATCACCTTGTACAAACCACTTGCCATGGATGGGATTGTAATCCTAGTACTATTGCAACCAAATAACCTCGTGGATTCAGTGTGACTTGGGGTGCATGGTAGATAGACAAGCCAGTACCCTAGACCATCTCAAATCCTTCATGTGTAATTTGATCGGGCATGAGAAGGTTGAGGCGTGAGATACACCTAATGTACTGATGAGTCATATGGGTTGTATCCTTGTTCTTCAGTGGCTAAAACATGTACCCCTATATAGAGTCTTGAAAGTGATTATAATTCGAATACCATGCTCTTGGTTATGAACATGTTCTATGACTACTTGCTTTAGTGTAGTATGTGATGAAAGGAGTCATGGAAGATCAAGCTCCACCCTTCCTTACTTCATCATGCTTATTGGAACCTTGATATGCTTAGAAGTAGTCAATAGACAACATTTACTTTATGCAAAAATGCTTTTTATGCAACCCAACTTTCTACCTTGCTAACTCCAAGATACATAATCCTTTGTAAAATTATTTTGGTATGTATCTTGGAGTACAATCCTATACTCTGGGTGCTATTTTTGAGTTAGTTTGCAGGTGAGGATGCCCCTACCTATGGCTACTTCTATTCCCCAAATCGCTATTAGATGGCTAGCATTATCGGTCATACACCCCGAGTGTGGCATGGCTGTAGGGTCGAGATGGCGGACTAGAGGGGGGTGAATAGTCCTTTCTAAAAATTAAACGCACTGGCTAACCGAAACAAATACGGAATTAAAACTATCGGTCTAGCCAAGACTACATCCCTCTATCTATGTTCTCAAGCACCTTAAAAAAGATCCTAAACTAGCAACTAAGGTGCTGGGCTAGCTAGAGCTCACCTAACCAATTCTAGGAGCAAGGTCACACAAACCTATGCCACTAGTACTTCAAGCAACGAGGAAGCTTCTACACATGCTAGTAAGCAAAAGCACAGAGCCACCTAAGCTTAGTAGCAATGCTCAATAACAAGGCTACACAAGACAAATTATAGAGCGCAAATTACTTAGCTACACAAACTAAGCAATGTGACTAACAAGGTTACTCAAACCGAATTAGTCACGCAAGGGAGCTACTTCTGTGCTACACAAACAAGAAGGTAACTAGCAAGCTACACAAGCTAACTAATTACAAGAGCAACTACATAAGCACAATGTATATGAAAGTAATTACAAGCTTGTGTAAGGGGATTGCAAACCAACAGGAAGACAAGGATGACACGATGATTTTTATCCCGAGGTTCACGTGCTTGCCAACAGGCTAGTCCCCATTGTGTCGATCGTTCACTTAGTGGTTCAATGGCTAATTGGCACCACACCAAGCCCACACATTGGGCACCATAAGAACCTCACAAACCAAGGTAGGGTAGCTCAATGACATGCTCTACTAGTTTTGCTCTTCACGGCTCCCGTGGGGTGAGCATGGTACCCCACACAATCTCTTCTCTGGAGCACCACACAAGCTTCTTGCGTGCTTCGATGGAGACCACCACCAAGCCGTCTAGGAGGTGGCAACCTCCAAGAGTAACAAGCACCATTGGCTTGCAACTTGATCACCTAGTGCCACTCAATGCAAACTCACATTGCAACCACACTAGAATCACACTCACACTCAATCGGATGATCACTTTCAAGCATATGTGAGTTAGAGGGCTCCCAAGCACACCTATACAAGCCACCAAGTCTTAAGGGTGCTCAGCCACCAACCCAAGGCCGAGCTCTACCTCTATTTATAACCCCCAAGCCAAATAGAGCCGTTGAAGCCTTGGAGCACATTTCTACGCGGTCACCGGACAGCAACATGCGGGCACCGAACAAGGGGGTGGCGGTGCCCCAATGGTCGATTTGAGATAGATATTTCAAACTAGCCATTGGACAAGTGGGAACTGGACATAGGGGGATGGTGCACCGCCCTATGGGTGGTGGTGCCACCGGCCTGCCAAAACCCAAACCGGTGCTCTCTGGAAAAATATGGCGGTGCTAGGTACCGGACAGTCCGGTGACCATGGCAGTGCCACCTTCAGCTCAAACTTGATTTCCATCACATCAAGCTTGTAGAGCATTTTATTAGCTTTCCGAAAAGTCCTAGATCATCGAAATTAGAGTTTGAAGCTAAGAGTTATGCCCAAAATACGAAAGGGTGGTAGTGTTGATATGGGCACGTTGCAGGGAGTGGCGGTGCACCGTGCAAGGGGTGGCGGTGCCACCGCCCTAGGGTGTCCGGTGCACACCAGAAAGGGCAGTGCCACCCCCTAGGCTGGGCTACACGTTTGGTTGTGTTTTCTGACCCTCGGACAACCCAAACTTGCTATTTTCTTCTTATTTTCTTCTCCAATTTCACCAAGTTAATCCAAAACAACTCCAGCAACTTCCCCTTTGCAAAAGTGCAAACACCATCAAGTGTACAACATCATGTGCAAGTGTGTTAGCATTTTCACAAATATTTTATCAAAGGATTAGCTCTCTTTTCACCATGCCACTCGATCCTAGCAATGATGCAAAGTTAGATCACTTGAGTGGCACTAGATGACCGATAAGCAAACAAGTTTGCTCCTCTTGATAGTACGACCATCTATCCTAAACCCAGTCATTAACTTCTCTATACACCTATGACCGGTGAAATAAAATGCCCTATATGTTATACCTTTGCCTTGTGCATTTCATTCCATCTCCTCCAATGTTGATGCAACACATGCACCAACCATATCACAAATGATATGATCTACTTCATATCATCACGTGACCTTGTTGGTTCATCGATCTGGACCTCACTTGCTCTTCATCGTTGCCTTCATCCATCAGCGCCAAGTCTTGCTCAAGCTTCACCGCCACGTGGTCCATTGCTACAATGCCTCCAACTTGCCCTCCATACTTGCAACCGGTCCATCAAGCCAAGTCTTGTCTTGATCTTATCCACCTTAGTTACATGACTCAATATCATGTCTTATATGCAATGAGCTCCTTCATCACATGTGTTAGCCTTGTAAAAAAATCCAAGCCATTTCACCTCTATGGCATAGGTTGCTCACACATGATGTACTTGTGTACTAATCACCTTTGTATCTCACTCAAACACATATTAATCCACCAAAGGTTGTCACTCAATTACCAAAACCAAACAAGGACCTTTCAATCTCCCCCTTTTGGTAATTAATGACAACTCTTTAAAGATATGGAAATTAAGCTCTTTTGGATTCATGTTGCTTGCCCAAGCAATTTTACCATGTGTAAATGATTTTGGACAAGTACCACAAACCCTAATTGGTAGTACTAGCTCCCCTTACATATGTGCTAGAGTGTTTGGTTTGAAGATCGCACATATGTATAGATTGGAATTATGGGAGAGTGATTACTACCAATGATGCTAAGGTATAAAGAATTAACCTTTGATGCGTGATACCAATCGAGTGCACATTTTAACACATCCTTAGCACCATGAGTAGTTAGACAACAAAAACACTAGAAACCCTGTAAGATCAACATTATAAGCAAGGTTCTAGTACTACTTGTAAAAGCACAAGTCCAGCTACCATCCTATACATGCTAGTTATCATTTCATCATTCAAGTTATATAACTAGCATACACCACACAAGCATGCATATCAAATTTAAGAACTTATGCAATGCAAACAAGCACATGAATATGCACATATCAAATACAACCAATCAAAGTTTATGAGCTTGCTCCCCCTACTTGTGTGCTTCTCTTGTCCAAAAAACTTTGACCCTTCTCTATTCCTCAATGTTGCTCCCTCTTTGTGCATGTCCATCTTCTACTTCTCCCCATGATGCATTTTCATATCTTAGTTCCAACTTCTTCCCCTTTGTCATCAATTTCCATAAAAGGTGTGCTTCTTTTGATACAAAGGATTGCATTGGGGTAGATGGTTGATACTTGAATCTTGCATTTTTATGGACAACACCACATATGTTGGAATGACACCACTTGTAACCCTTGAGATACCTTATATAGGATCTTTTGACTTTGATACCAATTTGTGGGACACCTCCCCCTATGTCATAGCATGGGTCATCCACTTGATAAACTTGAGCTCTTGTTGGTGAGAGAACTTTCTTCACTTGATGATCACTTAAAGTTAAGGATCACTTGTGGAACCACCATTTGATGTGCTAGATACCACTTGTATGAATGCTACTTGTAACAAAGTGATAATCTAGATATACCACTTATAGAGACCATCATGAAACCACTTGTAAGATTTGTCAATTATATCTATTTTTTAAACACTTGTCATCTTCATGAGCTTCTATGTTTGACTTGAACTAGATTGATTTGCCTAAGCTTCCAAGTCTGGTTTGAACCCTCTCTAAACTTCTTCACACACATTAAGCGGTTATCTTATCAAGGTTGTACTTGTCACTTGTTGGCAATCCAAAATAGATCAAGTACTTGGGTTTACTAGCTCATGAACAAACTCATATACTACCACTAGATCAATTAATCATACAAGCAATAGTGGTAGGCTATGAATTTTTAAAATTTCATTTGTAATGCATGATCCTAATAAGCATGTACTATATATGCACTAACCGCATACTAGTAAGGGGTGAAATGATCATGCATATTACAATGATACCTTTGCTATCTTGGAGTAGAGGATAGTCATTAGATTCTAATTAAGCTCCACAATAGCAATGTGAAGTCTAATTATAAACTTGGTGAAGACCAATATCAATATTTGAATTTCATTCTTCACCCATATGAAATGAGGACCACTAATATGATCAAGTGCACTAACTCTTGTTATGGTTGGCTTGCTTCTTTATTCTTTATTGCTTGCATGAGAGCACTCAATGTGAGTAACCACTTGAATTCCAATGATTTGCTTTCTTTTGGGTATTGCTTGCTTGTTAGATCAACCCTTTGATTCTTCAACTAAGCATCTCAAATGTTCCTTAGATCACCACTTCTATTTTAGCCTTCTAAGCACCACGCTTGGTTTACCTACAAAATGCGGGAAGTCCCTACACTAGGAGAAGTGACCTCTCTCCAAAGAACCATTCTTGACACTTACTTGAAATAGCTTTGATTGATTGATCCATATGATGGACTTAACTTGATGTGCAAACTTGAATCTTTCTTTTTTAAGTATTTTTCTTTCTACTTGTTTAAGTCCTTTTATTTCTATCAAATGATTTCCAATTGTCACTAGAGCTTAAACTTCATCTTCATCTTGAGTTTGATCTTGATCCTCAGTTTGAGTACTAAATATGTGCCAAACACACTCCACAATCAAATGACCTTGTACTCATCACTTGTCATGCTTCTAGCTCATATTAAAACCAAACTTAGGTACCTCAACCACCTATAAACATGTTTCCAACTTAAGGACCTTTCAATCAAAGTGACTCCAAATCAATCCAATAATTGTCACTTTTCTAGCAGATTATGTACCCTTCAATGAAAAACCCATATCTCCCAATTTATAGATCCAATTACCATAAAATTTGGTGGAGATGTGACTCACTAAATCATCTAGCATCTGTAAAAATTTGAGCTTTATTTGAATTCTAGATTTCTACCAGATTTCATATCTTCCCACACTGCTATATGCTAAAAACTGCTGCACTATAGCTGACAAGATCCACTCCAAAACCGAAGCAATTCTTATCCAATTGTCATGAAATTTCTACAGAAACTTATTCCATAAGTCTAGAGCATGCATACCAAATTTAAAGCCAATCCAAATAGATTTGATCACTCAAACTCAGACTTGATCTCAGCTAGCTCAGTTTTTCAAATATAGGACATATTTCTTCACATGAGCTATTTTTCTTCAAATTGAATCAAACTTGAAATTAACTTATTTGAATACTTTCACAAGACATAAATCCATTCAATCCACTTACTAAAGGTCATATTATGAATTTATCCAACTCAAATCAATCCAAATTTGATTACTAATCAATTAATCCATTTAATCATCTCATAGCAAGCAACATATGCATATTTATCCAATTTAACCAACTCATATACACCCAAATGAATGATATCAACTAGAGATATACCTTAGTTAGCTCATGATCATCCTATTAGCAAGCTTCAACTCATATATATACAAGCCACCAAATATATCCACTAAATCACCACTACTTGAATTATAGCACATGTATGTTGTAGCACATTTGGACTTCACTAACTTGTCATGGCATTGGGATAATGATCATCACTTTGCAATACTTGGCTCAACTATATGGTCGACAAGGTGAATATCATTTGAACCAATTCTCCAATGCCGATGGTACCTACAAACAATCATCCACATTTTGATGGTGCCCAAACTAGTTTGGGTCCTCTTAAGTTAGGAGCAACATACTTAGGCATTGCCTTAGTATGAGTAGTGGTATGTTTTGCAATAGCAACCATTGAGGTACCATTACCATCCTTTCTAAGCACAATATTATCATCAATTGAAATGGGCTTAGAATTATTACCTAGGGGACATGAATTAGCCATGTGTCCCCTTTCCCGGCATCAGTAGCAATTTCTCTTGGTTAGAGCCTTCTTTTCCTTGCTCATGTGTTACTTCTCATTGCCTTTCTTCTCCTTGTTTGCTTGAACATTCTTCTCAAGCTTGCTTGGACAACCCGAAGCTAGGTGGCCTAATTCTTCACATGCATGACACTTGATGTGAGCTAAATCTCTCTTCTCTTTTTGATTCTTGCTCATCATGTTGGTATCTTGAATAAGCATTTGATGCCTTGCTCTTCCACCCCTTCTTGTTTTCTTCTTCATCATCATCAAGTCACCACCATTTTCATGGTTGATCTTGAGTTGCTCTTGGGGTGTCTTTTCTTGCTCAACTTATGGCTTTGGTTGAGGCTTCACTTGTTGCTTCACCAATTGCTTGTTGGGCACATAGAGGTGAGGTGACCCCATGTGCGGCACTTGAAGCACTTGACATGCTTTATCCTCTCTTCTTCTTTCTTCAACTTGAGCTTCTCTTCATTGGTGCAACCATTTGCAAGATGTCCCACTTCATAACATTTGAAGCACATGAAATGAGATAGCTTCATTTGTTCTTGCTTCTTCATCTCTCTTTCATATCTTTTCTTGCCCCATCTCTTGCCCTTGATCTTGCTCTTGTTGAATCCAATGCTACTCTTGTCACCATAGCTTCTTTTGTTGTTTAACATATGCTCAAAGGTGACTTTTGAGTTGTAGCACCTCTCTAACTTGTTGCTCAAATTCTTCACTTCACTTTTGAGCTCATTATTCTCCTTCAGAAGGTTAGTCTCACAAGACATAGAAGTAGAACAAGCATCTATATGTAAAGAACATGGCATAGCTAATAAATCATCACAAGAGGTGGATACATTCTTTTTGCCTACATCACAAGGGTTAGTAACAACATGTGATTGATTAATTGACCCATGTGATGAGCTCTCACTAGTTTAAGATTTTTCATTTGAAAAGCTCTTTAGTGAGAAAAGCATGGTCTTGTGCCAAGTTATCATGAGCAACACTAAGTTCCTCATGAGCCAATTTTAGCTCCTCATGTGAACAACTAATGACATAAAGTAGATGCTTTTGTTATTTACATGTGTTCTTTAGAAATGACTTTTCATTTTCCAATTTACTTGTTTTAGCTATCTCATTTTCTAAAGCTATGTTCATGCTAGCAAGTCTACTAACAAGCTCATCATATGAATCATGACCAATTATATTGCAACTTGATACCTTAGTATCACCTTGTGACATGAGGCAATGTAGGGGTGTTGGAGAGCTTGTTGTAGCAATATCATCCGAGCATTAACAATCATCATCACCATCAAGTGTGCATGGGGTAGCATCATCATTTGCATTACTTGAGGCATCATCATCAACCTTGTCAAGTGAACTTGTGGTAGATCTTTCATCATCATCACTTGACCATGAGGTGGAGCAATCTTCCACAATTACCAAATTGTGGTCATGCTCAACACACTCATGTGCCTCCTCCTTGGGTGCCTCATCATCATCATTATTGGAGACCCTCCCATATATCAAGTTGAGGTACAACCAAATATCATGGGTGGTCTTCATGTACATGATCTCCCCAAATATGTTATCTTTCATAGATTGATAGAAAATGTTAGTAGCTTGGCAATCGAGATGTAGGCATTTCTTTTGCGCTTGAGTTGCATTCTTTTCATCCAACGCAAGAGAAAAGCCCACATCTACAATCCACCATATTTGAGGTGAAATAAACTTAAAATTACATGTCATCCAATTTTTCCACCGTGCAAAGTGTGTGCCATCAAAAGTTTATGGACACTCAACATCTAGCCCATAAGGCGCCATCCTCTCAGGTCGGTGAAGACCACAAATGAGAGACCTAGTTCTGATACCACGTGTAGGGTCAAGATGGTAGACTAGAGGGGGGTGAATAGTCCTTTCTAAAAATTAAATGCACCGGCTAACCGAAACAAACGCGGAATTAAAACTATCGGTTTAGCCAAGATTACACCCCTCTATCTATGTTCTCAAGTACCTTAAAAAGATTATAAACTAGCAACTAAGGTGTCGGGCTAGCTAGAGCTCACCTAACCAATTCTAGGAGCAAGGTCACACAAACCTATGCCACTAGTACTTCAAGCAATGGGGAGCTCCTACGCATGCTAGTAAGTAAAAGCACAAAGCCACCTAAGCTCATAAGCAGTGCTCAATAACAAGGCTACACAAGCTAAATTATAGAGCACAAATTACTTAGCTACACAAACTAAGCAATGTGACTAACAAGGTTACTCAAACCGAATTAGTCACGCAAGGGAGCTACTTCTATGCTACATAAGCAAGAAGGTAACTAGCAAGCTACACAAGCTAACTAATTACAAGAGCAACTACACAAGCACAATGTATATGAAAGTAATTACAAGCTTGTGTAAGGGGATTGCAAACCAACGGGAAGACAAGGATGACACGATGATTTTTATCCTAAGGTTCACGTGTTTGCCAACATGCTAGTCCCCGTTGTGTCGACCGTTCACTTAGGGGTTCGGTGGCCAATTGGCACCACACCAAGCCCACACGTTGGGCGCCACAAGAACCTCACAAAGCAAGTGAGGGTAGCTCAATGACATGCTCTACTAGTGTTGCTCTTCATGGCTCCCATGGGGTGAGCATGGTACCCCACACAATCTCTTCTCCGGAGCACCACACAAGCTTCTTACATGCATCGATAGAGACCACCACCAAGCCATCTAGGAGGTGGAAACCTCCAAGAGTAACAAGCACCACCGGCTTGCAACTCGATCACCTAGTGCCACTCAATGCAACCTCATGATGCAATCGCACTAGAATCACACTCACACTCAATCGGATGATCACTTTCAAGCGTATGTGAGTTAGAGGGCTCCTAAGCACACCTACACAAGCCACCAAGGCTTAAGGGTGCTCAACAACCAGCCCAAAGCTGAGCTCTACCTCTATTTATAACCTCCAATCCAAATAGAGCCGTTGGAGCCTTGGAGCACATTTCTGCGCGGTCACCGGACAGCAACGTGCGGGCACCGGACAAGGGGTGGTGGTGCCCAAATGGTTGAATTACGAAGGCTATTTCAAACTAGCCATTGGACAAGTGGGCACCGGACATAGGGGGTGGTGCACCGCCCTATGGGTGGTGGTGCCACCTGCCTGCCAAAACCCAAACCCGGTGCTCTCTGAAAAAATATGGCGGTGCCAGGCACCAGACAGTCCGGTGACCATAGCGGTGCCACCTTCAGCTCCAACTTGATTTCCATCACCTCAAGCTTGTAGAGCATTTTATTAGCTTTCCAAAAAGTCCTAGATCATCGAAAGTGGAGTTCGGAGCTAAGAGTTATGCCCAAAATACGAAAGGGTGGTAGTGCTGATGTGGGCATGTTGCAGGGGTGACGGTGCACCGTGCAAGGGGTTGCGGTGCCACCGCCCTAGGGTGTCCGGTGCACACCGAAAAGGGCGGTGCCACCCCCTAGGCTGGGTTGCATGTTGGCCACACGTTTGGTTGCGTTTTCTGATCCTCGGACAACCTAAACTTGCTCTTTTCTTCTCCTTTTCTTCTCCAATTTCACCAAGTTAATCCAAGACAACTCCAACAACTTCTCCTTTGCAAAAGTACCAACACCACCAAGTGTACAACATCAAGTACAAGTGTGTTAGCATTTTCACAAACATTTTATCAAAGGATTAGCTCTCTTTTCACCACGCCACTTGATCCTAGCAACGATGCAAAGTTAGATCACTCGAGTGGCACTAGATGACCAATATGCAAACAAGTTTGCCCCTCTTGATAGTACGGCCATCTATGCTAAACCCGGTCATCAACTTCTCTACACACCTATGACCGATGAAATGAAATACCCTATAGGTTATACCTTTGCCTTGCGCATTCCATTCCATCTCCTCCAATGTTGATGAAACACATGCACCAACCATATCACAAATGATATGATCCACTTCATATTATCACATGACCTTATTGGTTCATTGATCTTGACCTCACTTGCTCTTCATCATTGCCTTCATCCATCGGCGCCAAGTCTTGCTCAAGCTTCATCGCTACGTGGTCCATTGCCCCAGAGCCTTCAACTTGCCCTTCATGCTTGCAACCGGTCCATCAAGCCAAGTCTTGTCTTGATCTTCTCCACCTTAGTCACATGACTCAATGTCATGTCTCATATGCAATGATCTCCTTCATCACATGTGTGAGCCTTGTAACAAATCCAAGCCATTTTACCTCCATGGCATAGGTTGCTCACACATGATGTACTTGTGGACTAATCACCTATGTATCTCACTCAGACACATAATAGTCCACCTAAGGTTATCACTCAATTATCAAAACCAAACAAGGACCTTTCAATGGCTCATGGGTAGTGTTATGTACTATGTTGTTAAACTTCTGTTGTAGCTTATTGTTGAATGATGTGTGACCTCTTAAGATGTTAACTTCACCTATGTATCTTGAACTTGTACTGTAAAGACTTAACTTATGTTTTATGTTAAGTGAACGTGTCTTAGCTATATTGGAGGGTCCTCGCACCCCACCTTTTGTGCCTTTTGATAGGCTTCTGTCGATCTAGAGAATCATAAGTACAGCTAAGACCAGAGCATTGTGGTTGCACTGTATGTTCTAGGTGGGTGCCCCATGAATTGATCCTTACAGTGGGCAAATGTGAGCATCTCTAAAAAAAGAACACTATGCTCAGACCCTAGGTTCCAACAAGAGTTGCTACGAAAAGCCCTATTTTATTAAACAGTGTTGCATAAACTATTAATCAAGTTACCATCATAAGCACATATCATTAGAAAGGGTTGAAGTAGCTAAGCAAGTTCACAACTATCCACATGTAAACCCATGTACAAGGAATTAAGGAATTATAAGTAAACTAGATAGTCCTTAGGGTTTACAAAATTATACACATTTATATAAATAAAATGATTAAAGTGAATAGGTAAAGAATATGGTCAAGGGGCATTTACTTTCTCTAAATTGTTGTGACTACTTTGTCTCTTCAAAATATTGCTCCTAGAATTTACCCTCTTGCTCTCCTTCCGTACACAGTGAACATCACACAAAGGCACATACAAGCAAACAAACTTTATGTAAGTTAAACAATACATTAAACATCAAGAGAAACATTAATGTCCTAGAAATCACCCACTTGCTAGGAACTCATGAGCACAAGTTTTTCTTATAGGTTAAAATAAAAAAAATATTTACTAAAAGGAGGTTATTCAGTAGCCATCGTAGGTTTCATTACTTTTCTTCCATTCAAATTAAAAAAAGCTAAAAAAAGGGGGCTAAAACATAAACAAAAACTAGTTTTCGAGGCTTTTTTTATGAAATCTGCCTTGACATAGAAGATTTCACTTGAAAAGTCATCAAATTCAGGGGGGCTTCTTCAAAGACATGTCGGTGCTGACATGTCGTCTGTTGACCCTTGGGATGACTTTGTCAAGGACCAATACAAATCGTTGATTATAGATTGAACAACCGAGAATCTTTCACCAAAGAGGTTTATGAGGACATTACCCATTTGTATACAAACAACACTATTAAAAAAAGGGCCAATTACTAGCACAATAATTTAATCTCCGGTGAGCTCATTCCTATGCACTTCCTTTTATAATTATGATAATAGATTGCTACTTACTAATATTCAGAGGCGGAACCAACAACTTTGATTAAGGGGGGCCGAACAAATATGATTACACACATAAGTGTATGCTTCAACAACTTTTTTAGTGCTTTTGCATGTGTAGTTAGTATTCATAACAAAAAATAGATGAATTGTCGTGTTTTCAAAATATTATGATTAAAAATAGATGAATTGTCGTGTTTTTGTGATATAAATTAACAAACTTTATAAGGATACTTAACAAAGTTTCACTACATGTGGGGGGGGGGGGGGGGCATGGCCCCTACTGCCCCCTAGTTCCACTTCTGCTAATATTATTATTCATAGGAATTATAGAGAGGTAAGGAGGTACTTGGACAGAGGCATAGATGGAGAGGAGACTAGTGTGCGCATCCCATCCAAGTTGGAGGCCCAAGTCCGCCTCATACTCCAGGAGTAGTTTGCACTCAAATCACAGTCCATGTCACATACAGACTCTATTTTTGACATTCTACTTATGCATGTGCATATAGAGTCTGTTATCGACATTTTACACATGCACAGAAAGCTAATTAAGGAGGTAAAAAGTTCAATGACACTAGTCCCACATTCAAATTTCTTAGGAGTCAAAGGGAATTGCAAAAACAGTTATTTTCGTCACCACTAGATGGTAAGGCTATCTCCAACAGGAGACCCATCAGGAGATTCAAACCCAAAATAAGTCTCCAACAGAATACATATAGCCTCCAACAGAATACCTATATGAAAGACCCATTTTTGATGTCAGGAGAGGTATAACCCAAATCTGAGTATCCTCCCTCCTGGAGACTCATTTGTAGAAAATTTTTTCTTTTGGGTCTTGTTGGAGAAGACAAAAATGAGTATTGAACTATTTACTTAACGCTACCTAAACGTAAAATGAGTCTTGTATTTTTGGTAACGGTTGATGAAGACAGTCTAGGTCCTCACTAGCCGTTGAAGTAGCTGTGTTCTCTTGTTGACATCATTTATCCGCTGCTCCTTCTCACCACCGCCGCACTGTATGGTGAGCACTACGCAGTTGCCCACCTTTTAATTGTCATCGGATCATCCGCTAGAGTCTTCACATTAGCTGTTGGGTTGTCCGGTGACTTAATCTTCATAGTGCCCAAGTTACTGGATGTCACTAGATCGTACACTGTTTGCACCATGCTATCCACCGAATAGTTCGTTAGATAATATTCCTAAGTCTTCAGCTTTGGTCAAACATTCGACCAACACTCTATCGTCCAATGCCTTTGCATCCTTGACCACCGTGCCGTCCACTACGTTCAACTGAATAGTACCCTATTGGATTGATCACCAGACAACCACCCAATCATCCGGCGTGTTCATTCTCCTTGCCGCCAGACTTCTGGTGCTTACAGTTTTCTTCTCTAGACTTCGCAGCATTTGTCATATTCGTTACTCTACTGTTTGGGGGACAACACTACTGATATTTGCACTTGTTGCCTCTCAAAACATTACTCCCTCCATTCCAAATTATAAGACGTTTTGGCTTTTCTAGATTCATAGCTTTTGCTATGCACCTAGATATATATTATGTCTAGATACATAGCAAATGCTATGAATCTAGAAATACCAAAACGTCTTATAATTTAGGACAGATGAAGTATATGAGAAACATTTCAAATGTGAAAAAAGTGAAACGAATATACAAAGATAGACAAAAGTCTTAAGGTGTATTGTGCCCCCCTCCACCAGAATACAAAATCAACTTCTAGAGTTGTTAAGTTAAACTATTTAAAATTTGACAAACTTTGTAGAGTATCAACATCTATGAATGAAACAAGACAAGAAAATATAGTTCATTATGTATCTAATGAAACTATTTTGGTGTCATAAATATTGGTGTTCCTTTCTATAATTCCAATTAAACTTATGATAATTTGACTTTGAACAGCTCTAGAAGCTGATTTATTTTGAGATGGATGAAGTATAATCTTCGTTTTGTTGTTCTATCGATTTCAGACAGGTCAAAGTTATGCGCTCATTTTATAAGAATGTGTACAGCTTTTTGGAGACCTCGCAAGAGTGCAGAAATTATTCAAAATTCTCGTGCCAACTTCTATGAGTTGAAATTTCACAAGAAAAATAAGAATCAACAGGCCAAGGATCTCGCATTTAAACTCTCAATATATTTAAACATTCCCAAGTTCCAATAAAAACTCAATCCTCCAACCATATTTTTGAGTGGCAACTAAATTAGCATGCTGACATTTTCATTTCATATTTCACATGGACATGATTTGCCTTCAGTAGAAAAGAAGAATAAGAAGATGCAGATTTGCAACAGGCTCTATATATTCTTCCCTTTTCACAATATTGGTCCAGAAACAACTTGCACAGCATTCAAGGAAGCAATTAATTGAATAAAAGGATAGACGAACACATGAAAACCAATGATTTACAGGGAGAATGTGCTACAGAACTGAATCAAAATGAGATTGTTGGATTCCATCTATCGACAAGCGTGTTAGCCTTATCGTCCAGTTGCTGAACAAACACGAACCCCAAGCCAAACAAGAAAACCCTGAAGCGGGTTTGAGTATTCCTCTTTGCTATTACAAAAACACATGCACAGCAAAACAACAAAATTACATCATCCCCTCTTTGCTATTTGCTATAATTGGTCTGAGTATTGTGTTTCCATTGACGACCTTTGTCGTTGCAATGAGGAAGTCGTAGCCCATTCCTTCCTGCAATACACAAGGCAAGAGGTATGAAGTGAAGAAAACTAACAACTAAAGTGTGGTCCAACTTCCTCATGCTGTGTTCGAGAAAAAAAAAGTGTGGCCCAACTAAAGAGAAAAAAAATCATAGTCAAAATTCAGGTCTTATATGCAGTAAAAAAGTTAAGCGAAAGACTTTGTTCAGGTAAACAGTAGCATAGTGGTCAGGTTTTTTTTTTTTGTAGTGGTGTGGGGGAGGGCTGATCCGTACAATCAACTTTCATAACAAAGGGGACAACAAAAATCACGAAAAAGAATTTACTCTGTGCTAACCAATATAAATTGGTTGTTCCAAATTATTCTTATTGATTTAGTAGTTGAGAAAACAAAATCAGGAAAAAAATTACTCCTATGTACCATGGATACTGATGTGAATTTTTGTTTCTATATAAGAAAATACCTTGGAATCAATTTGCTCTAAACATCTGAAAACTGAGAAACAAGTAGGACAAGGCGTACCTGTGCACTAAGGAATCGAAGGGCAGCAATCTCAGCAAATGTGACACCACCAATAAATACAACCAAAACCAGAGAGCGATGACCAACCCTAGAATGAACAGAAATTTTAGAAAGCAGATTTATAACTGTGAGAATGCTAGGGGAATGGCCCACAATGTTTTCCATATCAAGAGTATAAGTTTTAGCACTCTTCTCTATTAAAATATGGTTTTGATTGAAGCATGAGATCATTCTCCCAGATCTGCTACATACTGTCCAGAAATTATCTGATATTGCATTTTGGTACCACATATTTCAGGGAAAATTGGTTGAGTAACACCAAAAACTTGACCATCTATGTCTGACGTCAACATGACTAGGTACTTCTGTTGCGATCATTACTATTTACTAACCAAAAAGTTCGGATAATGAAATAGCATGCACAATTTGGTGCATATCTATTTTATAGATGGCCCTGAACCCAATCAGCACGACTATGCTGGAAAACAGTGGCCTCTAGGCAAGGGCAAAGGATAGCTAACGTACTAGGAGTTATGATATATTGTTTTTGCTTTCCTAGAGGAGATGCATGCCATCCTTATAATGATGAGATGACTTGATCCTTATGGAATGACTTGATCCTAGAGAACTAATCTCCAAGCTTAACGAAACAATACAATCTAATCTTATCTCTAAACAATAACACAATCCAAATGCCCTAGGAAGGCATGGTGCTGCTCCTCCCCTCAGATACCTAGTGTGCTGTGCATGACATCTTCCGACCCCAATTTCCTTGAATTTGTATACAGAGTCAACATGGTGTCCATATCCCTCCCTTCTCTCTCCACTTCAATCATTACTGTCATGTTTGAATTGTTACACACGGGTGAATTTACCTGTCAATACTCTGTTGAGCCCCTAAACCTGGATGTACCTCTGGTGACGAATTAATTGTCAAACCACCCTACATGAGTGAGAAAATCTTTAAGGAAAAGATTTTTTTTTATTCCCTAAAACGCGAAGGCAATTCAACGAGTTCCACTCACTCTTTTCAAATCCAGATGTGGGCCTGGCAATAGTTTCAACAGTTCTTCAATAGACCGCCTGCAAAGTGAGAAATAAATTTCAGTGTGAGAAAGTATATGTCGCAAATGTTCTATCCATTAATTAAGGTTATTAAGGTCATGCATGCAAACCACTTGTACAACATAACAGATGAAGCTTTCCCACCTGAAAAAGGATGGGTGAAGCATTTGTTGCCAAATAAACAGCACTTTTTTATCTGATATATTGGTAAAAACTAGGATCTATTTTGAACTAAGAGAGCAGAAATGTAGATAAAGGAAAACTGGGCGACACTCCTATTATATTGGATACTCAATTTAGTAGAAGAGACTTTTTGTAATATATATCAACAAAATGGCTCATAAGTTTCCAGAACTGAAGTCTGCACAATTTATAAATATAAAAAGGAATTGGAAGGCCACATTCCTAAGGAATACATGGGACAAATTTCTTTCTTTAATGCATGTATGTTTTACCCAAGAAAGGAAATGAATAAAGATCATGTGTAATAAGAACTTTCCGTTACTCAAAGACCTAGATATTTTATTCCCTGACTTCTTTTGGCATAGAAACATTTCTCCCATAGGAAGTTAAACAATCCTTTCTCCGCAGATTACATTCAAAGAAACACGTCATCATCATAAAAAAGTAAAGGGACACAAAGAAACAAGCATGAGAAACATACCATCCAGATCTCACTGCATGCTGAACAAGGCGAATACTAAGAGGTGCGTATCCAGAAAAGATGTAGGATACATCAGTAGGGCTGAAATTGACGATAAGAATAGATTAGTAGAAGTTGAAGGTGCAGTTAGATATCGAATGGCTAGTTACAACGAGCTCAAGAATGGCCATAATTATGCCTTGAATAATCATTACAATGAAGCAGTGCATTGCAGGAAAACAAATAACTTCTTAACAAAATTAGAACTAAACAGAAAAAATATTGACTCTAGAACATTTTGGTAAAAAATTAGTATGAAGTTTGAAAGGATGTACCGAAACAGTTTATATAACTTATATGAAGAAGACAGAAACAGTTTACTTTTCTTGAACATGCAGGAGACCTGTGTATCAGTGCATTGGGGATAAAGTTTAAGAATACAACCACCTCTGTTTCAAAATGTGAAATGCTAAACTTCTCTAACTTTGTCCAATACAAAATTGTACCAACATCTACAACACCATATTAGTTTATTAACTCCGCCACTAAATGTCTTGATAGTGCATTTATATGCTACTGTAGATGTTATAACTTGGTCAAAAGTTAGAGAAGTTTGACTTAGGACAAAACTACATTTTGGAATAGAGGCAATATTTATGTAACCATGCATATATGAAACCAAACGCTTGTAGCATGAGCAAATAGAACATAATGCAAAGTATATATAAAGCCTCAAGAGTTAATACTTTGCCGTATCATTTACGTCAACTATAAGCTGCAGTGCTCTTGTAATACCAACCCAATTGCTTCTTGATTCCTGGGTAGTAAAAAAATATGTCATTGAAGATTAGGAAGGCAAAAGAAAACAACATTGAAGGAACCACAGATGACTCTGAAGAAAAAGTTTGGTCACAGTCAAATCTGACTAACCTGCCTCTTAAGAAGGCCAGCCTTCTCCAGATTGTATAACAAGTGCATGTGCTCAAAGCCATAACTATGAAGTATCTCCCGCCTAGCCAGTAAAAAAAGCAGATTAAACAAGGATTAAGTGTACACTCAACAGCATGCTGGAATCTAAAAAATAAATTCTAACAAACATAGGATGTATATAACAAATGCACAATAAAATCCTAAAGCACGTGCTTTTAAACAGCATCTACTCCACAAATCTGTGTATTCCATCTTAAGTCTATATTCAATTCATGCATGCAAACAATAGACGTTAAAAGGTGGATATTTCTTATTAAGGGTTTGCATAGGGAGCAGCACACTTGTTTTGCATTGGAGTATGAAGCATGCCTTACATTTGTTGATAAGACCCAAAAAATTATCTTATGGTAGCACCTCCGCTAGTCACAATTTTTTTGCATTGGGTTACAGGGATCAAAGACGATGTCTAGTTTATGGTCAGAAGCCCAGTCTCAGTTCGCTAGTCAAGGTGTCTCTGGCTAGACATGAGGACACTTTCAGTTTATAAACATGTAGGACTATAAGACCATTGGCCTGGTCATCCTGTTATGTGGCGTAAAGCCTTTATGAATATCTAATATTACACGGTATTTAAATTTATCATGTATGGATGGTGATTCATCAACTTTGTAAATTTATGCACTAGCTTGATCTGGGAGAGGAGGAAAATTACATGGATGCTTTATATTCAGTATTTCTGGGTACCAAAACATCTATTAGTTCATAAAAAGTTGGGAGAAAAGGCGCATCTCTGATGTGATAGCTAGAAAGAAAATTGTGCTCCAAGACAGACGACACTATCAACCCATTTACATATAATGCTACAATACATTTCATAAGTTGTAAAACAATTAACCAATAATGGACATAAAGCCTGCTCACTTCTACTACTTCCTACTGTTGCTGCAGCCGCAAAGACAGCAGGAAATAGCAGAAGTGAGCAGGCTGTTTGTGCATAAGCAATAAAGGAAAAAGAAGAAAGTTTTATAAACCAACATAAGCATACCTCAAGTAATCAAAATTCTTCTTTGGAAGCCCAGCATTTGTAAGAGAAAGTAACACCAAAAGGCGAAGGACATTTTCAATAGCTTCCTGCTTATGTATCATCTCCTCAATGTACTCAAAGCATCTGGGGATGAAGTTAGCTTAGCTCATATATACCGGGAAGAACTAAAACAGGACTCATGTGGTTAATTATGATATCGAAGAAAACATGTGGCCCAACTTAACATAAAATTTAGGCAGCTTTCATAGAAGTGTCAGAGCAAAAAAATATCAGCACAAATGCAATTCAAAACACAAGTTCAACTTGGTGAAAGCTCAAGGAGAAAACTTTGCTTTACTCATTCACCAAGTTTCCTGCATGTCGATAAAACAAGCATACAAAAAGGGATATTTTAAGCAAATGAGTAAACTGAAGGATAATAAGTGATGAATGAACTATAAGAAAAAGAAACAGAAGAAAATTACAAGGTGTTTGGTTTGAGGAATGAACTGTCCATCATCTTGTTTGGTTTGTGGAATAGAATAAGTTGATCCATCACCAGTCACCACCTCATTCCTCACGATCTAATAATCAGTACAAGCATGAGGAATGAGGTCATCTACTATACCTAAATAGGAGGAACCCACTAGCAGATTTATCTGCGATTTCGTGAAGCCACGTCATCGAAAGGCCCCACAACCATTTCGAGTTATTCAAGAGCCAACCCAAGAAACCGAAGAGACAGCGTGGGCTCGTGTGAAACTAATCTCCACCGAGCTGACTCCTGACACCGGTCACTACCTTCGAGTTATTCAAGAGGCAACCCAAGAAACCGAAGAGACAATGGGCTCTCAGACTGAAACTGATCTCCACCGAGCTGACTCTTGGTTTTCATATGGGCGCACTATCGGCACAGGAGCTGCCCCTACAAAATAGACCATGTCTATCTATCTCTCCCCCACCTCATCCCATGAGCATCACTGCTGCTAGAGCCAGACAACATCACCCTAGGCTGCAGTCTGTTGGCATGGGGCATATGGTGCCGGGGAAGGTTGCCCTGAAGATCTACAGCCAGAGCGGGCGAAGGGGATGGGTGGGGGTGGTGCCGATGCGGCTTGCTGCAGGGCGAGGTGGGCCGGAGGCAGCGACGCCAGAGAAGCCTGCATCGAAGATCTGTAGTGACTAGTGAGAGCGCGGGAGGGGATGGAAGTGGCTTTGGAAGGAACTGCCTCCGCCGACGAGTCACGATGCGTAGAGGAAAAAAAGGACGGGGAGGTGCTCGGGCAGCCATGGTACTGAAGGCCAGAAAACTTGCGGGCCTGGGAACTGAAGAAATGAGGGAGTATTGGGCCTGGGAACCTTCAAGCGGGAGAGGTGGGTCTACAAGCCATACTGGCCTAGGTGCTCCTTGCGATACTAATATTATTCCCTATAGTAATACTGTCTCTGAAGGGCGGGCCTGGTGCAAGCGGTAGAGTGTGACCGGAAGGTCCCGGGTTCGAGTCGTGGTCTCCTCGCATTGCATAAGCGAGGGTAAGGCTTGCCACTGACACCCTTCCCCAGACCCCGCACAGAGCGGGAGCTCTCTGCACTGGGTACGCCCTTTATAGTAATACTGTCTCTCTCACTCTCTCTATAGTTAATTAGCACAAATAATGCTTATGTATTATATGCAATTTTAATTGTCAATTTATCAGCAGCCACCAGATGTTATGTTCCTGAAATGAACCGTGTGTATTTTTCAAATGATCAATTTTTTTTTCAAGATATCGGTATCTCTCACTACATGTCATCCTTTCTCCATGATGCAGTACAATGCTACTACAAAGTTCCCTCAGCAACACGCGGGGTATCATCTAGTTCCACCAAATTTGGGGGATGCGTTCCTCCTCAAACCAAACACCCTCTTAAAGAGCAGTGGAAATAAAATGAAATGCAGCTCCTCGGTGTTCAAAAGCAGAAAAAAGGAAGGGCAGTGCAAAGATAAACTCACATTTCAAAGTTCTGAACCTCCAATATTGTTTGTTCTATGTCTAGTCGGGCATGAAAGGAGGGTTTCCCCGTGAACGATTGCAAGTGTTGTGCCAAATGAACATGCCTCTAAACAACATGCAATAAGTTAGTAAAATAATATCAGAGAAAAATGAATGCATCCAATCAACTCACAGCTATCTCCGGTAGCGAGTGCAACCTCCTCACAAAATCCTTGAGCTCCGAAACGGATTGAGTCTGTTAAAAACCACAATATCAATTAATTAATTCCCTTCCCTTTTCTACATTGTACTAGGCAAAGGTAATTTACTGTAGAAATAAACAGACATAACATTTAAACAACACTGAAAGCAAGAAACACACTAAAAGTAGCAAGTTCTTCATACTAAGAGTTCCATCAAAGCATGTCCACATTTAGACTAATTTTGATATTGTTATCCAAGCAATCACACCTAGATCACCGACTATTGTACTAGGAGATGCCCCCTGAATCTTCAAATAAGACAAATTTATTTAGGTCAAGCAGAGCTGTTGATTATACAATGTAAACGGCATTTCTTGATACTTTAATATTTTTATGATCTTGTGTAAATATTAAACCAGCTGCATCAGTCCAAATCCATATCCATGTCACTTCTCAACAGAAGGCAAAGCAAATGCTATATGTACAGGTTATCATAATCACAGGCACAAAGCAAAGACTGAAAAGTGGGTATTGTCTTTTTTTTTTTTGGGCAAAGTTAATCCTCCTGCCATTGATTCAATCCTCTGGCACGGTTGAAGAATAGAGGCAGATTAGACACTTTTGTTTATCAATTGTCCTGATTGAAACAATTACAATCCATTATTGAGGCTTTCTCCAAAGAACTCAATCTTATCTCTAAAACAAACTATAACTTGATTAACATACAAAGTACTTGATTTGTTGGGGAACAATAATTCAATCTTAATATAACATGGGGACTCATTCTGATTCCAACAGTACATAGTCTAAAAAAAATTATATCAGTAAATCATCTGAGAGAGGTCGCCCATATTTAAAACACACATGAACTCGGCATTTGCATCCTTGCTCTTGAACAATGCTGTAAATGACAACAGACATAGAGGACACAGGGCAAAACACAACACACTTAATTCTTACGTTGGTGGATTTCACTTCCGCATAATCTTGCTGAATAGACGTTGCTTTTTGACGTAAAACCTGCAGTCAATACATTATAATTATTTAATATAGGTAAAATGATGGTAGCCATAACTAAAAAAAAGTGGAATTAGAAATGATGGCTATGACAATAGCAGGTACAACCAAAACCACAAAAGTTAGCACAAAGTTCCTTCACATGAATAAACAAAAGTTGAAGTCAGTGGAGTGAACCTGAACTACAACTTCAAAATTGAGGTCTCGGATCTCCTTGTACAACTTATCGCTGAAAAAAAGAACACCAATATAAATGCATAGCTCCAAAAATACAGCAAAATATCCTGTAAAAATGTAAGCCTATGTACAATCAGACAATTGCACACATATATTTGCACTATCTACAGTCACAAATAAGTACCAGTCTCTATCCAATAAATTTGTACGAAAGTAGTTTTCATGAAAAGTCAACTGGTACATTTCCACATAGCCAATCAAGGTACTCATGAAGGTAAGTTGATCAGACATCAGAAGTTTGATTGCAGACATTTTGCACCATCACTTACTTTTGGTAGGAAGGAGTAACAGATATTAACTTCAAAAACTAAGAAATCCATTAATAACAATTATCTCAACTTTACGCTAAAAAAAACAATTATCTCAACTTTCTAGATCCAAAAGTTTCAAAACTGTGCAAAACAAACCATAAGTATCTTGATAATGAAAAGGATGCCAATAGAGTAGCTAAGAATAAAAAACTGAATAAAAAAAGTAGAATGCTGGGTTACAAAGTATTCGTTGGCACAAAGCAAATTTACAATTTAGTAACATGTACTCTCTCAATAACCAATACTAGAAGATACCCCACGTGTTGCTGTGGGGATTGCGGAGAATTTGAAATAAAATTAAATTGAGATGATGTGGATAGCTTCCAATTGAGAGGTTGAAAGTTAGTGGGATGGCATGGCTATTAGCGGGAGATGATGTGGATAGTTAGTGCGGATGATGTGGATGGCTTGCATGATGAGAGACTTGTAGTGGGGATTAGCATTATCTAGATATAGATCAGTCATTTAGGACAGCTAAAAAGGTTTGACTTATGGCAGATCTAAAACGGTTCATATTTGTGACCAGGAGTATTTCAAAATTTAAAGAGCATATTAATAGTCACTAACTGAGGCAGGGAAATTTACCTTGAATTCAGTGGAACTTTAACCTTTTTCCCATCTTGTTGAGCTCCAATGATGCTTGCATCAACTTCCACTGAACCGTTATTAATTTGTAGCATCTGTAGAATATTACATAATCCTAGATATTTAAATTCAACCAATTTGAGATTCTATATCACTGTAGCAATGCAGCAGGTTTAGGGTTTACAAAACGGATGATAGATCATCTGTATGTATCGATTGCATTTATTTAGGCCAAAAAGAATGTTTCAGGACCTATCATGCAGTGATGATGGGCGTGTTTGGATTGAGGCACTAGGAGTACTGGCTGGGCCAGGCAGCACTGCCCAGTAGCCAACCAAAGAGCCCCTAGCCAATGCCACCATATTTAGAGTTACTTTCAGAGTCATAAAGAACAACAGACAAAAAGAAGACAAGGCCTAATTAAGAAAAAGTCCTAGGCAACACTTCCCTGCTGCAAACAAAGCAGGTCAGCATGCAGCTGTGTATGCATTTCTAGATAAACTAAGATTACTGGATCATTATGTGCAATCTAGTAGTGGATATTTACTGAAACAGCATCATAGTAACAAATGTAATTAACAATACAAGAGTAGAAGCAACAGAACAACGGGAAATATTACATCCTCTCTTTACACTCAAGTTGAAAAACACAAAGCAAATTAGCCATTATATAATGGCTAGATGCTTTCATAGATAGTTCTGGAGTGCCAAATAGGCCACCTCCAATATGCATCTGAGCACAACAATAGCGGATCATGAAATTGTTCATTTGACCATGACATACTATTGTGTTAAAAAAAGGATGTTTCAGACATATTTTTCTTTCTCGAACATACAGGAGCGCAGCATATATTTGTATTAATATAAAGAAAGTGAAATACAACAACCCACTTTGTCTCACTTAGGATAACAAAGGGGCTACAGCTGTGGTTTCAGATATTGACAGCCTTTAATACCACTTTTTACTGCTATTTTGTATTATTATTAATTAGGCTAATAAAAATATTAAAAGGCATTCTGGAAGACCATTTGTTGACAGATCTGCTGATATTACATTTATAAGATCATTCCAAATACTTTTCTGTAGATCAATGTTGAAACTAGGGCCTCTTTGGTGCGGCTCCCACACCAACTCTGGCTCCAGCCCCGAGAACAGCTACAGACAGAGCCACACCAAATGGCCTCATGATAGAAGTGCTTCTGGCCTGGGTGACAAAGGAGCTGGAGCGGTTTTCTACGTACGAAGGCGAAGCTGCTTTCTAGGTGCCCCTGCTCCGGCTCTGCCTTCTGCGGTGGCGCAGTGGAGCCGGAGCGGCACCAAACAGGCTCTTAATAGTCACATGAAGTTTGCCAGAGACAACATAATAGATTTAACAACTAAAGAGTTTTAGGTAGTCTTTGGTGACTTAACTGCATTGGTACTGCAAAAAAAAATATTGTTTAATCCGAACAGACATGGTG
The DNA here is from genome assembly GCF_019320115.1 of Miscanthus floridulus. Lineage (NCBI taxonomy): Eukaryota > Viridiplantae > Streptophyta > Magnoliopsida > Poales > Poaceae > Miscanthus > Miscanthus floridulus. Next base: position 72,036,547 of record NC_089585.1, read on the forward strand.
AAATCTGAACAGAGGATCTAGTGGAGGAGTCAGAAAGATGTATGCAGCAATCAACTTTTTCTTGTTGGTAAAAGAAAGGGAATTATACAATTGTTTCTTGTTGGTTCCATCCTTAGATAAAGCGATATTAGAACGTCATACAGATGCAAGTTCATAGTTCTATGATGACTTTACCATGGTAACAGAAAACAGAAACAGATCACATGCTCATGAATTTAAACCAGGATGGAAAGTTTCTATAGCCTACCTCATCCAACAAGCCTTCATACGTCAACTGAGAGCACATTGGTGTCACCATGTCCACCTGAATGGAAATAAAATTAGAACAGATAAGAAAAACTATAATACATCAAAACAGTATCACACCTGATATCACTGTAAAATGTATCACTTAATGACTTAAAGAGAAATACATGGTAAAAATAGAAGACAAGAAGCACTACATGATTGTTTTCGGAAATGAAAATCACAGTGCAAATAGAATATAACAGAATATGTACCTCTCTGTCTAGCAGAATAACAGTGTTTATCTCCGGAATCCCCATCTAAGACACCACAAAGAAAAAAAAAGATGGAACTAGTCAGGTTCAAATAAATTTAGAAACTTGAGTAACAGAAGCAAAACATCAGTTGGTCTTACATCATCCATGTTGACTGTATCCTCTAGTTGCATATTATTCAACAACTCTGCAGCTTTGGTTGACGCCACACCCTTAGCCCTAACATTCGGGATAACCCCGAAGGCAAACTGGCAAAAGAGGAAGTAATAAGCACAAATGCATAGTTTCAAGAATCTTATAAGTCGGTACAACACAATACAACAGGGTGTTATGTCTTCTAATTAATGAATTGTCAACTTGAGATTTTCAATATTTCTAAAATTGGTACATACTCTGTACTCAAGTCCATTTAATACCTCAGGCACAAATGCATGCATTAGGGCCTGTTTGGTTGGTGGCCTGGCCCAGCCAACACCGTCCAGCCCCAGGCCACCAAAAATGCAAGTCTGGAATTGCTGCCTGGTAGGCAGCTTTCCTAGGGTCCAACCCAAACAGGCCACTAGTACTAGGAAGACATAGATACCTCTAATTTATGGATCGCTTGAGCAACATGCCAGATAGAACTTGTATCCCCTTCAATAAGGCATTCCTATAAAATCACAGGGCTAAAATGAGATTCAGAATATCAGAAAGACAAATGCTAGATATATGCAATAGTACCTGCAAAGAATGGTCAAGTTCAAGAGACAGGACATCGTCATCCAATGGAACTAGATATAAGGGATATTCTCCAAATGTCAGTTTCTGATGAACTTTCTCTTCCTCCAGGATCTGCAGATGCCAAGTAAAACAGTTCTTAGAAGCCATCTTCGAATCATAAACATGCTTTATTTCCATTCATCTTCATGGCAGCAGAAAAAGAAAGACATAGATCGCCTTCAAGGTATCTTATTTATTATTAAAACATTAACATACATATATGCAAAATAACAATGTAAAGTCATGGTCAAAGCAAATAATATTTCAGGCCTGATACATATCATGTATGAGAATCATATACATAGTACAAACATGACACAGCCAATGCTTAGCATGTGACAAACAAGGTGCTGTCGTTGAACTCATGTCTAAGCATAGCCTAAGGGCAAAGGCATAAACTGATGAACTAGCTCCAGCCTGCCAAGTGCCAATTTCTGGAACATATAGAAACCAATTTTCAACTAGACTCAGTGATATCTGCTCATTCAAGCAAAACTATAATTGATTGAATGCATGAACATACAAGAATCAGAAGGTTCAAGGATACATGTCCATCATAACTGGGAAACGGTTATTACTTTGAGTTTCATTGTTATTACTAAATTTAAATTTAGAACAAATTAATAGATCTGAGAGTTGCAAACTATTCTACAGCACCCATACACAATATAGAACCCACTAGTGGATTAGTTCAAACATGAAAAGAATAACAGATACCTTCTCACAAGCAACGGTGCGGCGAGGTACAAAGTAAAGGAAGTATTCCCTCTGGAGCCCTTTAGGTTCATCGTTCTTGATTTGACTTGCAATGAACTTCATGAAGCTTAGCTGAGAGCGCACAAGATATATGATTTTTGGGCATTCCGTCTGCAGGGGTTCGGGGGAGAGAATCCGCAATTCCGCGCCATACTCCTGATAAGCAGAATAAAGGGCATAATGAGCTAAGAAACTCTGGAAATTAAACAGATGAACTAGGGTATACGCTGTGGCATAGCCTAGACATTGACATATGATATATATAAAATGTAAAATGTACTAGCAAAGAATATTACTGCAACACAGAATTATTAAAGATAACCAGACAGGACTAGCATACACATAAGTATCATCACACCTTTAGCAGCGATGTCTGCACAATCAGTGACAGAGTCCCAGCGAGCTTGGGATCAATGACCAAGCACTTCTTCCCCCTTATCTGGTACGCATCACAAAGGAAACCAAACTCCTCAGTTCAGCATCAACAACAAGACCACCGGAGATCATGGTTATAACGAGCAGCGGGAGACAGGAAACACACATTTTTTAGGATGCCGAGCAGGTCCTTCTGCGACTGCTCCCTACAAACAGATCGAATAAGCATGTCAGAATCCAGATGCGTAACAGATAGGAGGAGGCGAGCGAATGAGACGGTTCACGATGGTGGGGGCACCTGAGGGCCGCTAGGTTGAGCGGCGCGTTGTCGAGATTGGGGATCTGCGCCATCTGCCCAGCGTTGAATTGAAAGGAATCTATCAAAGTCCGGGTAGATCTCTGCTCCACCCCAGCCTAAACAGAGGTGGACAACGGGGGCAGGAAAGAACGATATAATCAAGCAGTACAGGAATTTTCAGTGTACACTATATAGTTAACACATCATCCAAGATCACAGAATTAAGAAATTTGAGCACGCACGAATCAATTGGCGATAAAGGATGGCTGGATGAGGCAGAAATCGTGCAATACCTCAGGCTGATCGAGCGGGTTTGCGGCGGAGGCACGTCACGGGACGGACCAGCGGGTGTCTACGGAGCAGTGACAGAGTCCACCGGCCAAGGGAGGCAGCTCGGGCAGCGGCGGCGCTCCGTGGCACCCGTCGTCTCCTCCTGCCGCCCAGCTGGATCACCGGCGTGGGGTGCTGCAAGTTTGATAGACCGAAGGTCGCCGGCGACGGCCGGTATCGCTGAGACGGGATGGTCTGGGCTGCGCTGGGCACACAGCCGTAGGGGGAAAAAAAACAAAAACAATAAAACGAGATTTCTTTTGTTTTTATGTTTTTTAATTCGTTTTTCTAAAAAATCACCCGAGTTTACCGAAATATACTTCTTTCGCCATTTTTTCCTTTAAGATTATGAATTATACTACAGAGACAGACGCACTTTCGTGCGCAGCACATTTCGTAATTGGTAAAGTTACTAAGAACATCCCGCAACACATCATCTAACACTAGAAAAGTAGCATCATTAAACAAAAGCTAAAATAATTTTACATACATATGAGAAACCAACTTACTTATCTGACTCTACATTCGGTTTGCACTTATTTCACCGTCAATTAAAATTTTGGTTTAAACGTTCCACTCGAAGGCCCCGTTCACTTCGCTGAAAAAATAAGTCGAAACACTGTTCCCGCTGATTTGTTGTGAGAGAAAAACATTATTTCGGCTAAAAAATCAAGCTGAAAAATACGGATTATAAAAGAAGCGAACATGGCCAAAGTGTGTGGAATTAAGCTTTTCTGCAGAATGCATCTTAATAAAATCAGAGCCTTCTTATATGAGCTTAGACGACGACGAGATCTACTGACTTTGAAGCACATAATTTTTTGTTAAAAATTATCTTGTGTCAAATAATTGATTAAACATTAGAAATATATGAAGGGGTGGTGAACTAGAAAGTTTATGCCTATAATTTTAATAAATTTATTCACGCCATTACACCCCATATCTCAAAAAATTATAACTTGTTATAACAATTTATAGAGATATTTTTTTATAGAAATAGCAGTGCTCAATAAGCTCTACAGGTTTATAGCTCACAACGTTTTTTTATCCATCTTGGGATTGAAATAATCAATCAGTGTTCTCCTAAGCATTAAACATTAATCGATCAACCACCCGTCATTTAGCCAACTAAATAGGATATAAATGATGGTTTAAACAAGTGTTTAAAGTGAAATCAAAGGCTATTTAATTAATCAGACAGGACTGGCCTCTTTGTACTATTTAAATAGGTCAATGGCGTTTAGGTCAATAGTGTAATCCAAACAATGTGTATATCAGCACATCTGCGATACATTATATCAGCTATTGACACCAAGTTGGATTTAACAAATTGACACTAAGGTATTTTTAAGACAAATTGACACTAAGGTATTTTTAAGACAAATTGACACTAAGGTAAAATGACTCTTGTGTCCATACTTGTTGGAGGTATAGTTCATACAAAGGTCATGTTCGCTTCTCTTATAATCCGTCTTTTTCAACTTGTTTTTTCAGCTAGAACAGTGTTTTTCTCTTACAACAAATCAGCTGGAATAATGTTTAGGCTTGTTTTTTCAGCGAAATGAACGAGGCCGAAAAGGTCTGTTGTCATTTGCTACCGCTTAGATAATTGTGGTAATTAAAAAATTTGCATGCATCCATGCAGTATACGTAGTACTATTAACATCCTCGTGCCAAAAAATCTGCATGTTAATACGTGAATTATAAGAACTGCTAATTTGTAACTTCAGCTCGGGTGTGGTTGCTCATAATCCACGTTCATGTAACTTGGTTGCTCATGGTTTAGCAGCCTTAGAGCATCTCTAAGAGACTCTTTATATCCATTATAAATGCTAAATAATAGAAATAGAGATTTTGGTAAAAAAAACTACAATCATTATCCAAATATAGCCATCCTCCGTTCCGGGTTTTTCGCTAGCTAAATATAGAAGACGAGAATGGCTCTATAAAGTGGATACGAGATTTAGAAAAACTGTTGGAGTATGAAAAGATATGAAAAACGATTTTTATGCAAATAACTCTCTAAATGATGATTTAGAGAGTGAGATTTATAAACGCTCTTGGAGATGCTCTTAGGGACAAGTCTGAGACCGGTGACGAGATCCTAACATATAGGTATGTTAAGCCTTAGGATCAATGGTTCCTGACCGAAGAGACCTGATTGAGTCTGGGCATGCCACAGCCCCCGCTCAGGGCTCGAGGGCTCGCCCCAGCCTCAGGCTCCCGATCGACGACGCGCCCGTGCTCGGTCCTTGGCTCCTACTCGGCCTACGACGCCAGCCAAGGGTCGGGTGCAAGAGGACAAGCCCCGAGCCATCGAGGCTCGGGGGCTCCTAGACGCTGCACTCCGGGCGCGACCTTGTCAGCCGCTCCCACGATAGGGTCACACACGGGGCGTGACACAAGAAGATAAGTCTCCTCAGCCTCCAGGGGCTGGGCGACTCCTGGTCCTGCACATTAGCCCCTGAAGCCGACCTCCTTCGTCACCAAGAAGACTCCAAAAGGTCCACCTAGGGGAGGCCGGTCCAAGCCGACACAGCCTGACATGCAGAGTGTCAGAACAGAGCAGTCGAATCACGTCCAAGGCTTCTTCGGCTCTACGACACCGCCACAGTCCACAGAGCACCGCTGCAAGACCCTCCTAGACTCCGGCGTATGTAGACTATAGACACTTCTCCCCAAACCGCCATGTACCCAACCTATCTCGGTATATAAGGGATAAGGTCGGACCTTAGGGGGGAGGGAGGATCTGAAACAGATCATTTGATTCCATTCCTCATTCGATCCGCTCCTGCTCAGCACCAAGGGTAGGGCAACCTAGAGAGGGACACCGAGAGCTCCTCCGCCGCATCCATCGTCTTCCTCCTCTCCGACGAGGGGAAGACTCCACCAGTGGTGGGGCAACCTTAGGATTAGCACCGAGCTAACCCCCTATCAAATCTTTCTACACTCTGTTGTAACCCTCCGATTTTGGGTGCTCTTAAGTATAAGGATTATCAGCTGCTGGACATAGGGCACCGATCGGCTCGAACCAAGATAGACCTTTGCATCCCCTCTATGATTCTTGTGTTCTTATGTCCACCCGAGCCACCAGAGACACGTACTTTGACACCAACTCGAACAACAATATTTGCCACGGTTCTGACACCACAACAGCTGATACGCCAGGTAGGGGCAGCGTCAAGTGTGATTTAGGCTCTATGGTGGCCGAAGCCACCCGCCTCGTCGCTAGAGCAAGCAGCATCGCCTAGACGGCGGTGTCTGCTTACCTGGGAAGTTCTTCATCACAACCGGTGCCTTCGTTCTAGGCCAGGTCCTTAACTTTGGGAGTCTGGCCTATGTCGCCGACTGCTATGGCGAGCTTTGTCTGTTCAATGGGGCCACGCCGGTGGGCAATGAGCTCTCGGCGTCGCTCCCTCCACCAGGCCTCTTAGGAGCAGATCTCGAGGTCCTAGCCTGATAGATCCGGCGTGGTCTAGGTCCACACCCCACCATGTTGAACCGGTGCTAGATGTTCTACATGCTAGCCAACGTCGACCACCAGATTGCCACCGGCGAGGTGCTACCACTGCCTGACCGCTTCTGGTACTACCTCCCGAACCTGCCTTTCGGGATCTAGAATGCGGCATCGTCCTTCCAGCTAGAGCTAGAGCACCTTATCAGCCGTGAAGTGCCATAGAGCGCCATCCTCTCTAGCGTCGCAGGGGATGACGTCCCCTCGCTGCGCACCTTCCTCAAGATCCTCTCGGGGAATGGCTCGAAGTTCAACTTTGATGACATCGACTACTATGCCCCCGCTACACATGTGCTACCACATCGACCGCAAGGTTCCCCCTGATGAGGTGCCCAAGCTCATGTAGCCGTGCGAACAACCTTCAGGAACAGGCGAATCGCTTGCGAGCTTGGTAGGTAGACCTAGAGGCCACCGAGGCATAGCTTGAGCACCAAAGGTAGGACTTTGCACGATAGCAAGCCATGTAGCCTCCTATCAACAATGATGATGCCCACACGGGGGCTCCTAGCACCCTACGCTTCCCTCGAGTGGCCTACAACATGGTAGCCACCGCCTGCCGGCTGGAGGACATCTTCGACACACTGGACCCGAAGACCAATGAGCAGCTGCATGAGGCAAGGCGGCTTCTCCACGTTGCCCTCGAGTAGTAGGCCAAAAACTCTGCTTCCCAGCGTTATGCTGTGCCCTCCAAGCCGTCCTAGCCAATGACCACCGCCAACGGGGATCGCTCTGACGCACATGCCCCGCCAGTGGCCGAAAGCGGTGGCAACTCCTCCAGCAGCAGCTCTGACCACCCACAAACTAGGGGCACCAAGCCACAGTAGGAGTGAAGGCGCGAGCCTTCCTCTCAGTGTTCCCTCACGTGCCACTAGATTGGTGATGACCGCGACTTCTGTGACACCATCGAGGTTAGGCGCCATGCTAGCGCGCAATCCCACACTCCTAAGTGGAGGGGCTAGGGCTACCCCAGATCACTTTGGCCCAAAGGCGTTTAGGGCGGTGATCCGGGCGACACCTTACCCTAGGCGATTTCGGCCACCGACGCACATCTCCAAGTACGATGGCTAGACCAACTCGAACCATTGGCTCGATGACTACCTCCTGGCCATGAGGGCTAGGGGGTCGGATGACGACTTCACCGTCCATTACCTTCCTCTACTTCTATCGAGCTTAACCAGCATCCACTACTGGGGCGACTTTCGCTCTATCTTCGTCGGTCACTTCTAGGGTACATACACTTGACCTGAGAACTCATGGGACCTCCGCAACTATAGGTAGAGGGCCGATGAGACCCTCTAGGAATACATTCAGCGCTTCTCTAAGAAGCGCAACAAGCTCTCCAACATCACCGATGCCGACGTGATCAATGCCTTCATCTGTGGCATGACCTACGAGGCGCTCATTCATGCGCTCGGCCACGAGACCCTACGCACAACATGGTAACTCCTGGATGTCACCACCCAGTATGCCACCAGAGAGGAGGCGGTCTAGGTCAACTTCAGCGGCAAAGCCAAAGTTGCCGCCCACCTCAGCGGTGGGGACGGCGGCGACGACCCTGCATCGTCCCAGCGTCGCCGTGACAAGAGGAACAAGGACTAGCAGCACCGTGGGGAGGAGATGGTGGCAACAGCCGACTGCACCACCATCAAGGGCTACATCCATGACACCCTCGGCTACTAGGACAAGGCCTAGAAGCTAGGCCCGAAGGCCGGTGAGCCAGTGGATGTCGCCCCGGAGGACGACACCGAGTTCCCCAAGGCCGATCGTTGTCTCATGATCTTCGAAGGCTCCTAGGCATACGAGTCTTGCCGGCAGTGCCGCATCACCAAGTAGGAGGTGAACGCCATCCACACTCTTGCCACCCCGATGCGACTCTAATGGTCCTAGACAGCCATCACCTTCGACTAGGGGGATCACCCCGATCATGTCCCCCACGCGGGACGCTACCCGCTTGTGGTAAGCCCGATCATGGGCACCATGCGCCTCACCAAGGTGTTGATGGATGACGATAGTGGCCTCAACATACTCTACACCAGCACCCTGGATAGGATGGGCATCCCATAGAGTAGCCTATGCCCTAGCAAGGCACCATTCTACAGGATCATCCTAGGGAAGGAAGATGTGCCCCTCGGGCGCATCCGGCTCAATGTCATCTTTGGCTAGCTAGACAACTTTCACAAGGAGCCGCTCGCCTATGAGGTGGTCAACTTCCCTAGTGTCTATCATGCTCTCCTAGGTCAGCCATGCTTCGCCAAGTTCATGGCTGTCCCCAACTATACCTATCTGAAGCTGAAGATGCCTGGCCCTAAGGGAGTCATCACCGTCGAAGGCAGCTTTGAACAAGCGTACTACTACAAGCAGGATTGTGTTGGCCAAGCAGCCATGCTCATTGCCCCCTGTGCTCCTGATGGCCCTAGCCATGACACAGGAAGGGTGCCAGCGAAGGAAGCAGCAGAGGTAGTGGCAGCGCCTGGACACCCGGGATTCAACAAGGTGGCTAAAGCTCCTGGCGGCAGCGATAGCTCGGCTGGCCCCTCCATCTAGGTGCTCGGCCCCTAGAAGGGGCTGACCTGATTGAGGTGAGTTCTGACCTTTCCCTATGAGGTAAGATCACCACCATGCCATTCACCTAGAAGCGTCGCCTCTCGAGCTAGTGCCCGCCTATTGACCTTCTTCGCTAGGCTACCTCTCCAACAACTAAAACCAAGATAAGTCATGTCCTCCCAACCTTGTTACTTCACTTGCCTTCACTATTGTCTCCTTCATCCTAAGCAACTCTAGCAGTGGCTCGGCCACGTCAGAGGATTGACTAAGCTACCCCCCCCCCCGTTGCCCTCTTTGAAGGAAGATCGCAGAAGAAGGCCCCTAGGCAAGCCAAGGACCGGACGGACGGAGTAGGAGGAATGGATGAAAGGTCAGCAAGGCACTAATAGAACGGTCTCATCCACTGCGTTACCAACTATGTCCTCTTTCCCTTCTCTTGTGTCTATTTCGTTCATTTTGCAGCTATCTCTGTGCTTCTAGATCCTTCATCAAATTGCGTCTCCTAGCCACATGATGGTACTAGGGCCCCAAAGGGGGGCATCACTAAGGGTTCTAAGGCTAGCCCAAGAGGCTTCAAGGCTCCCCGAGGCACCTAAAGTGTGAGGGATGCCCATGGTCGGGCACCAAAGGCCTTAGCCAGACGCTCAGAAGTGAAGCTAGCCGACCATCGTGCGATGTCCAAGTACCGACTTAGAGTCGCTCGTGGTGACCCACCGAGGGAGGCAGCGAGCCCCCGAGCATCGACAGATGGGCTCAAGAACTATATGAGTGGCTTGGTCGAGAACCCAAGGATCTCCCCTCTAGGGGACAAGACCAGGGTATGGAAAGACCGTAAACCTAGGGTTCCCATGGACTAACCCACTAGTAGCACGGGCGCGGTGATCTTGGCCACCGAGGCCATCGTCATAATAGCCCATCCCAATGAGGGACCTAAGTCTCCGAGCATGACTCATGAACAATGAGATTACAAACGAAAGTAATTTCATTTCATTAGTTGGGAATGACCCAATTACAATATACGGCGACAAAAACCGCTGGAGGATGTAGAGTGCTGGTGTTGTGGCTAGGCGGCGAAGAAGCCTATCGACGACTAACCATGCAAGTGACCCGACCTTCCCTGGATAGTGCGGCCTTTAGAGAGGCCGAAGGGGGAGGTCAGGGCTCTCGCGCCCTGAGGTCGGTGCGGCACCCTGAGAAGGCTCGGAGCACACTAAGAAGAGGCAGATATCTCCCAGCCACATCTTGGAGATTGGCCCTGACTTTAGCCACCTGAGCCCTTCGAAGAGCGCCACGTCCAGCCTGACCCCAAGCTCAGGAGGACGCAACGCGACGCGCAGCCAACAACGAGCTACACGAATGCCTTCGAGCCATGTAGGCAATTAGAAGCCTATAGGCGCCACCGCCTTGACCGTCGGCGATGGGGCAGGAGCAGCCCAAGCGGGCAGGTCAGCCCTCGCCCACCCCTACATGGTGGGTGCTCTCTAATGCCCCCACGGAAGGCCCTAGCCACATAACTGCCTCGACTCTAAGGCAGGGCTGGGGTATCGCTGGAATCCTTCCACCCTCATGGGAGCGATCACCCGGTGAAGAAGGCTAGGCTCACTCAGAGGGAGGCGTCACACTTTGTCATTGCCATGGCCACCAGGAGTTAGATCTAAGAGGAAGAAGAGAAGGAGCCAGTGGAGGGATAGAAGGCACCGCGTCCTTGGGGCCCCTCTCTATAGCCCTAGTCGATGTGCTGTGAGCGGCTCTAAGCCCTCCGATCAGTCATCGATGGCTAAAGAGACCTCAATGAACTAGCCATGCACTCCTTTGGTCCCCACAGCATGCCTCAAAGCGGTTGCTTGATGGAGGCCATGTAGTAAAGGCGGAGTTAGGAGGGCAATGACAACAAGTCAAGTCCCCGCTCCATGTCCCACCAAGCATGCCACCCACTCTGAGCATGCCTCCTCACGACACTTGAGGGGATTCGACTCCCCTTAGGCCCATCGGCCGCCATCAATGGCCTAGATCCACATGCACAAAGTGCCATGGCTCCTCCTCTGCCAGATCTACTCCATGTGGCCTGACATCCTATCTCCTAGATGAAGTGGGATAGTACAGGAGTGCACGCCATAACTCCTCCACCAGGCACGGCGGCCCAGGAGCCATCAAACTGCTTGCTCAAGGTGACAGCAGAAGGGGCATACCTAGACAGAAGAACTCGTCCCCCCCGATCGATGGGCGCTCAGGCGACGCACCCCCAAAACCAACCAACTCTCCGGAGTTGGGTCGGGAGCCACTGAGCGAAGGACCCAACGAGGGTCCCTTGCTCCAGCTTGGCGCGCTCCCCATGCCTCGACCTATGGCTATAGAAGGTTGGCCCTCGAAGGCTAGCCTGAGAGGATCGAGGCCTACTACCGAAGCCCCTAGAAGGGCGTGACATGTCGGGTGATCAGGTGGCCCTGAGCCAGAGCCCAAACGCTCTCGATCACTATTGACGGTCATTAACATCAATTATAAATCATTAATATAATATGCATATATACTTAATTCCATCACCAAACATAGGTATAGGAGTTTAAACTGACAAATTCCATAAATTTTGGTGAATCTGTGTTTTCAACAGGGTATATCCAGAAAAACCGTCGAGGGGGACCTAAACATTAGAATTAATCATACTTATCCACGATGAAACCAGCACCAGAAGGTTGCAGAAGACACCAGAGGGCAATCCACCCTGACATAGACCAAGGGGCTTCTAGGTGGGGCTGGTTGGCCCCACCTATAGGTTGCCGTGGCTGTGGGCCCCCTGGTCAACCTCCCCTTTGAATGTTGGTTCTCCACCGCTTCCTAGATTGCATCTACGCCATCCTTTTAAGTCAGTTTGATCTGAGGGTCCAGAATTGATGCTATCCCCTATATATAGCCCTATACCCCCTCTAGCAGAGCCATCCTAAAACCCTAATTTGTATCCTCCTCATCAGGATTAGAGCCAGCTATCAAGAGAAGATTAGTCCTCTATTGGATCTAGTCTTGTAAATAGAAACAGTGAGATAGAGAGTGAGGGAAGAGTTTGGAGGAAGTGCCGACCTGTTAGTGCTCTCTCTACGGCTTGTACCTTGGTGGATCCAAGTTCTATTTAAGCTTGCTTCTGTGATTTCTTTGGTAATTAACTTTTGACTCAAGTAACTAATTTGTTTATATTGTTAATCAGATTCGTGACTCTGTTGAGTGTTTTATTCCTGTTCTAGATGGAGTAAAGTATTAATCGTAAGTGTAAGCATGGTGCTTAGACTTCGATTAATCATGGATGCACCCTGCATTCTGGACCGGTTGTAGATCACGAGGTAGCGTTAGACCGCAAGTGTGACACTCTTATTGAGTCATCTTTAGTCCACCTCCCATTTATAGGCCAAGTAGGACCTAGTTATGAAGGAAAGCATCCTTTGCTGGTGTCTTTCCCTAGTAATGTTTCTAGTGAATAGTAGAAGACATAGCTTACCGAAGTCAGAACTAGAGAACCTTAGTTATCCTCTGTACGCTCCTATTTATCTTTAGCCTTGTTGCTACCCCTGGTTAAGTTAGATTATAGTTAATCTCACACGTTTTCCTATGGATACGATACTTGGAATACTTCTGGGTGAAAGCTACAATGGTTTCCATACGCTTGCGGATTTATCTGTGTGTGTTAATAAATACCAACAAGATTTCTAGTGCTGTTGCCAAAGAAACAATTGCTGAATTAACTACAAACCTAGCTTAACTTTGTATCTTTTTTGTTTTAATTTTTTTATCATGGATAACACAATTATATATCAATATGCTAAACCTACGAGCGCATGCCTAGAGCCACCAAAATCTTCAAAGCCTATACTAACACCTAACTATGAGTTGTTCCCGTGTTTTTATAAAATTGATTCGAGAACAATCCTTCTTGGGAAAAGGTGATGAAAACCCATACTCACACCTATGAGAGTTTGAACAGACCTATGCATGCTTGCATATCGCTGGCATGTGTGACGAGACCTTAAGATGGAAGTTGTTTTCATTCTCTTTGACGGGAAGAGCTAAACATTGGTACAATTGAACCGTATGAAGTATGCAAGGAGATTGGAAAACACTATGCTCTAAATTTTGTTTATGTTTCTTTCCCATCTCTAAAGTAGTCATCCTTCGAAAAGAGATTCTAAATTTTAGGCAACTAGAAGAAGAATCTCTTGGCATGTCATGGGCTTATTTTAATGACTTCATCACCACTAGTCCAGACCTTGCCATTCAAGTCCCTATACTTCTTCAACATTTTTACATGGGTCTTAGCAAGGATTACATGAAATTTCTTGATTCAGCCTCTAGAGAAGCTTTCCTTCATTTGTCTGCTAGTAAGGCAAGGACTATCCTTGACAAAATTATTGGACACATTCCCTACACTAGCATTCATGATGAACTTCTCGAGGAAGAGAAGGAATCATCTCCCGAACAAAAAGATGGAGTTTTGATAGCCAAATCACAACCACTCTAATCCTAAGATTTGGCTATCAATCCCAAACCACCAATACCCCAAAATTGTAGCAGAACCGACCAATTTATAAAAGCACAAGTATAATTGTAGCCCGTAAGCGGTCGCACTATCATACTTGAGCCCATATAAACCCGGTAGTCCGTCGAGTACCATGACGGGTCTCGATTAACCATCAACATACTACCAAGATTGTACATGATTCAACATACATGTCACATGTTACATAAAGTTCACAAATACAGTTCATTTATTAGAGTACGAAGTAAGGTTATTACAAACCAAGTTTAGTAAATAGTAGCAGAAGCAAATTAAAGTTTGAAACTAACATCTGCCATCATAGTTCAAATACATAGTGCCAGTTCATGATCAAACTCCTACAAAAGCATATAAGAAGGATTAATAGGAGATGCATGCCTAGGGCTCACTCCTCATTCACGGCGAGACAGAAGCAGTTCTTGCAATAGCCGTGATAAACTGTACCATATGCAACAATGGGAATAAAACCCTGAGTACAAGAAGGTACTCAGCTAGACTTACCCATCGTAAACCAAAAATAATGTGACTCCAAGGATTATGCAAGGCTTTATAAGTGGAGGTAGCTTAACAACATTTTGCATAAAAAAGCGACAAACTCAATTGTACAATTATAATTCGGTCATCAAGTTAATTATAGCTATTCATCTCTAGATTAGCGACTAACCTATGCCAAATATGTAGTATATCAATTAGTAGCATACAATAGTAACCATAGCCGGTGTAGAAATTCCATGTTCATCCAAACCATCACATTCCATAACACAATTACTACGATGTTGGGGCTAGCCAAGTTTCTCACTATCCGGGAGAGACGGCGATTCGAATCAATTTCAACCAGCTGGGAATTTATTCCTAACACAAACCTAAGTAGACCATATCAATGGTCACCTTAGGTCACCTTTGATATAACTCAGGTACACATTTCGTGAGTTTGCCCAGCGCCGCACAATCAGAGACAACCAGCTGCTAGGACGATCAGGACTACCCTACCCTTAGGCTTATGGCGGGTTCCCCGCACATCCTTACTACCATCCAGAGTGCGCACTCTAATAGAGCAGGGCCCATCCTGAGTTGAGCTACTCAGCTTCGCGATCAAAATGAGTTATCTGGCCAGCTAAGTGAGAGGCATGCGTTCAATCTTGTCAGAAGTGCCAACAACGGTACGGTCCTTAATTGGCGCAGACGGAATCATATGAGTCCACCTACACATAGACTCCACCGGGCCTCCATTTTCATTACCTCATGGTTCTTTTCCACGATAGCAAATATAGCCAACCATGCTTCGGTATCCACCTATATCTCGTAGGTGATAGGAAATCACCTGACTTCTACCGGTCTAAGCATGGCTAAGCATATATTTGATTCTGAACCTACACATGGTTAAATGTATATGTAACTAGATAAGGTAGTTCTATGTATCAAGTGTTTCTAATCAACTCTTATAACCTAATGCATCAAACATAAAAGACTCAAGTAATATTTTGTAAAACATGGGAGACTTAGAATGTTCCGGGGCTTGCCTTTGAGGAAAGAGATTGGCCGGTGATCTGAGCACTCAGGGAGATCTTCAAGAGTCAGCTCCTCTTCTCCTAAAGCTGTGGCCTGAGACATCTCTTGCTGATTCTCCTCTGCTTCCTCATTCAACTCTAGGAGAGTTATCTCTTCAGACGATCCTATATGCATGAGCATGGAATAAGATATTACGAATGCATGTATAATGATATGTATAATATGATATGATGTGATCAATGCATCTTCATAAGTGTTTTCAATAGCATTGCATTAAATTAATAACAAGTTGCATCTTATTTTACTGTGTAGGTGCATATCTTTTCTCTAACACTTAAGCAAACACTTATGTAAATCACTTTCTGGACTACTAGACAATAGCCATTTGTTTTGACCCTAGCTAGAGTTATATACATAAAAATAATATGGTTGTAGATATTCTAGAAAGCTTATGAAATTTCCTACAACTTTCTTTTAATCATCTTAATGTGATTCAGCAGTTATCTAGGTCAAACAATTCGATCATTCAAATCTATACAGAGAGCAAGCATTTCTGATAGCAGACTTCTAACAGCCCTAATTCTTAAACCATATGGCCTATGACTATGAAAATTTAACATAAGGTAGATAAGTAAGTTATCTACAACTTTGTTATTAACAAGTTTTTCAGAAAATACCATTATCAACATGAAATTATCAACTCAATCGAAACTATACATGTAGCCATCAAGTTGAATTATAAAGCAATAATTAACTAGTTGCATACAACCAATTGCTTTTAAGCCTTATTAATAATATCAACAGATCATATGTACCACAAGTACCCTAGAAAACATCATGGTCAAACATAACTAACTGATTTATATCCATTTATTATTTTCCTTAAATAATACAGTGATTTAAAGGATAAATAATTCTAGTGCTTAATAAATTCTGATAAAATTACAGTAGCATAAAAATATCCTCAGTAGCCCACTGTACAAATTTTATGCTATTTGGATAAGTACAACTACCTCTACAAAAATGACAAGTTACATAGACTAATTTTTCGCAAAAAATAGTTTAGCATAGTGAAAAGTGTCAAACAACATATTTAATATTTTTCTTACATTCCTCCAAGTATAAGGATATTGTGTAAAAATTTGCATGATCATATGTTATGCATTTTTACCTTAATTAATTTCACTAGAAACTAGTAATTAATTATGATTAAATATGAAGACTGTATTAAAAGTATATTTACTGTAGGTTTAATATTTTTCCTAGCTAGATCATGCCAACAAAAGACCAGCAAAATTAGAATCACAATTTTATCACTTTTCTAGCTCAAGTTATGCAATTTACAAGATAGAAACCATTTAAAATGCATTTATCTAGCTACATTTTATTCTCCTAGGAAAATACTAGAAACAGTGCATCTCATATTTTTATCAAATACTATACTTCAAGATGAAACTAACAAAATTTGGTTCACCAAAATTGGACACTCCTAGCTTGAGATATAAATTTTTGAAACATGCATTCAAATATGTGAAAAACAATTCAGAAAATCAACATTACTCAGGCTGATAGTTGGGGCCCGCGGTCAACGAGGACCCACACATCAGACACACAGAAGCAGAGCACGGCGCTGACTTGCCATATCTCATCGCTGGCGAGGTCACCACCGATGGCTTCGCCTCAACGTCCTGCATCGATGGGTGCGCTTGGTTGGTCCAGAGACTTGCTAGAGTAAGCTCAATGGTGGCCATGGCAGATGGCGGTGGTCGGCGATGGTACACCATCCATCTTTGGCTACAACACACTCAGGTGAGGACGACTACTCCATCCTGGTGACCTAGTGAAATTACATGGTGCAGGTGAGGGCACGAGGTGGCGCTGGTGAGCTCGGCCGCGTGCATGGCCGTGCGGCGAAACATGAAGCATGGCGGTGCTCACGCTGTTCCAGCTAAATGGTGGTGAAAGGTGGGTCTCCGTCATGACACTAGTGAAGCCTAGGGTTACTTGACCTAAGGCACAAGAGAAAGGAGGGAGACGGTGAACCAACTCAATGACGGCGAGCTCGAGTGCCACAGTAGCCATGGCGGGCGCCGCGGGGCGGCGACTCGTTCCGATGCCGTCATGCGATAGCGCCATCCCTAACTTTGGCCTAAGCTACTAGACTCTAGCATGGTGCTAGACCAAAGAAAATGAAGGCACGCGGTGTGGTAGAACGGCGGAGCCATGGTGAGCCATGAGCGCGGCGGTGCTTCGGTGACAATGGCGGCTACGGCGAGGCGAAATGTGGCCTTACCCTTGCTCAAATGGTGGTGCAAGCGGGTCGGCAAGGTCGAGGAGGTGGTGGTAGAGCTGTGAGCAGGATGGATTGGATGGTGGTGCATTGGTAGTTACATGTGAGTTCAGCGGAGGTGCAGCGGTGACGGTGGCACTACAGTTTCACACGGGCGCAGCGAAGGTGAGGCACAGAGAGGGCGAGAGAGCGAGAGTGAATGAGCGTGGTGGGTGTGCGACGCTTAAGATCATGCATTGGCCTGACCGGCTGGGCCAACACTGGCATACGACCACCACACGGCGGCCATGACCTATGGCCGATCAGCCACTGCCGGGCGCACGGGCGCAGTTCTGTTGCTGCCTTCGCTGACTGACAGCGTGAATTGGTGATCCAATTACTCCTAATCCATTGCAAATTAGCAAAAACTTCCTTAATGAAAGTTGTAGAGCTACATAAGATCTCCAACTTTGCTTTAGGAAGAACCCCCAAATTCTCAATAGTTTGAAATCTACAAAGCCCTAAAGTGCTACACTTAAAACTGAAATCCTCGTTTTAGACTTAGAAAAATTTTGCAAGTCCAAAACAACATTTTGTTGAAACTTGTGAGCTATTTTTGAGCATGCTATGCACCAAATTAGACCTTGACCCAAAATGAAAAGTTGTTACCCTAGTCAAGTACTACAACTTTGCTTAAGGGTGCACTGCCATGCAGACACTCTATGCTATAGTTCAACTTAGGTCAAACATACAACTTGAAAATGAAAGCCTACACTATAATCATGACTTAGAGGCCAAATGGGTCCAAGTCATGAATAAGGTACTCCTAAGGTCCCACAAACATTTTATACATTGGTCACATGTAAATCCTAGCATATGTAAGCATTAGCATATATATATATGAATCAACATTTCATGTGACAAAGTATAAGAATGAGATGAAATTTCATATGCTCATGTTCATGAATGCTTGGATGATGCTTATGCTCATGAAATGCAAGTGCAAATTGCGATGCTTAACACAGAGGTGTTACAAAAATCCTTCAAAGGAAGAAGAAATTCAACCTTTGGAAATCTCTGTTGAAATTAAGGATGATCTTTTTTATGCTGATTTTGGGAAAAGCTTAAACTTTCTGCTACATAAGAGACCTTCGAGTGAATATAATCCTCTCAAGAAGGGATCACTTAGAAAGCATCCTAAATCAAATTCCTTTGGGGAACATCTAGAAAAACTCAAGGGTGGCATGTCAAGTGATGCCATAGAAGGAGAGCCGAGTCATTTAGAAACCAATCCTATCTTCTCCCCTTCTATGCTCACAACTGATATAAGTTTTGAATCCACATCTAAACCCATCCTTGACCCCAATAAATCCCCTTATGTTCTTTCTTCTAAGTCTCGTGATGATCCTAGAAAACCACTAAGACAACCAAAGCATAGAAATCATGAAGGATCCAAGACCAAGAAGAGCAACGACAACGACTAGAGCATTCATGTGTTGTTGTGAGTAAAGAATGGTTGGATGAGGTTGAATCGCTAAGGATAGAATCCAAACATGTTTTAGATCCAAACGGTGAGCTTAAGTCAATCTCCTTAATAAACATCACTCATCTAAATTTGGAGGAGGCCTTAGACAAGACAACTCGAGAGTAACCAATCCAAGGGAAATCTTGGACAATAAATGTCATAGGCATGAAATGATGGAGACAATATTTTCGCCTATGGACATTCATGAAGAATCAACCCTAGAGCTTGAAAAGGAAGATTACATCAACGAGCATGGAGCTACTTCATGAACACCTCATCAAATCCATGCTCACTTAAGAAAACTCCTGAATCAATTGGTCTCTCTACTACCACACACGAGATCTTTAACCCCCTCATGCTTCTTATTCACAAAAAAATTGAAAGGGTGGTTGTAGATGTGTTTGTATATCATAAATATTGCAAATCTCGTTGTGTGTTGGCATAAATCTTGAGATAGATACACAAATGTTGGTGCTGGAGGGAAAGCCACTCCACCAACTTAAAGCACAATTTGAAAGTTTCCCAAGGATGAGCTTTTTGTCCTAAAACAAGCACTTTTGAGAGATAACATGAGTTTTTACCTTTTGCTGTAATGCCCTTGTGAAATGAGCATAGAAATATAATTGTAAGAATATTCCTTCGGGTATTTTTGTCAATAACCATTCCAGGTTTGAAGCAAAAAGAACAAAGGATGATGACTCAAGGTATGTCCAACCAATCATCATGCAACATTGAACCACATTCACACATGAGAATCACATCCATCCAAACTTGATTTTACTACAAAATTCAAGCTAGGGGATAGACTTCCCTAAAAACATCTCGTCATGTTGGTAAATTATTTTGGTTGTCTCTACCTTTAAGCCATGCTCAATTTGCTAAATAACAATCATGCTCCTTCATCTCCATTTGAGTAAATCTCTATAATGCTTTCATACTATCTTTGTTTGCTATAGTATATGCTTAGGTTTTGAAGTATTTTCATACACCTTTTAAATTAGGCATGGTGCATAGTTTAAACTATTTTCTTGAATTAAATTAGACATGGTGTCTAGTTTGATTCTTGAACCAAAAGGTGTGCTGATTTTACTTCCAAAGGCTTTTAAATTAAGCATGGTGCTTAGGTTAAAATGCCTTCCTAAATCAAATTAGACATGGTGTATAGGTTGATTTTTGAGCTGATAGTATGCTTTAGTAGATGTTAGATATTTTGTTAGACTAACCCCTACAGGAAACTCTCAATTCAATTTAAGTAAGTCATGAGATGAATTCAAATTTTAGTTGAAGCAAGATACAATTCATGAAGAACTAGATGAATGAATATAAGCTATGCATGTCCATGGTTTGGCATAAATCTACAAACTCAAGCCACCATTATAGCTATAGAACAAAGACAAAGAAGACGAGTGCCATAAAACAAGATCTACACTCAAAGCACTCACTCATAGGAAGTGGACAAGCAAATCAACAGACCCAAAAGCCCTCACTAATAGAAGATCATTTATGGAAGCAAAATCAAGATCTGAGGCATAAAACAATGAATGGGTGAGGTAGAAGGTCTAACAAAATGTCAAAGATCAAAGAACAAAAAGATGGCATGACAAAAGAATGAGAAAGAAAGGGTGCAATCTAGGAGACAAGAAGCTCACGAATAACTCATGTTGCGAGGCTAGCCAAACAAGGAAAACTTCAAATAAAAAGGGAAGAACCATCACAAGTCATCTACCCTTTGTCATATGGTGTCATCACGCTCCAATGACAAAGGTAACATCTTAAGATAAATAGTAATTATTTAAAGAATTTTCCTTGATTCTGGTAGGCACATAAATAAGAAACAGACATGATCGAGTTATAACTTACTTGATCCAACCTGATTCACTCAACATGTTTAGTTCTTTAAGCTTGTTCCTAGCACTACTTTCTTGATCTCATAGTCTTAATCAAATGAGTTAAAATGTTGCACACCTTATCTCTAAAAGATGATAGTCATAATCATGTAAAGATTGATATATTATGTAGAGATAAACAATCCTTCCATGGGTTAAGCAATTCAACCATTCTTGCCAAATGTATTTAATTGCTACATTCATGCTTAATCTTCTGATCTTATCACTCATGTTATAGTTGAATAAAGCACATAATATCAACTTCATCTTGTTTAATGTGCTTAAGGTTAGAGAAGAATAAATAAAGTTTTAGTTCAGTTGGTGTTTTCTCACCAACAGAGCCCATGCACTTGATCTCTACCTTGTCTTTATGAGCAGGACACAATTCAAGCAAGGTATGGGGGAAGTTAGTTGATTCTCCAAATTTCTACAAGTGGAAGTTCTGAACCTATCAAACCAAAATCAAATTCAAAACTAAGATGGGTTTGGCGGAAGAAGGTAAAATCACCACTAGAGGCGCCACCACAAGAATTCTCATTTTTAGAGCAAACCAAGGTACTCAGTAATGAACTTCACAAGGAGAAGTTCAGTTTGAAGGACTTACAACACCAAACCCTCACCAAAAGAGTTGGTTTGGGGGAGAAGCACTCCCGTGTATCCAGGTAAGTATTCTTTCCCCTTTTATTTTTAGTTTCTTTTAAATAGTTAAAAATTATGAATGAAAAAAAATAAAAAGGTGTGTCCAGTTTGCTTTAATTTGTTTTTAAGAGCTGAATAAAATAAAGAGGACTCAGAATAATCTTTTAAATGGAAATGATGAATTGCTCTATTGTAATTCCTTTTAAGTACCTAGTTTTTAGCCTTGAATTCTCCTGAGTTTTGGATAAAATTGTTTTGATATAAGGATTTAATCTGAACTTGAAACTTGTGGGTAGTAGATGCTTGATCTAAGTCTAGGTAATTGACGGATATGATATGAGAAGGTCTAAGCTACTATTTATCTTGTTCCAAGTAACACTAAAGTTCTAGAGATTTATTATTTTTAAAACATAAAAATGCTACATGATGAGTTCCTGTATGATAAAGCTTGAATTCCTACTAGAGCCATACATGTTATTTAGGCTAAGAAAACTTCCACTTATATGTTGCTTGTAATTGCATTGAGTTTTGTCAAGCTTTATTGACCCTTATGAGAGATTTGTCATGCTCTTAAAATCAAGATCATGTACACACCACCCAAATATGCACTACTCCTACACCGAGTGGGAACACAAAAACATGCTTAATAAGTTTTCCATCCATTAAATAAATGTTCCAAGTTTTTGTTGCTATCTCTCAAAAGTTTTGTTGCAGAAAAGAGGCATAGGCTATGCAAAAGTTATTCATAAAAAAGAGAAAGAAAATAAAAAAAGAGTTGAGAAAAAATGGACAAGTGTCCGAGATATCTAAAACAATGGGTACTTAGATGCCCACCTGAAAAAAGAGAAGAGATGAATAAAATAACCCCTGTTCTCTAGCAAATATTTTCAAGTTGTCGACAAAAAAATATGGCGATGTGATCAATACATAGTAAGCCGGAAGAATCTACTTGGAGTAAGCATGGAGATCCGCTTAGCTTGAACACAGGAACAATCGATCCTGTGAATCCCGAAGGCGTGCTAATAAAATTGACCTACAATTGACAAGAAGAGAAAGTCTTATCAGTAGTTTAAGGCGAAACATGCCGGTTTTGCCCAGATAGTACCAAGTGTGCTGCTTCGAGAGCAGCCAAACGGGAGAATCTACTAAATAGCCGATACGAGGAGAAATCAACTATTAAGGACTGTGATGTTCGTGGGTCACGACTGATTTATGATAATAAGTATAATGCACCCAGATATAAGTAACATCATTAGCTAGGTAGATATAACCAGTGTAAAGCATTGGGCCGATAAGTTTAACAAGAAGAGATATAACATGTGAACAAATCGACTATCTAGTATAAATATATCTATAAACGTTCTGAATCTAATTTGTTACCATCAATAGTGAGATTCGATCGGATCGATACAACTATGATAATGATAATAAACTAAAGTCAAAGAATCCATAAAACCATCTATATATTGACAGGTTCATGAAAAACATGCTATATGTGCTAAAGCACAGACGAATCGGCTAAAATAGCCTATTCAGGTAGAAAAAGGATTATAGCATGTGAACAATCGACTATTTAATATGAATAGATTTATAAACTCATCAAGTCTAACCTATTATCTTTAACAGTAGGGTTTGACCGGATCGATGGTAGCTATAATAAAGATAACAGATTAAACCTTTAAAGTAAACTGATCTATTCACATTTAACAGAATCATGAAAATATACTATGTGTAACACCCTAGGCGTTTGTTACCAGTTGAGCTCAACCATGACATGTTAAGTGGTGATGGAGATGTTAGATCAAACATATGAAAATGAGCCAGCACTTAAACTTGGACCATGCACCATTGCTTACATGTTGCCCTTTCCAAAAAGTATGCTTGAGTAATATTGGATGTACTTCTTTCATGTGTCTCACATCAATATCCATCTATATTGATCCATGGAAAAGTTTCATGAAGTTTGGAATCAAGAAGTCACATGAAATGATAAGTTACATCTTTGTTGGAATTGCCCTATGAAGTGAATGGAAACATTGGTCATTAAATAAACCTTGCAACCTTGCCCAAATGACTTTAGAGGAACTCTACAACAAAAGTTATGAAAGGTTCATGTTGAGCACATATCAAGAAAATGCCCCAATCAGTCAAAAATCCTAATTCCAGGGTTTATCGTGATGCTATTTTGATCTGTGTTGACCAATCACTTAGAGTGCTTGCATGGAGTTGCACCTTAAATAAAAGTTGAAGTTTGAGTGGAGTACAACAAACTTTATTTTTGGACCAAGCCATAATTCAACTCCCAAGTGGCTCAAACAGTGGCCTCAATTTCGAATGCAGTGTTGTTTGCCTCTCCAGAAATCGGCTAAGTCTAGGGACTGAAATTTCAGTTTCAGGTTAGCTTATTTGGAGCTCTGTATCTCCCAAACCAGGCCGAACCAGTTCATGAACCTTTAATATAAGTTGTAGTACTCACTTAGATCTAGAACTTGTATTACTGAGGTTTTTGCTTAAACTGGCTGTATTAGGGAGTGTAGAGGGGAGAAAAATGCAGTTTCAGTCAGTCTGAAACTGAACTGCAGAATTCAGTTTTGGGGTGCCCTCCTTTGGAGCTCCGTATCTTCCAATACGGTCCGAGTTAGCTCTTGATCCTTAAAGCAACATTGTTCACCTCGCAAAGATCTACAACTTTGCCTCTTGCACCGTGATCAAAAGCCAACCGAATCGGGAAATAAGGAAGGATGAATAGGAGGCTTCAGTGGTATGTTTGAGGTGGTATTAGATTTTGTCCTAATCAATTGAGCAGCAGCAATGGTCGACTGGCCATAGGGTCTCAACGCCGTGTGGTGCCCTCGCTCGCTTGCATGCTCGCCAGCTCGCCCCGCGTGCACGGTGTGGTGAAGCCGAGCACCCTCTCTTTCTCTCTCCCTGTCATTCTCTGTCTCGCTCTCGCTCTTAGCCTTGGATAGCTGAGTAGAGCTCGTAGAGCACCGTCGTTCTCTTTTCTCAATGCCTCCTCGCTCACCACCAGCTGCAGCCACCATCTCCGCCTCATCCCCTCCACCTCACGCCCGTAGCGCCGTCTCCCAAGGCTGTTGGTGCAGCCGACAATGCTGCCACCAGCAAGGTCGCCGCGGTCGCCACTGGCGCACATGGCCAGGAGGCTGCGGTCCACTGCTGGCTAGGCCGAGACTAGGCGCGAGTGAGGTTCGACACCGCCAAGCGCCAGCACGGGTTCCTCGGTGCTCCATCGCCACTCCACCACCGCCGACGAGCAGCCTCTGGTCGAAATCGTGAGCTCCCCGATGACCTCCCTGCTTTGATTCTTGTCAAGGACCTCATCTTGAAATTCGAGGAAAGGGAGGGACCTAACTGCATAGTCTGTGACTCTTATGAATAGTGCCTTTTGAATCTATTTGTTTTATATCGGCTAGAACTTTGGAAATTCTTAGTAAATCGTAGAAAAATCGTAAAATAATAAATGAGGACTTTTTGGAATCCTTGTGAAATTTCCTATGCAATAGATCTATAATATGGCATGTTTTAGTTTGATGTTTTGGTTGTAAAAATGGATTTGTGCAGTTAGGGTTTTAATGCTAGTTGTATTTGTCCTTTTCATAACTATAGATGTAGGGCTCCAAATGAAGTGAAATTTTTATGGCATGCTACTCATGTGATGTTTGATATGTGATAAAAATTTCATGGTCATTGGTTGTTGTATTAGTGAGTTATTGGTTTATCTTGCTCTCACATGATTTCTTGCATTAGCATTTGGTATTTTTCCATAGAGGTTGCTATACGTGTTCAAATGGCCTGAAATTTGTACAGTAGTCTATTGATAGTATGTGGAAGCTACTGTAATTTTTGTAGATTTTACTGTGCACTTTTGTTATATGTTCTTTAATTCTACTTATTATTTAGATAAATTAAGAAATGTATTGAAAGAATTTATTTGGTGGTGGACACTATGTTTTCTGGTGTTCATTTGATATATGGAACATGTTGGTGGCAATGGTTTTGCCGAGGTGCATGTTTGAAATATGAGTTAATAATTATTTTCTTGCAATTGTTGTTTCGGGACAGTTTTTGGAATTGTTTGGATTACATCATGATAATGATGTTTTTCGGGAAACTTGTTAATAACAAAATTATAGACAATTCATGCATCTAGCTGCTATTAAAAATTGGTGGTATTTGGCCTTGTGGTTTGTGAGTTATGCCTATTTAAAGTTGGGTTTCAGAAATGGCTGCTCTCTGTCAATTGTGGACCGGTTTCTGTAAATGGGTATATTTAACTTAGTTAACTTGAAAACCATGCTAAGATGATTAAAGATGAATTGTAAAAAATTTCATAAGCTTTCCAGAATGTCTTATTGCATGGCTATTGGATTTGTATAACTCTAGTTATGATCCAAACATAAAGTTGTTGTTTCCAGTCCAGAAATAGACATATGCTAGTTGTGGTTGTTTACTCCATGTGTTGCTAAGTGTGGCTTATGCCCTTGTTGATGGTCAAGTTATGATACTTGTGACCTTGTTAAACTTGTGTCATGCTCGATGTGCTTGCTCTCTATAGTTAGTTGTGTGATGTTAGTTAAATAGCTATTGGTGTCTATGTCTTACATAATCTTGTGTTTGTCTTGAATGCTATTATATGATGCATCTTATATTACCATTCTTCATATTCATGCACTTGCATCTTGCATCTCATCTAGGTACGCTAGATGAACCACATGAAGGACGTGAGGTTGGAACCAAACCTGAAGACGGTGTATGGTGGACTTATCCCGAAGATGGAA
The DNA here is from genome assembly GCF_019320115.1 of Miscanthus floridulus. NCBI lineage: Eukaryota > Viridiplantae > Streptophyta > Magnoliopsida > Poales > Poaceae > Miscanthus > Miscanthus floridulus. The sequence continues at coordinate 72,062,787 of NC_089585.1, forward strand.
GGACTTAGCGAGTATCATCTAACAAGCACTGACCTAGGGTTGGATTCCAGGCAAGCCCCGGAGCATTCTAAGTCTTCCAGTATTTTACAAAATATTACTTGAGTCCTTTATGATTGATGCATTAGGTTATAAGAGTTATCTGGAAACACTTGATGCATGGAACTATCTTGTCTAGATATATACACCTTAACCCTGTATAGGTTCAGGATCGAATATATGCTTAGCCATGCTTAGACCGGTAGAAGTCAGGTGATTTCCTATCACCTGTGAGATATAGGAGGATACCAAAGCACGGTTGGCTATATTTGCTATCGTGGAAAATAACCATGGGGTAATATAAATCGAGGCCGGACGGAGCCTATGTGTTGGTTGACTCATGTGATTCCGTCTGTGTCGATTAAGGACCGTACCGTTGTTGGACCTTTTGATAAGATTGAACGCATGCCTGTCACTTAGCTGGCTGGATAACTCGTTTCAACCACGAAGCTGAGTAGCTCAACTCAGGCCGGGCCTCATTCTATTGTGTGCCCTCTACGGGGAGCGGATCAATAGATCGTGGGCAAGCATGACCTGAGCGACCTGGTCTAGAACCGTGGGCAGGCATGGCTTGAGCGACCTGGCTACCGTCAGTCCCTAATTGCGCAGCACTGTACAAACCCGTGAAATGTATACCTGAGTTGTACCAAATGTGACCTAAGGCGACTAATGATCTGGTCTGCCTAGGTTTGTGTTAGGAATAAATTCCCAGCTGGTTGAAATCGATTCGAATCGCCGTCTCTTACGGATAGTGAGAAACTTGGCTAGCTCCAACCTCGCAGTAACTGTATTATGGAACATGATGGTTCGGATAAACATGAAATTATAATAGTTGCTATGGTTACTATTGTATGCTCTTAAAATGATATACCACATGTTTGGCACAAGATAGTTGCTAATTTAAAGATGGATAGTCATAATTAATTTGATAACAGAATCATAATTGTATAACTGAGTTAACTGCTTTTTATGCAAAATATTGTCAAGCTATCTCCACTTATACAGCCTTGCATGATCCTTGGAGTCAATTTTATTTCTGGTTTATGACGGATAGTTCTTGGTCTGCTGAAGATGGTGGCTAACCGCCGGTGGGCTCGGTGACTCTATGTTATCTCTCATCTATATGCTTTTAATTGAGGATGTCACTTATGCTAGCAATGTATTTAGAACTTATATTAATGTAATCCTTTGAAAGCAATGTTGTTTTCACTAATCGGTTTTGAAACCCAAACTTATACTATTATTTGTGAAACCATTTGTAATATTATTTCCGCTGCAAATCTACGTATGTGATGTGTATTTGCTTAATCACGCGATCTTGGTTGTGATGTTGATTTACCAAGGTCTTTCGGGACACTCGGCGGACTACCGGGTTTATATAAGTGAAAGTATGCGCGTGTCAACGTGTTAGCGGGGACAGCCGTACTTGATCTTGTATAAATTAGGCGGTTCTGTCACACTATGAGCATTAAAATACGGTCAATCGGCTATTTAGTCGATGTAGGCATAGCAAACAACCAAGGTCATGCCTAGCCGAAAGCAAATCTACCGACTAGCATACTCTGATTTAAAGTGCTAACAGTGGGGATCGTTGCAGCCATAATAGTGAGCTATAGACCAGACTCAACTAGCTAGTAAACCTACTCAAGATCAGACATGCCTTAGCCGCATACTATGCATGGTCAAGATCGAAGTAGAATGACCGATAAAATATAATCCATCGTTTAAAGTAAAAATTATCGCAATATAGCAAAATAAATGATGGACTAAAAGGATGTGAGGCCGATCTAGATCGATCTCGATCGGGCAGGTTGATATTGCTAAAACTAATGACTATAAGAACATCAGCAAGATCGGTAACGTAATGAATCTACCCAAAGGATGCCACCTTAGGTAGAGCCGATAACTTGACCTTAATCTAATTTGAGCAGTGGAGGTTGAACTTAACCAATACAGCCGTACTTTGACTACTTAAGGATCGATAACTAACTTATACTAGAGCTCGTAAAAGGTCAGCCGGACCAATGCAGCCTTACAAACAAAAGTATAAGCCATGACGGTACTTACAGACAAGCCGAAAGTCGACCGGATCAATGCAGCCCTGCTTGTTGAAGAACTCGCCGAGATCTACATTACTCCTACTCCTAAGGGTTGGCGTGAAGCTAAAAAGATAAAGACTGTTTTGATTGATTGAGAGATGTACTTACAATGACCTAGGGTGTACATATTTATACTCTGAAACTAACAGAGTCCATACCAATCTTGACTAACTATAGAAATCTTTAACTAAGCAAAAGGAAATATTTAAGATACATAGACTCTATTTTCCTTACGTATACAACCGTGCACGCGCATATATCCAATAATTCTTTCTGATCATAAGCGTGCATTTTTCCTTGATCTTCTTGCTTCTGTTGCTTTCCATATCTTCACGTGAGGAGCATTTGGTCTTCACGCATTTGGTCTTCACACCTCTCCGATCCAAATATATTAAATAATATTTCTTAATCAGCAAGGGAGACCAGCTTGACGTTTAGCTTCGTGTTGTACTTGAACTCCCTGAGCTGATGCTGATGCGCTTCACAGTTTGATGCTTCCACGGTTGCCATGTTTGTTCGCTTGTGTTGGCTAATTTTCGTTTCCATCCGTGCATGGACTCTAGCACGTAGCTAGCCACAGACACGCATAGGTTGCATGGCCTTTGCATGCATATAGAAATTTATACATTGCATTCCTTCTTAAATTAATCCTGTCGGCAAACTTCCTTAACTGACTCGTTGTCTTTTCTTGCTATGCGTCCTAGAATCCGCCTGTCTTTAACTAAATATATTAATTAAATTGCCGACTTCCTTCTGTAGACTCCATTGGCAATAGAATTACCAAATCTTGGTGTTAACACAGGCGCCCCGAATTTAGAGTATGAATTTTTATGCTTCAAACTATTTTGATCCGATGATCTTCTTCCAAGGAGATGATGAATTCACTAGCTGCAATATTACTTTACTCCGAGCCTCACCTCATATTTACATGTTCCTTCACTCTGAGCCGATGAGTGCCTTTTCGTGGGATCCATCTCTTATAATGATGCCTTCACTAGTGCGCTTACCGGCTACACCTCATGTTCAAGAAAATCCAATAGTAGATGAAGTCGTCAACACGCAAGGGGCCGATGATAATGCCTTATGATGTGAAGAAGAACCTGATGAACTCCTGGCCAAGCCTTCTCAAATTGATGATGTCTCTATGAAAGTTTTATGCCTTTTAGCCGAATAATCAATTAGTGCAAAATCCTTCTCAAGAAGCACGGAGACATGAGTCCAAAATGTATACGGCTACTACTTCTTTGCTTGATCGGCTGGCTGCTACTTCTGATGAGTCAGCGATCAAAATCATCAGAAAGAAGCTAGAGACGGTACAGCACATGTCACCAGAGGCACGGTCGAAGGTGTTGCTGTCGGTGGTGACATGACAGCACTTGATACACGTGTATCATCAGGAGTAAAAGCTGATCCAAACCTGTCCGTAGCTACAGGTTTTCATGCTTCGAACGATCCAATAATCTTTTTTCCCCCAGTGAGCGATATCGGATTGCAATACTTGGCTTTGATAATTTACTTGGGTTGACTGTTCATCCGCTTTAGCCGATTAAGAGCTGCCCCCGAGTTTATAACTATAATTGGCTATCAAATCACTGGTAAGGAGCTGAAGGATTCACTGGTAGCAATATTACCTTATTACAAGCCTCACCTATACATGTAAACTTTGAAGTGTCTATCATGCCATCTTGGATGGTTGAAGAATGGAACAGATTAGAATCCAATCATCCTCACTTCTTCTGCTCAGAAAACTTGGGGTTTTTTGGAAGATTTTTAAATTAAAACATAGCTTTGCTTCTCAAATGATTCTCTCATATCACTCAATGTGTATAGTTCCTCATCAAAGCACTGTTTTGTCTCTTCTCATCCCACTTCTAAAAACCTTATGTGAAGTTTAGGTAGGGATAAAATATGTAGCATACTTACTTTGCATATATTGTAACGTCAAATCCCAGATCTAAGGAGAGAAGTGTCATGCTCTTAGCTCAAAATGTGCATGTGCTTGGAATATTTGGTGGCTAACATAATTCTACTATGCTCTTTGAAATATATTTCTCTCATGGAATATCTTTGCGAGAACATAGGCTATCTTTTTCTCATCTTTTTTCCTTTTCCTTTTTTTTTATTTTGGACCTCTTTTGTATCTTTTTTTTGCATAACCCATGTATCTTTTTACAATAAACTTTTGAGAGAAATATTGTCAAAAACTTAGAGCATTTATTCTAATAAAACCTAACAAACATATTTTTGTCTTCTCCTAGTGTAGGAGCAGAACATTTTAAGGTGGATGAAAACATGTTTTTGTGCACTTTCAATGTAGAAGTAGCACACACACACACACACACACACATATATATATATATATATATATATATATATATATATATATATATATATATATATATATATATGTGTGTACGTGATCTTGATCTTGGGAACATGATAAATCTCTCAACAAGGGTCAACAAGACTTGACAAAACTCAAAACAGAGCAAGCAACTTACGTGAAAGGTTTTTAATGAGACTACTTATATGGCCTTGGTAGGAAATTCAACATCATTGAGGAGACAAGCTATTGATTTTAAATTTTTTGTAGGAAAATTTTTCAAGTACTTTGCAAAAAGAAACAAGGTTCCTTTCATCATATCATATTCTATTCATCAACTACTTAGATGATATGTTTTCTCTATGATAAATTGTTCACGAGTGATAGGAAAAGCAAGAAATAAAGAACATGAGAGCTGACCATAGAAAGGAATATACCTCATATTTATATGTACGCTCCTCCCCTCTGCATTGATGAGTGCCTCTTATGGTGTGAAGAAGAATCCTGATAAACTCCTGGCCAAGCCTTCTCAAATTGATGACGTCTCCATGCAGCTACTACTTTTTGCCTGATTGGCCGGTGTTGTCCGTAGCCACAGGTGGAGCAAATGGCAGATTCTCGAGAACCCAAAACACGATCAATTTCTCCTTATTCTACTCGTTCATCGGCTATACATCATATTCAGAAAAAACAAGAGTCGATGAACCAGGAGCCGATGAAAAAGTTCAACATTTGTTTACTTCAGGTTCAACGCCTCCTACGAGAAAAATACAGTCAATGGAGGTTCTCAGCCAAGAGTGCTTTACTAGAGGAGTGTCCTGATAAAATGACAGTGTTTCCAGCCGATGATAGAAGTAAGGCTATCATCTTCGCTTTGTACTTCTGAAATCATCAGCTTTACTCTTATGTTTGCTACTGTTCATCGAGGCCGAATCACTTATATTCTTGGCTGTAATTTGTTGGACCCATTTTACCAACAAAAGTAGTAATCGGCCTTTCTTTCTTCAAAGCTGTGCATTTCTCCATGAGCTTGTGGCTTTTTATTCTACGTCAATCTAGAAACCGGCTGTGTCAGTTTTGATGGGTTTTATGGTCTAGCCAATCAGCTACAGACTTCATCAACTTGTATAGTCTGGCTAGGATTCCATCGGGTTTTGAGCAGCTCTGGCCGACCAACTTCTGTCCTATTTCCTTTAGCCGATTCCATTTGATAAACTTATGTGAAAGCTACATCGGCTCCATACCAACTATCTTCTTTTTATATAGATAGCTCCAAAATTAATCCTTACACCTCGCAACTAACGTTCATTTGTCAATATCTTTGATGACTTGTTTGGATTCAGTATCCTGACCATTCATCTACGCTAGCTGATTAGGAGCTGGCCCCCCGAGTCTATGATTATAATCGGCTATCCAGAGGCAATAATCATGAACATCGGCCACTTCCTCGTAGATGGAATCTTTGATGTGGCCTTGTAGGTGAAGGTGCTTTATGTCAAAGCTATTCATGGACGGATGGACCAGTACGCCTCGTACGCCCATTCAAGGAGTAGCTAAGTGATGGACACCGGTGGGACATTTGGGAAAAAATGCGGTCTCAGCAAGCCGCTAACGCAGAACCGGCTGCACTACCACCATACCAATCTTCCTCCTCTTCCGTGATCGTCAGATACTCTGCTGTTTGCTCCCTACTGGATGTGGAAATATAGAACTGAGCCGATGAAGGAGCAGCTGATGGAGGTGGGGGAGCACGAGCGCTTCCCCTTCATCACGTAGCCATCAGGTAACTACTAGGACTATAACGCACTTGGTTTTTCTAAGCCAATGGTTGATTTAATTCATAGTTTGATGCCTGTACAGCCTCCATGCTTGTTCGCTTATTGTTGCCGAAACCTCTTCTGCCATCTTGTTCTTTGCTGAATGTAAAAACACAAAACCGAGCTTTACAGAACTGGGCCGATGTGCTATGCAGACAATCAGCCGATGAGTTGTACATAACATCAGCCGATGAGCTCATATGTATGTTTATTAGTGCGCATCATCCACTGTATGAATTTGAAGTGGCAAAGATCATATACTGGCCGAAGCTTGCTTGCATCTGCTGCTGCTATCTCTTCCAAAGAGAAAACTAGACGTTGATAAACAAATATCATGTATCCGATCACGGCTCATTCCATTAACCAATTTCCAATGATGCTTGTCTGGATTCCATGAGCAGTTATGATCGGCTTGGTAGCAGCAGCAGGAGGGATCCGATCCAATGGATATGGTGGCGGAGTATTTTGGGTCAAACTAACAACGACATCGGCGGTGGTTGGTAGACACGAGGACCATGTAGGTACAACTGGCTCTGATGGAAAATCCTTTGTGCTTGTATGACCTATGTCAATAGAGTCCGTTTCTGTCTTGATCGGATTTCCGTAGAGATCTTGCTGGAGAAGTTGATGACTTAAGATACCTCCAGATTTATCTTGCATCATCCATGACATGCATATACTATTTAAATATAGTAAGTCCTCAAGCTAGCTTGTCCATGTAAATTTGATGCGGACACGCATGCACCATATTAACTATCCTTCTTCCAAACTTATCCCTCTTGAACCGATAACTTTGACATTAGTCTCATAATTACTGACTCCAGTCATGTTCTCGGCTCTAGCTCAATGCCTTCTTGGTATTGGCAACGCGCAAGCGCACGCGGCCGACAATATCCCTCAGTCTCAAGATTTTGAATTTCTTTATCAAGGTGACGGCCGCCAAATATCCTTGTTTTTTAATTTAAGTGCCGATGTCCCTTTTTCCAGAATCAGCTTCCTGGACGCAATGAGTATGACTATCAGCATCTTCCTCTGATATTTTTCTTTGCGGGCTTCCTGAAATCGGTTATCACATGTCGAAGCTTCTTGTACCATGTATGTGAGGCCTTGACCTTCAAAGTTAGTAGCCAATTCTTCTCCTTTTGGTATTGGAAATACCTTCGAATACTTGAGCTGATGTAAATATTCTTGTTATTTGCTCACGTGACAACTTCTGGTAGCTTCCTGTGTGCATCCTTTGATTTGATCCGATATTGCCTTGGGATAAGCTATTTGTCGATGATCATTGTGAACACTAATACTAGTAGGTCGGCTCTGACATATCCAATGCATCGGCTCTTATTTTGTCTTGTTGTGATTTGATTTCCAAGTAGCCGATGAATTCATCCAGCCTAGTTGGCACGTTGAATACTTAGCCGACAGAACATGCTATGATTAGGAGGTTAATAAAATATCAAGAAAGTATTTGACTTCCAATCAAATAATTGTGTTCCCATCGGGCATGCCAGAACGTGTGTCGATACAAAAATATGGCGATGTGATCAACACACAGGAAGACGGAAGGATCTACTTGGAGTAAGCCCAGAGATTCGTTGGGCTTCAACACAGGACCAGCCGATCCTGTGAATCCCGAAGGCGTGCCAGTCAATTTGACATGCAATTAACAAGGAGAGAAAGTCTTATCAGTAGTTTAAGGCAGAACACGCCGGTTTTGCCCAAACAGTTCCAAGTGTGCTGCTTCGAGAGCAGCCAAACGGGAGAATCGACTAAATAGCCGATACGAGGAGAAATCGACTGTTAAGGACTGTGATGTTCATGGGCCATGACTGATTTATGATAACAAGTACAATGCACCCAGATATAAGTAACATCATAAGCTAGGTGGATATAACCAGTGTAAAGTATTGAGCCGATAAGTTTAACAAGAAGAGATATAACATGCGAACAAATCGACTGTCTAGTATAAATAAATCTACAAACACTCTGAATCTAATTTGTTACCATCAACAGTGAAGTTCGATTGGATCGATACAACTATGATAATGATAACAAACTAAAGCCAAAAAATTCATAAAACCATCTATATATTGACAGGTTCATGAAAAACATGCTATATGTGTTAAAGCACAGGCGAATCGGCTAAAATAGCCGATTCAGGTAGAAAAAAATTATAGCATGTGAACAATCGACTATTTAATATGAATAAATTTATAAACTCATCAAATCTAACCTATTATCTTTAATAGTGGAGTTCGACCGGATCAATGACAGCCATAATAAAGATAACAGATTAAACCTTTAAAGTAAATAGATCTATTCATATTTAATAGAATTATGAAAACATACTATGAGCGTTAATGTACGGACAATCGGCTATTTAGCCGATACAGGCATAGCAAACAGCCAAGGTCATGACTGGTCGAAAGCAAATCTACCAACTAGCATACTCTGATTTAAAGTGCTAATAGTGGGGATCGACCAGATCGTTACAACTATAATAGCGAGCTATAGACTAGACTCAACTAGCTAGTAAACCTACTCAAGATCAGACATGCCTTTGCCGCATACTATGCATGATCAAGATCGAAGTAGAACGCCCGATAAAACATAATCCATCGTTTAAAGTAAAAATTATCGCAATATAGCAAAATAAACGATGGACTAAAAGGATGTGAGGCCGATCTAGATCAATCTCGATCGGGCAGGTTCATATTGTTGAAACTAATGACAATAAGAACATTAGCAAGATCGGTAATTTAATGAATCTACCCGAAGGATGTCACCCTTAAGTAGAGCCGATAACTTGACCTTAATCTAATTCGAGCAGTGGAGGTCAAACTTAACCGATATAGCTGTACTTGAACTAGATAAGGATCGATAACTAACTTATACTAGAGCTCGTAAGAGGTCGGCCGGACCGATGCAGTCTTACAAACAAAAGTATAAGCCATGACGGTACTTACAGATAAGCCAGAGGTCGACTGGATTGATGCAGCCCTGCTTGTTGAAGAACTTGCCAAGATCTACATTTCTCCTATTCCTAAGGGTTGGCGTAAAGCCGAAAAGGTAAAAACTGTTTTGATTGATTGAGAGATGTACTTACAATGACCTAGGGTGTACATTTTTATACTCTAAAACTAATAGAGTCCATAACAATCTTGACTAACTATAGAAATCTTTAACTAAGCAAAAGAAAATAGTTAAGATACATAGAGTCTATTTTCCTTACGCAGAGTTCTTGCTGATGGAGCTTCCTCGTCCGTGTGCCCAAACTAACCATACATACATGGCCAAATATAATAATCAACCGTGCACGAGCTTATATCCAATAATTCTTTCTGATCATAAGCGTGCATTTTTCCTTGATCTTGTTGCTTCTATTGCTTTCCATATCTTCACGTGAGGAGCATTTGGTCTTCACACCTCTCCGATCCAAATATATTAAATAATATTTCTTAATCAGCAAGGGAGACCAGCTTGACGTTTAGCTTCGTGTTGTACTTGAACTCCCTGAGCTGATGCTGATGCGCTTCACGGTTTGATGCTTCCACGGTTGCCACATTTGTTTGCTTGTGCTGGCTAATTTTCGTTTCCATTCGTGCATGGACTCTAGCACGTAGCTAGCCACAGACACGCATAGGTTGCATGGCCTTTGCATGCATATAAAAATTTATACATCGCATTCCTTCTTAAATTAATCCCGTCGGCAAACTTCCTTAACTGACTCGTATCCGTGGCACGTGTCTTTTCTTGCTATGCATCCTGGAATCTGCCGTCTTTAACTAAATATATTAATTAAATTGCCGACTTCCTTCCGTAGACTCCATTGGCAATAGAATTACCAAATCTTGTATTAACACAAGTTTCAAAAGAAAGATAAGTTTTCAAGGAGCAAAGTAGAATTAGGATAGCCACCATATATCCATCATACATCCACACACATGTACATCTTGATTTGATTGTATGACTCAACTCTCTTTGGATCCAAGGTTTGACTTTACAATATATGCATTGCAAGTATGCTTTAGCTTTCTCCCTACCTATGTACTCCACATAAGCCTTAGTGGTAGGAAGAGAAAAAGGCACAATATCATTATTGCCTTGGTGAGGATCCACAAATACCACATATATTGAGAGACTTGAGAGTGGCATACAATGGAATCTCTGAGTTTTATTTTGAAAACTTATAAAAACTCTGTAATAATGATAGAACAAAGAACTTGAGACATAGTGCTTGACTTGATCATTCTGTCTTTGAATTGCTCAAGACCCAAGTGAAGGCTAAGAAGCCCCATGATTGAAGGTAATATGGGTAAGTTTGAATGTCAGATCGATTTATTCTAATCCAGAGGACAATTTTTTGATTGAATGCATGTGTACTTTTGAGGAGTGAAAGCATTGTAGCAACTCCTGATCCATTGCTGAGTTTAGCTTTGCTCATGGACTAGCAAAGGTTAAGCTTGGGGGAGCTTGTTGATGGTCATTAACATCAATTATAAACCGTCAATATAACCTACATATATATTTAATTCCATCACCAAATATAGGTATTGGAGTTTAAACTGACAAATTTCATAAGTTTTGGTGAATTTGTGTTTTCAGCATGGTATATCCAGAAAACCGTCAAGAGGGACCTAAACGTCAGAATTAATCATACTTATCTGCGATGAAACCAGCACCAGAAGGTTCCAGAAGACACCATAGGACAACCCATCGTGGCAGAGGTCAAGGGGCTGCCAGGTGGGGCTAGATGGCCCCACCTACAAGCTGGCCGGCCTATGGGCACCCCTGGTCTGCCTCCCCTTCGAATGTCGGTTCTCCACCGCTTTCTAGATTGCATCTACGCCATCCTTTTAAGTCAGTTTGATCCGAGGGTCCAGAAATGGCGCTACCCCCTATATATACCGCCTTATACCCCCTCCAGCAGAGCCATCCTGAAACCCTACTTCATATCCTCCTCATTAGGATCAGAGCTAGCTATCAAGAGAACATTAGTCCTCTATAGGATCTAGTCTTGTAAATAGAAATAGTAAGATAGAGAGTGAGGGAAGAGTTTGGAGGAAGTGTTGGCCTATCGGTGCTCTCTCTATAGCTTGTACCTTGGCGAATCCAAGTTCTATTTGAGCTTGCTTCTAAGATTTCTCTGTTAATCAACTTCTGATTCAATTAACTAATTTATTTATATTGTTCATCAGGTTCGCGACTCTATTGAGGGCTTTATTCCTGTTCTAGAGGGAGTAAAGTATTAATCGTAAGTGTAAGCATGGTGCTTAGACTTGGGTTAATCGTGGATGCACCCTATTGATGGTAGTTATCATCTATCAAGAACCGCCAACATAACTTGAATAAATGCATGAAAATGATCACCAACATAGACTTAGGGGTTTAAACTAACAATTTCCATAAGTTTTGGTGAATCTATGTTTTTAGCATGGTTTATTCAGAAATCCGTCAAGGTGGACCCAATCGTCAAAATTAAACGCAATTATTCACGGCAAAAATAGCTCCAGAAGGTTCCAGAGATCACTAGAAGGCATCCCCCTGAGGTAGACTATGGGAGGATGATAGGTGGGGCCGGCCGGCCCCCTGGCCCCACATGTCAGCCCTAGCTTCGAACATCGGTTCTCCACCGCCTCCTAAATTGTATCTACGCTATTCTTTGAAGTCAGTTTGATTTGAGGGTCTAGAATTGATGTATCCCCCTATATATACCAGCCCCTACCCTCCTCCCTAATGCATTCAATCATAAGTCAAGATCAGATTAGAAATTAGGGTTTCCGGAGAGAAGAGAATAGAGCTCCAATTCTTCAAGTTCTAGTATAGGCTAGTGATGAGATCCTAACATATGGGTATGTTAAGCCTCAGTTCCAATGATTCCCGAACAAAGAAGACCCCCCGACCGACCCCTCCAGAATCACTCGGGGGCTCAAGGTCTATACCCATTGGATATGCTCACGCGCACCCTCTAAGAAGAAACCCGGCCAAGCCTGACTCCACCGCGACCTCCACTTGGGGCCTAGGGGCTTGCCTGAGCCCCTAGGCTCCCAATCTACGCCGACACTTTGGTCCGGCCCTTGGCTCCTTCCCAACGAATGACGCCAGCCAAGGCCCGAGCATAAGAAGACAAGCCCCGAGCTACCAAGGCTCGGGGGCTACCCGACACTGCCCCTTGGGCACGGCATTGCCAGCCACTTTCCCGATAAGGTCATGCACGGGGCGTGACACACGAAGATAAAGCTTCCCAGCCGCCTCTAGAGACTGGGGGCTCCCAGGCCTACGCGTTAGCCCCTAGAGCCGACCTCCTTCACTGCTAAGAAGACTCCAGAAGGTCCACCTGAGGGAGGCCGGTCCAAGCCGACATAGCCTGGCACGCAGAGTGTTAGAACAGAGCAGTCAGATGATGCCCAAGGCTTTTTTGGCTCCACAACACCGCCACGTTCCATAGGGTGTCGCTACAAGGCCTTCCTAGACTCTAACGCATGTAGATCATAGACTAGTTCACCCAAACCACTATGTACCTGACCTATCTCGTTATATAAGGGATAAGGTCGAACCTAGGAGGGGGACGATCACCAAAACTTAGATCATTCCATTCCATTCATTGGCCTCCACTCAGCACCAAGAGCAAGGCAACCAATGGAGGGGCACCGAGAGCTCCTCCACCGTATCCCGTCATCTTCCTCCTCTCAAACGAGGGGAAGGCTCCACCGGTGATGAGGCAACCTTAGGATTAGCACCAAGCTAATCCCCTACTAAATCTCTCTACAACCCTATTGTAACCCCTTGATTTTGTGTGCTTTAGAGTATAAGGATTATCAGCTACTGGAAGTAGGGCACCGATTGGCCCAAACTAGGATAAACGATTGCATCCTCTATGAGATTCTTGTGTTCTTGAGTCCACCTAAGCCACCGGAGACCCGTACTCTGACACCGACTTGAATAACATGCTTACCGCGGTTCTAACCCCATGACAGCTAGTGCGCCAGGTAGGGGGTAGCATCAAGTGTGATTCTGGCTCTACGGTGGCTAGAGACACCCGCCTTGTCGCCGGAGCAAGCGGCACCGCCCCAGACAGCGGTGTCCGCTTCGCCAGTGAGTTCTCCATCATGGCCACTGCCTTTCCTCTAGGCTAGGTTCTAAACTTTGGGAGCCTAGCCTATGTCACTGACCGCTAGGGCGAGCTTCGTTCACTCCATGAGGCTTTACTGGTGGGCATCGAGCCCTCGGCGTTGCCCACTTTGCCAGGACTTCTGGGAGCAGATCTTGAGGTCCTAGCCCAACAGATCCAACATAGTTTGGGCCTAAACTAGACCATGTCAGACTACTACCAGATGTTCTACATGCTGGCCAACATCCACCACTAGATCGCCACCAGTGAGGTGCTCCCACCGCCTGACCACTTTTGGTACTACCTCCTAGACCTACCTTTTGGGATCCAAAACATGGCGGCGTCCTTCTAGATGGAGCTGGAGCACCTCATCAGTCATGAGGCGTCGTGAAGCACCATCCTCTTCATTGCGGTGGGGACCAATGTCCCATCGCTGCGCGCCTTCCTCAAGATCCTTTCAGGGAATGACTCGGAGTACAACTCTAACGACATCAACTACCACGCCCCTCCACACATGTGCTACCACATCGATAGTGAGGTTCTGCCTGAGGAGGCACTCGGGCTCATGCCACCAGACCAGAGTCCCTGTAGCCTCATGGCCTACCTTCAGGAGAAGGCAAACCACTTGCAAGCTGGGTAGGTGGACTTAGAGGCCGCCGAGGCAGAGCTTGAGCACCAAAGGCAGGACTTTGCATAGCAGCAAGCCACACACCAACTCAGCGATGACAATGATGCCCACATAGGGGCTCCCAATGGCCTCTGCTTCCCCCGTGTAGTGAACAACATGGTGGCCACCTCCTACTGCCTAGAAGACATCTTCGACATGCCAGACCCGAAGACCAACAAGCAGCTGAATGAGGTGAAGCAGCTCCTCTGCGTCGCCCTCAAGCAGTAGGCCAAGAGCTTGGCATCCTAGCATCACGCCGCGCTCTCTTAGCCATCCTAGACGATAGCTACTCCCAACAAGGACCGCTCTAACGCTTGGGCCAGATAGGTAGGGGGAAGCAGCGATGACACCTTTGGCAACATCTCTGTCCAGATGCGGACTAGGGGCACCAAGCCCCAGTAGGAGTGAAGGCAGTGACCTTTCTCCTTGGCAAGTATTCTAGATTGGACCAAATTTAGGAAAATGATCCTCACCCTATTGATTGACATTGATAATCCTAACCTATCTATAATTTAAGCCTTTGTGGTCATTGATGACGAAGGGGGAGAAATAGTGTACAAAGATAGTGAAAAGACAACAAAGGGGGAGAATTTGACATAGGGGGAGAGATATGATAAAGGAAGGGGATCAATTAAAATTTTGAGCATACAAGTAGGCGGAGCAAGCTCATGAACTTGTATGGTGCATTTGAATGTGCATTTCATATGTTTGCTTGCATGGCACAAGTTTTAAATTTAAATATCTATGCTTGTGTGGTGTATGCTAGTTGTAGGTTTGAATGATGAAATGAAAAACTAGCATGCATAGGTTATCTAGTGATTTCACTTCCAAGTGGTATCGAGCTAACCATGGTGCTAAGGATGGTATATTAGGTGCACTCCTGATTGGTATCACGCTTCAAAGGTCCATCTCTTATACCTTAGCATCATTTGGTAGACATTGTCTCCTATATTTCCTATCTAAGCATATGTGCAAGCTACTATCCAAACTCTTAGCACATATGTAGGGGGAGCAATTGCTACCATTTGGAGTTCATGAAACTTGTCCATATCCTTTACACATGGTAAATATGCTTGGGCAAGTGTTTACACCAAAATTTGGAAGAGGAGTCGTAGGGACTCAAAAGCTCCCAAGATCATATCATCAAGGAATCAATTGCATGCAGATCGGAACCTAGCTAATTCGAATGCAGCACTGGAATCGGCTTTCTTTAGATAGCGCCTAGCAGATAACAATAAAGGCTATGATCGATGCCGAGACAAAACATGTTGAACTCTACAAAAAGGGAAAGATTAGAGTCCAAGTTATCTTAAATTAGGAATGCTTTCTTCATACCAAAGATTGTACCGAGTTGTACTTTAGTAGGATTTGTGCTTAGGCTCCGGGTATAAATAGTGAACCCCAGCTACTGTAAAGACACACAATCAATCAAATACAAGTTATTTACTTTTTCGGCTCCGGCCACCCCTTAGGAGTAGGAATAGAGTAGATCTCGGCGAGTTCTTCAGCAAGTATGGCTGCATCAATCGGATCGACCTCCACTAGCTTGTCTGTAAGTACCATCATGGCTTATACCTCTGTTCGTATGGTTGCATCGATCCGGTCGACCTCCACTAGTGACTGTGGTATGAGTTAGTTATCGACTCTTGTCTAGTTCAAGTACGGCTGCATCGATCCTAGTCGACCTCCATTGCTCGAACTAGATTATGGTCAAGTTATCGGCTCTATCTAAGGGTGGTGTTCCTTCGGATAGATTCATTAAGTTACCAATATTGCTTATTGCTTCCATTGTTTATTTAATTATAGCAATATCACTTCACCCAATTGGGATTGATCTAGATCGGCCTTATATCTTATTTAACTCATCGTTTGTTAATCTAAATTGATCTAATCTACACTTTAAATGATGAGTTATGTTTTTATCGGCTGTTTTATATCAATCTTGATCATGCATAGCATGCTGTTAAGGCATGTCTGATCTTGAGCAGATCTATTGGCTAGCGAAAACTGTTTCATGGCCTGTTATCATGGCCTGTGTGATTCTGCCTCACACCCCATTGTTAGCACTATGGAGTGGGGATCGTTATTTGGTAGATCTGTTCCTGAGAAGGTATGACCTTAACTGTGCGCTATGCCTGAATTGGTTGTTTTAGCCGATATCGAGCTGCTTTCATGAATAGTTCACATCACAAGATCGTTGAAGTAGGGATAGGTTGAAAGATGTGTTAGCCCCATGATCTTATTATTGTATTACGGCCTGCATGATTCTGCCTCATGCCCCACTGATATTAGTAATAAGTTAGGGTCGTCGAGTCTATTGTTGTTTCTACGGCCTGCATGATTCTGCCTCATGCCCCATTGGTTATAGCGATAGATGAGATCTAATATGTTCATTAGATTTATCTCTATTAAATGGTTGAATGATGATGAACTATTTCATTTATACAAAATGGGTTTGGTTACTTGCAGTCATTGGCTTAGCATAAACTAATTATTGTTGACATCTTATTGCCATTGACGAGTATTTGTCTAAATAATGATATTCATACTGAACGATAACCGATTCTTCTTACAGTAACCCCATGAGCTTTAACTGATTTATTCTTATGAATATGCTGGAATCTACTATTTAGTCAATCTCCTTTCATATTGGCTCTCAGAGCCGCACATTCAGGGACTGTCTGGCAACACCGGCATGTTCCACCCTAAATTACTGATAAACTTTCTCTCTCTGTCAATTATAGGGTCAAATTGACTAGCACGTCTCGAGAGGAGTGCGTAGGATCGACCACCCCTACACTGAAGCTAGGCAGATCTCTAGCTCCATCGAGCAGACCCTTCTGGCTTGCTCGTGTGTCCTTAGCATGGGACAAAATTCCATGTCGACACTTGTTTCTGGCATGCCCGGTGGGACCCCACAATCGTCATGGTAGTTCACAACAACAATGACATCCTTATGATATATTATGAAGATCTACCTAATAGAGATAAATATGTCATCGGCAAAGCTACAGAAGAATTTCAGAGCAAATGTTTGTTGTCCTACACCAAAACATGTGACAACACAATTATTCAGAAATTTTCACTACCAAGAGTTCTATTACATGGGCAGACAGATACAACTGAAGCTGAAGACAGGTGTTTCTTTACAAAAGTTATAGACAAATTTGTTCGTGATGCCATATCAAGCCATAACGAAGCTTTCTTAGACACATTCCATAACACCATGAAAGAAGCGATTCATGGGTTTCTAGTTGGTCAAGTTGGGCCAGCTTATTACAACATTCTAGATCCATCGACCCAAGGGACTAATCAAGTCAGTACCAGCCATCAAGAAGCAGCACCAGCTAGTAATAGTGATGTCTAGACAATTCAGGGTTCATCTAAACAAGCTCAAGGTACTACTACGAATCAAATACAGTATAATCCTGGACCATCAGTACAGCATGTGCAACAGCCAGCGGGGCAAGGTTAGAACTAGGTGATCAATTTTGGCACATCAGGCCACATACCATCGTCGGCTCAAAAAATAGCACCCTCAATTCAAAGGATCCATAGAGATATAGATCCTTATGTCTATAATCAGAGACTTCAAGCAGCAAGCCAGCAAAGGACCCAACAGATAGAGATTCCACAAGGGTATCACTATGGCACAGATTATAACACCCTTTACATGATTCCAAATTGAGGGTACCAAGGCACATGGGATTTCAATCCACAGATGGATCAACAGGTGCAAAGAAATCCAAATTCAAATACTGATGAGTTGCTGCTGAAGGTGACTAAGATGATGAAGAATCAGTTTGGTCTAAAGCCAAAAGGGCTGACCTTCTCATACAAATGCCCATATCTAGAATGGTATGATTTGGTCACTCTTCCTGCAAATTATAGGCTCCCAGAGTTCGCTAAGTTCACTGGCCAAGACAATACAAGTACGATAAAACATGTTAGTCGGTATCTTACACAATTGAGCGAAGCATCAGTTGAGGATGCCCATCGAGTTCATTTCTTCTCCTTGTCCCTATCAGGGCCAGCCTTCACTTGGTTTTCATCACTACCAGTCAATTCTATTACCAATTGGGCTGACCTAGAGAAGAAGTTTCATACATATTTTTACACTGGGACTGGGGAAAAGAAGATAACCGATTTGACAACTATAAAGCAGAAGACTAATGAATCGGGCACTGAGTTCCTCCAGAGGTTCCAAGAGACTAGGAATTTATGCTTTTCATTAAACTTGGCTGATGATCAACTAGCTGCTTTAGCCGTTCTAGGAATGCTGCCAATGTGGAAAGAAAAGCTGCTAGGGCAAGAATTGGATAACTTGGGTCAATTGGCTTAATGAGTGGCAGCGCTCAATAGCCAATTCCAGAGTATGCACAGAGATACCCAATTTTAGAAGAGTACCACAGTGGCCAAAGCTTATAATCCTTACTCAGTCGATGATGGCTATGAAGATGAAGAAAAAGAGGTTGCCGTGGCTGAATGGAATTGGGACAAAAAAACAGTAATGGTGCCGAATCCTTGGGGAGGAGGAGTTGAGGAGAGCTATGACTTTGATGTCACCAAATCAGACAAGCTCTTCGATTTCTTGCTTGAGAAGGGGCAAATCAAGTTGCCCGATGGTCATGTTATGTTGCCCCCAGATCAGTTAAAAAATAAGAAGTTCTGCAAGTTCCATAACGCCACTTCTCATTCCACTAATGAATGTAGAATCTTCCGACAGCATATACAGAGGGCTATTCAGCAAGGAAGGCTCAAATTTGACATGCCTCGAAAAATGAAAGTTGATGATAATCCTTTCCTAGGAGATCAAAACATGGTTGATGCTAGACTGATCAAAGAAAAAACTAAGGTCCTAACATCGACCAAATCAAGAGAAGCTAGAGCAGTCGATCCAAAGATGCAAATATCGGCTGACAAGTACAGAGAGATTAGAAGACGTCGCGCTAAGCAAAAAAGCTGATATGAGCAAGGGGAAACGTCAAAAGATGGAGTGACAAAAGCCACGAGTTACATCTCGGATCCTATTGAATAAGTGGTAGTGGCAGAAGGAAAAAGATTATCAGCGTTGGTTAAAGGATCAAGAATACCAGCCTCAACTAGAAAATGAGAGGTATGAAAGGAAATGAGCCGAATCATATTGGAATTGTCCTTTCTTCAGACATTGTTGGAATGAAGGTTTGAAGTTGCCTACCAGACATGACTGTCCAGAATGCAGCAATCAATATTGGGAGTTTAGGCAATCTCAAACCAACCGCCGGTCTATCCATGCTCAAGATGCATATTATCATAACAACATGGATCGGCGCTTAAAAAATGGAAGTATAAATAATCGGCTAGGGAAAAAGAGTTGTTGACCAAGACTGGGCTGATTATGGAGAAGAAGGCAATAAGAGGAAATATGTTTAGCAGGAAGGCCAATGGTGTCCAGGAAGTTTGATAAGAAGCCAGAAGAGAAGGGTGCAACGCCTAAGGGATAAAGAGTTGGAACAGGCTCAGGCATCCGGCAAGCCTCCAATATGGCATGCTAAGCAAACAGCTGATAGAAAGCAACCATCAGCTAATATCCAATTGGTTTTTTTGTTGCCATCAGAATTCAGAGTCAATGGTGAAAGCCAACTAGCCGATCCAAGCAGTCAGTCTTTAAAAAATTATCTTAATGGATAATCCAATAGATGGTACAGATGGCAAACTAGGACATGGCTTCACATCGACTGATGAATTGGAAGAAGTAGATATTGGTTCTGGAGATAGACCTAGGCTGATGTACGTAAGTGCTAAGTTGGATCCAGAGTATAAGTGAGAATTAATTGATTTATTAAAGGAATTTAAAGACTGCTTTGCTTGGGAATACTATGAGATGCCTGGTTTAGACCGATCAATTGTTGAACATCGGTTGTTTAAACAAGCTCCAAGGAGATTCAACCCAAATGTGCTTGATGATATAAAAAATGAGACTGAAAGGTTACTGGAAGCAAAATTTATCTGATCGTGCCGATATGCAGAGTGGATATCGAATGTTGTCCCTGTATATAAGAAGAATGGAAAATTGAGAGTTTGCATTGATTTTAGGGATCTGAACAAAGCCACACCCATGGATGGGTATTCAATGCCGATAGCTGATATGTTTGTGGTTGCAGCAGCCGGGCACAAGGTTATTAGCTTCATGGACAACAATGCAGGATACAACCATATTTTCATGGCTGAGGAAGACATAGCAAAGACAGCTTTTAGGTGCCCCAATGCAATCGGTCTGTTTGAGTGGGTTGTGATGACCTTTGGTCTGAAGAATGCCGGTGCAACTTATCAAAGGGCGATGAATTACATTTTCCATAAGTTGATCGATAGGATTGTTGAAATATACATCGATAATGTGATGATAAAATCCAAAGGGTACACAGAGCACCTAGCTGATTTGCGAGAGACTCTGGAATGCATAAGAAAACATAGTCTAAAGATGAATCCTAATAAGTGTGCTTTCGGAGTGTCTAGTTGGGCAGTTCTTGGGATTTATGGTCCACGAGAGAGGAATCGAAGTTGGTCAAAAAAGCGTAAAAGCAATTGATGAAGCAGTTCCCCTGACTACAAAGATAGAGTTGCAATCTCTGCTTGGTAAGATTAATTTCATCAGAAGATTCATTTCAAATTTGTCGGAAAGGATCCTGTCATTTTCTCCCTTGTTGAAGTTGAGAAGCGATCAAGAATTCAAGTGGGGTGACATACAACAAAGGGCATTTGAAGAGATAAAAGAATACATGAAGTGTCCACCAGTGCTGGTCCCTCCTCAGTAAGGTAAGCCTTTTAAGTTGTACATATTGGCTGATGACAAGACAATTGATCGGCCTTGATGCAAGAATTTGAAGGAAAAGAGAGAGTTGTTTTCTATCTGAGTAGAAGACTACTGGATCTAGAGACAAGATATTCTCCCACCGAAAAGTTATGCTTGTGCTTATATTTCTCTTGCACTAATTTGTGACACTACTTATTGTCGGCTGAGTGTATAGTTATTTCCAAGGCTGATGTGGTTAAGCACATGTTATCAATGCCAATACTAAATGGAAGAGTGGGAAAGTGGATTCTTGTGTTATCGGAATTTGACTTGAAGTACGAATTAGCTAAAGCAGTCAAAGGACAAGTAATGGCCGATTTTGTCACCCAACATCATAAGCCAAGCATTGGTTATGTGGAGCCAATGCCTTGGACATTATTCTTTGATGGATCATCATGCAAGCAAGGTGGTGGCATTGGTATTGTTATTATTTTGCCTCGGGGGGCAAATTTTGAGTTTGCTCTTCCGACTGAACTAATGATTACTAACAATCAAGCGGAGTATGAAGCTATTCTTAAGGGACTTCAACTTCTTCATGAAGTAAAGGCCAAAGCAATTGAAGTATTTGGAGATTCATAGTTAATTATTAATCTGTTGATTGGCCTATATGAGTGCAAAGAAGAGACTTTGAAAGGATACTATGATGAGTGCCAAAAGTTGCTCAAGGAGTTTCTTCATATCTCTTTCCAACATATTCCGAGAGCACAAAACCAAGAGGCTAATCATCTAGCTCAAAGTGCATCAGGATATCGAATGTTTCAAGAAGTCTTGAGTAGTGAAACCTCAAGTGATGATTGGAGAGTCAAAATAGCCGATTACCTTAGAGACCCGTCTCAGAAAGTTACTAGAAAGCTAAGGTATAAATTGGCTAAGTATGTTTTGTTAGATAATTAGTTATATTATAAAATAGTCGATGGGGTGTTGCTCAAATGCTTAAATCAAGAAGAAGCTAAGGTGTTGATGGGTGAGGTGCATGAAGGGATATGTGGAGCACATCAATCGGCTTATAAGATGAAATGGATTATTCATAGAACTGGATATTTCTGGCCAACGATATTGAAGATTGTTTTGAATATTACAAGGGGTGCCAAGACTATCAATGTTTTGGTAATGTCTAGAGATCACCTGCGTTGGCCATGAATCCAATAATCAAGCCATGGCCGTTTCAAGGTTGGGGAATTGATTTAATTTGCTAGATTTTTCTGCCTTCAAGCAAAGGACATAAGTTCATATTGGTAGCAATAGATTACTTCACTAAATGGGTTGAGGCAATTCCTTTGAAGATGGTAATCTCAAAGAACATGATTGATTTTGTCAGGGAACACATTGTGTATTATTTTGGGATTCCTCAAACTATAACTACCGATCAAGGGACAATGTTCACATTAGAAGAGTTCGGGGATTTTGCTACCAGTATGGGAATCAAGCTATTGAATTCCTCTCCTTACTATGCTCAGGCTAATGGCCAGGCAGAGGCATCCAACTAGATTATGATTAAGCTGATCAAGAAAAAGATCGAGGAACAGCCAAGGAAGTGGCATTCGACGCTAAATGAGGCACTATGGGCATATAGGATGGCCTATCATGGATCAATTAAAATGTTGCCTTACAAACTTATGTATGGCCATAATGTAGTTCTTCCTTGGGAAGTTTGGACTGGATCGAGGCGTGTTACACTACAGAATGATTTGTCAGCTAAAGTCTACAAGAATCTTATGATAGACAATTTGGAGGACTTGAGTTGCCTTCGGCTGCATGTTCTTGAAAATATCAAAGCCAATAAACTAAGGGTTGCAAAATATTACAATAAAAAGGTCAAGATTAAGCAATTCTCTAAAGGAGACTTGGTCTGGAAAGTGAAATTGCCGATCAGGGTCAAAGGACAATAAATTTGGCAAATGGTCACCTAACTAGGAAGGACCTTATCGGATCAAACATTATGCGCCTGATAATGCTTATATTTTGGAAATACTAAGAGGAGAGGAAGAATTTGGCCGAGCAATCAATGGGAAATATCTAAAGAAATATTACCCTAGTGTTTGGATTAATACTTAATAACCAATTTGTTCGGTCGTCAGTTTTAATAGCTGATATCAGAAAGGTATGGCCTTTAGTGCAAAAATAAGCCCGAAGGGGTAAAAGCTGGTACGATGTGTATTGCCTATAAAAGCAAAGCAAACATGGATGAAGTGATGTGTATAATGTATGAAACAAAGGAAAATCGCTCAAGACAAAGAAGTTGTTTCCTAAATATCACCTATTACAAGCTATGGGCCAGAAAATACTTTGCTTACTATGTCATCGGCCAGGGTGTTGAAGGCTACAGAGTTGGTGGCACTAGAAAAATCCTCAACCAAACGCTCATGCTCCCCAGGCTACGTCGTGTCTAGAAAACCATATGGAAGAAGATGAAGATTGTGGCCAGAATAGGCTTGTGCAGCAGCCAAGCCATGGTAGCACCATGACGAACGCCATGAAGAGCGACCTCCCAGACATGGTTCGGGATGTCATGCAAGCAAACCACCGGAACAGCGCCCTTGGCATTGACAAATCCTGCCACGTGATCCACAGCTGATCGAAGGCTTTCCAACTAAGCAGTTAGATCTAAATAGAAATCTTGAAGGCAAAATTAAGAAGAAGATAGAAAAATTGTGGTAGATGTCTCACCCATGATTCTGGCTTCAGCTCTGACCAACCTTTCCCCCACTGGGCTGGCCTCAAGAGATGATCGGCCTTGAATCATGGCCAAAGCTAATTCTGCAAGGGAGAGGCAGCTAGCCAAATTCTGGTCAGTCCGATCGATGGAGGCCAGCAGATTGTCATTACTGATCTACCTCCTCGGGTAGTAGGGGAGCTAGCGGCGAATTGGTGCTGAAGGTGACCCCAAAGGCTGAACAGAGTCAACCCTCTACTCTAGAAGGATGGGAGCAGCCCAAGTTGCACCCTCTTGGAGATGAAGGCACTGGCGCGATGATGTAGATCCATTGAGGGCCTCCTCAGCAGACCTCTTGCTGTTCTCCATGATCTCAAACCTATGGAAAAAGCAGGAACTATGCTAAGGAAGCAGAAGGTTTGAGACAAAGCAGGTGGTTGTTCGATCCACAGCCGTGGCCCGTATATATAGCCTAGGAGGATGAGAAGATAGATGTCGCCGAGGGGTGTGAAATTGGAATCAGAAACAAAAGTGGATTGACACTCCAGAAATTTAGGGGATGGATAACGAAGAGATAACAGATTCAAACTTATTGCTTCCCCAAATTACAAAATATCATAGGACAGATACAAAGAATTTACATTGACCGGAGATCAACCCATCAAGGCTTCTTTGGATTGAAGGGAGTCTGGGTCCCCACAAGGCCGAAGGTCATCGTGAACCGAATCACATCGGCCTATTGATAAAAGTGTGCTAGAGAAGGGGAAAGGCCACCCGCCTAACAGATGCCCAGCCAATTTCCCGGTGAACTGAGAAACTATGGGAAAGAAGCTTGTGGCTTTCCCGGTGGGTGTTTGGTGGAACAAACAAGGGGAAGGTGTCCATACATTTTAGCCCTTGCAAACACTAGAACAACTTTGTGAGCATGGAGAGAAGACTCATGTGATATCATAAGAATTTTTCTAACCACAATAGCTGATCCTCTTGGTCGACAAGGCGCTAGAATGAGCGACACAATCACCCTATGCACAAGAATTCTTCTAACTGCTCAAGATCTTCATAGCAAAAGGATAGACCATGGAGGGTCCGGTGGAGTCAGAAGCACTCGAGGAGGCAGATAGAAGAAAAACATGGCTGAATTGTTGAGTTGCTCTCGCCAGGGTTGGGTAGACATTTTATAGACGGCCTAGAAGGATGAATCCATGTGCCCGTGAAGCAATAATGCTCTTGTAAAAGTTTTGAAGCATGGGCTCATGAGCTGACATAGACAGCGACAAATAGTAGACCCCAGATCAAGATTCTTTACCCGTGACTGCGGACCTATCGGAGGCACAGACGTGATAATTTTGGAACAAAATTACTTTTATCCCAAAATTGGGGGGCATGTGTTTACACCAAAATATGGAAGAAGAGTCATAGGGACTCGAAAGCTCCTAAGATCATGTCATCAAGGAATCAATTGTGTGCAGATCGAAACCAACTGATTCGAATGCAGCACTAAAATCAGCTTTCTTTAGATAGCGCTAGCAGATAACGACAAAGGCTATGATCGGCGCCGGGACAAAACATGTTGGACTCTACAAAAAGGGAAAGATTAGAGTCCAAGTTATCTTAAATTAGGAATGTTTTCTTCATAACAAAGATTGTACCGAGTCGTACTTGAGTAGGATTCGTGCATAGGCTCCGGGTATAAATAGTGAACCCCGGCTATTGTAAAGACACACAATCAATCAAATACAAGTTATTTACTTTTTTGGCTCTGGCCACCCCTTAGGAGTAGGAGTAGAGTAGATCTCGGTGAGTTCTTCAGCAAGTACAGCTGCATCGATTCGGTCAACCTCCACTGCTTGTCTGTAAGTACTATCATGGCTTATACCTCTATTCATATGGCTGCATCAATCTAGTCGACCTCCACTGCCACTCTGGTATGAGTTAGTTATCGACTCTTGTCTAGTTCAAGTACAGCTGCATCGATCCGATCGACCTCCACTGCTTGAACTAGATTAAGATCAAGTTATCGGTGCTATTTAAGGGTGGTGTTCCTTCGGATAGATTCATTAAGTTACTAATATTGCTTATTGCTTCCATTATTTATTTAATTACAGCAATATCACTTCGCCCGATTGGGATTGATCTAGATTGGCCTTATATCTTGTTTAACTCATCGTTTGTTAATCTAAATTGATCTAATCTACACTTTAAACAATGAGTTATGTTTTTATCGGCTATTTTATATCAATCTTGATCGTGCATAGCGTGCGGTTAAGGCATGTCTGATCTTGAGCAGATCTATTGGCTAGCGAAAACCATTTCATGGCCCGTTATCACAGCCTGTGCGATTCTACCTTACACCCCACTATTAGCACCATGGAGTGGGTATCATTATTTGGTAGATCTGTTCCTGAGAAGGCATGACCTTAACTATGCGCTATGCCTGAATCTGCTGTTTTAGCTGATATCGAGCGCTTTCATGAACAGTTCGCATCACGAGATTGTTGAAGTAGGGATAGGTTGAAAGATGTGTTAGCCCCATGATCTTATTATTGTATTATGGCCTACATGATTCTGCCTCATGCCCCACTAATATTAGTAATAAGTTAGGGTCATCGAGTCTATTGTTGTTTCTACGGCCTGCATGATTCTACCTCATGCCCCACTGGTCATAGGGATAGATGAGATCTAATATGTTCATTAGATTTATCTCTATTAAATGGTTGAATGATGATGAACTATTTCATTTATACAAAAGGGGTTCAGTTACTTGCAGTCATTGGCTTAGCATAAACTAATTATTGTTGACATCTTATTGCCATTGACGAGTATTTGTCTAAATAATGATATTCATACTGAACGATAACCGATTCTTCTTACATAACCCCATGAGCTTTAACTGATTTATTCTTATGAATATGCTAGAATCGACTATTTAGTTGATCTCCTTTCATATCGGCTCTCAGAGCCACACATTCGGGACTGTCTGGCAACACTAGCATGTTCTGCCCTAAATTACTGATAAACTTTCTCTCTCTATCAATTGTAGGGTCAAATTGACTGGCATATCTCGAGAGGAGCGCACAGGATTGACCACCCCTGCGCTGAAGCTAGGCGGATCTCTAGCTCCATCGAGAGGACCCTTCCGGCTTGCTCGTGTGTCCTCGGCACGGGACAAAATTCCATGTCGACAGCAAGCAACATGGATTCAATTGAGTTTTAATTCATATCATTGTGTAAAGGTTGTCATCAATTACTAAAAAGGGAGAGATTGAAAGATCTAGTTTGGTTTTGGTAAATTGATGAAACCCTAAGTGCTAACCTAGTTTATCAAAGTAATTATGAGATAGGTAGCACTACTCCAAGTGGTGAAGCAAATGAAGATCATGACATGATGATGGTAATTCCATGGTGATGAACAAGTGCTTGGACTTGGAAAAGAAGAAAGAAATGCAAAAGGCTCAAGCCCAGTGAAGGGGTACAATGGCTCTATTTCGTGGGGGCTTCTATTTAAGCCCCATGGCTGACTCAAGCTCCCTCTCTTGGCCATTTTCATTTACATAGCAACCTTATGAGCTTAGCCAAAGCCCTCCCACTCATCTCTATCATAGATTCAACATCTTTGTGAGATTGTGAGTGAATCCAAGTGCATTGCTTGAGTGTTTGCATCTAGAGGCACTTGGTTTTCGTGTTTCACTATGGGATTTGCTTGTTACTCTTGGTGGTTGTCACCACCTAGATGGCTTGGTGCAGCAAGGATTGTTGAGCAGAGGTTGGTGATTGTCTCTGGCTCCGATCGTGGTGATTGTGAGGGGTTCTTGACCTTTCCTCGATGGAGAGCCAAAAGGTACTCTAGTGGATTGCTCATGGCTTGTGTGATCCTTATCTTGTGTTGGTTGTGCGGCACCCTATTGAGGGTTTGGCATGTGATGCCAATTAGCGCGTGAACCTCCAAATGAGTGAATCGCCACAACGAGGACTAGCTTGCCGGCAAGCAAGTGAACCTCGGTAAAAAATCATTATGTCATCATTTGATTCTGAGGTGATTGGTCTTCATTGGTATTCATTCTTGTGATTGATTGACTCCTTCCTTGATACGGCGGTATAACCATCTTGCTTACTATCTTTACATTACCGCAAACTAGTTGTCAAGCTCTTTAGTGTAGCTAGTTGTGAGAGCTTGTTAGTTTGGTTAGTGTAGCTCTTTAGTTAGCATTTGAGAGCGCACTAACTTAGTGTAGTGACATAGCTATTGTGTGGATAGAAACTATATAAACTAGAATTGTGGTAGGTGGCTTGCAATTTTAGTAGGCTAGCGCAACACTTGCTTCTCCTCATAATTGTCTAACCGGTTTGCTAAGTGCTATTGTAGAAATTTTTAATAGGCTATTCACCCCCCTCTAGCCATTAGGACCTTTCAAAGATGCCTGACCCGAAGGGGATCATCACCATCATGGGTAGCTTTGAGCAATCCTACTACTGTGAGCAAGACTATGTCACCCAAGCCACCGCGCTCATCACCCCCTGTGATCTCGATGGCTCCGACCGTGACGCTGGAAGGGCACCGGTGGAGGAAGCAGCCAAGGCAGCAATGGCGCTCGATTGACCAAGCGTCAATGAGGCGGACAAGGTTACTAGCGGCAGTGGTGGCTTGGCTGGCCCCTCCATCTAGGTGCTCAGCCCCCCTAGAAGGGGTTGACCCGATCAAGGTGAGTTTTGACTTTTCCCCTTGAGGGAAGGCCAACACCAAGCCATCTGCCTAGAAGCGCTATCTCCTGAGCCATGGCCCACCTGCCGACCTCCTTCGTCGACCAACCTCTTCAACAACAAAAACCAAGATAACTCTCATCCTCTTGACCCTCTTCCTTCGCTTGTCTCTATAATTGTCTCCTTTATCCCAAGCCACCTTAGCAATAGCTCGGCTACACCAGAGGATCGACTGAGCTAACACTAGTAGAAATATCCACTTCTATGACAAAAATGCTAATGACAAATCTAAAATCATCATAGAAGATCATTTTTTATGACGAATATTTCTGTTTCATCATAGATCAGGGGTGATGATCCTGCAACCCTCCCTTTCTATGATGAAATTAGGCATTGTCACAAAAAACATCATAGAAGAGTGTAGGGTTTCACCATAGATCACTCGCACGACTCATCTGTGACAATCTCGTTTAAACCTATGATGAACAGGGCTTTGTTGTTGAACTAATTACACATATGTGATGAACAATATTTGATCTACAATGAATGGTTTCATCATAGATCTCCACACTATACTTTCTCCATCCGACGTGTACTTGTAGGACCTGCAGTTACTCATCCATGATGCTTGCAATTCATCATAAAAGTCTCTGCTCGATCCTTTCTCCATGCAATGCGTACTTGTGGGACCCTTCTCCATCCGACGTGTACCTATGGGACCTACAGTTACTTATCCGTGATGCTTGCAATTCATCATACTTTTTGGGATTAGATAGGGATTAGAAACCATCGCAAGAAAAACCCCCATGAGAAGATGACATGTGGGGCTAGCCAGCCCCACCTACAGGTCAGTTGGCTCATCTGTCACCCGCCTCACGCCCGGTCAATTCTCTCATGTCTTCTAGATCCTTCCTCTTCATAATCCCATAGATTTCTGACGCATTCGGTTTTTCCTCGTTATGAGACCTCTTATGGATAGATCTTGACCTCTACTGCAAGTTGTTTCCCCCAATATAAACAAGCCCCTGCCTACCTCCATAGCCATCCCATCAAAGCCTCTCTCTCTAATAGCAACAAAGCTCTCCTCCTCTCTAGTCCCCATGGCCACCAAAGAGATCGCTCCCTATGGTTTTGATCTTAGCAAGAAGC
Source organism: Miscanthus floridulus (assembly GCF_019320115.1). Lineage (NCBI taxonomy): Eukaryota > Viridiplantae > Streptophyta > Magnoliopsida > Poales > Poaceae > Miscanthus > Miscanthus floridulus. The sequence continues at coordinate 72,092,169 of NC_089585.1, forward strand.
CCAACATGCTTGCGCTGACTGTTGTTCCTCTAGAAGTTACCCCCATTTGCTCAAGCCAGTCTTACTTCGCCCAAGGTATCCATCATCCGGTGATCGCTCTGTTGCCATCACGTCCACTTCTTGAAAGCAAGCCATGCCAACAAGAGCCTCATCTAGATGTCTAGAAGCTAATCAAGGTGATGAAGGAGATCAACCTCCTTCCTTCAAAGGGACACGAGGTGCTAACCGGGGTGAAGACTAACAAATTTGGAGACATCACATGTGCAAAATACAAGTCAGCCATGCCTCGTACAATCATTGATGGAGTTTAGGCTATGCCGGATCAGATCAAGGTTGTTCCCCCAAAGGAGAAGAAGAGGAAGGTGCCACCAGCTCTCCTAGAAAATGATGAGAAGCATCTATGGATGACCATTGCCCTCTTAGAGAAGAAGATTAAAGATCTATGCGTTATTATCTATACCTTAGAGCAGAGGATCGACGAAGAACACGTTTATCGCAAGAGTCTGCAACATGATTTAAACACTTTGAATCATTTTGTTGCTAAGATGAGGAAGTGAGAATTAGCTAGTTGATAATAAGGCACGAGTGGTTAGGTCAAGTATTTAAAGATAGTATGTTTAGGTTACTCACTTAGCTCAGATTGTTAGAGTGGTTGAAGTTTGTGTTTAGGTTGGTTTGTGTAATAAAGTGCCTTATGATATTAATGGAGTCTTATTATTATTATTATTTGCTCTCTATTTCTTTTGGATATGTGTTTTGTTTCCACATGTTGTGCATAAAGGTATACAGGAAAACAAGTGTGGGGGAGACATACCGCGACAACATGTTGAAATTTGATCATGAAAATCATGAAATTCAGAAAGCAATGGACCAAAAACCATGTTCGCCAAAGTTGGACCGAAATAGGCCCGAGAGTGGGCCGCCCAGCCTCATATAAGGGCCGGCTAGCCTAGCCCAGCACCGCCTCACATTGCACTTCATCCACGATCAGGTTTGTGGCCCATATATTCTATTTTTACATATTATGCTTTCCATTTTGAACCGAATTGAAAATCCTTTGATAAAACAACTTTAAAACCCGAGGAAAGATTATTTCAGTCATGACTTAAGGATAGACTTAAATAATACTTTTCCTAGAAGTCTTGCTACTGTTGGGAACTTATTATTAGGGACCCCATGTTACTTAAGTTGTTGTCGAATGAGATATAGTAGAATAATGAGAACTTGATTCTTGATGTCTTGTTATTGGAGAATTTTATTTCAAAAAGTTAAAAGAATAGCTACACCTCTCCTTTGTGGTAAGCAATGTCCCACCAAAGCCACTCATGATATGATAGACTAGGAAACCTTCTACATATACTACTTGTCATTATGTTGAGTTTGGTCAAACCTTGTGACCCTTGTTGAAGAAATTTATCATGCTCTCAAGATCAAGATCACGTACACTTCACAAATAACTGTTGCTCCTACACTAGGGGTACACAACACATGTTTTCCATCCATCCAAAAATGTTCTACTCCTGCATTAGGAATATATATAAAAATATGCTTCATAGGATAAATCCTCCAAGTTCTTGTAAATGTCTCTCTTGAAAAGTTTCAATTGCATGAAAAAGAGGCATGGGTTATGCAAAAGTTATTTATGAAAGAAAAAAAGAAAAGTATTGAAAAAAAATGGACAAGTGTTCGAGATATCTAAAACAATGGGTACTCAGACACCCACCTGAAAAAGGAGAGATGAATAAGATAGGCCATGTTTTCTTGCAAAAGTATTTTCAAGTTTCAAACAAGAGAGATATATTTCAAGGAGCATAGTAGAATTAGGATAGCCACCATATACATATCCACACACATGCACATCTTGATCTAAGAGTATGACATTTTTCTCCTTGCATCCTTGTTTTAACTTTACAATATAGCAATGCAAGTTGTTGGCGCAAAAATGTGGTGATGCAACCAACACACAGCAAGCCGGACGATCCAAACGAAATGAGATTGGAGATCTGCTTGGCTTCAACACAAGACCAATCGATCCTAAAAATTCTGAAGGCATGCCAGTCAATTTGACCTGCAATTGACAAGGAGAGAAAGCTTATCAATAATTTAGGGTGGAACAAGCTGATTTTGCCCAGACAGTTTCAAGTATGCTGCTTCGAGAGTAGCCAAACAGGGGAATCCGATACGAGAAGAAAATCGACTGTTAAGGACTATGATGCTCGTGGGTCATGATTGGTCTATGATAACAAGTAGAATACACCTAGATATAAGTAATATAAAGAAACATCATCAGCTAGATGGATATAACCAGTGTAAAGCATTGATATGATAAGTTTAACAAGAAAAGATATAACATGCAAATAAATCGACTGTCTAGTACAAATGAATCTACAAACGCTCTGGATCTAATCTGTTACCATCAATAGTGAGGTTCGACCAGATCGATACGACTATGATAATGATAACAAACTAAAACCAAAGAATCTATAAAACCATCTATATATCGACATGTTCATGAAAAACATGCTATATGTGTGAAAGCACAGGCGAATCGGCTAAAATAGCCGATGCATACATAGCAAACAAACATAGTATATATCTCGATCATAAATAAAACCACTAATCAATGATCTTTAATTCAAAGTCTTACTAGTGAGGTTCGATCGGATCGATGCAGCTATGGTAGTGTCATTAGATTAGATCTCATTAACTAGTGAGTTTATCCAAGATTGAAACATGTTGATCTAGCAGAATGCATACTATGTTTGATTGGAATAGAAATAAAATAGCCGATCTAGCAGAATTAAGCCATCAATTATGAGATTCAAAGTGTGACCAGATGAGAAGATGACCAACTGTGATGATATGATGCCGATCTATCTCTATCTCAATCAGGCGATTTGTTATAATTAATGGAATAATTATAACAAGATCGATAATGGGTGAATCAACCAAAAATAGATAGGAAAATCCTACTAATCTTAGCAGATTCGATAACTGGTGATATTATGTTAAACAAGTTTTTAACACAAGATCGATAACTTTGATCTATATTATGATTCATAAGAGATCAATCAGCTGATGCGGGCTTACAAATAATTATACAGATCGATAACTAACTTATATTATACTCGTAAAAGATCAATCGACTGATGCAGCTTTATAGGTATGATACAAGTTGTGACGGTACTCACAGACAAGCCGAAGGTCGATCGGTCGATGCAGCCCTGCTTGTTGAAGAACTTGTCGAGATCTACAGTACTCCTACTACTAAGGGTTAGCGTGAAGCCAGAAAAGTAATTGTATTGATTGATTGGTTGTTTGTTTTTTTTACAATAACTGGGGTCCAATATTTATACCAGATGACACTGCATCAAAACCAGCCGATATCGATTCACATCTGATCGATTCCTTGATGATACAATCTTAGAAGCTTCGAGTTTCTGCTTTCTTCGTTCCAAATTTTGGTGTAAACACATGCCCCCTAATTTTGGGATAAAAATGATTTTATTCCAAAATTTCTATTTACCTGCTCACCGTGTCGCAACCGTTTATTCTGAAATATACGCGCAACTCCTGATTTCTCGGTCCAAATTTCATATAATACTCCAATAGTATCATTTCCAACTCACTCAGCCTATTCACTTTCCCTTTGTTTCTTGAGCAAGCCTCAACAACCAAAGCCACCATCGCCAAGGCCTTAACCCTAGTGAATCCTCTGCTCTATCAAGCTGTTATTGAAGTAACCTTCCTCAGATTCAGATCCATTTTGGCTGTAATGGTGACCAGCAACCATGTCCCTGAGGTATGCTTTTAAGTTCCCCTCTTCCAAGTATTAGCCGCTACCCTGTATTTCCTTTTTTCTCAAATATATTCTATCTAGTTTCTAGGAAATAAGGAATGAAATTTTAATTCCATTAGCTATTGTTCCCAATGTCTATTATCTTGGGCCTATGGGTGACCCTCATCCATCTAACTTTATCAGTCAAGAAACCAACCGAATCCCCTTCAAACAATCTATAGTAGATTTGTCCTCCTAGAACACCAAAACTCCCTTTAGAAATTGGCCCAAAATGCCTAAGGGATGGAGAGATTGGTTTCATAGGGTATCAGAGGAAAAGGCTGGAGATTGGGAGATTTATGACTTATCAATGCTTGACACTCTCACTGTCTAGAATGGAGAGGAATGATTCACTTCTAATTTCTGCATCTTACTTCTGGTCCAACACCTTAAATGCTTTCATTTTTGGTTATGGCCCAATGACCATCACTTTGGCCGATGTTTATATGTTGATTGACCTTAGAATAACAGGATCAATGCAACCTTATGACTTATTAAGTGCTGGATCTAAGAAATTAGCCAAAATATCAGACTACACAGGATGGGCAAACTACATTATGAACCTCATTGGAGACGGATCAACTGTTGCCAAAAGGGAACATGTAGCTTTCTTCAACATGTGGCTAGAAAGATTCATCTTTTGTGGATCGTCCTGTGGTCCAACTTTCAATCAAAAATATTTGGTAGAGCGTCTAGTAGCTAGCAATGAAATCCCTCTTGGAAAATACCTGCTAGGATCTGCTTATCATCTGATGCACCAGGTAGCTGTCCAGTTGCTAAAGAATGAACTAATGCATACCATTAGTGGCCCTTGGTGGTTGATACAACTATGGCTAAACCTGTATAAGCACAAGATTGTAAGACCCGATCTCAGAAATCTGAGCTTTCCTTCTTCAAACTTTGCTGAAGATTACAAAGGAAAAGAAGGAAGAACTCGACAGCGCATGAATTATGGTGAAGCTACATCAGCCATAACAATTGATGTTGATGTAAGCCATCTCTTTAAGAAATTCTACAGAGGATTTGATGCAAACATCTTGACTTGGCTGCCTTATGATGAAGATGAAGATAATGAATTAGTTCTGCCAGTCAAATTTTGGTTTGAATCAGGCTGCTCAGATGAAACAGCTGTAGCAATTTTTAGTTGCATCATCAAACCCGGTGTACTGCTAGCTAAATTTTGCCATGGCCATGGCAAAATGGCTACCGGTTCTTTTCTCCTAGAAAATCTTTCAACTTATGAATTCTACAATCCTTGTTTCATAGCCCGTCAATTCAAAATTGGTCCGTTGCCTCCTCAACTGTTCTTCAAAAATATACTAAAGCTAAGAGAAGGCATCAGTGAAGTAATGGAAGCCTCAAGAGTCTTTCAAATAGGATCAGATCTTCCTTCCTTTTGCTTGCATGACTGGACAAGAGTCACCTTCTCTTCTAACCTGTTCGACTCCTGGTGGCAAGAATGACACTCCCATCTCTTCTATGGGTCAATCCATCTTAGCTGCATAGCTCTAGATGAAGATTTTGCTTCTAACAGTGAGGTAACTTACCATTAATTTTTAGAAAAAAATTTCAATAAATTCCCCTGCCAACTATTCTAACAAACTTTTCCAAGACACTAAATTTGATCCCCCAAGCATGGACAGGAAGGGGCATCCTATAGAATACTATCCACCATGTCTAGCCTTAAGAATGGGATCCACAACACCCATCTTAAAGAAGCTAATGAAGACCCTAGCTGCTCCAGCAATACTTAAATACCAGTCTTCAAAACGCAAGGTAGCCAGAGGTGTGACTTAGAAAACCACCACTAGGAAAAGACTCTATACAACCAAACCATCAGCTGCTTAGGTAAATCAACTGATCTCCCTTCTCACATTAATATTTAATTTCTAATCCAATTCCCTTTTTGTAGCCATCAAGTATTGCATCCTAGTCTATTTTGGGTGCTAAACTACTATCCCAGACACTTGAACTAGCATCCACCAACCTCTCATCGGCTGTTCCCCCTAAAGAGTCGATTACAGTTGAAACAACTGATGTTTCTAACAGACTTCAAGTGACAGAAGAAGAGCATCTCTCTATTTCACCTCCTGATGCTACCAAGGTATCCTCTTAAGCCTCCTAGTTTTATATAATTTTATTCTCTTTTGACCATTTACCTTGTCAGACTCTACTTGAAAAGACATTTGAACAAGAACAAAGGTCTGATAATTCATCAGCTGATGATCATCCTACTTACGATGATGCCCAAACTACTGATTCTCTAGCTCAGCAAACAATTGATGGTAAGAAATTCTCATGTTCATCTATCGTTTCATGGCAAACATAAACTAAAACACTCCTTGATGCTTGCAGACACTATCCTTGAAAACCCAAAGATGATTCAAATGACCGTTGAAAAAGATGATGGCACATCATCGATTGTTCCTTCTCTTCAACTAGAGCCTCTTCCAGAAAGGGTACTGTGTTTACTTCACCATTTATCTTGTTATCAACTGATTTGATCCTCCTAATAAGATCTCCTTTGCTCATGTATAGACAATTAATTCTCCAGCTCTGAACTACTCCTTCAACTTTGAAGAATACATAGATGAAAGTGAGATTAGCTCATCAGCCACCTATCTCCAAGAGACTTTATCAGAAGAGACCAGAAATCCGCTAAGGGACATATTGCCAATGCTTGAAAAGGATATAGCCAATTTGGTCCAAGATGCAGATCCAATGCGAAGAATCTTCTTAGCTATCAAAAATAATTTGTCCCTAGATCTCATCGAAGCTTTGACACCTTTATCCATCATTGAAGATCAAGCTCCAAGAGTGAAAAGGGCTCAAAGAAACCTAGCTGATCACGAAGCTTTATTGGCCAAGAAGAACTCCAACAAACAAGAAGCCAAAGAGCTAGCATAGCTAATTGATGATTTGAAGAACTCCCCCCTTCAAGATTGAACCAGAGCTGAATCAACTCAGAGCCAAGCGTGTCGAACTTGAGAAAGAACTGGAGAATGTGAAGGCTGCCATCGATCGTCATGAGTCCAACCTAGCTCAAATACCTGATGCCATCAAGCAAAAGAAACAGGAGATGTTGACCAAAGTCAAAGAGGGTAAAGCCATCTGCAGCAACCTTGAAAACATCCCTGGTTCAGCCAAAAAAGATAGGCAACAAATTGCAAAAGTTGATGCCATCCGGCTAAAAGCTTTGAAGGCAATCTAGGATGTTTTGAACTTGTAATCTAAATGTCACTATTTGAAACATATATCCTGTGTGAAACTAATGAGAACTAGCCTATTGATCTGTTTATCCCCTGTTTTGGCTAAAAGAACTGATTTGCAAATAGTCGATCTTAGACTTCTGACTTCAATCCAATTAAGTCTGAAAATATGGCCTCCACTAAGAAAACTTTCCAACTTCTGTCCTTAGTTATCAATGCCGCATTCTCTTTGGCATTGGTGGGGTGACGCTTCGCCTTCTATTAATTGCAGTTACTCTTTGCACATCCCAAGGTATCTACCATCCCATCTCCATGGCTATAAATACCAGCCAAGGGCTCTAGCCTCAAACACATCTACACTTGCAACCAACTTTATTTTCTCACATCCTCTATCTTCTCAAACCCTATAGTGGTTTCTTCCTCCTCTCCATAGATCCAAACAAAATCCATGGCCTATGAGGACAACAATGGCAAGCGCGCAGCAGAGGAGGTTCCAAAGGAGAACCTATCGATGGGCCAGTGCCTCCGTCGTATGAGGTAAGACCAACATTTTCTGCTTATGGCAATGATTCCTTCTAACCCGTTTATAGGTTCGTATTAAATGATAGCCTCTAGCCACTTCCTCCTAGGGCCAATGAGCCTTTTGCCGCCACATCTGCAGCTGCCCCACCAGACTCATCGTCAAACTCCTCTGACTCTTACAACGGCAACGACGCCTAGAGTTTCCTTCGAGAGTGGAAAATAGCCAAGGACCATTACTCCGAGGCAACTTGGGAGAACGGTCCGCTTGAGAGCTACCTCGAGGCCTCTCAAGCCGCCCTCCTCACCGTCGAAGAAGAGGCCAACACCATCTAGGCATGGTTGGCCAAATCTGATGCCATGGTAGCGGGTAAGATGATCTTCAAGAAAACTCTTATTTCAATTTCCACTATCTTTGTCTTGATAGCCCCTTTGTTTCTATGATTGCTAGCCCTGATGGTGCAGTTGGAGAACCTCCAACTGGTGACGAATGTGGCTACGATAGCCGTCAATGCCCGGGGCCCTCTCCTCAGCAACCACCTACACAACGTCCCAGTGCACGTCTAGGAGATCACCCTTCATGGTGTTCGCCATGGCGCATCAGTGGCCCTGGCTGTGGCGCAAGTCTAGATAGGGTACGAGCTCCGCACCATGGAGACCAGCTTCCCGATGGGCAACAACCTCAAGCTGCACGAGGAGTTAATCAAAGACTTCAATGATGTAGCGGAGGCCATCGTGGACAACATATCCACCCAGGATGTGATAAATAATGTTTTTGATTAGTTTGTACTTAGGGGCAAACTGATCAATAAACAAAACTTCTATTTTTTATGAATGTGTCTCTGTGAATGCACCGTGATATGAATGTCTTTGTGTGTTTTTGCTCTATAGGCGATACATGTCGTATCCGTGTTTCCCTTAGGATTAACTCTTCTATTTTTGTGCTAGAGGTGATACCCTTCAGTATCAGCTATTAGAGCCATCGACTAACAAATCGGCTATCAAGCATTAACCTAGACGCTAGGATAATACTTCTTTAGATATTTTCTATTGATCGCTCTATCAAATTCTTCTCTCCCTTCTATCATTTCCAAAATGTAAGAATTGTCAGGCGCACAACGACTAATCCGATAAGGACCTTCCCAATTAGGTGACTATTTGCCAAACTTGCTGTCCTTAGACCCAATCGGCAATTTTACTTTCCAGACTAATTCTCCTTCAACAAACTGCTTGTTCTTGACCTTTTTGTTATAATGCCTTGCAACCCTTAACTTATTGGCTTCAATATTCTCAAGAGCACACAACCAATGATAACTTAAATCCTCTAAATCATCCATCATTAGATTCTTGTAGACTTCGACTGTCAAATCATTCTGTAATGTAACATGTCTTGATCCATTCTGGATTTCCCAAGGAAGAACTGCATTATGCCCATATACTAACTCATAAGGTGATGATTTAATCGATCCATGGCAAGCCATCCTATATGCCCACAATGCCTCATTGAGTGTTAAGTACCACTTCCTTGGTTGCTCCTCAATTTTATTCTTAATCAATTTAATCATAATTTGATTGGACGCCTCTACCTAGCCATTAGCCTAAGCATCGTATGGAGAAGAATTTAATAACTTAATTCCCATACTAGCAGCAAAATCTCTGAACTCTTCTGATGTGAACATTGTCCCCTGATCAGTGGTAATAGTTTGAGGAATTCAAAAATGATACATATTATGTTCCTTGACAAAATCAACCATATTCTTTGAGGTTACCGTCTTCAAAGGAATTGCCTTAACCCACTTGGTAAAGTAATCTGTTGCTACTAATATAAACTTATGTCCTTTACTTGAAGGTGGAAAAATCTGGCCAACTAAATCAATTCATCAACCTCAAAATGACCATGGTTTAATTATTGGATTCATAGCCGATGCAGGCGATTTCTGAATATTACCAAAATGTTGATAATCCTGACACCCCTTGTAATATTCAAAATAATCTTCTAGTATTGTTGGCCAAAAATATCAAGATTTGTGAATAATCCATTTTATCTTATAAGTCGATTGATGAGCACCACATATCCCTTCATGTACTTCACCCATCAACACTTTAGCTTATTCTTGATTTAAACATTTAAGCAACACCACATCGACTGTCTTGTAATATAACTGATCATCTAACAAAACATACTTAGTCGATTTATACCTTAGTTTCCTGGTAACCTTCTGTGATGGATTCCTAAGGTAATTGACTATTTCAACTCCCCAATCATTAGTTAAGGTTTCACTGGTTAAGATCTCTTGAAACATTCAATAACCTGACGCACTCTGAGCTAACCGATTAGCCTCTTGATTCTATGCTCTTGGAATATGCTGAAGAGAAATATGGGAAAACTCCTCGAGTAACCTCTGGCATTCATCATAGTATCCCCTCATAATATCATCTTTACATTCATATAGGCCGATCAACTGATTAATAACTAACTATGAATCTCTAAATACTTCAATTGACTTAGCCTTTAATTCATGAAGAAGTTGAAGTCCCTTAAGAATAGCTTCATATTCTACTTGATTGTTGGTAGTCATTAGTTTAATTGGAAAAGCAAACTCAAAACTTGCCCCCTGAGGTGAAACAATAACAATACCAATGCCACCACCTTGCTTGCACAATGATCCATCAAAGAACAATGTCCAAGGTATCACTTCTACATAGCCATTACTTAGTTTATGATGCTGAGTAATAAAATTGGCTATTACTTGACCCTTGACTACTTTAGCCGATTCATACCTCAAGTCAAATTCCGATAATGCAAGAATCCACTTTTCCATTCTCCCATTTAATATTGGCATTGATAACATGTGTTTGATCACATCAATCTTAGACGCAGCTGTACACTCAGCCGATTACAAGTAATGTCGTAACTTAGTGCAAGAGAAATACAAGCATAAGCATAACTTTTCAATAGGAGAATATCTTGTTTCTAGATCCAAAAGCTTTCTACTTAAATAGAAAACCACTCGTTCTTTTCCTTCAAACTCTTGCATTAAAGCCAATCCAATTGTTTGACTATCGGCTGACACGTACAACTTAAAAGACTTACCTTGCTAAGGAGGGACCAGCATAGGTGGACACTTTATGTATTCTTTTATCTCCTCAAACGCTTTTTATTATACGACACCCCATTTAAATTCTTGATAATTTTTCAACTTCAACAAAGGAGAAAATGGCATAATCCTTTCTGACAAAATAGAAATAAACCTTCTAATAAAATTAATCTTATCAAGCAAAGATTGTAACTCTGTTTTAGTAGTCGGAGGTACTGCCTCATCAATTGCTTTCATACTTTTTTTGACCAATTTCAATTCCTCTCTCGTGGACTATAAAACCCAAAAATTGTCCAGCTGGTATTTCGAATGCACACTTATTAGGATTCATCTTTAAACCATGTTTTCTTGTGCACTCCAAAGTCTCCCGCAAATCAGCTAGATGTTCTCTGTACCCTTTGGATTTCACCACCACATCATCAATGTAAATTTCAACAATCCTATCGATCAACTTATGAAAAATATAATTCGTTGCCCACTGATAAGTCACACCAGCATTCTTCAAACCAAAATTCATCACAACCCATTCAAATAAGTCGATTGCGCTAGGGCACCTAAAAGCTATTTTTGCTAGCCATAAAAATTTGATTATATCCTACATTGCCGTCCATAAAACTAATAACCTTGTGCCTCGCTGCTGTATCTACTAACATATCAGCTATTGGCATCGGATAACCATCCATGGGTGTAGCCTTATTTAGATCTCTAAAATCGATGCAAACTCTTAACTTTCCATTTTTCTTATACACAGGAACAACACTCGATATCCACTCTGCATAATGGCACAGTCAGATAAATTTTGCTTCTAATAATCTTTCAGTCTCCTTTTTGATATCATCAAAAACATTTGGGTTAAATCTCCTCGGTGCTTATTTAAATGGCCGATATCCAGGTTTGATTGGCAACTGATGTTCAACAATTGATTGATCTAGACCAGGCATCTCATAATATTCCCAAGCAAAACAATCTTTAAATTACTTTAATAAATCTATCAACTCTCTCTTATACTCAGGATCCAACTTAGCACTTACATACATCGGCCTAAGCCTATCTCCAAAACCAATATCTATCTCTAATTCATCGGCCGATGTAAAGCCATGTCCTAGTTTACCATCTATACCATCTATTGGATTATCCATTAAAACAAACTCTCAGAGCCGACTGCTTGGATTGGCTATTGGCTTTCATCATTGATCTTAATGAAGCCTCCTTCCCATCGCTTGCTAGAAAAACACTCGAAATCTTTTAGCTCCTAATACATTGGGTCAGCTATTGCTATACTCATAGAATCATCAGCATGAACCAGCTCAACATCATCTCCATGCAACTAAATCAAGCATTGATGCATATCGATGGTACACAATAATTTGCATGAATCCAATCAGGACAAGGAGTAAACTATATGAACCATTTCCATCAATGACAAAGAATGTAGTGAGCAAAGTCTTACTTCCAATTCTTAATTCAACATTTATTGCCCCCCAGTCTTGGATGCATTACCCCCAAAATCCTTAAGCATCATGTCAGTCTCAATCAAATCTCCTGGTCCCTTACCAAGCTTGCAAAAAGTAGTATAAGGCATAAGATTAACAGAAGCACCGATTCATAAAAATCTAAATATACTTCTTGATCTGCTGGAGCTCTAAATTCTGATGGCAAAAGAAAAGCCATTTGAATATTAGCTGATGGTTGACCCTTATCGGTTGTTTATTTAGCACGCCATACTTGAGGTTTACTAGATTTCTGAGCATGTTCTAGCTCTCTATTCCCTAAGCGTTGTACCCTTCTTTTTTGACTTGTTGTTAACCCTTCTAGACACCATTGCCCTTCCTACCAAACATACTCTTCCTCATCACCTTCTTCTTCATAATCAACCCAATTTTGATCAACAACTCGCTTCCCAAGCCGATCATGAATACTTCTATTTTTTAAACGCCGATCCATATTATCATGATGATACTCAATTCGAGCATGGATAGACTGGCGGTTGGCTTGAGATTGCCTAAACTCACAATATTGTTCCCTACACTCTAGGCAATTACTTCTAGTCGGCAATTTCAAATCTTCATTCCAACAATGTCTGAAAAAGGGATAGTTCCAATGTGATTCAGCTTGTTTTCTTTCATACCTCTCCTCTTCTTGTCGACGCTAATATTCTTTCTCTTCTAACCAACACTGATAATCCTTTTATTTCTATCGTTATTATTTATTCAACAAAATTCGAGATGTAACCCATGGCCTAATCGCCCTGTTTCTTGATGTCTCTCCTAGCTCATATCGGCTCTTCTGTTGGTCACAACGCCTTTTAATTTCCCTATATTCATCAACCGATATTTGCATCTCTAGATCAACTGTTCCAATTTCTTTTACCCTAGTTGATGTTAGGACTTTAGTCTTCCCTTTGAGCAACTTAGCATCAACCATATTCTGATCTTTTGGGAAAGGATTATCATCAACTTTCATCTTCTGAGGTGTATCAAATTTAAGCTTCCCTTGGTGAATAGCCCTCTGTATATGTTGCTGAAAAATTCTGCACTCATTAGTAGAATGAGAAGTAGTGTTATGAAATTTGTAGAACTTCTTATTTTTCAACTATTCAGGAGGTAATATAACATGATTAGCGGGCAATTTGATCTATCCTTTCTCAAGTAGGAAATCAAAGAGCTTGTCTGATTTTGTAACGTCAAAATCATAACTTTTTCAACTCCTTTTCCCCAAGGATTTGGAACCATCACTATCTTCTTACCCCAATTCCATTCAGCTATAGCAATCTCCTCTTCTTCATCATCCTCACTATCATCATCAGCTGAATATGGATTAAAAGCTTTAGCAACTGCGGTATTCTTTGAGAATTGGGTATCTCTGCGCATATTCTAGAATTGGCTATTAAGTGCTACCACCCGTTGAGCCAACTGACCTAAATTGTCAAACTCTTGCCCAAGCAGTTTTTCTCTCTATGTTGGCAACATTCCTTGAATAGCCAAAGCAGCTAGTTGATCATCAGTTAGATTCCATGAAAAGCACAATTTTCTTGTTTCTCGGAACCTCTGAAGAAACTCAGAACTCGATTTATTAGTTTTTTGCCTTATGGTCATCAAATCTGTGATTTTTCTTTCTCCTATCCTAGTATAGAAATATATATGAAATTTCTTCTCTAGGTCAGTCCAATTGGCAATAGAATTAATTGGTAACAATGAAAACCAGGTGAAAGCTGGTCCTAAGAGGGACAAAGAGAAGAAACAAACTCAATGAGCTTCTTCAATGGATGCTTCACCCAACTGAGTAAGATACCAACTAACATATTCTGTTGTACTTATACTATCTTGACCAGTGAACTTAGCAAATTCTATAAGCCTATAATTCATAGAAAGAGCAACCAAATCATACCACTCTGGATATGGACATTTGTACGAAAAGGTTTGCCCTTTTGGTTTTAAACAAAACTGATTCTTCATCATTTTAGTTATTCGGAGCAACAATTCATCAACATTTGAATTTGGATTTCTTTGCAATTGCTGACCCATCTGTGGATTAAAATTTTGGGTACCTTGATACCCTAGATTTGGAATCATCTGAAGGGTATTATAATCTATGTCATAATGATATCCTTGTGGAATCTCTATCTATTGAGTCCTTTACTGATTTGCTACTTGAAGTCTCTAATTATAAATGTTGGGATCTGTATCTCTATGAATCTTTTGAATTGATGGTGCTATTTTTTGAGCCGACAGTGGTATTTGGCCTGATGTGCAAAAATTAACCATCTAATTTTGAATTTGCCCTGTCGGCTGTTGTACATGCTACACTGATGATATAGGATTATACTATATCTGATTAGTAATAATACTCTAAACTTACTCAGATGAGGTCTGAACTGCCTGGACATCATCATTGCCAGCTAGTGCTACTTCTTGATGGCTAGTAGCAACTTGATTAGTCCTCTAAGTTGATGGATATGGAATGTTCTAATAAGCTGGTCCAATCTGATCAATTGGATATCCATGAAACACCTCCTTCATGGTATTATGGAATGTGTTCAAGAAAGTTGTATTATGATTCAACATGGCATCATAAACAAATTTGTTGATAACATCCACAAAGAAACACCTATCATTAGCTTCATCTGTATCTAACTACCCATATATCAAAACTCTTGGTAGTGGATTTTCTGAACAACTTTATTGTCATGTGTCTTGGTATAGGACACCAAACATTTGTTCTAAAACTCCTCTATAGCCTTACTAATGACATCATTATACGCATTAAGTAAGTCTTCAAAAGGTACCATAAGAATGTCCCTACTGTTGTGAGCTGCCACGATGATTGTGGTCCCACTAGGCGTGCCAAAAAGTGTGTTGGCGCAAAAATGTGGCAATGCAACCAACACACAGCAAGCCGGACGATCTGAATGAAATAAGATTGGAGATCTGCTTGGCTTCAACATAGGACTAGTCGATCCTAAAAATCCCGAAGGTGTGCCAGTCAATTTGACCTAAAATTGACAAGGAGAGAAAGCTTATCAATAATTTAGGGTGAAACATGCTAGTTTTGCCCAGACAGTTCCAAGTATGCTGCTTCAAAAGCAACCAAACAGGGGAATCGACTAAATAGCCGATACAAGAAGAAATCAACTGTTAAGGACTATGATGCTTGTGTGTCATGATTGGTTTATGATAACTAGTACAATACACCCAGATATAAGTAATATAAAGAAACATGATTAGCTAGATGGATATAACCAGTGTAAAGCATTGAGCCGATAAGTTTAACAAGAAAAGATATAACATGCGAACAAATCGACTGTCTAGTACAAATGAATCTACAAACGCTCTGGATCTAATATGTTACCATCAACAGTGAGGTTCGACCGGATCGATACAGCTATGATAGTGATAACAAACTAAAACCAAAGAATCTATAAAACCATCTATATATCAATAGGTTCATGAAAAACATGCTATATGTGTGAAAAGCATAGGCGAATCGGCTAAAATAGCCGATGCATACATAGCGAACAAACAGAGTACATACCTCGATCATGGACAAAACCACTAAGCAATGATCTCTAATCCAAAGTCTTACTAGTGAGGTTTGACCGGATCGATGCAGCTTTGGTAGTGTCATTAGATTAGATCTCATTAACTAGTGAGTTTATCCAAGATTGAAACATGTCGATCTAGTAGAATGCGTACTATGTTTGATTGGAATAGAAATAAAATAGCCGGTCTAGCAGAATTAAGGCATCAATTATGAGATTCAAAGTGTGACCAGACTAGAAGACAACCAATTGTGATGATATGATGCCAATCTATCTCTATCTCAATCAAGTGATTTGTTATAATTAATGGAACATTAATTATAACAAGATCGATAGCAGGTGAATCAACCAAAAACAACAAGGAAAATCTTACTAATCTTAGCAGATTCGATAACTGGTGATATTGTGTTAAACAACAAGTTATTTAACACAAGATCGATAACTTTGATCTATATTATGATTCGTAAGAGATCAATCAGCTGATGCAGCCTTACAAATAATGATACAGATCGATAACTAACTTATATTATACTTGTAAAAGATCAATCAACTGATACAACATTACAGGTATGATACAAGTTGTGACAGTACTCACAGACAAGTCGGAGGTTGATCGTTTGATGCAGCCCTGCTTGTTGAAGAACTCATCGAGATCTACAGTACTCCTACTCCTAAGGGTTGGCGTGAAGCCAGAAAAGTAATTGTATTGATTGATTGGTTGTTTGTTTTTTTATACAATAACTGGGGTCCAATATTTATACCCAAAACCTAAACATGAATCCTACTCAAATACGACTCATTACAATTCTTGGAACAAAAAAAACATTCCTAACTTAAACATAACTTGGACCCTAATCTTTTCCTTTTTATAGAGTTTGACATATTTTCCCTCGACACCATCTGTACGTAGCCCATCGACGTTGTTTGCTGACGTCATTCATAAAATAGCCGATTCTAATACTGCATCAGAACTAGCCAATATCGATTCACATCTGATCGATTCCTTGATGATACAATTTTAGAAGCTTCGAGTTCCCGCTTTCTTCTTTTCCAAATTTTGGTGTAAACACAAGTATGTTCTCATATTCATTCCTACCTGAGCTCCACATAAGCTTTTAGAAGTAGGTAAAAAGAAGGCAAAAGTCATTAATGCCTTGGTGAGAATCCAGAAATACCATATATATAGAGTGATTTGAGAGTACTACAAAAGACGAAGGTAAGCTATGTTTTGTTTTCAAAAATCTTAAAATGTTTCTCCAATTGACTTGACTGAAGGAAGATGGTGATCTGTTTCAAGTTGTTCCATTCTTCAACCACCCAAAGTTTTATGGTAGACACTTTGAATCCTGTAGAGCATGTATGACTGGGAATGGTTTTATGTTGATGTCTTGTCCTAAGGTTATGTCTTGAGTAATCCATCCTTTTATCGATGACGAGTAAAACCCTAAATGTGGGGGAGTTTTTTTACAGTAGTTAATATTCATCACAAACCATCAATATAACTTATATAAATGGCCAAAATGGACCACCAATGTAGACTTAGGGGTTTAAACTAACAAATTCCATAAGTTTTGGTGAATTTATGTTTCCGGCAGGATTTAATCAGAAAACCACCAAGGAGGACCTATTTGTCAAAGAAAATTACGAAATCTCATCACGTAAACAACGTGGGAACACTCTAGAAGACTCCAGGAGGCTCTCCACCAAAGCGGAGCCTGTACCCCTAACATGTGGGGCCAGTCAGCCTATGGTCCCCCCTTGTTAGTCTCCCATTGCTATGTCGGTTCTCCACCGACTTAAGGATTGCATCTCTGCCATTTATTCAAGTTGTTTTGATCCAAGGGCTCAGGATTGACGCTCCGGCCTATATATACCTACCTACACCCCCCCTCCAGAGCATGCCAAGTTAGATCCTGAGAGCCTAAGAGCTAAAAACCCTAATCTATATCTCCACCAGGATCAAAGCTAGCAACCAAGAGAAGATTAGTATTCAATAGTATCTAGTCTTGTATTAGAGATAGAGAGATAGAGTGAGAGGGAAGAGTTTTGGAGGAGTCCTAGCCTATCGACGCTCTCTCTACGGCTTGTACCCTAGCGGAATCAAGTTCTTCTTGAGCTTGCTTCTGAGATTTCTTTGGTAATCGACTTCTAATTCAAGTAAGCATCTTATTCATATTGTTCTTTAGGTTTGTGGCTCTTGGGTTAAAGTAGTATTCGTAGTGTAAGCATGGTGCTTAGACTTGTTACTCATGGATGTACCCTATTTTCTGGATTGGTGGTAGCTCGCGAGGGTGACTTTTATAGCCTCGTTGAATCCTTTGTAGTCCACCACCCATTAGTAGGCCTAGCAGGACCTTGTTACTATAGGAAACATACTATGCCTGTGTTTTCTGTAGTAATATCTCTAGAATTAAACAATAGAAGCCAAAGCTTACCAAAGTTAGAACTAGAAGACCTTAGCAGTCTCCTCTATGCTCCTATTATCTACCCTTGATTGTGAAGTTGGATTAAGTTAGATTTGATTATTCTCACACACATTTCTTCAAGTTCAATATAAATCTAGGTACTCCTGGTGAAGTGCTACATCGGTATATTATCCGTGCGCTTGCAGATTATTCTATGTGCATTAATTTATACCAATAGCGCCCTAGGACTTGAGGTGGGCCCATAGCCTGCCTACCCACTCCTAGGCCCCATGAAGCTGCTCTGTCAAGCGGTGGACCTCCATCCTTGACTCTACATCAATAAGGATGTGGAGTGTCAAGACCGAACATTGGGAACATGGCCCATAGGCCATCACCGGCGTGAAGCAAGAGGGAAAGGGAATGACCCATACCTTCGAGCTCTGTCCTCAGAAGGGCCACCTCTGCCTATGCCGCATCATGGATGTTATCCACCATCATCACCGCCAACCGCTCCTCTTCGACCTCCCTCTAGACGTCCTTAGCGGCCCCGAGGGTGTCCTCCCGCTCTTTGATGGGCGAGCAAGGGCAAGGTACTAGCCAGTAGCATGCATATGCACCTGGATCTGGGCACCCCCAGCTGTCGAGAACATGCCACCGAGAAACGACGACACCACCTAGAACACCCACCTCCACAAGGCAAAGTGGGGGGCGATCCCCAAGAATGCCTCGCACAACGTGATGAAGGTCATGATGTGGAGGATCCCCTCTAGTGTCAGGTCATGAAGACAGAGACCATAGAAGAACAGAAGCCCCACATGAAGGGGTGTAGAGGGAGGCCGAGCCCTAGCCAGTGGAAGTCAGTGAAGGAGACGATCTCCTAGTCATTGGGCACCGGCGCTAGCACCCCGACGGTAGGAGGGCATAGCCCACCACCAGGGCATTCTTCGGGGCTAGGTCGCCCTCCTCCATCTCCTTGATCTCCGCCTCAATCACCCCTAGGGGCTCCCATTCTGACATGGGGGAACGCAAGCAAAAGCAAGCAACAGCGAGTGGGCACGCAAAGGCAGGCGAAGGCTAAGGATTTTTGGAAGGGGAATGGTTTCGCTAGAAGCAGAAGGTAACTCCCCCTCTCTGCCTCTTTTACTTCCACTTTAGTACTCTGCAAGCGGTGGCTGCCATGCTCCCACAATCCCACATGTGACCGTACAGCGCGCCAGCGGTTGACGGACCCAAGGCAGAGGCGAACCGTCACCTCCCTATTGGCTCGACCCTATTGAGCCAACCCACACACACGCCGCCCACTGCATGCATGCCTCCTCGTGGGACTTGAGGCGATCTAACTCACCTTGGGCCCATCGGCTACCATCAACAGCATGGATCCATGCGCACCAAGCGCTGTGGCTTCTCCTCCACTAGATCTACTCCATGTGGCCCCAACATCCCATCTCCCTGATGAAATGGGACAGCATGGGGGTGCATGTCTTAACTCCTCCACCAGGCATGATGGCCCAGATGCCATCCACTGCCTACGCAAGATGTCAATGAAAGGGGCGTGCCTAGAAGCTGCCACTCCCGCTAGCAGGGAGGCCCCACAATAGCGTTGGGGGCTCCGCTAGCTCCCTAGACAAAGCAACCTAATCCCTGAACAACTGGCGCTCAGGTGGAGCATAGCCCAAAACCAACCAACTCCCTAGAGTTAGGTCAAGAGCCGCTGAGCAGTGGGCCCAATGAGGGCCTCTATCTAAGGATCAGCACGCTCCCATCTATGGCTGTAGAAGGTCAGCCCCAGAAGGCTAGCTCGAGAGGACTAGGACCTACTACCATAGCCTTCAGAAGCACCTGGCGCTCCAGATGATCAGTTGACCCCGAGCTAGAGCCCAGATGCTCTTGATCACCCAACCCATGGTAGGCCCTAGTCAAAAAGAAGGACGCCCCTAGGCCTAAGGAAGGTAACTCCCAGGTGAGTTCACTAAGCCCTCACTCGAGTCAAAGACCTATGCGACATAGACTGACAAAAGGGGTTATCACCATCATCGCCCAGCCTTGATAGCCGAACAACACCCATCACATGGGAGAAGAAGGCCCCAAGAAGGGCACAACACCCTTTTTAGTGGAAGCCATCCCCGCCAAGGAGGGTTCGGTCCCCAGAAGATCAAATTTAGTCCTTCATCGCCATCACGCCAAGTGAGGCCATGAAGGGCTTGGGTGCTTCTGACAAGATCCTAACATATGGGTATGTTAAGCCTCAGGTCCTATGGTTCCCGAACAAAGAAGACCCCCTGACTGACCCCTCTCGGATCGCCCGGGGGCTCGGGGCCTATAACCATCGGGTATGCTTGCGCGCACCCTCTAAGAAGAAACCCGACCAAGCTAGACTCTACCGCGACCTCTGTTTGGGGCTTAAGGGCTTGCCTAAGCCCCTAGGCTCCCAATCTACATCGACACTCTAGTCTAACCCATGGCACCTACCCGATGAATGATGCCAGCCAAGGCCCGAGCACAAGAAGACAAGCCTTGAGCTACCGAGGTTTGGGGGCTCCCTGGCCCTACCCCTTGGGCATGGCATTGCCGGCCACTTTCCCAACAAGGTCACGCATAGGGTGTGACACAACAAGACAAAGCTTCCCAGTAGCCTCCAAAGGCTCAAGGGCTCTTAGGCCCACGCGTTAGCCCTGGAGATGACCTCCTTCACCGCTAAGAAGACTCCAGAAGGTCCACCCAAGGGAGGCTGGTCCAAGCCGACATAGTCTGACATGTAGAGTGTTAGAACAGAGCAGTCGGACGATGCCCAAGGCTTCTTTGGCTCCATGACATAGCCACAGTCCATAGAGCACCACTCAATGACCCTCCTGGACTCTAGCGCAAGTAGACCATAGACACTTCTCCCTAAACCACATGTATTCGACCTGTCTCGGGATATAAGGGATAAGGTCGGACCCTAGGGGGAGGATCCAAGACAGATCATTCGATTTGCTCCTACTTAGCATCGAGGGCAGGGAAACCCAGAGAGGGGCACCGAGAGCTCCTTCGCCGCATCCATCGTCTTCCTCCTCTCCGACAAGGGGAAGACTCCACCGGGGATGAGGCAACCTTAGGATTACCACCGAGCTAACCTCCTACCAAATCTCTCTACACTCTATTGTAACCCCTTGAGTTTGGGTGCTCTTGAGTATAAGGATCATCAGCTGCTGGATGTAGGGCACCGATCGGCTTGAACCAGTAATGGAGATGGAGATCCCGATCTTTCGTCAGGTGATGGTAACTATCATTGTGGCAGAGAATGACACACCGATCCGGCTTCAGATCAAAAGATCAAACCCTGCAATCTTAGCACCACAGCTCCTTTGGTTATCAACCGAGTAACGGACCAAGTTGACCTCGCCAAGAAGGCTAATCCCTGCCTGCGCAATGAAGAACAAAGCAAGAACAAGAAAGAACACAACCAAATTATAGATGAATGATTAAACTCATGAAGTTGGGGTCTCACAAACTGATGAACGGCGAAACTGTTCTTGACAGATTAATCTAAGCAAAACTCGAACCCTAATGGAGGGGCGGTGGCTGTTTATGAAGACTCTAGGGTCATGCAAGACCCCTAGATGCACCCCTAGTGGGCCCAAACTCGATACATGGTCCAACGGATCAAAAGACGGTGTCGCAGCACCCTAGTAGATTCTAGATGCTGACTTATTTCGATGATTTCCATTGATTTAGAACAGATTTTGATGTGAAACCACTTGGATTGACTTCCTTATCAAATTAGCTTTCCATCCATATGTGGATCATTGAAAATAGAGTCCGGATGCGTCCTGGGTGACCAGTCTAAGGTAGACTGGTCCTGGAGGCCGAGACAGACTCGAATTCTTGTTGGACTGGGCCTCCGGCTTGTGTTGGACGTCCTTGCTGGTCATCATCACCTCCACCACTTCCTCTAAGTCCTTCATGACCCTCTCCAATGTTCCTAAGCAAGATAACATCACTAGGTAGTAGTCTATTCTCAAAAGTATGAAAAGTATCGCTTAAGAACGAGCTCACCTCTAAATTGAGTTGTCGCTTTCGAGCCCGGGTCATTGGACCTTGCATGACGGTTGGAGGATCAGCGGGTACCTCTGAAGAAGTGATGTCCTCATCATCCTCCCCCTCTTGAATTGGAGTCGTCCTCAACTCAAGCTCATCTTCTTCTCCCAAATAAGGTTTCAAATCTACAATGTTAAAGGCGGGACTAACCTCGAACTCGGGTGGCAATTCAAGTTTGTAGGCATTATCATTTATTTTCTCAATGATCTTATAAGGACCAGCTGCTCTTGGCATTAATTTAGACTTACACAGCTCAGGGAATCTATCTTTTCTCAAATGTAACCAAACCAAATCACCCAGTTCAAGTTTAATCTCTTTTCTACCTTTACTACCAGCAATTCTATACTTTTCATTCATTCTTTCAATATTTGCTTCAGTTGTTTCATGCAACTTACGATTAAAATCAGCACACTCTCTAGCATCACTATGTATTCTCTCAGTGGTAGGTAAAGGCAAAAGATCAATAGGAGCACGGGGGTTAAAACCATACACTACCTGAAAAGGACTTACCTTGGTGGTGGAATGTTCCACCCTGTTATATGCAAACTCCACATGCGGCAAACACTCTTCCCACATCTTCAAATTGCGCTTCAAAATGGCTTTCAACATAGTGGACAATATTTGATTCACAACCTTAGTTTACCCATTAGTTTAGGGATGACATGTTGTAGAAAACAGCAGCTTGGTCCCCAATTTATTCCACAGCGTGCGCCAAAAATGACTCAAGAATTTTGCATCGTGATCTAAAACAATAGTAGAAGGCATACCATGCAAGCGAACAATTTCTTGAAAGAAAAGGTTAGCAATATGAACAACATCATCGCTCTTATGACAAGGAATAAAATGTGCCATCTTAGAAAAATGATCAACCATCACAAAAATACTATCCCTCCCCCTCTTAGTCCTTGGTAATCCCAACACAAAATCCATAGATATATCTACCCAAGGAGTAGAAGGAATAGGAAGAGGCATATACAAATCATGTGGGTTCAACCGTGACTTAGCTTTTTGACATGTGGCACACTAAGCCACGTACCGCTCTACATCTCGCCTCATCCTTGGCCAAAAAAAATTTGTGGACAGCACCTCCTCCGTCTTCATGGCACCAAAATGTCCCATCAATCCGCCTCCATATGCCTCCTACAACAACAAAAGACGAATGGAACCAACTAGAATGCATAGGCGGTTAGCTCTAAACAAAAACCCATCGTTGATCATAAACTTATTCCATGTGCGTCCCTCTCTACAATTAAGCAACACATCCTTAAAATCAGGATCAAGCGCATATTGTTCTTTAATGGATTGAAGACCAAAAATCCAGCAATCAAGTTGGGACAGCAATGTATATCTTCTAGACAAAACATCAACAATCACATTATCCTCCCCTTTCTTGTGTTTGATAATATAAGGAAAAGATTCAACAAATTCAACCCATTTAGCATGCCTACGATTCACATTATTTTGAGAACGAAGGTACTTAAGCGATTCATGATCAGAATGAATAACAAATTCTTTAGGCCACAAATAATGACGCCACGTCTCTAAAGAACGAACAAGTGCAAACAATTCCTTATCATACGTGGAATAATTAAGAATAGGGCCATGCAATTTTTCACTAAAGTAAGCAATGGGTTTACCATCTTGCATCAAAACACCTCCAATGCCAACTCCACTAGCATCACATTCTAGCTCAAAAGTCTTACCAAAGTTTGGAAGTTGCAGCAATGGTGCGTGTGTAAGCTTGTCCTTCAAAGTGTCAAAGGACTCCTCATGTGCCCTTCCCCAATGGAACACCACTCCTTTCTTCGTCAACTCATGCAACGGGGCAGCAATGGTGCTGAAATCTTTGACGAAGCGGCGGTAGAATCTTGCAAGACCAAGAAAACTCCTCACCTGTGTGATGGTTTGGGGAACCAGCCAGCTCTTTATGGCTTCAATTTTCATCTCGTCCACCTCAATTCCCTATGGAGTTACAACATAGCCAAGAAAAGAAACTCGATCTATGCAAAAGATGCACTTCTCAAGGTTACCAAATAAATGTGCATCATGTAAAGCATTAAAAATAGCACGTAAGTGATCCACATGTTCATCAAAAGACTTGTAGTAAATCAATATATCATCAAAGTAAACTACCACAAAATGACCAATAAAAGCTCTTAAAACCTCATTCATTAAGCGCAAGAAAGTGCTAGGTGCATTTGTCGAACCAAAAGGCATAACTAACCACTCATACAACCCGAATTTGGTTTTAAATGCAGTTTTCCATTCATCTCCAAGTTTCATTCTAATCTGGTGGTAGCCACTTCGCAAGTCAATCTTAGTGAAAATTATAGAACCACACAACTCATCAAGCATGTCGTCTAGCCTAGGAATAGGATGACGATACCGAATAGTAATATTATTGATGGCTCTACAATCAACACACATACGCCAAGTTCCATCTTTCTTAGGAACTAAAAGTATAGGAATAGCACAAGGACTAATGCTTTCACGTACATACCCACGGTCCAAAAGATCTTGGACTTGCCGCTGAATTTCCTTAGTCTCCTCAGGAATGGTTCGATAGGTAGCTTGGTTGGGCAAGGTCGCTCCTAGAATCAAATCGATTTGATGCTCTATCCCTCTCATAGGTGGCAGCCCCAGGGGTATCTCAGCTGAAAAATTGTCCTCATACTCCTACAAAAGGTTAGTGATAGCAAGAGGTACCAAGCTAACAATATCATCAAGCAAAAACATAGCTCATTTGCATACCAAAGCATAGAAAATATCATCATCAGAAATTTTAGCAAAGTCACATTTTGTTGCAAGCATAACACCACCCTTCAATTTAATCCCCTCAACCTTAGAAATAGATGTAGACTTATCCTTTTTAGGTGGGAAAATAGAATTAGCAACTTGCTGATTTTCAGATTGAACATCATTCAAACTAGCAGCGCATTCTCTATCAGCTTGTACAATTTGAGCAGGGGTCAAAGGTACCAAAGTAATTTTCTTTCCTTTATGCACAAAAGTGTATTTATTACTTCTACCATGGTGTGTAGCATCATTATCATGATCCCAAGGACGACCCAATAAGAGTGAACAAGCTTGCATAGGTACCACATCACAATCAACAGAATCAGCATAAGAACCAATGGAAAATAAAACTCTACAAGTTTGTGTTACCTTTGCTTTACCAGAATCATTTAGCCACTGAATATGGTATGGACGTGGATGTGGGCGTGTTGCTAAGCCAAGCTTCTTGACCAAATCAGAACTCACCAAATTGTTGCAGCTACCTCCATCAATAATGACACGTGCTCAACGATCGCTAATGATGAAGAAAATCTGGAACAAGTTATGGCGTTGTAGCTTCTCAGGTTGCTGGACTTGTGAGCTGAGCACCCATTGTACAATGATGCTCCTATAGGATGCCATGGCCTCATCACCAAGGACTTCGCCGTCCTCCTCATCTGCATCTTGGTCTTCTTCATCCTCAATGTCAGAGGTGCTGATGTAACTATCTTATGTAGCAATATATGCCTGCTGACTTGGGTAGTCCTTCTGCACATGGCCAATGCCATGGCAGCGGTGGCACTGAATACCCGAAGTGTGTCCCGTCGATGCAACGGATGAGGAACTCTTGGTAAGCACCTACAAAGAATTTTTACCTGAATCTAAAGGTCTTGCGGGAGGTGCCTTAGGTGTAGCGGAAACTCCAGAGGTTGCTGGTCGCTTGCTCGCTGGTGGAGGTGCCCGAAAAGTGGTTGGCTTGGTCAGCCCCGAAGATGGTGCCGAGCGTGGCGTGTATGTGTTGGTGCTGACCTTGCTCTTGCCCTGTTGTTCACGCCCCTGCAATTCCTTTTCTACAAGCATAGCAAACTGAAACAACTGGTTGACAGTGTTAAATTCTTTATAATCAACAATGTCCTGAATCTCATGCCTCAAACCCAAATAAAAATGACAAATGTCATCTTCGTTTTCCTCCACAACACTACAGTGCATCAATCCCTTTTGGAGCTCACCATAGTAATCCTGTACAGATTTATCTCCTTGTTCTAAACGCATCAATTTCTTACGCAAGTCTCTATGATAAGAAGGAGGAACAAAATGATCACGCATAGCTACCTTAAGTTCTTCCCACATACCAGGTAAAGTATTCTGTGCAGCTAGCCCATTCCACCAAATAATGGCAAAATCCTTAAACTCACTAGTAGCTTGTCTAACTCTATGCTGCTCAGGTACAAGGTTGGCACTAAACTTTTGTTCTACTGTCATCTCCCAATCAAGATATCCCTCAGCATCATAATGACCCAAAAAAGATGGTATTATCAACTTAATTTTAGCATAAGGATCATCGGGCACACGGTGATTATTACCTTGACGGTGGTGGTGGTGGACACCACCCATACCTGTCGTGTTGTGGTGAAGACGTTGTCATAATCTCTCTTGTCGGATAGCTGCTCGACCTATGTTCCCATTGGCATCATACACCGTGTCTTGACCATCGGTGTTGCTGCCAGAGACATCGTTGTTGCCCACCACAAAGGTTTCCAACTCAGAAACCTTGTCGGTTAGCATGGAAATTCGCTTGTCCAATCTCTCCATGCTATTGCCAATGTTGAGTTCAATGAGTGCATCAGTGACGGCCTTCCTGATGGCCTCATTCATCCTTTTTTGGGCATCCTCTACAACAGCTTGTAGTTGCTCTTAACTGACACACTCATTGAAACCCTTAGGATTGTTATCTCCAGTCTATTCATCTCTTGCCATTGAAAACACAAAAACAGGAACAAATGGTGAAAGTTATCCCTACCAAATGACTACGTGGTTGAAGTGGTGTCACTTTTCACAGCAAGTGGAAGCATCTTACCAAGGTCTTACAAAGTTCTTACCAACACAAGCAATGGGCGGTACAACCGGCGGCTGGTTCGTGATACCTATGAGGCAGTGGTACCGAGATTGCAAAGCCCTTTTTCTGTACTGATCTGAAGAATTTGTGGAGCTTGGAAGGCAAACAAAGAGTAATATATATATCTGGCACACAAGTCAGTAATAGAAAGTAATGCTAAATTATAGTCCAAAGCACTTGTTCTCGTTGCTGGTCTAAAGTGTTGCAAGTACCAGGTGTGTGACAAAAGTATGTTGGATAGCAAGGTGATAGGTGTGAGAAAAACAAGTATGGTGGATAGAAATAGCAACACAAACAAGGAACCAGACAACACACGCTAACACAGCTCACTTTGGTCTTCTCTATGTACTCCTCTAAATATTGTTCCTCTTTTGCCCCTCTCTTTTTTTCTATTTTTGGGCTGTCGTTGTTTTTTGGGGAATTTTGACTTTTTTATTTTATTTTTTGATATTTTTCCTTTACTTAGGAGCACAAAAGAAGTAATCACAAAAAATATGAGCTCAAACAAGTGAAAGACGTGGCCTGTGGAATTTTCAGAAAACTAGATCAAAATCGACAAAAACCTTGTGACCACAAAACGAGGATCTTGTGACCACTTTTTGACCAATCTAAAATTTTTGAACCCCGCTATTGTTGGGGATGGATGGATCCGAAATTTTTTTTTGATCAATTTTCATATATGGAACGTCGAAAATGGAGTTCGTATGCGAAAACTAGACCAGTTTTAAGAATTGGCTCCGAATTAGAGGACAAAACAGAAACAATATGTGCAAAATTAGTCACAGCAGCCAAGATTTGATGGAAACGATGGGGAAAAACACACGAACTGGACTCTAACACGACCTAACCAGCAACAAGACCTTGACTAGGACACAAACTCAACACGACGGACTCTAAAACTAAAATATGCAAAGGCTATGGCGCGGAAGGTTCTAGGACAGAAAAAATGAGTATGGCACTGGACTATGAGACAAATGCGAAACACTCAAAACTAGGGAATAAAAGTGAACCTGACGGTATACCTTAGCTCTGATTACCACTTAATGGAGATGGGGATCCCGATCTTCCGTCAGGTGATGGTAACTATCGTTGTGGCGAAGAATGACACACCGATCCGGCTTCAGATCGAAAGATCGAACCATGCAATCTTAGCACCACATCTCCTCTGGTTATCAACCGAGTCATGGACTAGGTTGACCTTGCCAAGAAGGTTAATCCCTGCCTACGTAATGAAGAACACAAGCAAGAATAAGAAAGAACGCAACCAAATTGCAGATGAATGATTAAACTCATGAAGTTGGGGTCTCACAAACCGATGAATGGTGAAACTGTTCTTGATAGATTAATCTAAGCAAAACCCAAACCCTAATGGAGGGGAAGCAGCTGTTTATGAAGACTCTAGGGTCGTGCAAGACCCCTAGACACGCCCCTAATGGGCCCAAACTCGATACATGGTCCAACGGACCAAAAGACGGTGTCGCAGCACCCTAGTAGATTCTGGATGCTGACTTGTTTCAACAATTCCCGTTGATTCCGAATAGATTTTGACGTGAAACCACTCGTATTGGCTTCCTTATCAAATTAGCTTTCCATCCATATATGGATGATAAAAACGGAGTCCATATGCCTCCTGGGCTACCAGTTTAAGGCAGATTGGTCCTGGAGGCCGTGACAGACTCAAATTCTTATTGGACTGGGCCTCCGGCTTGTGTTGGACGTCCTTGCTGGTCATCATCACCTCCACCACTTCCTCTAAGTCTTTCATGACCCTCTCCAATGTTCCTAAGCAAGATAACATCATTAGGTAGTAGTCTATTCTCAAAAGTATGAAAAGTATCACTTAAGAATGAGCTCACCTCTAAATTGAGTTGTCGCTTTCGAGCCTGGGTCATTGGACCTTGCATGACGGTTGAAGGATCAGCAGGTACCTCTAAAGAAGTGATGTCCTCATCAACCAGCATAGACCATTGTGTCCCCTCTATGATTCTTGTGTTCTTGAGTCCACCTGAGCCACCGGAGACACATACTTTGACACCGACTCGAACAACAATGCTTGCCTCAGTTCCGACCCCACTACAATCGGGTATTGTCTCACTTTTGGATAGTATTCCAGCTTGTACCCATGACTAGGTGTCCAGGTTGCCAAAGATTTGGCCTCAATTATTGTGTAATGGACTTTTTTCATGTTATAAAAAATCAGCATGTAAATGCAGTAAACATGGAAGAAATCAAGGAATACTAAAACGACACCGCCACGGTCCACAGCGCATCGCTGCAAGCCCTTTTTGGACTCTAGCGCATGTAGACTGTAGACTAGTTCACCCAAACCACCATGTATCTGACTTATCTTACTATATAAGGGATAAGGTCGGACCTAGGAGGAGGGGACAATCACCAGAACTCAGATCATTCTATTCCATTCCTTGGCCTCTGCTCAGCACTAAGAGCGAGGCAACCCACGGAGGGCCACTGAGAGCTCCCCCATCGCATCATGTCGTTTTCCTCCTCTCCGATGAGGGGAAGGCTCCACCGGTGGCGAGGCAACCTTAGGATTAGCACCTACCAAACCCCCTACCAAATCTCTCTATAACCCTATTGTAACCCCCCTCGATTTTGGGTGCTTTGTAGTATAAGGATCATTAACTGCTGGATGTAGGGCACTGATTGGCCTGAACCAGGATAAACCATTGTGTCCTCTCTGTGATTCTTGTGTTCTTGAGTCCACCCGAGCCACCAGAGACCTGTACTCTGACACCGACTCAAACAACATGCTTGCCATGGTTCTGACCCCATGACACTTACCCTTGTTTGTCTTTGTTCATATCTTATATAGGGTATTACAGGATTGGTTCTGATCCATCAACAAATTCCATCAATCACAATCAAACCAATCAAGAGGCAGCTCAACACTAGTTTCTAAAGCTATGGCTTAAAAAGACTACGCGAATTCTCTGCTCCAAGCACTGATAACATCCACACTAGACCAACACTCGAAACCAATAACCTTGAGTTTGAGCTCAAGACTAGCCACGTCAACATGGTGCAAGCTACCCCATTCAGTGGAAAGGCACATGAAGATGCTAGTGCTCATCTTTAGAAATTTCTGGAGATTAGCAGCACAATTGTCATTAAGGATGTCGCTCAAGATATCATACTACTCTGCTTAATTCCATTCTCATTAGTGGGAAGGGCGAAGCAGTGGTTCTACGCCAACAAAGATGACATCAATACATGGGCAAAATGTTCAAAAGCCTTTCTAGCAAAGTTCTTCCCTATAGGCAAAACCAAATGCCTTAAGAGGAAAATTTTCCAACTTCCAACAACAGAAAGGAGAAACCATTCTAAAGGCATGGGAATGTTTTCAAGGATACATTTTAGACTGTCCTCATCATGGGATGGAAGATTGGTTGCTCATGCAAGGCTTCTACCATGGATTAATTCAGAAAGCTTATGAACAACTTGATGCAACTGCTAGAGGTAGCGGCGAATCCAAAGGGGGGCTATCGAGGCTACAACCCCCCCTAATGAGCCTGATTTCTTCATTAGACCATGGTTACTTAGCCTCAAATCACCATTAATCTCTAGCCCTATTCCTAAATCTTCATTATTTAGCCCCCCCCTTTGTTCCCATCCTCCATCCGCCACTGGTTGGAGGAGCATTCATGTCACTCACTCTTAAAAAAGCTGAAACTCCTATGAAAAAGATAGCTTCTAATCAAGGCTGGACTCAATGCAATATCCAATCATGCAATAAGAGCGAAGAAGAACCAGAAGAGGTGTATGCACTGCCAACCAAGATGGATGTCTTGTTAAATTGGCTCGAACAGTGAGCCAATTACAAGAAAGATCATCAAGCTATTCAAGATGCTTTTAATTCCAAAAACATATGTGGAGAATATTTGGGGTTAATTTCCCTAAAAATCAAGAGGATGCAAACATTGTCATCAACAATTCTACTCCACAACAACAGAGACAAGGATGGGGGCAACAATAACAATGATCAAATTACCAAGGTAAGTACCCAGGAAATTACAATAATTCTTCTAGTTCCAAGCAACCATCCTTGAGAGATCTGATCTTAGAACAAGCCAAAATTAATGAGAACATTTCTAAAAGGCTTGCTTTTAATGATAAGGTCCTAGAAAACATAAATAATAAAATGAAATGTTTTCTTCTACCATAAAAGACCAATTTAGCCATAATAAAAAGATAGAATCCAATTAGCTTAGTTGGTCGTTGCTTTGCCATTTGCCACTAACCTTGAAAAGGTCAACGCCATAACCACAAGAGGTGGCAAGTCTACTCGTGATCCGCCATATCCGACAAGGATAGGTAAGATACCGGCAGCAGTATAAGAGGAGAAGAAGGACAATGAAGTAGAAGAAGCTGAGCCACAAGCACAGGAGATCGATGCAAGATTTTCACGACACCACACTCTTACCATTTCCATGCAGAAATTGGAAGGCTAAAATGGATGAGCAGTTTGGTAAGTTCATAGAGGTAATTCAAAAGTTATATATCAATATTCATCTGCTAGATGCCATACAGGTACCCACCTATGCAAAGTACATCAGAGACATTTTGAATAACAAAAGACCACTGCCCACTACTAAGGTAATCAAGTTAACGGAGGAGTGTAGTGCGGCCATCCTGAATACATCACCTGTCAAGAAGAAGGATCCAGGATGTCCCACTATTGATTGTTCGATCGGAAACCAGAATTTTGAAAATGCACTATGCGATCTTGGCACCAGTGTTAGTGCCATGCCCAAGAAGGTTTTCAACAAGCTTAACTATTCAACACTCACACCAACATCGATGTGCCTACAACTAGCCGACCAATCGGCTCGCTACCCTGCAGAAATCGCCGATAATATTCTGGTAAAAATAAGAAACTTCTTTGTTCTAGTGGATTTTGTAGTACTTGATATGCAGGAAGACATGAAGACACCCCTCATACTTGGGAGACCTTTCCTAGCACTACAAATGCACACATTAATGTCAAAGCCAGAGAAATCAAATTCCATATTAATGGGAAGGAAGAATGATTCGCCTTCAAGCCAAGACCAGAACAATGCTCAAAATTAGAGTGGCAAGAGAAGCAAGAAAAACCGTCAAGGTCTCCATCTTCGGGACTGAATGATGCATCCGAAGAATGAAAAAGACTGGAGAAGTCCGGTTTGGCGAACTTAAAATTATGAACCCTCGTCGGGAGGTAAAATCGGTAGTTATCCATATTTACTTTTTTACTTTTACCTTAGCATATTTACTTTTCCGCATTTGCAAAAATAAAATAAAAATTTTAACCATGGCATTATAAAATTCAAGCCCCATGTAAATAATCTTTATGGAGTGTAAAAACCCAAAAGGATATTTACCGTGGAGGCGTAAAAATTTTAAAAATATGCCATCTATTCATCTTCTTATATTTCATAGTATCATAAAATATTTTTGCATTGCATATATATACATGTGTATACGGTAGAAATACAAGCAACCGGGACCCATAGGAGACACTTGGGACCCACTCAACCACCACATATCACTTCCATCACCATCTTCACTCTCCACCGGCCATTTCTGAGTGCACCTCCACCGAAAGAGCAGATATTTTGCTTAAGCACGAAGCAAGGCACTATGCCACCACTTGGCCAGCTGGCCCATGCCAAAACTCAAGTGGGCCCAAGGAGGGCCGGCCAGCCCCACCACTTGGTCGGCCAGCCCATGCCACCACCACCTATAAATGGCACCCCTCCTGCTTGCTCTTGGCCTCAACCATAGCTGCAATCTAGCATCCCAAGTTCAAAATTCCAAACTCCAATTTTGTAGTTTGTTAATTCACTTAGAAGAAGTATTGTTGGAATTAAGAAGAGTGAGAAAGGTTAAGCATAGAAGTGCTGCCAAAATTAGGAGGAAAAATTAAAGAAATTAACGGTAGAAGTTCTTTCAAAGTTCTGATTAGAAAATTCATAAGCAATCAAGAACGACTAACCCTCGGATGACTGACTTTTGGATGGCTAACCGCTGACATTTTATATTTCTAACCTGTTCCACGAGTTTTGACATTTGTTGATTTTTGTAGGAAGATGAGCAAGTTTTTGACCAAGCTCTAGCGCGTGGGATCATCCTGTTCTATGAGAAGATCTTCTTCTAGGGCGAGCGTCGACATGTAGATCAACGTTCCACCCCCCCCTCACCCCACTATTAGAGCATCGCCACGACCCTCATCAGCTGAGAGGAACATCCTGCTAGAGGAGAAGCACCTCAAGTTGTAGAACAAGACAGAGAAAGATGCCTTCAAGCAGTTGAAAAGCCAAAGGTTTGTTCTTACTACTGCCTATGATCCTACCCTTCTGCACGCCATAGGTATGGATGTTGAATTTGACTTCATATTTAGAGCTGTTGGAAGGGATGATATTTGGAATATCCATGAGCAAGGGTCTAAACTCTTAACTGCAGAATTTCTATCCACCTTGCAAACCACCGATACTGAAGTAAAATTTAGACTCTTTGGGAAAGAATTTTTTGCCCCCTAGATGGAGTTTAGTTTGCTTCTAGGCTTTAATGCATAGTCCGTAGTTGACGTAGACTCTACTCTACAAGATTTTGATAAGGTGAAATTCGGGAGAGAAACTTCTAGAAAACCTAACATTTACCATCCATGTACTAATGACATCCATCACCCTACACTACGGTTCATGCATAAGTGGATAGGATTTTCTTTGTTTCCTAGACCTGACTTTCACACCGTAAGGGTAGATGATCTTAAGTTGTTGTATGTTATGGTGAAGAGGAGGAAAGTTTCACCTGTTAAATTCATGATGAATCAATGGAAGGAAGTTTAGGAGCTCAAGGTTGATGTTGAGTGTACCTCCTTGGTCACTTGCATTGCCTAGAATTTGAGTCTGCTAGAAAATGCTTTAATTTCTCCCATTGATATTCCCCCCGAGTACATTGATTATGACTGTTTTCTTAAGGCTCACATGTTGAAAAAGAAAGAAAATGGGCAACTTGTTATGATGTATCTTGGGTACACAAACGAGATTCTATTACCTAACTAGGATCTTGGTTTGTATACTATGAATGCTTTCACTTTCAACTTGCAGGTTAAGGAGACGGCACCCGTAGGAGTGCCTCCGCAAGAATAACTCGTGCACCGCAACCTCAATACCGCGGCGATGACCCAATTCTAGAAGGACCGGCCTTCACCAGTTATGCAGGCTAGGATCAAGCGGGACCTTCCCATGTGAAAGGATCAAGATGCCCAAGAGGGGGGGTGAATTCGGCTAATTCTAAATTTCTTTGCAATAATTAAAACCAACGGTTAGCCCCAATTAACCCCTTGTGCCTAGAAAGTGTTTCTAAGTGTTCTACCGCACAAAAGACTTGCAACCTAGGTTCCAATCCTACTGTAGCATGGCAATTCTATGAATGTAAAGACAAGTATTGAATTGCTCAAAGTAAATGCTCAAAGTAAATAGAGAAAGAGGAACACGGTGATGTTTTGCCAAGGTATTGGAGAGTCACCACTCCCCACTAGTCCTTGTTGGAGCACCCATGCAAGGGTGTAGCTACCCCTTGATCTGCACAAGGATCAAGTGCTCTCTATGGGTTGATTCTTCGACACTCCGTCGTGGTGAATCACCCACAACCGCTCATAATGTGAGTTGGGTCATCCACAAGCTCTCTGGATGATCACAAAGCTCCCAATCACCACCAAGCCATCTAGGTGATGGCAATCACTAAGAGTAACAAGCACAAACTCTCACTTGACCACAACAAGCCTAATGATAAGGATGGATGCACACTTTGCTACTCTTGATCTCACTAATGAGGGCTCTCTTTGGGATTCTCAAATCTCAATCACCTCACTAGGACCTTGCTCTTCTTGGTACTCTCAAACGTGTTTCTCAGCTGTTGGAATGAGCAAAAGTACCCCCACACACGAGTGGAGGTGGTATTTATAACATGGGCTAAAAAACGAACCGTTATGTGCCTTTGCGGGGTGACCGGACGCTCCGATCATGTTGATCGGACGCTCTGGTCAGTACACCCTGAACTCCAGTGTTTACAGGGTGACTAGACGCTGGCCAGCGTCCGATCAGCACTGACTAGATGCGTCCAGCTATGATTTTCTCTCTCTAGAACCTTACTAGAGTCGACCGGACGTAGGCTCTCAGCGTCCAGTCACTTCACCTCTCAGCGTCCAGTCGCGCCAGATGCTTTCACCTTGGTCAAATGAACTAATCAGACTCTATGCTAGTGTCCGATCAACCCAGAACCAACGTTCGGGCAGTATTTGACCCTCCATTCACTTTCAACTCTCGATCATATGTGAATGAAGTTTTTCTCCATTGGATCTAAGGGCTGTTTTGGAGCTACCTAGTGCTAGTTTTAACAAGTGTGCACCACACCTAACTCACTAGACTCACCTAGGTCAAGCTACCCATCCATACCCCCCTTAATAGTATGGCCAAAGGAAAAACAAAGTCCTAAACTACCCTAAGTGTCTCTCCAACTCCAATCGATACTTAGAACTAGTCCATCCTTAACCTTGTCGTCCATCCTTTCAAAACCGAAATGATTTCCATCGTAGGGGCATGA
Source organism: Miscanthus floridulus (assembly GCF_019320115.1). Taxonomy (NCBI): domain Eukaryota; kingdom Viridiplantae; phylum Streptophyta; class Magnoliopsida; order Poales; family Poaceae; genus Miscanthus; species Miscanthus floridulus. Next base: position 72,127,848 of record NC_089585.1, read on the forward strand.
CCACCTTGATTGCTGTAACACCCCTGGTGTTTTAAAACCTAAAACAGGACATGTCATCATATGCATTGCAAAGCATTTGGCCTTGGTGAAAACTTTGATATGCATGCACTAAAACAAGTTTACATTTATGTTATAAGTGTTGCCTTGTATTGTTTGAATCAAGTTCAAAATTTTGTTTGGATTTGAATGTTCGAAAACCTTAAATTTCAGCATTTAAGTTTTGCCCTGGAAAACCCATTTCAAAATCTAAGCACATTTTGGGGTTGAGCCTTAAGCAAAAGTGTAGAGCTTATTGAGTTGTACAAAGTTGATTTATTTCATAATTTTTAATTAAATAATTAATTCATAAAGCAAATAGTAACTTTAATGATTTAGGTTTTGATTGAATTTTGGATTGAGTGATGACCTTGGGTCATTAGTTGATAATGATCCTTGGCAATGGAATTGAGTGTAATGAAAAGGTTTAGTTAGTTTGACTTGTAATTGTACCGCGAAGGAAAGTTGTATTCAAGTTGTTAATTTTGCATCCATCATCGAGCATCATGTTTTATATCTCGCATCATGTTAAACATGGCATTGTTACTACGTTAGTGAACAAAGGTGAGCACGTGGTAGTTAATCAAGTTGTGGAAGAAGTTAATCCATCTGTGGAGGTTGGAATTGAGATAGGTGGAACGACTCTGGAACCTAACTTTTTTGTCAACGAAGGCAAGCCCCGGATGCATTTAAACCTACCTTGTGATTTACAAATGGATTTCGCTTTTGCTTTTCTTTACTGCATTAAGTGATTAGGAGTTAAGTGAAAACCTAATTGGTGCATTACCAACCATGTTTTTCCATATCTACCTTGTTACCAATTTTAATTCGTATATGCCTAGTTATGCTTAGCTATGCTTAGAACGATGAAAGTCGGGTGATTACCTGTCACCTGCAAGTTTTAAATGGATCTTTGGTTACTTACGTTATCATATGATATGGAATTGTGGAGTAATAAATCTAGACCGGGTTGACTCAGTGTGTGAGAGCCACAAGACATGGAGGTCTTGTGAGCGGGTTCTTTCCACCTATGTCGATTAAGGTCCGTCCGTTGTTGAATTGCATGAGGTGAGACTTTGTAGTACTAACCACATACTCTGATAAGCCTTAACTTGGCTATTCTATTACAAGAATGGCTACTCGTGCACTAGGAGTGGAGAGATGGCGGGAATAGCGTGTACCCATGTGGTAATGGGCTGGATTGGTGGAGTACTGTATTCTCGAGTGGCGCGGACCCATTCTTGTTTTAGAGGATCTGAGGGTAGGTTGGTATATGTAGGTCGGGGACCTGCATATGTCGTGTGGGTCTAGAATTCCCAGCTAGGTTTTAATTGGTTCGAATCATCGTTGGCTCCTTAGTTATGGAGACTCAACCTCACTGTTCATCATCGTAGTAAATAAATGAAACTTGAGCTGATTTTTGAGGAAGAAGTGGATATGAAGTTCATGATCTCATTACGGATCATGGCAGATTCATATGTGGTTCTTGTGAAGTTTTTAAATGTTGATATAAAGAATTTGTTAAAGAGCTTTTACGCAAAAGAACTTTGATTATTGCTAAAGCCATACCTTGAATCGCTGAGCCTGCATTCCTAAGGTTCTATCAGTTTTATTTCAGTTAAGTCTTGTTGAGTACTTTTGTACTCAGGGTTCGTTGACCCTTGTTGCAGGTGAGGTTCATGAGCAGGTCTGTTTTGGACCATGCTGCATGACTATTGTTCAGGTCGATGACGATAAGTAACTGTGTGACCCTTGGGCAGGGTACTTATATTGTGTGTTTGTATTATGTTACTAATGCCACTCCACTACTATGTTTTGTATAATTATCGAACTAGTTTGTAAGGTTTCAAACACTGGTTTGTAACTACATTTTATTGTAAGACTGTTCGGCTACTTTACTTCTGATGGTGTAGATATTTTGAATACATGTTGTAATACTGCAATGACTCTGTAAATGGGATCCTACTCAGAAATTGTGGGATGATTCAGGGTTCTCCGAGGACACCCGATAGTCTTCTTAAGTTACTAGGAACATATGCATAGTCATCAGAGGTCGTTGGACAGTGACAGGTGCATGTGGGTCCTATAATTTAGGAGGTTCTGCCACAGAATGGTATCAGAGCTATTGTTACAAAGTCTTTGTTAATCAGCTTTCTTTAGATAGCGCTAGCAGATAACGACAAAGGCTATGATCGGCGCCGGGACAAAACATGTTGGACTCTACAAAAAGGGAAAGATTAGAGTCCAAGTTATCTTAAATTAGGAATGTTTTCTTCATAACAAAGATTGTACCGAGTCGTACTTGAGTAGGATTCGTGCATAGGCTCCGGGTATAAATAGTGAACCCCGGCTATTGTAAAGACACACAATCAATCAAATACAAGTTATTTACTTTTTTGGCTCTGGCCACCCCTTAGGAGTAGGAGTAGAGTAGATCTCGGTGAGTTCTTCAGCAAGTACAGCTGCATCGATTCGGTCAACCTCCACTGCTTGTCTGTAAGTACTATCATGGCTTATACCTCTATTCATATGGCTGCATCAATCTAGTCGACCTCCACTGCCACTCTGGTATGAGTTAGTTATCGACTCTTGTCTAGTTCAAGTACAGCTGCATCGATCCGATCGACCTCCACTGCTTGAACTAGATTAAGATCAAGTTATCGGTGCTATTTAAGGGTGGTGTTCCTTCGGATAGATTCATTAAGTTACTAATATTGCTTATTGCTTCCATTATTTATTTAATTACAGCAATATCACTTCGCCCGATTGGGATTGATCTAGATTGGCCTTATATCTTGTTTAACTCATCGTTTGTTAATCTAAATTGATCTAATCTACACTTTAAACAATGAGTTATGTTTTTATCGGCTATTTTATATCAATCTTGATCGTGCATAGCGTGCGGTTAAGGCATGTCTGATCTTGAGCAGATCTATTGGCTAGCGAAAACCATTTCATGGCCCGTTATCACAGCCTGTGCGATTCTACCTTACACCCCACTATTAGCACCATGGAGTGGGTATCATTATTTGGTAGATCTGTTCCTGAGAAGGCATGACCTTAACTATGCGCTATGCCTGAATCTGCTGTTTTAGCTGATATCGAGCGCTTTCATGAACAGTTCGCATCACGAGATTGTTGAAGTAGGGATAGGTTGAAAGATGTGTTAGCCCCATGATCTTATTATTGTATTATGGCCTACATGATTCTGCCTCATGCCCCACTAATATTAGTAATAAGTTAGGGTCATCGAGTCTATTGTTGTTTCTACGGCCTGCATGATTCTACCTCATGCCCCACTGGTCATAGGGATAGATGAGATCTAATATGTTCATTAGATTTATCTCTATTAAATGGTTGAATGATGATGAACTATTTCATTTATACAAAAGGGGTTCAGTTACTTGCAGTCATTGGCTTAGCATAAACTAATTATTGTTGACATCTTATTGCCATTGACGAGTATTTGTCTAAATAATGATATTCATACTGAACGATAACCGATTCTTCTTACATAACCCCATGAGCTTTAACTGATTTATTCTTATGAATATGCTAGAATCGACTATTTAGTTGATCTCCTTTCATATCGGCTCTCAGAGCCACACATTCGGGACTGTCTGGCAACACTAGCATGTTCTGCCCTAAATTACTGATAAACTTTCTCTCTCTATCAATTGTAGGGTCAAATTGACTGGCATATCTCGAGAGGAGCGCACAGGATTGACCACCCCTGCGCTGAAGCTAGGCGGATCTCTAGCTCCATCGAGAGGACCCTTCCGGCTTGCTCGTGTGTCCTCGGCACGGGACAAAATTCCATGTCGACAGCAAGCAACATGGATTCAATTGAGTTTTAATTCATATCATTGTGTAAAGGTTGTCATCAATTACTAAAAAGGGAGAGATTGAAAGATCTAGTTTGGTTTTGGTAAATTGATGAAACCCTAAGTGCTAACCTAGTTTATCAAAGTAATTATGAGATAGGTAGCACTACTCCAAGTGGTGAAGCAAATGAAGATCATGACATGATGATGGTAATTCCATGGTGATGAACAAGTGCTTGGACTTGGAAAAGAAGAAAGAAATGCAAAAGGCTCAAGCCCAGTGAAGGGGTACAATGGCTCTATTTCGTGGGGGCTTCTATTTAAGCCCCATGGCTGACTCAAGCTCCCTCTCTTGGCCATTTTCATTTACATAGCAACCTTATGAGCTTAGCCAAAGCCCTCCCACTCATCTCTATCATAGATTCAACATCTTTGTGAGATTGTGAGTGAATCCAAGTGCATTGCTTGAGTGTTTGCATCTAGAGGCACTTGGTTTTCGTGTTTCACTATGGGATTTGCTTGTTACTCTTGGTGGTTGTCACCACCTAGATGGCTTGGTGCAGCAAGGATTGTTGAGCAGAGGTTGGTGATTGTCTCTGGCTCCGATCGTGGTGATTGTGAGGGGTTCTTGACCTTTCCTCGATGGAGAGCCAAAAGGTACTCTAGTGGATTGCTCATGGCTTGTGTGATCCTTATCTTGTGTTGGTTGTGCGGCACCCTATTGAGGGTTTGGCATGTGATGCCAATTAGCGCGTGAACCTCCAAATGAGTGAATCGCCACAACGAGGACTAGCTTGCCGGCAAGCAAGTGAACCTCGGTAAAAAATCATTATGTCATCATTTGATTCTGAGGTGATTGGTCTTCATTGGTATTCATTCTTGTGATTGATTGACTCCTTCCTTGATACGGCGGTATAACCATCTTGCTTACTATCTTTACATTACCGCAAACTAGTTGTCAAGCTCTTTAGTGTAGCTAGTTGTGAGAGCTTGTTAGTTTGGTTAGTGTAGCTCTTTAGTTAGCATTTGAGAGCGCACTAACTTAGTGTAGTGACATAGCTATTGTGTGGATAGAAACTATATAAACTAGAATTGTGGTAGGTGGCTTGCAATTTTAGTAGGCTAGCGCAACACTTGCTTCTCCTCATAATTGTCTAACCGGTTTGCTAAGTGCTATTGTAGAAATTTTTAATAGGCTATTCACCCCCCTCTAGCCATTAGGACCTTTCAAAGATGCCTGACCCGAAGGGGATCATCACCATCATGGGTAGCTTTGAGCAATCCTACTACTGTGAGCAAGACTATGTCACCCAAGCCACCGCGCTCATCACCCCCTGTGATCTCGATGGCTCCGACCGTGACGCTGGAAGGGCACCGGTGGAGGAAGCAGCCAAGGCAGCAATGGCGCTCGATTGACCAAGCGTCAATGAGGCGGACAAGGTTACTAGCGGCAGTGGTGGCTTGGCTGGCCCCTCCATCTAGGTGCTCAGCCCCCCTAGAAGGGGTTGACCCGATCAAGGTGAGTTTTGACTTTTCCCCTTGAGGGAAGGCCAACACCAAGCCATCTGCCTAGAAGCGCTATCTCCTGAGCCATGGCCCACCTGCCGACCTCCTTCGTCGACCAACCTCTTCAACAACAAAAACCAAGATAACTCTCATCCTCTTGACCCTCTTCCTTCGCTTGTCTCTATAATTGTCTCCTTTATCCCAAGCCACCTTAGCAATAGCTCGGCTACACCAGAGGATCGACTGAGCTAACACTAGTAGAAATATCCACTTCTATGACAAAAATGCTAATGACAAATCTAAAATCATCATAGAAGATCATTTTTTATGACGAATATTTCTGTTTCATCATAGATCAGGGGTGATGATCCTGCAACCCTCCCTTTCTATGATGAAATTAGGCATTGTCACAAAAAACATCATAGAAGAGTGTAGGGTTTCACCATAGATCACTCGCACGACTCATCTGTGACAATCTCGTTTAAACCTATGATGAACAGGGCTTTGTTGTTGAACTAATTACACATATGTGATGAACAATATTTGATCTACAATGAATGGTTTCATCATAGATCTCCACACTATACTTTCTCCATCCGACGTGTACTTGTAGGACCTGCAGTTACTCATCCATGATGCTTGCAATTCATCATAAAAGTCTCTGCTCGATCCTTTCTCCATGCAATGCGTACTTGTGGGACCCTTCTCCATCCGACGTGTACCTATGGGACCTACAGTTACTTATCCGTGATGCTTGCAATTCATCATACTTTTTGGGATTAGATAGGGATTAGAAACCATCGCAAGAAAAACCCCCATGAGAAGATGACATGTGGGGCTAGCCAGCCCCACCTACAGGTCAGTTGGCTCATCTGTCACCCGCCTCACGCCCGGTCAATTCTCTCATGTCTTCTAGATCCTTCCTCTTCATAATCCCATAGATTTCTGACGCATTCGGTTTTTCCTCGTTATGAGACCTCTTATGGATAGATCTTGACCTCTACTGCAAGTTGTTTCCCCCAATATAAACAAGCCCCTGCCTACCTCCATAGCCATCCCATCAAAGCCTCTCTCTCTAATAGCAACAAAGCTCTCCTCCTCTCTAGTCCCCATGGCCACCAAAGAGATCGCTCCCTATGGTTTTGATCTTAGCAAGAAGCCCAACATGCTTGCGCTGACTGTTGTTCCTCTAGAAGTTACCCCCATTTGCTCAAGCCAGTCTTACTTCGCCCAAGGTATCCATCATCCGGTGATCGCTCTGTTGCCATCACGTCCACTTCTTGAAAGCAAGCCATGCCAACAAGAGCCTCATCTAGATGTCTAGAAGCTAATCAAGGTGATGAAGGAGATCAACCTCCTTCCTTCAAAGGGACACGAGGTGCTAACCGGGGTGAAGACTAACAAATTTGGAGACATCACATGTGCAAAATACAAGTCAGCCATGCCTCGTACAATCATTGATGGAGTTTAGGCTATGCCGGATCAGATCAAGGTTGTTCCCCCAAAGGAGAAGAAGAGGAAGGTGCCACCAGCTCTCCTAGAAAATGATGAGAAGCATCTATGGATGACCATTGCCCTCTTAGAGAAGAAGATTAAAGATCTATGCGTTATTATCTATACCTTAGAGCAGAGGATCGACGAAGAACACGTTTATCGCAAGAGTCTGCAACATGATTTAAACACTTTGAATCATTTTGTTGCTAAGATGAGGAAGTGAGAATTAGCTAGTTGATAATAAGGCACGAGTGGTTAGGTCAAGTATTTAAAGATAGTATGTTTAGGTTACTCACTTAGCTCAGATTGTTAGAGTGGTTGAAGTTTGTGTTTAGGTTGGTTTGTGTAATAAAGTGCCTTATGATATTAATGGAGTCTTATTATTATTATTATTTGCTCTCTATTTCTTTTGGATATGTGTTTTGTTTCCACATGTTGTGCATAAAGGTATACAGGAAAACAAGTGTGGGGGAGACATACCGCGACAACATGTTGAAATTTGATCATGAAAATCATGAAATTCAGAAAGCAATGGACCAAAAACCATGTTCGCCAAAGTTGGACCGAAATAGGCCCGAGAGTGGGCCGCCCAGCCTCATATAAGGGCCGGCTAGCCTAGCCCAGCACCGCCTCACATTGCACTTCATCCACGATCAGGTTTGTGGCCCATATATTCTATTTTTACATATTATGCTTTCCATTTTGAACCGAATTGAAAATCCTTTGATAAAACAACTTTAAAACCCGAGGAAAGATTATTTCAGTCATGACTTAAGGATAGACTTAAATAATACTTTTCCTAGAAGTCTTGCTACTGTTGGGAACTTATTATTAGGGACCCCATGTTACTTAAGTTGTTGTCGAATGAGATATAGTAGAATAATGAGAACTTGATTCTTGATGTCTTGTTATTGGAGAATTTTATTTCAAAAAGTTAAAAGAATAGCTACACCTCTCCTTTGTGGTAAGCAATGTCCCACCAAAGCCACTCATGATATGATAGACTAGGAAACCTTCTACATATACTACTTGTCATTATGTTGAGTTTGGTCAAACCTTGTGACCCTTGTTGAAGAAATTTATCATGCTCTCAAGATCAAGATCACGTACACTTCACAAATAACTGTTGCTCCTACACTAGGGGTACACAACACATGTTTTCCATCCATCCAAAAATGTTCTACTCCTGCATTAGGAATATATATAAAAATATGCTTCATAGGATAAATCCTCCAAGTTCTTGTAAATGTCTCTCTTGAAAAGTTTCAATTGCATGAAAAAGAGGCATGGGTTATGCAAAAGTTATTTATGAAAGAAAAAAAGAAAAGTATTGAAAAAAAATGGACAAGTGTTCGAGATATCTAAAACAATGGGTACTCAGACACCCACCTGAAAAAGGAGAGATGAATAAGATAGGCCATGTTTTCTTGCAAAAGTATTTTCAAGTTTCAAACAAGAGAGATATATTTCAAGGAGCATAGTAGAATTAGGATAGCCACCATATACATATCCACACACATGCACATCTTGATCTAAGAGTATGACATTTTTCTCCTTGCATCCTTGTTTTAACTTTACAATATAGCAATGCAAGTTGTTGGCGCAAAAATGTGGTGATGCAACCAACACACAGCAAGCCGGACGATCCAAACGAAATGAGATTGGAGATCTGCTTGGCTTCAACACAAGACCAATCGATCCTAAAAATTCTGAAGGCATGCCAGTCAATTTGACCTGCAATTGACAAGGAGAGAAAGCTTATCAATAATTTAGGGTGGAACAATGCTGATTTTGCCCAGACAGTTTCAAGTATGCTGCTTCGAGAGTAGCCAAACAGGGGAATCCGATACGAGAAGAAAATCGACTGTTAAGGACTATGATGCTCGTGGGTCATGATTGGTCTATGATAACAAGTAGAATACACCTAGATATAAGTAATATAAAGAAACATCATCAGCTAGATGGATATAACCAGTGTAAAGCATTGATATGATAAGTTTAACAAGAAAAGATATAACATGCAAATAAATCGACTGTCTAGTACAAATGAATCTACAAACGCTCTGGATCTAATCTGTTACCATCAATAGTGAGGTTCGACCAGATCGATACGACTATGATAATGATAACAAACTAAAACCAAAGAATCTATAAAACCATCTATATATCGACATGTTCATGAAAAACATGCTATATGTGTGAAAGCACAGGCGAATCGGCTAAAATAGCCGATGCATACATAGCAAACAAACATAGTATATATCTCGATCATAAATAAAACCACTAATCAATGATCTTTAATTCAAAGTCTTACTAGTGAGGTTCGATCGGATCGATGCAGCTATGGTAGTGTCATTAGATTAGATCTCATTAACTAGTGAGTTTATCCAAGATTGAAACATGTTGATCTAGCAGAATGCATACTATGTTTGATTGGAATAGAAATAAAATAGCCGATCTAGCAGAATTAAGCCATCAATTATGAGATTCAAAGTGTGACCAGATGAGAAGATGACCAACTGTGATGATATGATGCCGATCTATCTCTATCTCAATCAGGCGATTTGTTATAATTAATGGAATAATTATAACAAGATCGATAATGGGTGAATCAACCAAAAATAGATAGGAAAATCCTACTAATCTTAGCAGATTCGATAACTGGTGATATTATGTTAAACAAGTTTTTAACACAAGATCGATAACTTTGATCTATATTATGATTCATAAGAGATCAATCAGCTGATGCGGGCTTACAAATAATTATACAGATCGATAACTAACTTATATTATACTCGTAAAAGATCAATCGACTGATGCAGCTTTATAGGTATGATACAAGTTGTGACGGTACTCACAGACAAGCCGAAGGTCGATCGGTCGATGCAGCCCTGCTTGTTGAAGAACTTGTCGAGATCTACAGTACTCCTACTACTAAGGGTTAGCGTGAAGCCAGAAAAGTAATTGTATTGATTGATTGGTTGTTTGTTTTTTTTACAATAACTGGGGTCCAATATTTATACCAGATGACACTGCATCAAAACCAGCCGATATCGATTCACATCTGATCGATTCCTTGATGATACAATCTTAGAAGCTTCGAGTTTCCTGCTTTCTTCGTTCCAAATTTTGGTGTAAACACATGCCCCCTAATTTTGGGATAAAAATGATTTTATTCCAAAATTTCTATTTACCTGCTCACCGTGTCGCAACCGTTTATTCTGAAATATACGCGCAACTCCTGATTTCTCGGTCCAAATTTCATATAATACTCCAATAGTATCATTTCCAACTCACTCAGCCTATTCACTTTCCCTTTGTTTCTTGAGCAAGCCTCAACAACCAAAGCCACCATCGCCAAGGCCTTAACCCTAGTGAATCCTCTGCTCTATCAAGCTGTTATTGAAGTAACCTTCCTCAGATTCAGATCCATTTTGGCTATAATGGCGACCAGCAACCATGTCCCCTGAGGTATGCTTTTAAGTTCCCCTCTTCCAAGTATTAGCCGCTACCCTGTATTTCCTTTTTTCTCAAATATATTCTATCTAGTTTCTAGGAAATAAGGAATGAAATTTTAATTCCATTAGCTATTGTTCCTAATGTCTATTATCTTGGGCCTATGGGTGACCCTCATCCATCTAACTTTATCAGTCAAGAAACCAACCGAATCCCCTTCAAACAATCTATAGTAGATTTGTCCTCCTAGAACACCAAAACTCCCTTTAGAAATTGGCCCAAAATGCCTAAGGGATGGAGAGATTGGTTTCATAGGGTATCAGAGGAAAAGGCTGGAGATTGGGAGATTTATGACTTATCAATGCTTGACTACTCTCACTGTCTAGAATGGAGAGGAATGATTCACTTCTAATTTCTGCATCTTACTTCTGGTCCAACACCTTAAATGCTTTCATTTTTGGTTATGGCCTAATGACCATCACTTTGGCCGATGTTTATATGTTGATTGACCTTAGAATAACTAGGATCAATGCAACCTTATGACTTATTAAGTGCTGGATCTAAGAAATTAGCCAAAATATCAGACTACACAGGATGGGCAAACTACATTATGAACCTCATTGGAGACAGATCAACTAGTTGCCAAAAGGGAACATGTAGCTTTCTTCAACATGTGGCTAGAAAGATTCATCTTTTGTGGATTGTCCTGTGGTCCAACTTTCAATCAAAAATATTTGGTAGAGCGTCTAGTAGCTAGCAATGAAATCCCTCTTGGAAAATACCTGCTAGGATCTGCTTATCATCTGATGCACCAGGTAGCTGTCCAGTTGCTAAAGAATGAACTAATGCATACCATTAGTGGCCCTTGGTGGTTGATACAACTATGGCTAAACCTGTATAAGCACAAGATTGTAAGACCCGATCTCAGAAATCTGAGCTTTCCTTCTTCAAACTTTGCTGAAGATTACAAAGGAAAAGAAGGAAGAACTCGATAGTGCATGAATTATGGTGAAGCTACATCAGCCATAACAATTGATGTTGATGTAAGCCATCTCTTTAAGAAATTCTACAGAGGATTTGATGCAAACATCTTGACTTGGCTGCCTTATGATGAAGATGAAGATAATGAATTAGTTCTGCTAGTCAAATTTTGGTTTGAATCAGGTTGCTCAGATGAAACAGCTGTAGCAATGTTTAGTTGCATCATCAAACCCAGTGTACTGCCAGCTAAATTTTGCCATGGCCATGGCAAAATGGCTACCGGTTCTTTTCTCCCAGAAAATCTTTCAACTTATGAATTCTACAATCCTTGTTTCATAGCCCGTCAATTCAAAATTGGTCCGTTGCCTCCTCAACTGTTCTTCAAAAATATACTGAAGCTAAGAGAAGGCATCAGTGAAGTAATGGAAGCCTCAAGAGTCTTTCAAATAGGATCAGATCTTCCTTCCTTTTGCTTGCATGACTGGACAAGAGTCACCTTCTCTTCTAACCTGTTCGACTCCTGGTGGCAAGAATGACACTCCCATCTCTTCTATGGGTCAATCCATCTTAGCTGCATAGCTCTAGATGAAGATTTTCACTTCTAACAGTGAGGTAACTTACCATTAATTTTTAGAAAAAAATTTCAATAAATTCCCCTGCCAACTATTCTAACAAACTTTTCCAAGACACTAAATTTGATCCCCCAAGCATGGACAGGAAGGGGCATCCTATAGAATACTATCCACCATGTCTAGCCTTAAGAATGGGATCCACAACACCCATCTTAAAGAAGCTAATGAAGACCCTAGCTGCTCCAGCAATACTTAAATACCAGTCTTCAAAACGCAAGGTAGCCAGAGGTGTGACTTAGAAAACCACCACTAGGAAAAGACTCTATACAACCAAACCATCAGCTGCTTAGGTAAATCAACTGATCTCCCTTCTCACATTAATATTTAATTTCTAATCCAATTCCCTTTTTGTAGCCATCAAGTATTGCATCCTAGTCTATTTTGGGTGCTAAACTACTATCCCAGACACTTGAACTAGCATCCACCAACCTCTCATCGGCTGTTCCCCCTAAAGAGTCGATTACAGTTGAAACAACTGATGTTTCTAACAGACTTCAAGTGACAGAAGAATGAGCATCTCTCTATTTCACCTCCTGATGCTACCAAGGTATCCTCTTAAGCCTCCTAGTTTTATATAATTTTATTCTCTTTTGACCATTTACCTTGTCAGACTCTACTTGAAAAGACATTTGAACAAGAACAAAGGTCTGATAATTCATCAGCTGATGATCATCCTACTTACGATGATGCCCAAACTACTGATTCTCTAGCTCAGCAAACAATTGATGGTAAGAAATTCTCATGTTCATCTATCAGTTTCATGGCAAACATAAACTAAAACACTCCTTGATGCTTGCAGACACTATCCTTGAAAACCCAAAGATGATTCAAATGACCGTTGAAAAAGATGATGGCACATCATCGATTGTTCCTTCTCTTCAACTAGAGCCTCTTCCAGAAAGGGTACTGTGTTTACTTCACCATTTATCTTGTTATCAACTGATTTGATCCTCCTAATAAGATCTCCTTTGCTCATGTATAGACAATTAATTCTCCAGCTCTGAACTACTCCTTCAACTTTGAAGAATACATAGATGAAAGTGAGATTAGCTCATCAGCCACCTATCTCCAAGAGACTTTATCAGAAGAGACCAGAAATCCGCTAAGGGACATATTGCCAATGCTTGAAAAGGATATAGCCAATTTGGTCCAAGATGCAGATCCAATGCGAAGAATCTTCTTAGCTATCAAAAATAATTTGTCCCTAGATCTCATCGAAGCTTTGACACCTTTATCCATCATTGAAGATCAAGCTCCAAGAGTGAAAAGGGCTCAAAGAAACCTAGCTGAATCACGAAGCTTTATTGGCTAAGAAGAACTCCAACAAACAAGAAGCCAAAGAGCTAGCATAGCTAATTGATGATTTGAAGAACTCTCCCCTTCAAGATTGAACCAGAGCTGAATCAACTCAGAGCCAAGCGTGTCGAACTTGAGAAAGAACTGGAGAATGTGAAGGCTGCCATCGATCGTCATGAGTCCAACCTAGCTCAAATACCTGATGCCATCAAGCAAAAGAAACAGGAGATGTTGACCAAAGTCAAAGAGGGTAAAGGATGTTGACCAAAGTCAAAGAGGGTAAAGCCATCCGCAGCAACCTTGAAAACATCCCTGGTTCAGCCAAAAAAGATAGGCAACAAATTGCAAAAGTTGATGCCATTCGGCTAAAAGCTTTGAAGGCAATCTAGGATGTTTTGAACTTGTAATCTAAATGTCACTATTTGAAACATATATCCTGTGTGAAACTAATGAGAACTAGCCTATTGATCTGTTTATCCCCTATTTTGGCTAAAAGAACTGATTTGCAAATAGTCGATCTTAGACTTCTGACTTCAATCCAATTAAGTCTGAAAATATGGCCTCCACTAAGAAAACTTTCCAACTTCTGTCCTTAGTTATCAATGCCGCATTCTCTTTGGCATTAGGTGGGGTGACGCTTCGCCTTCTATTAATTGCAGTTACTCTTTGCACATCCCAAGGTATCTACCATCCCATCTCCATGGCTATAAATACCAGCCAAGGGCTCTAGCCTCAAACACATCTACACTTGCAACCAACTTTATTTTCTCACATCCTCTATCTTCTCAAACCCTATAGTGGTTTCTTCCTCCTCTCCATAGATCCAAACAAAATCCATGGCCTATGAGGACAACAATGGCAAGCGCGCAGCAGAGGAGGTTCCAAAGGAGAACCTATCGATGGGCCAGTGCCTCCTGTCGTATGAGGTAAGACCAACATTTTCTGCTTATGGCAATGATTCCTTCTAACCCGTTTATAGGTTCAGTATTAAATGATAGCCTCTAGCCACTTCCTCCTAGGGCCAATGAGCCTTTTGCCGCCACATCTGCAGCTGCCCCACCAGACTCATCGTCAAACTCCTCTGACTCTTACAACTGGCAACGACGCCTAGAGTTTCCTTCGAGAGTGGAAAATAGCCAAGGACCATTACTCCGAGGCAACTTGGGAGAACGGTCCGCTTGAGAGCTACCTCGAGGCCTCTCAAGCCGCCCTCCTCACCGTCGAAGAAGAGGCCAACACCATCTAGGCATGGTTGGCCAAATCTGATGCCATGGTAGCGGGTAAGATGATCTTCAAGAAAACTCTTATTTCAATTTCCACTATCTTTGTCTTGATAGCCCCTTTGTTTCTATGATTGCTAGCCCTGATGGTGCAGTTGGAGAACCTCCAACTAGGTGACGAATGTGGCTACGATAGCCGTCAATGCCCGAGGGCCCTCTCCTCAGCAACCACCTACACAACGTCCCAGTGCACTGTCTAGGAGATCACCCTTCATGGTGTTCGCCATGGCGCATCAGGTGGCCCTGGCTGTGGCGCAAGTCTAGATAGGGTACGAGCTCCGCACCATGGAGACCAGCTTCCCGATGGGCAACAACCTCAAGCTGCACGAGGAGTTAATCAAAGACTTCAATGATGTAGCGGAGGCCATCGTGGACAATCATATCCACCCAGGATGTGATAAATAATGTTTTTGATTAGTTTGTACTTAGGGGCAAACTGATCAATAAACAAAACTTCTATTTTTTATGAATGTGTCTCTGTGAATGCACCGTGATATGAATGTCTTTGTGTGTTTTTGCTCTATAGGCGATACATGTCGTATCCGTGTTTCCCTTAGGATTAACTCTTCTATTTTTGTGCTAGAGGTGATACCCTTCAGTATCAGCTATTAGAGCCAATCGACTAACAAATCGGCTATCAAGCATTAACCTAGACGCTAGGATAATACTTCTTTAGATATTTTCTATTGATCGCTCTATCAAATTCTTCTCTCCCTTCTATCATTTCCAAAATGTAAGAATTGTCAGGCGCACAACGACTAATCTGATAAGGACCTTCTCAATTAGGTGACTATTTGCCAAACTTGCTGTCCTTAGACCCAATCGGCAATTTTACTTTCCAGACTAATTCTCCTTCAACAAACTGCTTGTTCTTGACCTTTTTGTTATAATGCCTTGCAACCCTTAACTTATTGGCTTCAATATTCTCAAGAGCACACAACCAATGATAACTTAAATCCTCTAAATCATCCATCACTTAGATTCTTGTAGACTTCGACTGTCAAATCATTCTGTAATGTAACATGTCTTGATCCATTCTGGATTTCCCAAGGAAGAACTGCATTATGCCCATATACTAACTCATAAGGTGATGATTTAATCGATCCATGGCAAGCCATCCTATATGCCCACAATGCCTCATTGAGTGTTAAGTACCACTTCCTTGGTTGCTCCTCAATTTTATTCTTAATCAATTTAATCATAATTTGATTGGACAGCCTCTACCTAGCCATTAGCCTAAGCATCAGTATGGAGAAGAATTTAATAACTTAATTCCCATACTAGGCAGCAAAATCTACTGAACTCTTCTGATGTGAACATTGTCCCCTGATCAGTGGTAATAGTTTGAGGAATTCAAAAATGATACATATATGTTCCTTGACAAAATCAACCATATTCTTTGAGGTTACCGTCTTCAAAGGAATTGCCTTAACCCACTTGGTAAAGTAATCTGTTGCTACTAATATAAACTTATGTCCTTTACTTGAAGGTGGAAAAATCTGGCCAACTAAATCAATTCATCAACCTCAAAATGGACCATGGTTTAATTATTGGATTCATAGCCGATGCAGGCGATTTCTGAATATTACCAAAATGTTGATAATCCTGACACCCCTTGTAATATTCAAAATAATCTTCTAGTATTGTTGGCCAAAAATATCGAGATTTGTGAATAATCCATTTTATCTTATAAGTCGATTGATGAGCACCACATATCCCTTCATGTACTTCACCCATCAACACTTTAGCTTATTCTTGATTTAAACATTTAAGCAACACCACATCGACTGTCTTGTAATATAACTGATTATCTAACAAAACATACTTAGTCGATTTATACCTTAGTTTCCTAGGTAACCTTCTGTGATGGATTCCTAAGGTAATTGACTATTTCAACTCTCCAATCATTAGTTCAAGGTTTCACTGGTTAAGATCTCTTGAAACATTCGATAACCTGACGCACTCTGAGCTAACCGATTAGCCTCTTGATTCTATGCTCTTGGAATATGCTGAAGAGAAATATGGGAAAACTCCTCGAGTAACCTCTGGCATTCATCATAGTATCCCCTCATAATATCATCTTTACATTCATATAGGCCGATCAACTGATTAATAACTAACTGTGAATCTCTAAATACTTCAATTGACTTAGCCTTTAATTCATGAAGAAGTTGAAGTCCCTTAAGAATAGCTTCATATTCTACTTGATTGTTGGTAGTCATTAGTTTAATTGGAAAAGCAAACTCAAAACTTGCCCCCTGAGGTGAAACAATAACAATACCAATGCCACCACCTTGCTTGCACAATGATCCATCAAAGAACAATGTCCAAGGTATCACTTCTACATAGCCAATACTTAGTTTATGATGCTGAGTAATAAAATTGGCTATTACTTGACCCTTGACTACTTTAGCCGATTCGTACCTCAAGTCAAATTCCGATAATGCAAGAATCCACTTTTCCATTCTCCCATTTAATATTGGCATTGATAACATGTGTTTGATCACATCAATCTTAGACGCAGCTGTACACTCAGCCGATTACAAGTAATGTCGTAACTTAGTGCAAGAGAAATACAAGCATAAGCATAACTTTTCAATAGGAGAATATCTTGTTTCTGGATCCAAAAGCTTTCTACTTAAATAGAAAACCACTCGTTCTTTTCCTTCAAACTCTTGCATTAAAGCCAATCCAATTGTTTGACTATCGGCTGACACGTACAACTTAAAAGACTTACCTTGCTAAGGAGGGACCAACATAGGTGGACACTTCATGTATTCTTTTATCTCCTCAAACGCTTTTTATTGTATGACACCCCATTTAAATTCTTGATAATTTTTCAACTTCAACAAAGGAGAAAATGGCATAATCCTTTCTGACAAAATAGAAATAAACCTTCTAATGAAATTAATCTTATCAAGCAAAGATTGTAACTCTGTTTTAGTAGTCGGAGGTACTGCCTCATCAATTGCTTTCATACTTTTTTGACCAATTTCAATTCCTCTCTCGTGGACCATAAAACCCAAAAATTGTCCAGCTGGTACTTCGAATGCACACTTATTAGGATTCATCTTTAAACCATGTTTTCTTGTGCACTCCAAAGTCTCCCGCAAATCAGCTAGATGTTCTCTATACCCTTTGGATTTCACCACCACATCATCAATGTAAATTTCAACAATCCTACCGATCAACTTATGAAAAATATAATTCGTTGCCCACTGATAAGTCAGCACCAGCATTCTTCAAACCAAAATTCATCACAACCCATTCAAATAAGTCGATTGCGCTAGGGCACCTAAAAGCTATTTTTGCTAGCCATAAAAATTTGATTATATCCTACATTGCCGTCCATAAAACTAATAACCTTGTGCCTCGCTGCTGCATCTACTAACATATCAGCTATTGGCATCGGATAACCATCCATGGGTGTAGCCTTATTCAGATCTCTAAAATCGATGCCAACTCTTAACTTTCCATTTTTCTTATACACAGGAACAACACTTCGATATCCACTCTGCATAATGGCACAGTCAGATAAATTTTGCTTCTAATAATCTTTCAGTCTCCTTTTTGATATCATCAAAAACATTTGGGTTAAATCTCCTTGGTGCTTATTTAAATGGCCGATATCTAGGTTTGATTGGCAACCGATGTTCAACAATTGATTGATCTAGACCAGGCATCTCATAATATTCCCAAGCAAAACAATCTTTAAATTACTTTAATAAATCTATCAACTCTCTCTTATACTCAGGATCCAACTTAGCACTTACATACGTCGGCCTAAGCCTATCTCCAAAACCAATATCTATCTCTAATTCATCGGCCGATGTAAAGCCATGTCCTAGTTTACCATCTGTACCATCTATTGGATTATCCATTAAAACAAACTCTCAGAGCCGACTGCTTGGATTGGCTGTTGGCTTTCATCATTGATCTTAATGAAGCCTCCTTCCCATCGCTTGCTAGAAAAACACTCGAAATCTTTTAGCTCCTAATACATTGGGTTAGCTGTTGCTATACTCATAGAATCATCAGCATGAACTAGCTCAACATCATCTCCATGCCACTAAATCAAGCATTGATGCATAGTCGATGGTACACAATAATTTGCATGAATCCAATCAGGACCAAGGAGTAAACTAGTATGAACCATTTCCATCAATGACAAAGAATGTAGTGAGCAAAGTCTTACTTCCAATTCTTAATTCAACATTTATTGCCCCCCTGGTCTTGGATGTATTACCCCCAAAATCCTTAAGCATCATGTCAGTCTCAATCAAATCTCCTGGTCCCTTACCAAGCTTCCAAAAAGTAGTATAAGGCATAAGATTAACAGAAGCACCGATTCATCAAAATCTAAATATACTTCTTGATCTGCTGGAGCTCTAAATTCTGATGGCAAAAGAAAAGCCATTTGAATATTAGCTGATGGTTGACCCTTATCGGTTGTTTGTTTAGCACACCATACTTGTGGTTTACTAGATTTCTGAGCATGTTCTAGCTCTCTATTCCTTAAGCGTTGTACCCTTCTTTTTTGACTTGTTGTTAACCCTTCTAGACACCATTGCCCTTCCTACCAAACATACTCTTCCTCATCACCTTCTTCTTCATAATCAACCCAATTTTAATCAACAACTCGCTTCCCAAGCCGATCATGAATACTTCTATTTTTTAAACGCCGATCCATATTATCATGATGATACTCAATTCGAGCATGGATAGACTAGCGGTTGGCTTGAGATTGCCTAAACTCGCAATATTGTTCCCTACACTCTAGGCAATTACTTCTAGTCGGCAATTTCAAATCTTCATTCCAACAATGTCTGAAAAAGGGATAGTTCCAATGTGATTCAGCTTGTTTTCTTTCATACCTCTCCTCTTCTTGTCGACGCTGATATTCTTTCTCTTCTAACCAACACTGATAATCCTTTTATTTCTATCGTTGTCATTTATTCAACAAAATTCGAGATGTAACCCATGGCCTAATCGCCCTTGTTTCTTGACGTCTCTCCTAGCTCATATCGGCTCTTCTATTGGTCATGACGCCTTTTAATTTCCCTATATTCATCAACCGATATTTGCATCTCTAGATCAACTGTTCCAATTTCTTTTACCCTAGTTGATGTTAGGACTTTAGTCTTCCCTTTGAGCAACTTAGCATCAACCATATTCTGATTTTTTGGGAAAGGATTATCATCAACTTTCATCTTCTGAGGTGTATCAAATTTAAGCTTCCCTTGGTGAATAGCCCTCTGTATATGTTGCTGAAAAATTCTGCACTCATTAGTAGAATGAGAAGTAGTGTTATGAAATTTGTAGAACTTCTTATTTTTCAACTAATCAGGAGGTAATATAACATGATTAGCAGGCAATTTGATCTATCCTTTCTCAAGCAGGAAATCAAAGAGCTTGTCTGATTTTATAACATCAAAATCATAACTTTTTCAACTCCTTTTCCCCAAGGATTTGGAACCATCACTATCTTCTTACCCCAATTCCATTTAGCTATAGCAATCTCCTCTTCTTCTTCATCCTCACTATCATCATCAGCTGAATACGGATTAAAAGCTTTAGCAACTGCGGTATTCTTTGAGAATTGGGTATCTCTGCGCATATTCTAGAATTGGCTATTAAGTGCTACCACCCGTTGAGCCAACTGACCTAAATTGTCAAACTCTTGCCCAAGCAGTTTTTCTCTCCATGTTGGCAACATTCCTTGAATAGCCAAAGCAGCTAGTTGATCATCAGTCAGATTCCATGAAAAGCACAATTTTCTTGTTTCTCGGAAACCTCTGAAGAAACTCAGAACTCGATTTATTAGTTTTTTGCCTTATGGTCATCAAATCTGTGATTTTTCTTTCTCCTATCCTAGTATAGAAATATATATGAAATTTCTTCTCTAGGTCAGTCCAATTGGCAATAGAATTAATTGGTAACAATGAAAACCAGGTGAAAGCTGGTCCTAAGAGGGACAAAGAGAAGAAACAAACTCGATGAGCTTCTTCAATGGATGCTTCACCCAACTGAGTAAGATACCGACTGACATATTCTGTTGTACTTATACTATCTTGACCAGTGAACTTAGCAAATTCTATAAGCCTATAATTCATAGAAAGAGCAACCAAATCATACCACTCTGGATATGGACGTTTGTACAAAAAGGTCTGCCCTTTTGGTTTTAAAGAAAACTGATTCTTCATCATTTTAGTTATTCGGAGCAATAATTCATCAACATTTGAATTTGGATTTCTTTGCAATTGCTGACCCATCTGTAGATTAAAATTTTGGGCACCTTGATACCCTAGATTTGGAATCATCTGAAGGGTATTATAATCTGTGTCATAATGATATCCTTGTGGAATCTCTATCTATTGAGTCCTTTACTGATTTGCTACTTGAAGTCTCTAATTATAAATGTTGGGATCTGTATCTCTATGAATCTTTTGAATTGATGGTGCTATTTTTTGAGCCGACAGTGGTATTTGGCCTGATGTGCAAAAATTAACCATCTAATTTTGAATTTGCCCCATCGGCTGTTGTACATGCTACACTGATGATATAGGATTATATTATATCTGATTAGTAATAGTACTCTAAACTTACTCAGATGAGGTCTGAACTGCCTGGACATCATCATTGCCAGCTAGTGCTACTTCTTGATGGCTAGTAGCAACTTGATTAGTCCTCTGAGTTGATGGATATGGAATGTTCTAATAAGCTGGTCCAATCTGATCAATTGGATATCCATGAAACACCTCCTTCATGGTATTATGGAATGTGTTCAAGAAAGTTGTATTATGATTCAACATGGCATCATAAACAAATTTGTTGATAACATCCACAAAGAAACACCTATCATTAGCTTCATCTGTATCTAACTGCCCATATATCAAAACTCTTGGTAGTGGATTTTTTGAACAACTTTATTGTCACATGTCTTGGTATAGGACACCAAACATTTGTTCTAAAACTCCTCTATAGCCTTACTAATGACATCATTATACGCATTAAGTAAGTCTTCAAAAGGTACCATAAGAATGTCCCTACTGTTGTGAGCTGCCACGACGATTGTGGTCCCACTAGGGCATGCCAAAAAGTGTGTTGGCGCAAAAATGTGGCAATGCAACCAACACACAGCAAGCCGGACGATCTGAATGAAATAAGATTGGAGATCTACTTGGCTTCAACATAGGACCAGTCGATCCTGAAAAATCCCAAAGGTGTGCCAGTCAATTTGACCTGAAAATTGACAAGGAGAGAAAGCTTATCAATAATTTAGGGTGAAACATGCTAGTTTTGCCCAGATAGTTCCAAGTATGCTGCTTCAAAAGCAACCAAACAGGGGAATCGACTAAATAGCCGATATAAGAAGAAATCAACTGTTAAGGACTATGATGCTTGTGTGTCATGATTGGTTTATGATAACTAGTACAATATACCCAGATATAAGTAATATAAAGAAACATGATCAGCTAGATGGATATAACCAGTGTAAAGCATTGAGCCGATAAGTTTAACAAGAAAAGATATAACATGCGAACAAATCGACTGTCTAGTACAAATGAATCTACAAATGCTCTAGATCTAATATGTTACCATCAACAGTGAGGTTCGACCGAATCGATACAGCTATGATAGTGATAACAAACTAAAACCAAAGAATCTATAAAACCATCTATATATCAATAGGTTCATGAAAAACATGCTATATGTGTGAAAAGCATAGGCGAATCGGCTAAAATAGCCGATGCATACATAGCGAAACAAACAGAGTACATACCTCGATCATGGACAAAACCACTAAGCAATGATCTCTAATCCAAAGTCTTACTAGTGAGGTTTGACCGGATCGATGCAGCTTTAGTAGTGTCATTAGATTAGATCTCATTAACTAGTGAGTTTATCCAAGATTGAAACATGTCGATCTAGTAGAATGCATACTATGTTTGATTGGAATAGAAATAAAATAGCTGGTCTAGCAGAATTAAGGCATCAATTATGAGATTCAAAGTGTGACCAGACTAGAAGACAACCAATTGTGATGATATGATGCCGATCTATCTCTATCTCAATCAAGTGATTTGTTATAATTAATGGAACATTAATTATAACAAGATCGATAGCAGGTGAATCAACCAAAAACAATAAGGAAAATCTTACTAATCTTAGCAGATTCGATAACTGGTGATATTGTGTTAAACAACAAGTTATTTAACACAAGATCGATAACTTTGATCTATATTATGATTCGTAAGAGATCAATCAGCTGATGCAGCCTTACAAATAATGATACAGATCGATAACTAACTTATATTATACTTGTAAAAGATCAATCGACTGATACAACATTACAGGTATGATACAAGTTGTGACAGTACTCACAGACAAGTCGGAGGTTGATCGTTCGATGCAGCCCTGCTTGTTGAAGAACTCATCGAGATCTACTAGTACTCCTACTCCTAAGGGTTGGCGCTGAAGCCAGAAAAGTAATTGTATTGATTGATTGGTTGTTTGTTTTTTTATACAATAACTGGGGTCCAATATTTATACCCGAAAACCTAAACATGAATCCTACTCAAATACGACTCATTACAATTCTTGGAACAAAAAAAACATTCCTAACTTAAACATAACTTGGACCCTAATCTTTTCCTTTTTATAGAGTTTGACATATTTTCCCTCGACACCATCTGTATGTAGCCCATCAACGTTGTTTGCTGACGTCATTCCATAAAATAGCCGATTCTAATACTGCATCAGAACTAGCCAATATCGATTCACATCTGATCGATTCCTTGATGATACAATTTTAGAAGCTTCGAGTTCCCGCTTTCTTCTTTTCCAAATTTTGGTGTAAACACAAGTATGTTCTCATATTCATTCCTACCTGAGCTCCACATAAGCTTTTAGAAGTAGGTAAAAAGAAGGCAAAAGTCATTAATGCCTTGGTGAGGATCCAGAAATACCATATATATAGAGTGATTTGAGAGTACTACAAAAGACTGAAGGTAAGCTATGTTTTGTTTTCAAAAATCTTAAAATGTTTCTCCAATTGACTTGACTGAAGGAAGATGGTGATCTGTTTCAAGTTGTTCCATTCTTCAACCACCCAAAGTTTTATGGTAGACACTTTGAATCCTGTAGAGCATGTATGACTGGGAATGGTTTTATGTTGATGTCTTGTCCTAAGGTTATGTCTTGAGTAATCCATCCTTTTATCGACGACGAGTAAAACCCTAAATGTGGGGGAGTTTTTTTACAGTAGTTAATATTCATCACAAACCATCAATATAACTTATATAAATGGCCAAAATGGACCACCAATGTAGACTTAGGGGTTTAAACTAACAAATTCCATAAGTTTTGGTGAATCTATGTTTCCAGCAGGATTTAATCAGAAAACCACCAAGGAGGACCTATTTGTCAAAGAAAATTACGAAATCTCATCACGTAAACAACGTGGGAACACTCTAGAAGACTCCAGGAGGCTCTCCACCAAAGCGGAGCCTGTAGCCCCTAACATGTGGGGCCAGTCAGCCTATGGTCCCCCCATGTTAGTCTCCCATTGCTATGTCGGTTCTCCACCGACTTAAGGATTGCATCTCTGCCATTTATTCAAGTTGTTTTGATCCAAGGGCTCAGGATTGACGCTCCGGCCTATATATACCTACCTACACCCCCCCTCCAGAGCATGCCAAGTTAGATCCTGAGAGCCTAAGAGCTAAAAACCCTAATCTATATCTCCACCAGGATCAAAGCTAGCAACCAAGAGAAGATTAGTATTCAATAGTATCTAGTCTTGTATTAGAGATAGAGAGATAGAGTGAGAGGGAAGAGTTTTGGAGGAGTCCTAGCCTATCGACGCTCTCTCTACGGCTTGTACCCTAGCGGAATCAAGTTCTTCTTGAGCTTGCTTCTGAGATTTCTTTGGTAATCGACTTCTAATTCAAGTAAGCATCTTATTCATATTGTTCTTTAGGTTTGTGGCTCTTGGGTTAAAGTAGTATTCGTAGTGTAAGCATGGTGCTTAGACTTGTTACTCATGGATGTACCCTATTTTCTGGATTGGTGGTAGCTCGCGAGGGTGACTTTTATAGCCTCGTTGAATCCTTTGTAGTCCACCACCCATTAGTAGGCCTAGCAGGACCTTGTTACTATAGGAAACATACTATGCCTGTGTTTTCTGTAGTAATATCTCTAGAATTAAACAATAGAAGCCAAAGCTTACCAAAGTTAGAACTAGAAGACCTTAGCAGTCTCCTCTATGCTCCTATTATCTACCCTTGATTGTGAAGTTGGGTTAAGTTAGATTTGATTATTCTCACACACATTTCCTCAAGTTCAATATAAATCTAGGTACTCCTGGTGAAGTGCTACATCGGTATATTATCCATGCGCTTGCAGAATTATTCTATGTGCATTAATTTATACCAATAGCACCCTAGGACTTGAGGTGGGCCCATAGCCTGCCTACCCACTCCTAGGGCCCCATGAAGCTGCTCTGTCAAGCGGCGGACCTCCATCCTTGACTCTACATCAATAAGGATGTGGAGTGTCAAGACCGAACATTCGGGAACATGGCCCATAGGCCATCACCGGCGTGAAGCAAGAGGGAAAGGGAATGACCCATACCTTCGAGCTCTGTCCTCAGAAGGGCCACCTCTGCCTATGCCGCATCATGGATGTTATCCACCATCATCACCGCCAACCGCTCCTCTTCGACCTCCCTCTAGACGTCCTTAGTGGCCCTGAGGGTGTCCTCCCACTCTTTGATGGGCGAGCGAGGGCAAGGTACTAGCCAGTAGCATGCATATGCACCTGGATCTGGGCACCCCCAGCTGTCGAGAACATGCCACCAAGAAACAACGACACCACCTAGAACACCCACCTCCACAAGGCAAAGTGGGGGGCGATCCCTAAGAATGCCTCGCACAAGCGTGATGAAGGTCATGATGTGGAGGATCCCCTCTAGTGTCAGGTCATGAAGACAGAGACCATAGAAGAACAGAAGCCCCACATGAAGGGGTGTAGAGGGAGGCCGAGCCCTAGTCAGGTGGAAGTCAGTGAAGGAGACGATCTCCTAGTCATTGGGCACCGGCGCCTAGCACCCCGATGGTAGGAGGGCATAGCCCACCACCTAGGGCATTCTTCGGGGCTAGGTCACCCTCCTCCAGTCTCCTTGATCTTCGCCTCAATCACCCCTAGGGGCTCCCATTCTGACATGGGGGAACTGCAAGCAAAAGCAAGCAACGGCGAGTGGGCAGCGCAAAGGTAGGCGAAGGCTGAGGATTTTTGGAAGGGGAATGGTTTCGCTAGAAGCAGAAGGTAACTCCCCCTCTCTGCCTCTTTTACTTCCACTTTAGTACTCTACAAGCGGTGGCTGCCACTGCTCCCACAATCCCACATGTGACCAGTACAGCGCGCCAGGTGGTTGACTGGACCCAAGGCAGAGGCGAACCGTCACCTCCCTATTGGCTCGACCCTATTGAGCCAACCCACACACGCGCCGCCCACTGCATGCATGCCTCCTCGTGGGACTTGAGGCGATCTGACTCACCTTGGGCCCATTAGGCTACCATCAACAGCATGGATCCATGCGCACCAAGCGCTGTGGCTTCTCCTCCACTAGATCTACTCCATGTGGCCCCAACATCCCATCTCCCTGATGAAATGGGACAGCATGGGGGTGCATGTCTTAACTCCTCCACCAGGCATGATGGCCCAGATGCCATCCACTGCCTACGCAAGATGTCAACGAAAGGGGCGTGCCTAGAAGCTGCCACTCCCGCTAGCAGGGAGGCCCCACAATAGCATTGGGGGCTCCGCTAGCTCCCTAGACAGAGCAACCTGATCCCTAAACAACTGGCGCTTGGGTGGAGCATAGCCCAAAACCAACCAACTCCCTAGAGTTGGGTCAGGAGCCGCTGAGCAGTGGGCCCAATGAGGGCCTCTGTCCAAGGATCAGCATGCTCCCATCTATGGCTGTAGAAGGTCAGCCCCAGAAGGCTAGCTCGAGAGGACTAGGACCTACTACCATAGCCTTCAGAAGCACCTGGCGCTCCAGATGATCAGTTGACCCCGAGCTAGAGCCCAGATGCTCTTGATCACCCAACCCATGGTAGGCCCTAGTCAAAAAGAAGGGCGCCCCTAGGCCTAAGGAAGGTAACTCCTAGGCGAGTTCACCAAGCCCTCACTCGAGTCAAAGACCTATGCGACATAGACTGACAAAAGGGGTTATCACCATCATCGCCCAGCCTCGATAGCCGAACAACACCCATCACATGGGAGAAGAAGGCCCTGAGAAGGGCACAACACCCTTTTTAGTGGAAGCCATCCCCGCCAAGGAGGGTTCGGTCCCCAGAAGATCAAATTTAGTCCTTCATCGCCATCACGCCAAGTGAGGCCATGAAGGGCTTGGGTGCTTCTGACAAGATCCTAACATATGGGTATGTTAAGCCTTAGATCCTATGGTTCCCAAACAAAGAAGACCCCCTGACTGACCCCTCCCAGATCACTCGGGGGCTCGGGGCCTATAACCATCGGGTATGCTTGCGCACACCCTCTAAGAAGAAACCCAACCAAGCTAGACTCTACCGCGACCTCCGTTTGGGGCTTGAAGGGCTTGCCTGAGCCCCTAGGCTCCCAATCTACATCGACACTCTAGTCTAACCCATGGCACCTGCCCAATGAATGATGATAGCCAAGGCTCGAGCACAAGAAGACAAGCCTTGAGCTACCGAGGTTTGGGGGCTCCCTGGCCCTGCCCCTTGGGCATGGCATTGCCGGCCACTTTCCCAACAAGGTCACGCATAGGGGCGTGACACAACAAGACAAAGCTTCCCAGTAGGCCTCCAAAGGCTCAAGGGCTCTTAGGCCCACGCGTTAGCCCTGGAGCCGACCTCCTTCACCGCTAAGAAGACTCCAGAAGGTCCACCCGAGGGAGGCTGGTCCAAGCCGACATAGTCTGACATGTAGAGTGTTAGAACAGAGCAGTCGGACGATGCCCAAGGCTTCTTTGGCTCCATGACATAGCCACAGTCCATAGAGCACCACTCAATGACCCTCCTGGACTCTAGCGCAAGTAGACCATAGACACTTCTCCCTAAACCACATGTATTCGACCTGTCTCGGGATATAAGGGATAAGGTCGGACCCTAGGGGGAGGATCCAAGACAGATCATTCGATTTGCTCCTACTTAGCATCGAGGGCAGGGAAACCCAGAGAGGGGCACCGAGAGCTCCTTCAGCCGCATCCATCAGTCTTCCTCCTCTCCGACAAGGGGAAGACTCCACCGGGGATGAGGCAACCTTAGGATTACCACCGAGCTAACCTCCTACCAAATCTCTCTACACTCTATTGTAACCCCCTGAGCTTGGGTGCTCTTGAGTATAAGGATCATTCAGCTGCTAGGATGTAGGGCACCGATCGGCTTGAACCAGTAATGGAGATGGAGATCCCGATCTTTCAGTCAGGTGATGGTAACTATCATTGTGGCAGAGAATGACACACCGATCCGGCTTCAGATCGAAAGATCGAACCCTGCAATCTTAGCATCATAGCTCCTCTGGTTATCAACCGAGTAACGGACCTAGGTTGACCTCGCCAAGAAGGCTAATCCCTGCCTGCGCAATGAAGAACAAAGCAAGAACAAGAAAGAACACAACCAAATTATAGATGAATGATTAAACTCATGAAGTTGGGGTCTCACAAACTGATGAACGGCGAAACTGTTCTTGACAGATTAATCTAAGCAAAACTCGAACCCTAATGGAGGGGCGGTGGCTGTTTATGAAGACTCTAGGGTCAGTGCAAGACCCCTAGGACTGCACCCCTAGTGGGCCCAAACTCGATACATGGTCCAACGGATCAAAAGACGGTGTCGCAGCACCCTGGCAGATTCTGGATGCTGACTTGTTTTGATGATTCCCATTGATTCAGAACAGATTTTGATGTGAAACCACTTGGATTCACTTCCTTATCAAATTATCTTTCCATCCATATGTGGATCATTGAAAACGGAGTCCGGATGCGTCCTGGGCGATCAGTCTAAGGCAGACTGGTCCTAGAGGCCGAGACAGACTCGAATTCTTGTTGGACTGGGCCTCCGGCTTGTGTTGGACGTCCTTGCTGGTCATCATCACCTCCACCACTTCCTCTAAGTCCTTTATGACCCTCTCCAATGTTCCTAAGCAAGATAACATCACTAGGTAGTAGTCTATTCTCAAAAGTATGAAAAGTATCGCTTAAGAACGAGCTCACCTCTAAATTGAGTTGTCGCTTTCGAGCCCGGGTCATTGGACCTTGCATGACAGTTGGAGGATCAGTGGGTACCTCTGAAGAAGTGATGTCCTCATCATCCTCCCCCTCTTGAATTGGAGTCGTCCTCAACTCAAGCTCATCTTCTTCTCCCAAATAAGGTTTCAAATCTGCAATGTTAAAGGTGGGACTAACCCCGAACTCGGGTGGCAATTCAAGTTTGTAGGCATTATCATTTATTTTCTCAATGATCTTGTAAGGACCAGCTGCTCTTGGCATTAATTTAGACTTACACAGCTCAGGGAATCTATCTTTTCTCAAATGTAACCAAACTAAATCACCCAGTTCAAGTTTAATCTCTTTTCTACCTTTACTACCAGCAATTCTATACTTTTCATTCATTCTTTCAATATTTGCTTCAGTTGTTTCATGCAACTTACGATTAAAATCAGCACACTCTCTAGCATCACTATGTATTCTCTCAGTGGTAGGTAAAGGCAAAAGATCAATAGGAGCACGGGGGTTAAAACCATACACTACCTAAAAAGGACTTACCTTGGTGGTGGAATGTTCCACCCTGTTATATGCAAACTCCACATGTGGCAAACACTCTTCCCACATCTTCAAATTGCGCTTCAAAATGGCTCTCAACATGGTGGACAATGTTCGATTCACAACCTTAGTTTGCCCATTAGTTTGGGGATGACATGTTGTAGAAAACAGCAGCTTGGTCCCCAATTTATTCCACAGCGTGCGCCAAAAATGACTTAAGAATTTTGCATCGTGATCTGAAACAATAGTAGAAGGCATACCATGCAAGCGAACGATTTCTTAAAAGAAAAGGTTAGCAATATGAACAACATCATCGCTCTTATGACAAGGAATAAAATGTGCCATCTTAGAAAAATGATCAACCATCACAAAAATACTATCCCTCCCCCTCTTAGTCCTTGGCAATCCCAACACAAAATCCATAGATATATCTATCCAAGGAGTAGAAGGAACAGGAAGAGGCATATACAAACCATGTGGGTTCAACTGTGACTTAGCTTTTTGACATGTGGCACACCGAGCCACGTACCGCTCTACATCTCGCCTCATCCTTGGCCAAAAAAAATTTGTGGACAGCACCTCCTCCATCTTCATGGCACCAAAATGTCCCATCAATCCGCCTCCATGTGCCTCCTGCAACAACAAAAGACAAATGGAACCAACTAGAATGCATAGGCGGTTAGCTCTAAACAAAAACCCATCGTTGATCATAAACTTATTCCATGTGCGTCCCTCTCTACAATTAAGCAACACATCCTTAAAATTAGGATCAAGCGCATATTGTTCTTTAATGGATTGAAGACCAAAAATCCGGCAATCAAGTTGGGACAGCAATGTATATCTTCTAGACAAAACATCAGCAATCACATTATCCTCCCCTTTCTTGTGTTTGATAATATAAGGAAAAGATTCAACAAATTCAACCCATTTAGCTTGCCTACGATTCACATTATTTTGAGAACGAAGGTACTTAAGCGATTCATGATCAGAATGAATAACAAATTCTTTAGGCCATAAATAATGACGCCACATCTCTAAAGAACGAACAAGTGCAAACAATTCCTTATCATATGTGGAATAATTAAGAACAGGGCCATGCAATTTTTCACTAAAGTAAGCAATGGGTTTTCCATCTTGCATCAAAACACCTCCAATGCCAACTCCACTAGTATCACATTCTAGCTCAAAAGTCTTACCAAAGTTTGGAAGTTGCAGCAATGGTGCGTGTGTAAGCTTGTCCTTCAAAGTGTCAAAGGACTCCTCATGTGCTCTTCCCCAATGGAACACCACTCCTTTCTTCATCAACTCATGCAACGGGGCAGCAATGGTGCTGAAATCTTTGACGAAGCGGCGGTAGAATCCTGCAAGACCAAGAAAACTCCTCACCTATGTGATGGTTTGGGGAACTGGCCAGCTCTTTATGGCTTCAATTTTCATCTCGTCCACCTCAATTCCCTATGGAGTTACAACATAGCCAAGAAAAGAAACTCGATCTATGCAAAAGATGCACTTCTCAAGGTTACCAAATAAATGTGCATCATGTAAAGCATTAAAAATAGCACGTAAGTGATCCACATGTTCATCAAAAGACTTGCAGTAAATTAATATATCATCAAAGTAAACTACCACAAAATGACCAATAAAAGCTCTTAAAACCTCATTCATTAAGCGCAAGAAAGTGCTAGGTGCATTTGTCGAACCAAAAGGCATAACTAACCACTCATACAACCCGAATTTGGTTTTAAACGCAGTTTTCCATT
This sequence comes from Miscanthus floridulus, assembly GCF_019320115.1. NCBI lineage: Eukaryota > Viridiplantae > Streptophyta > Magnoliopsida > Poales > Poaceae > Miscanthus > Miscanthus floridulus. Next base: position 72,158,925 of record NC_089585.1, read on the forward strand.
CATCTCCAAGTTTCATTCTAATCTGGTGGTAGCCACTTCGCAAGTCAATCTTAGTGAAAATTATAGAACCACACAACTCATTAAGCATGTCGTCTATCCTAGGAATAGGATGACGATACCGAATAGTAATATTATTGATGGCTCTACAATCAACACACATACGCCAAGTTCCATCTTTCTTAGGAACTAAAAGTATAGAAACAGCACAAGGACTAATGCTTTCATGTACATACCCACGGTCCAAAAGATCTTGGACTTGCCACTGAATTTCCTTAGTCTCCTCAGGAATGGTTCGATAGGCAGCTCGGTTGGGCAAGGTCGCTCCTAGAATCAAATCGATTTGATGCTCTATCCCTCTCATAGGTGGCAGCCCCAGGGGTATCTCAGCTGGAAAATTGTCCTCATACTCCTACAAAAGGTTAGTGATAGCAAGAGGTACCAAGCTAACAATATCATCAAGCAAAAACATAGCTCGTTTGCATACCAAAGCATAGAAAATATCATCATCAGAAATTTCAGCAAAGTCACATTTTGTTGCAAGCATAACACCACCCTTCAATTTAATCCCCTCAACCTTAGAAATAGATGTAGACTTATCCTTTTTAGGTGGGAAAATAGAATTAGCAACTTGCTGATTTTCAGATTGAACATCATTCAAACTAGCAGCGCGTTCTCTATCAGCTTGTACAATTTGAGCAGGGGTCAAAGGTACCAAAGTAATTTTCTTTCCTTTATGCACAAAAGTGTATTTATTACTTCTACCATGGTGTGTAGCATCATTATCATGATCCCAAGGATGACCCAATAAGAGTGAACAAGCTTGCATAGGTACCACATCACAATCAACAGAATCAGCATAAGAACCAATGGAAAATGAAACTCTGCAAGTTTGTGTTACCTTTGCTTTACCAGAATCATTTAGCCACTGAATATGGTATGGACGTGGATGTGGGCGTGTTGTTAAGCCAAGCTTCTTGACCAAATCAGAACTCACCAAATTGTTGCAGCTACCTCCATCAATAATGACACATGCTCAACAATTGCTAATGATGAAGAAAATCTGGAACAAGTTATGGCGTTGTAGCTTTTCAGGTTGCTGGACTTGTGAGCTGAGCACCCATTGTACAATGATGCTCCTATAGGATGCCGTGGCCTCATCACCAAGGACTTCATCGTCCTCCTCATCTGCATCTTGGTCTTCTTCATCCTCAATGTCAGAGGTGCTGATGTAACTATCTTCTGTAGCAATATATGCCTGCTGACTTGGGCAGTCCTTCTGCACATGGCCAATGCCATGGCAGCGGTGGCACTGAATACCCGAAGTGCGTCCCGTTGATGCAACAGATGAGGAACTCTTGGTAGGCACCTACAAAGAATTTTTACCTGAATCTAAAGGTCTTGCGGGAGGTGCCTTAGGTGTAGCGGAAACTCCAGAGGTTGCTGGTCACTTGCTCATTGGTGGAGGTGCCCGAAAAGTGGTTGGCTTGGTCAGCCCCGAAGATGGTGCTGAGCGTGGCGTGTATGTGCTGGTGCTGACCTTGCTCTTGCCCTGTTGTTCACGCCCCTGCAATTCCTTTTCTACAAGAATAGCAAACTGAAACAACTGGTTGACAGTGTTAAATTCTTTATAATCAACAATGTCCTGAATCTCATGCCTCAAACCCAAATAAAAATGACAAATGGCATCTTCGTTTTCCTCCACAACACTACAGTGCATCAATCCCTTTTGGAGCTCACCATAGTAATCCTGTACAGATTTATCTCCTTGTTCTAAATGCATCAATTTCTTATGCAAGTCTCTATGATAAGAAGGAGGAACAAAATGATCACGCATAGCTACCTTAAGTTCTTCCCACATACTAGGTAAAGCATTCTGTGCAGCTAGCCCATCCCACCAAATAATGGCAAAATCCTTAAACTCACTAGTAGCTTGTCTAACTCTATGCTGCTCAGGTACAAGGTGGGCACTAAACTTTTGTTCTACCGTCATCTCCCAATCAAGATATCCCTCAGCATCATAATGACCCAAAAAAGATGGTATTATCAACTTAATTTTAGCATAAGGATCATCGGGCACACGGTGATTATTACCTTGACGGTGGTGGTGGTGGACACCACCCATACCTATCGTGTTGTGGTGAAGACGTTGTCGTAATCTCTCTTGTCGGACAGCTGCTCGACCTATGTTCCCATTGGCATCATACATCGTGTCTTGACCATCGGTGTTGCTGCCAGAGACATTGTTGTTGCCCACCACAAAGATTTCCAACTCAGAAACCTTGTCGGTTAGCGTGGAAATTCGCTTGTCCAATCTCTCCATGCTATTGCCAATGTTGAGTTCAATGAGTGCATCAGTGACGGCCTTCCTAATGGCCTCATTCATCCTTTTTTGGGCATCCTCTACAACAGCTTGTAGTTGCTCTTAACTGACACACTCATTGAAACCCTTAGGATTGTTATCTCCAGTCTATTCATCTCTTGCCATTGAAAACACAAAAACAGGAACAAATGGTGAAAGTTATCCCTACCAAATGACTACGTGGTTGAAGTGGTGTCACTTTTCACTAGCAAGTGGAAGCATCTTACCAAGCTCTTACAAAGTTCTTACCAACACAAGCAGTGGGCGGTACAACCGGCGGCTGGTTCATGATACCTATGAGGCAGTGGTACCGAGATTGCAAAGCCCTTTTTCTGTACTGATCTGAAGAATTTGTGGAGCTTGGAAGGCAAACAAAGAGTAATATATATATCTGGCACACAAGTCAGTAATAGAAAGTAATGCTAAATTATAGTCCAAAGCACTTGTTCTCGTTGCTGGTCTAAAGTGTTGCAAGTACCAGGTGTGTGACAAAAGTATGTTGGATAGCAAGGTGATAGGTGTGAGAAAAACAAGTATGGTGGATAGAAATAGCAACACAAACAAGGAACCAGACAACACACGCTAACACAGCTCACTTTGGTCTTCTCTATGTACTCCTCTAAATATTGTTCCTCTTTTGCCCCTCTCTTTTTTTCTATTTTTGGGCTGTCGTTGTTTTTTGGGGAATTTTGACTTTTTTATTTTATTTTTTGATATTTTTCCTTTACTTAGGAGCACAAAAGAAGTAATCACAAAAAATATGAGCTCAAACAAGTGAAAGACGTGGCCTGTGGAATTTTCAGAAAACTAGATCAAAATCGACAAAAACCTTGTGACCACAAAACGAGGATCTTGTGACCACTTTTTGACCAATCTAAAATTTTTGAACCCCGCTATTGTTGGGGATGGATGGATCCGAAATTTTTTTTTGATCAATTTTCATATATGGAACGTCGAAAATGGAGTTCGTATGCGAAAACTAGACCAGTTTTAAGAATTGGCTCCGAATTAGAGGACAAAACAGAAACAATATGTGCAAAATTAGTCACAGCAGCCAAGATTTGATGGAAACGATGGGGAAAAACACACGAACTGGACTCTAACACGACCTAACCAGCAACAAGACCTTGACTAGGACACAAACTCAACACGACGGACTCTAAAACTAAAATATGCAAAGGCTATGGCGCGGAAGGTTCTAGGACAGAAAAAATGAGTATGGCACTGGACTATGAGACAAATGCGAAACACTCAAAACTAGGGAATAAAAGTGAACCTGACGGTATACCTTAGCTCTGATTACCACTTAATGGAGACGGGGATCCCGATCTTCCGTCAGGTGATGGTAACTATTGTTGTGGCGGAGAATGACACACCGATCCGGCTTCAGATCGAAAGATCGAACCATGCAATCTTAGCACCACATCTCCTCTGGTTATCAACCGAGTCATGGACCTAGGTTGACCTTACCAAGAAGGTTAATCCCTGCCTACGTAATGAAGAACACAAGCAAGAATAAGAAAGAACGCAACCAAATTGCAGATGAATGATTAAACTCATGAAGTTGGGGTCTCACAAACCGATGAATGGTGAAACTGTTCTTGATAGATTAATCTAAGCAAAACCCAAACCCTAATGGAGGGGAAGCAGCTGTTTATGAAGACTCTAGGGTCGTGCAAGACCCCTAGACACGCCCCTAATGGGCCCAAACTCGATACATGGTCCAACGGACCAAAAGACGGTGTCGCAGCACCCTAGTAGATTCTGGATGCTGACTTGTTTCAACAATTCCCGTTGATTCCGAATAGATTTTGACGTGAAACCACTCGTATTGGCTTCCTTATCAAATTAGCTTTCCATCCATATATGGATGATAAAAACGGAGTCCATATGCCTCCTGGGCTACCAGTTTAAGGCAGATTGGTCCTGGAGGCCGTGACAGACTCAAATTCTTATTGGACTGGGCCTCCGGCTTGTGTTGGACGTCCTTGCTGGTCATCATCACCTCCACCACTTCCTCTAAGTCTTTCATGACCCTCTCCAATGTTCCTAAGCAAGATAACATCATTAGGTAGTAGTCTATTCTCAAAAGTATGAAAAGTATCACTTAAGAATGAGCTCACCTCTAAATTGAGTTGTCGCTTTCGAGCCTGGGTCATTGGACCTTGCATGACGGTTGAAGGATCAGCAGGGTACCTCTAAGAAGTGATGTCCTCATCAACCAGCATAGACCATTGTGTGCCCTCTATGATTCTTGTGTTCTTGAGTCCACCCTGAGCCACCGGAGACACATACTTTGACACCGACTCGAACAACAATGCTTGCCTCAGTTCCGACCCCACTACAATCAGGGTATTGTCTCACTTTTGGATAGTATTCCAGCTTGTACCCATGACTAGGTGTCCAGGTTGCCAAAGATTTGGCCTCAATTATTGTGTAATGGACTTTTTTCATGTTATAAAAAATCAGCATGTAAATGCAGTAAACATGGAAGAAATCAAGGAATACTAAAACGACACCGCCACGGTCCACAGCGCATCGCTGCAAGCCCTTTCTGGACTCTAGCGCATGTAGACTGTAGACTAGTTCACCCAAACCACCATGTATCTGACTTATCTTACTATATAAGGGATAAGGTCGGACCTAGGAGGAGGGGAACAATCACCAGAACTCAGATCATTCTATTCCATTCCTTGGCCTCTGCTCAGCACTGAGAGCGAGGCAACCCACGGAGGGCCACCTGACAGCTCCCCCATCACATCATGTCGTTTTCCTCCTCTCCGATGAGGGGAAGGCTCCACCGGTGGCGAGGCAACCTTAGGATTAGCACCTACCAAACCCCCTACCAAATCTCTCTATAACCCTATTGTAACCCCCTCGATTTTGGGTGCTTTGTAGTATAAGGATCATTAACTGCTGGACATGTAGGGCACTGATTGGCCTGAACCAGGATAAACCAGTTGTGTCCTCTCTATGATTCTTGTGTTCTTGAGTCCACCCGAGCCACCAGAGACCTGTACTCTGACATCCGACTCGAACAACATGCTTGCCATGGTTCTGACCCCAGCGACACTTACCCTTGTTTGTCTTTGTTCATATCTTATATAGGGTATTACAGGATTGGTTCTGATCCATCAACAAATTCCATCAATCACAATCAAACCAATCAAGAGGCAGCTCAACACCTAGTTTCTAAAGCTATGGCTTAAAAAGACTATGCGAATTCTCTGCTCCAAGCACTGATAACATCCACACTAGGACCAACACTCGAAACCAATAACCTTGAGTTTGAGCTCAAGACTAGCCACGTCAACATGGTGCAAGCTACCCCATTCAGTGGAAAGGCACATGAAGATGCTAGTGCTCATCTTTAGAAATTTCTGGAGATTAGCAGCACAATTGTCATTAAGGATGTCGCTCAAGATATCATACTACTCTGCTTAATTCCATTCTCATTAGTGGGAAGGGCGAAAGCAGTGGTTCTACACCAACAAAGATGACATCAATACATGGGCAAAATGTTCAAAAGCCTTTCTAGCAAAGTTCTTCCCTATAGGCAAAACCAAATGCCTTAAGAGGAAAATTTTCCAACTTCCAACAACAGAAAGGAGAAACCATTCTAAAGGCATGGGAATGTTTTCAAGGATACATTTTAGACTGTCCTCATCATGGGATGGAAGATTGGTTGCTCATGCAAGGCTTCTACCATGGATTAATTCAGAAAGCTTATGAACAACTTGATGCAACTGCTAGAGGTAGCGGCGAATCCAAAGGGGGGCTATCGAGGCTACAACCCCCCCCCTAATGAGCCTGATTTCTTCATTAGACCATGGTTACTTAGCCTCAAATCACCCTTAATCTCTAGCCCTATTCCTAAATCTTCATTATTTAGCCCCCCCCTTTGTTCCCATCCTCCATCCGCCACTAGTTGGAGGAGCATTCATGTCACTCACTCTTGAAAAAGCTGAAACTCCTATGAAAAAGATAGCTTCTAATCAAGGCTGGACTCAATGCAATATCCAATCATGCAATAAGAGCGAAGAAGAACCAGAAGAGGTGTGTGCACTGCCAACCAAGATGGATGTCTTGTTAAATTGGCTCGAACAGCGAGCCAATTACAAGAAAGATCATCAAGCTATTCAAGATGCTTTTAATTCCAAAAACATATGTGGAGAATATTTGGGGTTAATTTCCCTAAAAATCAAGAGGATGCAAACATTGTCATCAACAATTCTACTCCACAACAACAGAGACAAGGATGGGGGCAACAATAACAACGATCAAATTACCAAGGTAAGTACCCAGGAAATTACAATAATTCTTCTAGTTCCAAGCAACCATCCTTGAGAGATCTGATCTTAGAACAAGCCAAAATTAATGAGAACATTTCTAAAAGGCTTGCTTTTAATGATAAGGTCCTAGAAAACATAAATAATAAAATGAAATGTTTTCTTCTACCATAAAAGACCAATTTAGCCATAATAAAAAGATAGAATCCAATTAGCTTAGTTGGCCGTTGCTTTGCCATTTGCCACTAACCTTGAAAAGGTCAACGCCATAACCACAAGAGGTGGCAAGTCTACTCGTGATCCTGCCATATCTGACTAAGGATAGGTAAGATACCGGCAGCAGTATAAGAGGAGAAGAAGGACAATGAAGTAGAAGAAGCTAAGCCACAAGCACAGGAGATCGATGCAAGATTTTCACGACACCACACTCTTACCATTTCCATGCAGAAATTGGAAGGCTAAAATGGATGAGCAGTTTGGTAAGTTCATAGAGGTAATTCAAAAGTTATATATCAATATTCATCTGCTAGATGCCATACAGGTACCCACCTATGCAAAGTACATTCAGAGACATTTTGAATAACAAAAGACCACTGCCCACTACTAAGGTAATCAAGTTAACGGAGGAGTGTAGTGCGGCCATCCTGAATACATCACCTATCAAGAAGAAGGATCCAGGATGTCCCACTATTGATTGTTCGATCGGAAACCAGAATTTTGAAAATGCACTATGCGATCTTGGCACCAGTGTTAGTGCCATGCCCAAGAAGGTTTTCAACAAGCTTAACTATTCAACACTCACACCAACATCGATGTGCCTACAACTAGCCGACCAATCGGCTCGCTACCCTGCAGAAATCGCCGATAATATTCTGGTAAAAATAAGAAACTTCTTTGTTCTAGTGGATTTTGTAGTACTTGATATGCAGGAAGACATGAAGACACCCCTCATACTTGGGAGACCTTTCCTAGCACTACAAATGCACACATTAATGTCGAAGTCAGAGAAATCAAATTCCATATTAATGGGAAGGAAGAATGATTCGCCTTCAAGCCAAGACCAGAACAATGCTCAAAATTAGAGTGGCAAGAGAAGCAAGAAAAACCGTCAAGGTCTCCATCTTCGGGACTGAATGATGCATCCGAAGAATGAAAAAGACTGGAGAAGTCCGGTTTGGCTGAACTTAAAATTATGAACCCTCGTCGGGAGGTAAAATCGGTAGTTATCCATATTTACTTTTTTTACTTTTACCTTAGCATATTTACTTTTCTGCATTTGCAAAAATAAAATAAAAATTTTAACCATGGCATTATAAAATTCAAGCCCCATGTAAATAATCTTTATGGAGTGTAAAAACCCGAAAGGATATTTACCGTGGAGGCGTAAAAATTTTAAAAATATGCCATCTATTCATCTTCTTATATTTCATAGTATCATAAAATATTTTTGCATTGCATATATATACATGTGTATACGGTAGAAATACAAGCAACTGGGACCCATAGGAGACACTTGGGACCCACTCAACCACCACATATCACTTCCATCACCATCTTCACTCTCCACCGGCCATTTCTGAGTGCACCTCCACCGAAAGAGCAGATATTTTGCTTAAGCACGAAGCAAGGCACTATGCCACCACTTGGCCAGCTGGCCCATGCCAAAACTCAAGTGGGCCCAAGGAGGGCTGGCCAGCCCCACCACTTGGTCGACCAGGCCCATGCCACCACCGCCTATAAATGGCACCCCTCCTGCTTGCTCTCGGCCTCAACCATAGCTGCAATCTAGCATCCCAAGTTCAAAATTCCAAACTCCAATTTTGTAGTTTGTTAATTCACTTAGAAGAAGTATTGTTGGAATTAAGAAGAGTGAGAAAGGTTAAGCATAGAAGTGCTGCCAAAATTAGGAGGAAAAATTAAAGAAATTAACGGTAGAAGTTCTTTCAAAGTTCTGATTAGAAAATTCATAAGCAATCAAGAACGACTAACCCTCGGATGACTGACTTTTGGATGGCTAACCGCTGACATTTTATATTTCTAACCCTGTTCCACGAGTTTTGTACATTTGTTGATTTTTGTAGGAAGATGAGCAAGTTTTTGACCAAGCTCTAGCGCGTGGGATCATCCTGTTCTATGAGAAGATCTTCTTCTAGGGCGAGCAGTCGACATGTAGATCAACGTTCCACCCCCCCCCCTCACCCCACTATTAGAGCATCGCCACCGACCCTCATCAGCTGATGAGGAACATCCTGCTAGAGGAGAAGCACCTCAAGTTGTAGAACAAGACAGAGAAAGATGCCTTCAAGCAGTTGAAAAGCCAAAGGTTTGTTCTTACTACTGCCTATGATCCTACCCTTCTGCACGCCATAGGTATGGATGTTGAATTCAACTTCATATTTAGAGCTGTTGGAAGGGATGATATTTGGAATATCCATGAGCAAGGGTCTAAACTCTTAACTGTCAGAATTTCTATCCACCTTGCAAACCACCGATACTGAAGTAAAATTTAGACTCTTTGGGAAAGAATTTTTTGCCCCCTAGATGGAGTTTAGTTTGCTTCTAGGCTTTAATGCATAGTCCGTAGTTGACGTAGACTCTACTCTACAAGATTTTGATAAGGTGAAATTCGGGAGAGAAACTTCTAGAAAACCTAACATTTACCATCCATGTACTAATGACATCCATCACCCTACACTACGGTTCATGCATAAGTGGATAGGATTTTCTTTGTTTCCTAGACCTGACTTTCACACCGTAAGGGTAGATGATCTTAAGTTGTTGTATGTTATGGTGAAGAGGAGGAAAGTTTCACCTGTTAAATTCATGATGAATCAATGGAAGGAAGTTTAGGAGCTCAAGGTTGATGTTGAGTGTACCTCCTTGGTCACTTGCATTGCCTAGAATTTGAGTCTGCTAGAAAATGCTTTAATTTCTCCCATTGATATTCCCCCCGAGTACATTGATTATGACTGTTTTCTTAAGGCTCACATGTTGAAAAAGAAAGAAAATGGGCAACTTGTTATGATGTATCTTGGGTACACAAACGAGATTCTATTACCTAACTAGGATCTTGGTTTGTATACTATGAATGCTTTCACTTTCAACTTGCAGGTTAAGGAGACGGCACCCGTAGGAGTGCCTCCGCAAGAATAACTCGTGCACCGCAACCTCAATACCGCGGCGATGACCCAATTCTAGAAGGACCGGCCTTCACCAGTTATGCAGGCTAGGATCAAGCGGGACCTTCCCATGTGAAAGGATCAAGATGCCCAAGAGGGGGGGTGAATTCGGCTAATTCTAAATTTCTTTGCAATAATTAAAACCAACGGTTAGCCCAATTAACCCCTTGTGCCTAGAAAGTGTTTCTAAGTGTTCTACCGCACAAAAGACTTGCAACCTAGGTTCCAATCCTACTGTAGCTATGGCAATTCTATGAATGTAAAGACAAGTATTGAATTGCTCAAAGTAAATGCTCAAAGTAAATAGAGAAAGAGGAACACGGTGATGTTTTGCCAAGGTATTGGAGAGTCACCACTCCCCACTAGTCCTTGTTGGAGCACCCATGCAAGGGTGTAGCTACCCCTTGATCTGCACAAGGATCAAGTGCTCTCTATGGGTTGATTCTTCGACACTCCGTCGTGGTGAATCACCCACAACCGCTCATAATGTGAGTTGGGTCATCCACAAGCTCTCTGGATGATCACAAAGCTCCCAATCACCACCAAGCCATCTAGGTGATGGCAATCACTAAGAGTAACAAGCACAAACTCTCACTTGACCACAACAAGCCTAATGATAAGGATGGATGCACACTTTGCTACTCTTGATCTCACTAATGAGGGCTCTCTTTGGGATTCTCAAATCTCAATCACCTCACTAGGACCTTGCTCTTCTTGGTACTCTCAAACGTGTTTCTCAGCTATTGGAATGAGCAAAAGTACCCCCACACACGAGTGGAGGTGGTATTTATAACATGGGCTAAAAAACGAACCGTTATGTGCCTTACGGGGTGACCTGGACGCTCCGATCATGTTGATCGGACGCTCTGGTCAGTACATCCCTGAACTCCAGTGTTTACAGGGTGACTAGACTGCTGGCCAGCGTCCGATCAGCACTGACTAGATGCGTCCAGCTATGATTTTCTCTCTCTAGAACCTTACTAGAGTCGACCGGACGTAGGCTCTCAGCGTCCAGTCACTTCACCTCTCAGCGTCCAGGTCGCAGCCAGATGCTTTCACCTTGGTCAAATGAACTAATCAGACTCTATGCTAGTGTCCGATCAACCCAGAACCAGCGTTCGGGCAGTATTTGACCCTCCATTCACTTTCAACTCTCGATCATATGTGAATGAAGTTTTCTCCATTGGATCTAAGGGCTGTTTTGGAGCTACCTAGTGCTAGTTTTAACAAGTGTGCACCACACCTAACTCACTAGACTCACCTAGGTCAAGCTACCCATCCATACCCCCCTTAATAGTATGGCCAAAGGAAAAACAAAGTCCTAAACTACCCTAAGTGTCTCTCCAACTCCAATCGATACTTAGAACTAGTCCATCCTTACCTTGTCGTCCATCCTTTCAAAACCGAAATGATTTCCATCGTAGGGGCATGACCACCTTGATTGCTGTAACACCCCTGGTGTTTTAAAACCTAAAACAGGACATGTCATCATATGCATTGCAAAGCATTTGGCCTTGGTGAAAACTTTGATATGCATGCACTAAAACAAGTTTACATTTATGTTATAAGTGTTGCCTTGTATTGTTTGAATCAAGTTCAAAATTTTGTTTGGATTTGAATGTTCGAAAACCTTAAATTTCAGCATTTAAGTTTTGCCCTGGAAAACCCATTTCAAAATCTAAGCACATTTTGGGGTTGAGCCTTAAAGCAAAAGTGTAGAGCTTATTGAGTTGTACAAAGTTGATTTATTTCATAATTTTTAATTAAATAATTAATTCATAAAAGCAAATAGTAACTTTAATGATTTAGGTTTTGATTGAATTTTGGATTGAGTGATGACCTTGGGTCATTAGTTGATAATGATCCTTGGCAATGGAATTGAGTGTAATGAAAAGGTTTAGTTAGTTTGACTTGTAATTGTACCGCGAAGGAAAGTTGTATTCAAGTTGTTAATTTTGCATCCATCATCGAGCATCATGTTTTATATCTCGCATCATGTTAAACATGGCATTGTTACTACGTGTAGTGAACAAAGGTGAGCACGTGGTAGTTAATCAAGTTGTGGAAGAAGTTAATCCATCTGTGGAGGTTGGAATTGAGATAGGTGGAACGACTCTGGAACCTAACTTTTTTGTCAACGAAGGCAAGCCCCGGATGCATTTAAACCTACCTTGTGATTTACAAATGGATTTCGCTTTTGCTTTTCTTTACTGCATTAAGTGATTAGGAGTTAAGTGAAAACCTAATTGGTGCATTACCAACCATGTTTTTCCATATCTACCTTGTTACCAATTTTAATTCGTATATGCCTAGTTATGCTTAGCTATGCTTAGAACGATGAAAGTCGGGTGATTACCTATCACCTGCAAGTTTTAAATGGATCTTTGGTTACTTACGTTATCATATGATATGGAATTGTGGAGTAATAAATCTAGACCGGGTTGACTCAGTGTGTGAGAGCCACAAGACATGGAGGTCTTGTGAGCGGGTTCTTTCCACCTATGTCGATTAAGGTCCGTCCGTTGTTGAATTGCAGTGAGGTGAGACTTTGTAGTACTAACCACATACTCTGATAAGCCTTAACTTGGCTATTCTATTACTGAGAATGGCTACTCGTGCACACTAGGAGTGGAGAGATGGCGGGAATAGCAGTGTACCCATGTCGGTAATGGGCTGGATTGGTGGAGTACTGTATTCTCGAGTGGCGCGGACCCATTCTTGTTTTAGAGGATCTGAGGGTAGGTTGGTATATGTAGGTCGGGGACCTGCATATGTCGTGTGGTCTAGAATTCCCTAGCTAGGTTTTAATTGGTTCGAATCATCGTTGCTCCTTAGTTATGGAGACTCAACTCACTGTTCATCATCGTAGTAAATAAATGAAACTTGAGCTGATTTTTGAGGAAGAAGTTGATATGAAGTTCATGATCTCATTACTGGATCATGGCAGATTCATATGTGGTTCTTGTGAAGTTTTAAATGTTGATATAAAGAATTTTGTTAAAGAGCTTTTACGCAAAAGAACTTTGATTATTGCTAAAGCCATACCTTGAATCGCTGAGCCTGCATTCCTAAGTTCTATCAGTTTTTATTTCAGTTAAGTCTTGTTGAGTACTTTTGTACTCAGGGTTCGTTGACCCTTGTTGCAGGTGAGGTTCATGAGCAGGTCTGTTTTGGACCATGCTGCATGACTATTGTTCAGGTCGATGACGATAAGTAACTGTGTGACCCTTGGGCAGGGTACTTATATTGTGTGTTTGTATTATGTTACTAATGCCACTCCACTACTATGTTTTGTAATAATTATCGAACTTAGTTTGTAAGGTTTCAAACAACTGGTTTGTAAACTAATTTATTGTAAGACTTTCGCTACTTTACTCTGATGTAGATATTTGAATAAATGTTGTAATACTGCAATGACTCTGTAATGGGATCCTACTCAGAAATTGTGGATGATTCAGGGTTCTCCGAGGACACCCGATAGTCTTCTTAAGTTACTAGGAACATATGCATAGTCATCAGAGGTCGTTGGACAGTGACAGGTGCATGTGGGTCCTATAATTTAGGAGGTTCTGCCACAGAATGGTATCAGAGCTATTGTTACAAAGTCTTTGTTGTATTAGTTTTACAAAAACTTCAAAATGATTTGGGATGACTAAATTTAACTTGTTAATTTGGTCCAAATTGCTTCTGACTTATCTTATTTCTTTCTCACCACTCCTTAATTATTTAAAAAGGCTTTATGTGGTGGAGTAGTAATCTTATTATGCCCTATATAAAAACAATTATTGTTTATGTACTTTATGAGCTTTGATGTTTTTGTTCATAAGAATGATTCATGCATCATGATTAATTCACTTGTTACTTCCTTCACCTCTGAGTCTGGGTTGAGTAGTGAGTCTAGATTGAGTTGTGTAATCCACCATTGCTGCTCTTGAGACTATTATCAGATTGTCTTACTTGGATTAATCTTGCTCCCTATAGTATGACTCGTACCAAGATGACACCCTATAAGTCTGTTGGACCCAAAGGAGTACCTCATCACCAACTTGCCCCTAGGAATGATGGTGCTAGTAGTAGCAGCTCTAGGCCTGATCCCTAGGTAGAGATACAGAGGATTTCTGTCGAGTTAGCACAAGCTACTAGAGATAGGGCCTTGGATGCCTTATAGGTAGGAGAATTACAAGGATCAATTGAGGCGTCTCACCACCGCTCATAGGAACTACGAACGTATGTTAGTTCGTATGGTGGATGGAAGAAATGAAGCTTGGCATAGAGAAAATGTAGCTAGAGCTAGAACTCATGAGCTAGAATTCTATGCAGGAGACTTAGAAGAACATAATACTTATCTGCACGAAGAAGTTCATAGGCTAAGCAATCTCCTAGATCCAAATCATGAACCTCAAGCTGATGCCATGGACCCAGGTGTCATCCTTGCTGATGATAGTGAATCGAAAGAGGAAGAAGAAGAAGATCTAGAAGAATTACTAATGATCGATGAAAGTGATAATGAGGGCGGAAATATTTCCGGAATGGATACCTGAGCCCAAAGTTGAAGGAGTGGAACTTGAACCGGATTTGACCTATTCCAAATATCCTATCCGAGTTTTGGATCAGAAGATCGTGTTACTCGAAGGAGGACAATCAAGTTCTACAAGATACAATGTAATCAACATTTCAAAGAAGAAGCTACTTGGGAATCCGAAGATTACTTGTTAGAAAAATTTCCAGAATTTCTTGCGTCAATATAGGATCATGTTAGTTTTACTCTGTTGTTGCTGATCTATGTTTGTAAAGGAACCTCAGCTATTTTATGGACAAGTTTTGGATATTTTTGGATTGACACATTTCCTTTTCCATTACTTATCCTATGACTTTGAATCTCGGGACGAGATTTCTTTTAGGGGGAAGGATTGTAACACACCTGGTGTTTTAAAACCTAAAATAGGACATGCCATCATATGCATTGCAAAGCATTTGGCCATGGTGAAAACTTTGATATGCATGCACTAAAACAAGTTTACATTTATGTTATAAGTGTTGCCTTGTATTGTTTGAATCAAGTTCAAAATTTTGTTTGGATATGAATGTTCGAAAACCTTAAATTTCAGCATTTAAGTTTTGCCTTGGAAAACACATTTCAAAATCTGAGCACATTTTGGGGTTGAGCCTTAAAGCAAAAGTGTAGAGCTTGTTGAGTTGTACAAAGTTGATTTATTTCATAATTTTTAATTAAATAATTAATTCATAAAAGCAAATAGTAACCTTTAATGATTTAGGTTTTGATTGAATTTTGGATTGAGTGATGACCTTGGGTCATTAGTTGATAATGATCCTTGGCAATGGAATTGAGTGTTACGAAAAAGGTTTAGTTAGTTTGACTTGTAACTGTACCACGAAGGAAAGTTGTATTCAAGTTGTTAATTTTGCATCCATCATCGAGCATCATGTTTTATATCTCGCATCATGTTAAACATGGCATTGTTACTATGTGTAGTGAACAAAGGTGGGCACAGTGGTAGTTAATCAAGTTGTGGAAGAAGTTAATCCATCTATGGAGGTTGGAATTGAGATAGGTGGAACTGACTCCGGAACCTAACTTTTCCAGTCAACGATGGCAAGCCCTCAGATGCATTTAAACCTAGCTTGTGATTTACAAATGGATTTCGCTTTTGCTTTTCTTTACTGCATTAAGTGATTAGGAGTTAAGTGAAAACCTAATTGGTGCATTACCAACCATGTTTTTCCATATCTACCTTGTTACCAGTTTTAATTCATATATGCCTAGTTATGCTTAGCTATGCTTAGAACGATGAAAGTCGGGTGATTACCTGTCACCTGCAAGTTTTAAATGGATCTTTGGTTACTTACATTATCATATGATATGGAATTATGGAGTAATAAATCTAGACCGGGCGGACTCGGTGTGTGAGAGCCACAAGACATGGAGGTCTTGTGAGCGGGTTCTTTCCGCCTGTGTCGATTAAGGTCTGTCCAGTTGTTGAATTGCAAGAGGTGAGACTTTGTAGTACTAACCACATACTCCGGTAAGCCTTAACTTGGCTATTCTATTACGAGAATGGCTACTCACGCACTAGGAGTGGAGAGATGGCGGGAATAGCGTGTACCCATGTGGCAATGGGCTAGATTTGTGGAGTAGCTGTATTCTCGGGTGGCGCAGACCCATTCTTGTTTTAGAGGATCTGAGGGTAGGTTGGTATATGTAGGTCGAGGACCTGCATATGTCGTGTGGTCTAGAATTCCCAGCTAGATTTTAATCGGTTCGAATCGTCATTGCTCCTCAGGTTATGGAGACTCAACTCACTGTTCATCATTGTAGTAAATAAATGAAACTTGAGCTAATTTTTGAGGAAGAAGTTGATATGAAGTTCATGATCTCATTATGGATCATGGTAGATTCATATGCGGTTCTTGTGAAGTTTTAAATGTTGATATAAAGAATTTTGTTAAAGAGATTTTACGCAAAAGAACTTTGATTATTGCTAAAGCCATACCTTGAATCCCTAAGCCTGCATTCCTAAGTTTTATTAGTTTTTATTTCGGTTAAGTCTTGTTGAGTACTTTTGTACTCAAGGTTCGTTGATCCTTATTGCAGGTGAGGTTCATGAGCAGGTCTATTTTGGACCATGTTGCATGACTATTGTTCAGGTCGATGATGATAAGTAACTGTGTGACCCTTGGGCAGGGTACTTATATTGTGTGTTTGTATTATGTTACTAATGCCACTCCACTACTATGTTTTGTAATAATTATCGAACTTAGTTTGTAAGGTTTGAAACAACTGGTTTGTAAACTAAGTTATTGTAAGACTTCCGCTACTTTACTCTGATGTAGATATTTGAATAAATGTTGTAATACTGCAATGACTCTGTAATGGGATCCTGCTCGGAAATCATGGATGATTCGGGGTTTTCTTGAGGACACCCGACAGTCTTCTTAAGTTACCTAGAAACATATGCATAGTCATCAGAGGTTGTTGGATAGTGATAAGGTGCATGTGGATCCTATAATTTAGGAGGTTCTGCCACAATTGCCCAATCGATCTCCATTACCATGACCTAACTAAATTGCCTCTACAAAACACATGTTAGTCATAGTAATCGTGTATTGTCATTAATCACCGAAACCCAACTAGGGGCCTAGATTCTTTCAATCTCCCCCTTTTTGGTGATTGATGACAATACCACCTCGAGTATGTGAAAGAGATGAGGTTTTTAACATGCTTGGATCATATAAGCTTTTAGCAATAAGAACAAAGGTGTTAGTCAAGCTTATATGACCCAAGCCAACATGATGTACTCAAAAGATATGAAATAAGCATGAGTACAAGTAATAAAGCTCATTTGCATTGGAGTTAAAACACGGTAGCAAAAACAAATGAGCATAGCACAAGTGAAATGACATATAAATGATTCAAAAGTAGAGAGCACACATGTCATATATCACGATTACATAGATATCACTATCACATATATATAGTTCAATGCATGAAAGTAAACACATGATGAATGCATAATAGTGTATCACACATAAAAAAACTCCAAATGTAATAGATAAGCTAATATAATAACTAAGCTCCCCCTAAGACTAGCATACTCGAACCCTCTCCCCCTTTGGCGCCAAACACCAAAACCTAAGGGTTAGTCGGCGGGGCTACAGCGGATGAGCCGAGCGCTGAGGTACGAGGAGCGAGCTGGAACTGGTCACCATCATCATTTGACCCTGAGCTCTGAGCTGTCTGACCCTCTATAGCTG
This sequence comes from Miscanthus floridulus, assembly GCF_019320115.1. Taxonomy (NCBI): domain Eukaryota; kingdom Viridiplantae; phylum Streptophyta; class Magnoliopsida; order Poales; family Poaceae; genus Miscanthus; species Miscanthus floridulus. The sequence continues at coordinate 72,176,525 of NC_089585.1, forward strand.
GTAGTGAAGCTAAAGCAGTCTAGGTCAGATCAGGAACTGGAGCTGCTGTAGGCTAAGCTGGTATGACTGAAGCAGCGGGCTCTGATGATGCCACTGACGAAGGGAGCGTCTCTTTAGTCCCCATAATTGGTGCAACAATAGAAGGACCTAGGACATGTAGATATGGAGGAGTGGCTACCCTGTCAACTCACTGAAGGAAGCACCAAGGCTCCTATACACTATGGTCTCGGGCTCTAGCAGCGATGATGTCTCAACCGATGTGAAGCCCGTACGAAACGGTGTGAACTACGGGGCTGGCACTGACATAGCAAACCACTAGGACACCTGCTCTGTAGGAGAAGCAAACTGTGCTAGTGGCTGTCCCTAACTCTGAAGCCCACTAGGCTGTAACACTAGAGTCATGGAAGTGGTGGCAGACTGACCAAGCTAGGGCGTAGGCTGTGGCGGTGGAGCCCTAATAGCTATCACTACATGCTACATAAATCCAAAAAGCTGCTGCTGCATGAGGAGCTACTGCTGATGCATGGCCTGCTACTACTGTTGTAGAGCCTATGTCTACTGCTGAATAACCAACTACTGCTACTGCTGGATCTGCTACTGTTGATGCTAGAACCCATCCTACTGAGTCTAGAACTGTGCAAATGTGGCAGCTGTCTCCTGAGCCTGGTGAATTTGATCCTGCCTCATCCGCTCAAGTATAGCAAGGAGAGTGGGTCTGTCTGTGGGGCTAGTGGCGCTGAACTAGAGCTGCCAGCCTCATGATCATGTCACTAAGGAGGCATCTGAGGAATGGGCTGGTAGTCATTATCAGAACTATCACTGGGGTCACTCACGACCAACCCCTCTTGCTGAGCAAGTTTCTCCTCCTCTGTAGCTGCAATGCCCCTGATAATATCATCCTGCTAGGCTATAGTCTATGGCACCTCAGGACAATGATGTAGCTGACTAGGTGCTATAGGTGTACTATGCCAAATCATCTATGTCATATTATAAGCAGGGAAACTCTATCGTCGCACCAATGTACTCAGCAAGCATCTCTGGCGGCCTCACTGTGACTGCTCTGTGGATAAGGAATGTGATCCAGTGAGCATAGGGTAGCTGCCTATGACCTCTGAAGCCCTCAGCTATAGTGTCCTCCATCTCTGATAGAAGAAGATCCCAAGTATCAAAGATGGTCTGCTACATTAGAGAGTTGATAAGCCACAACTATATGCGAGTCAAGCCCTCGCAATACCCCATCCTTAGTAGCAATGTCCTCCTCATGATAGTCTCAAGCACACAAGCAATAAGAGTAAGATCTCTAGGGTTCCTGTGCGACCCTTTGCTGAAGGGCTCGGTGAAGCAGTGGTGAACCAAGTCAGTAGGGGGCACCATACCACCATGTGGGCATCTGGGAGGCGCTATCTATCCATAGCAAACCTCATGCAATCTGATAGGCTGCTCCTGAAGTCTGAGTATCTCCCTAACCCTAGTGCTCATTAGCCAATAATCTCTACCTCTTGAATGCAAAGTGAATGAAGTTATGGTGCGAGTCAATAAAGAGAGAAGCATAGAACTAACGAACCCTAGATGGAACATATAATCTGGTCCGTCCAATCAAATCTGTTAGCCCTAGCAGATATGCAAGGTAGGGGCGAATGTGCTCTCCAGCTGCTACAACTATAGAATCAAAGTGGCACACCCTCTGAGATCTGAATACAGCACCACTGTTAAGGTATGCATTGTAGAAGTCCTCCTGGAGTGGTGTGTAGAAGCCCTCTGATGCTCTATCATCTCTCCTCAGGCGGAAACCACACCTCAAAGTCCACGAACCTTAGCTGCTGCACTTGCTTGGCCTGTGGCGGCCCTCAAGTCAAGATGGGTCACTAGAAAAGGACCCTTGTGGTCTGGGCGGTGGACGAGAACCCCTCCTGCTATGTATCTGCCCTTGGCGTGACTAGAGCATGAGTACAACTAGAGCGGCAAAGCTGTGGCTAAGGTGCCTGCTTTGTCTCCTCTGCCTGCTATCCCTCTTGACCCTCCTGAGTCTGCTCTACTAGTGGTGCCTACTGCTGTGACTCCCCCTAAGGCTGACCCTCATCAATAGCATGACATCGTCCACCAATCATGAGAGTCCCAGCTAGACCACCATGTAGGTGCTCAACCTCCTAAAGTGTAGCCCTCGCATCTGGTGAAAGCTGATCTATGATCCAGACTGCACTACGAGCACCTCCTCTCTCGGCATGCTCTGCGGCTGCTCTAGCTATCTCTGCATCTGGGTACTTGCGCTTCTTTGATGCAATCTTCTTCGTCGCCTTGCCTTTTGGATCTATAGGCAAGCGAGGCAGACACCTTGGATCCTCATCACCTAGACCACCTTTGATGTTCTTCACACGAGCCATCTAACAAGAGCTGCTGCCTCTGACAAAGAACAACTGTCGCTAATACTTTTGAGGCTTGGCCTCGATCCTTACTCACAAGCTTGGCCTCGAGTTGACTGACAACTGCAACCACTGATCTCAATGGCACTGGACTCACTGCATGATGGAATAGATAGGATATACGAATAAATACAATATATCTAATAAATACAAAACCCTAGGAAGCAAGCAATTTAGGTACGAGATTGAAATGGAGGCTTGCTACCTATCGAACCAGTGACCCAAGAAAAGAGAAGCGTCACACGGGGAACCATCGAAAGACTTAGGGTTTGCAGTGGCGTGGATCAATGGCACTGGATTGCGATTTAGGTCACCGGTGAGGATGCAATTTGGGGGCGCTAGGGCACTGCAGGGGCATGGTGCTGTGGGATTGCAGCCGGTGGTGCTGTTTGGCGGTGCTTGGCATGGAGGCTAGGGCACTAGCAGCGCTGAGGCATGGGTACACAGCGAAATCGACGGCTAGGGCAGAGGCGAGCTCGCGGTAGCTTAGGAGCTATGATGCGGTGGTGCGGGGAGGCACGCGAGCACGGTGGCGCATGGGAGCAACTGCGATGGGCAGGGAGCTATGGTGTGGGTGCGGCGAGCACTAGAGGCAGCGGCTATGGTGACATGGTAGTGCGAGGAAGATGGCAGATTAGGTTAACACACATGGTGATTTTCTTATAAGGTGCCCCCTGAATGGAATAGAGAAGGAAAAAGAAAAGAATCCGTATCCCACATGTTTTCTACTAACTGGACGCTCTGGTGGCAGCGACCGGACGCTACCACCCAGCGTCCGGTTGATTCCAGAGAGGTCCAAATCCTCTGGAATCATGACTGGACGCGTCCGGTGGACACCGACCGGACGCAGCCAAAGTGCGGCCACCTAGCCATGACGTTTTCATGATCGACCGAACGTTGAAGCTCCTTCTAACCGGACACTGGGAAAACACTGTTTTCAGCGTCTGGTCGCTCCTGCTCGGCAGCTGTTCACCTCCTGTGAACTGACCGGACACTGGACATTAGAGTCTGGTGCAGCATCCAGGTCACTTTTTCTTCAGCGAATCTTCAATATCCTTCGTGCTGCCTATTCCCAATCAAGTCCCCATTCCAATAAGATCCAAATAAACACCAATTGGGACTGATGTGAGTGACCTCTCTCAAACCCTCATATTTTTTCAAAAATATTTTGCCTTAGGCTATAAATCTTTTTAAGAACATAGGCAATAAGAGGGCAAATTTAGATAAACGACAAACAACAATCATGCATATGCAATGCAATACTTGAAAGTAAATCTAGTTGCTTGTCAAGTTTGATCCAAGGTTAAGCTTCTTCACATGCTTTTCAGCGGTTATCTTAACCATGTTAGACAAACCCTATATGCATTACCAAACATTAAACATGTTGTATATTACAATGTAATGCAAGGGACAACACAAGCTCATCTTTTTGTAAAGTTGCTAAAATCAAGCACATTGAGCTCATTCCGCAATCTACAAAATGTTGCCTCATCTAGCGGTTTAGTAAAGATATCTGCCAATTGATCCTCGGTTCTTACACCTTCTAATGATATATCATTTTTAGCAACAAGATCTCTAAGAAAGTGATGGCAGATATCTATGTGCTTGGTGTGAGAGTGTTGAACCAGATTATTTGCAAGTTTTACCGCACTTTCATTGTCGCACAAAAGAGGTACTTTTTCTAGAACTACACCATAGTCTAGCAAAGTTTGTTTCATATAAAGTATTTGTGCACAACAAGCACCCATGGCAATGTATTCCGCTTCGGCGGTGGACAAGGCCACACTATTTTGTTTCTTGGAGGACCAAGACACAAGTGATCTACCAAGCAAATGGCACCCTCCGAATATGCTTTTTCTATCAACTTTGCATCTGGCATAATTCGAATCGGAATAGCCAATTAATTCAAATCTAGCTCCTTTGGCATACCAAAGGCCAATGCTTGGTGTGTGCTTAAGATACATAAGGATTCTTTTTACGGCAATTAAATGTGATTCCTTAGGCTTAGCTTGAAATCTAGCACACATACACACACTAAACATGATGTCGGGCCTAGATGCGGTTAAATATAACAAGCTACCAATCATAGAGCAGTAGAGAGTTTGATCAACCGTGTTACCTCCCTAATCTAGGTCGAGATGTCCATTAGTTACCATTGGTGTCTTGATTGGCTTACATTCATCCATCTTGAATCTATTGAGAAGATCTTTTGTGTATTTCTCTTGAGAGATGAAGATCCCTTCTCTCATTTGCTTGACTTGAAAACCAAGAAAGAATGTAAGCTCTCCAATCATGGACATCTCGAACTCCTTCGACATCAATTCACCAAACTCTTTACAAGAATCTTCATTTGATGATCCAAAGATGATATTATCAACATACACTTGACAAATGTGAAAGTGCATCTAGCCCTTTAGTGGGTTTTGGTTGATTGAATGACAATGTGATTAAAGGACTAACCCATTTGCTAAGTGTGGACAGGTAATAGGTTATCTCACAGGTACTTAGTGAAAGCCAAAATAATGTGTTGTTGTATAAACAATCTAGTTCAAGCACAAGACAACAATGTAAATGAATTCATGTGAAGGCTTATTTATTGTGGGATTTCTATGTACTATGTGAAAACAAGCTCGTGATTATTAGTTAATGAGACATGAGGGATTGCATATGGAATGGTCTCATATTTGAAGCTTGCTAAACTAAAATGAAAAAGATAACAATACATATGAATGGATGTGGGGGGTACGACCCCGGATACCCACGGCAGGTCACATGGGCTATACCTCCAGGGGTGGTCCAGCCCGCAAGAAGGAGCCTTGCGGGGCACGATTCTGCTCGGCGACCCCCGCAAGGCACGGAGAGGATATCCTAAAGATGTTATGAGATCTAATAGGATATATACGATCCCATGTTTCTTGTAATCTGTTATTACTTTCCGGTTATCTCTCAGATCTAACCGACTTATAACCTTGCCCCCCAGTTAATTCATATATGCCTAGTTATGCTTAGCTATGCTTAGAACGATGAAAGTCGGGTGATTACCTGTCACCTGCAAGTTTTAAATGGATCTTTGGTTACTTACATTATCATATGATATGGAATTATGGAGTAATAAATCTAGACCGGGCGGACTCGGTGTGTGAGAGCCACAAGACATGGAGGTCTTGTGAGCGGGTTCTTTCCGCCTGTGTCGATTAAGGTCTGTCCAGTTGTTGAATTGCAAGAGGTGAGACTTTGTAGTACTAACCACATACTCCGGTAAGCCTTAACTTGGCTATTCTATTACGAGAATGGCTACTCACGCACTAGGAGTGGAGAGATGGCGGGAATAGCGTGTACCCATGTGGCAATGGGCTAGATTTGTGGAGTAGCTGTATTCTCGGGTGGCGCAGACCCATTCTTGTTTTAGAGGATCTGAGGGTAGGTTGGTATATGTAGGTCGAGGACCTGCATATGTCGTGTGGTCTAGAATTCCCAGCTAGATTTTAATCGGTTCGAATCGTCATTGCTCCTCAGGTTATGGAGACTCAACTCACTGTTCATCATTGTAGTAAATAAATGAAACTTGAGCTAATTTTTGAGGAAGAAGTTGATATGAAGTTCATGATCTCATTATGGATCATGGTAGATTCATATGCGGTTCTTGTGAAGTTTTAAATGTTGATATAAAGAATTTTGTTAAAGAGATTTTACGCAAAAGAACTTTGATTATTGCTAAAGCCATACCTTGAATCCCTAAGCCTGCATTCCTAAGTTTTATTAGTTTTTATTTCGGTTAAGTCTTGTTGAGTACTTTTGTACTCAAGGTTCGTTGATCCTTATTGCAGGTGAGGTTCATGAGCAGGTCTATTTTGGACCATGTTGCATGACTATTGTTCAGGTCGATGATGATAAGTAACTGTGTGACCCTTGGGCAGGGTACTTATATTGTGTGTTTGTATTATGTTACTAATGCCACTCCACTACTATGTTTTGTAATAATTATCGAACTTAGTTTGTAAGGTTTGAAACAACTGGTTTGTAAACTAAGTTATTGTAAGACTTCCGCTACTTTACTCTGATGTAGATATTTGAATAAATGTTGTAATACTGCAATGACTCTGTAATGGGATCCTGCTCGGAAATCATGGATGATTCGGGGTTTTCTTGAGGACACCCGACAGTCTTCTTAAGTTACCTAGAAACATATGCATAGTCATCAGAGGTTGTTGGATAGTGATAAGGTGCATGTGGATCCTATAATTTAGGAGGTTCTGCCACAATTGCCCAATCGATCTCCATTACCATGACCTAACTAAATTGCCTCTACAAAACACATGTTAGTCATAGTAATCGTGTATTGTCATTAATCACCGAAACCCAACTAGGGGCCTAGATTCTTTCAATCTCCCCCTTTTTGGTGATTGATGACAATACCACCTCGAGTATGTGAAAGAGATGAGGTTTTTAACATGCTTGGATCATATAAGCTTTTAGCAATAAGAACAAAGGTGTTAGTCAAGCTTATATGACCCAAGCCAACATGATGTACTCAAAAGATATGAAATAAGCATGAGTACAAGTAATAAAGCTCATTTGCATTGGAGTTAAAACACGGTAGCAAAAACAAATGAGCATAGCACAAGTGAAATGACATATAAATGATTCAAAAGTAGAGAGCACACATGTCATATATCACGATTACATAGATATCACTATCACATATATATAGTTCAATGCATGAAAGTAAACACATGATGAATGCATAATAGTGTATCACACATAAAAAAACTCCAAATGTAATAGATAAGCTAATATAATAACTAAGCTCCCCCTAAGACTAGCATACTCGAACCCTCTCCCCCTTTGGCGCCAAACACCAAAACCTAAGGGTTAGTCGGCGGGGCTACAGCGGATGAGCCGAGCGCTGAGGTACGAGGAGCGAGCTGGAACTGGTCACCATCATCATTTGACCCTGAGCTCTGAGCTGTCTGACCCTCTATAGCTGGTAGTGAAGCTAAAGCAGTCTAGGTCAGATCAGGAACTGGAGCTGCTGTAGGCTAAGCTGGTATGACTGAAGCAGCGGGCTCTGATGATGCCACTGACGAAGGGAGCGTCTCTTTAGTCCCCATAATTGGTGCAACAATAGAAGGACCTAGGACATGTAGATATGGAGGAGTGGCTACCCTGTCAACTCACTGAAGGAAGCACCAAGGCTCCTATACACTATGGTCTCGGGCTCTAGCAGCGATGATGTCTCAACCGATGTGAAGCCCGTACGAAACGGTGTGAACTACGGGGCTGGCACTGACATAGCAAACCACTAGGACACCTGCTCTGTAGGAGAAGCAAACTGTGCTAGTGGCTGTCCCTAACTCTGAAGCCCACTAGGCTGTAACACTAGAGTCATGGAAGTGGTGGCAGACTGACCAAGCTAGGGCGTAGGCTGTGGCGGTGGAGCCCTAATAGCTATCACTACATGCTACATAAATCCAAAAAGCTGCTGCTGCATGAGGAGCTACTGCTGATGCATGGCCTGCTACTACTGTTGTAGAGCCTATGTCTACTGCTGAATAACCAACTACTGCTACTGCTGGATCTGCTACTGTTGATGCTAGAACCCATCCTACTGAGTCTAGAACTGTGCAAATGTGGCAGCTGTCTCCTGAGCCTGGTGAATTTGATCCTGCCTCATCCGCTCAAGTATAGCAAGGAGAGTGGGTCTGTCTGTGGGGCTAGTGGCGCTGAACTAGAGCTGCCAGCCTCATGATCATGTCACTAAGGAGGCATCTGAGGAATGGGCTGGTAGTCATTATCAGAACTATCACTGGGGTCACTCACGACCAACCCCTCTTGCTGAGCAAGTTTCTCCTCCTCTGTAGCTGCAATGCCCCTGATAATATCATCCTGCTAGGCTATAGTCTATGGCACCTCAGGACAATGATGTAGCTGACTAGGTGCTATAGGTGTACTATGCCAAATCATCTATGTCATATTATAAGCAGGGAAACTCTATCGTCGCACCAATGTACTCAGCAAGCATCTCTGGCGGCCTCACTGTGACTGCTCTGTGGATAAGGAATGTGATCCAGTGAGCATAGGGTAGCTGCCTATGACCTCTGAAGCCCTCAGCTATAGTGTCCTCCATCTCTGATAGAAGAAGATCCCAAGTATCAAAGATGGTCTGCTACATTAGAGAGTTGATAAGCCACAACTATATGCGAGTCAAGCCCTCGCAATACCCCATCCTTAGTAGCAATGTCCTCCTCATGATAGTCTCAAGCACACAAGCAATAAGAGTAAGATCTCTAGGGTTCCTGTGCGACCCTTTGCTGAAGGGCTCGGTGAAGCAGTGGTGAACCAAGTCAGTAGGGGGCACCATACCACCATGTGGGCATCTGGGAGGCGCTATCTATCCATAGCAAACCTCATGCAATCTGATAGGCTGCTCCTGAAGTCTGAGTATCTCCCTAACCCTAGTGCTCATTAGCCAATAATCTCTACCTCTTGAATGCAAAGTGAATGAAGTTATGGTGCGAGTCAATAAAGAGAGAAGCATAGAACTAACGAACCCTAGATGGAACATATAATCTGGTCCGTCCAATCAAATCTGTTAGCCCTAGCAGATATGCAAGGTAGGGGCGAATGTGCTCTCCAGCTGCTACAACTATAGAATCAAAGTGGCACACCCTCTGAGATCTGAATACAGCACCACTGTTAAGGTATGCATTGTAGAAGTCCTCCTGGAGTGGTGTGTAGAAGCCCTCTGATGCTCTATCATCTCTCCTCAGGCGGAAACCACACCTCAAAGTCCACGAACCTTAGCTGCTGCACTTGCTTGGCCTGTGGCGGCCCTCAAGTCAAGATGGGTCACTAGAAAAGGACCCTTGTGGTCTGGGCGGTGGACGAGAACCCCTCCTGCTATGTATCTGCCCTTGGCGTGACTAGAGCATGAGTACAACTAGAGCGGCAAAGCTGTGGCTAAGGTGCCTGCTTTGTCTCCTCTGCCTGCTATCCCTCTTGACCCTCCTGAGTCTGCTCTACTAGTGGTGCCTACTGCTGTGACTCCCCCTAAGGCTGACCCTCATCAATAGCATGACATCGTCCACCAATCATGAGAGTCCCAGCTAGACCACCATGTAGGTGCTCAACCTCCTAAAGTGTAGCCCTCGCATCTGGTGAAAGCTGATCTATGATCCAGACTGCACTACGAGCACCTCCTCTCTCGGCATGCTCTGCGGCTGCTCTAGCTATCTCTGCATCTGGGTACTTGCGCTTCTTTGATGCAATCTTCTTCGTCGCCTTGCCTTTTGGATCTATAGGCAAGCGAGGCAGACACCTTGGATCCTCATCACCTAGACCACCTTTGATGTTCTTCACACGAGCCATCTAACAAGAGCTGCTGCCTCTGACAAAGAACAACTGTCGCTAATACTTTTGAGGCTTGGCCTCGATCCTTACTCACAAGCTTGGCCTCGAGTTGACTGACAACTGCAACCACTGATCTCAATGGCACTGGACTCACTGCATGATGGAATAGATAGGATATACGAATAAATACAATATATCTAATAAATACAAAACCCTAGGAAGCAAGCAATTTAGGTACGAGATTGAAATGGAGGCTTGCTACCTATCGAACCAGTGACCCAAGAAAAGAGAAGCGTCACACGGGGAACCATCGAAAGACTTAGGGTTTGCAGTGGCGTGGATCAATGGCACTGGATTGCGATTTAGGTCACCGGTGAGGATGCAATTTGGGGGCGCTAGGGCACTGCAGGGGCATGGTGCTGTGGGATTGCAGCCGGTGGTGCTGTTTGGCGGTGCTTGGCATGGAGGCTAGGGCACTAGCAGCGCTGAGGCATGGGTACACAGCGAAATCGACGGCTAGGGCAGAGGCGAGCTCGCGGTAGCTTAGGAGCTATGATGCGGTGGTGCGGGGAGGCACGCGAGCACGGTGGCGCATGGGAGCAACTGCGATGGGCAGGGAGCTATGGTGTGGGTGCGGCGAGCACTAGAGGCAGCGGCTATGGTGACATGGTAGTGCGAGGAAGATGGCAGATTAGGTTAACACACATGGTGATTTTCTTATAAGGTGCCCCCTGAATGGAATAGAGAAGGAAAAAGAAAAGAATCCGTATCCCACATGTTTTCTACTAACTGGACGCTCTGGTGGCAGCGACCGGACGCTACCACCCAGCGTCCGGTTGATTCCAGAGAGGTCCAAATCCTCTGGAATCATGACTGGACGCGTCCGGTGGACACCGACCGGACGCAGCCAAAGTGCGGCCACCTAGCCATGACGTTTTCATGATCGACCGAACGTTGAAGCTCCTTCTAACCGGACACTGGGAAAACACTGTTTTCAGCGTCTGGTCGCTCCTGCTCGGCAGCTGTTCACCTCCTGTGAACTGACCGGACACTGGACATTAGAGTCTGGTGCAGCATCCAGGTCACTTTTTCTTCAGCGAATCTTCAATATCCTTCGTGCTGCCTATTCCCAATCAAGTCCCCATTCCAATAAGATCCAAATAAACACCAATTGGGACTGATGTGAGTGACCTCTCTCAAACCCTCATATTTTTTCAAAAATATTTTGCCTTAGGCTATAAATCTTTTTAAGAACATAGGCAATAAGAGGGCAAATTTAGATAAACGACAAACAACAATCATGCATATGCAATGCAATACTTGAAAGTAAATCTAGTTGCTTGTCAAGTTTGATCCAAGGTTAAGCTTCTTCACATGCTTTTCAGCGGTTATCTTAACCATGTTAGACAAACCCTATATGCATTACCAAACATTAAACATGTTGTATATTACAATGTAATGCAAGGGACAACACAAGCTCATCTTTTTGTAAAGTTGCTAAAATCAAGCACATTGAGCTCATTCCGCAATCTACAAAATGTTGCCTCATCTAGCGGTTTAGTAAAGATATCTGCCAATTGATCCTCGGTTCTTACACCTTCTAATGATATATCATTTTTAGCAACAAGATCTCTAAGAAAGTGATGGCAGATATCTATGTGCTTGGTGTGAGAGTGTTGAACCAGATTATTTGCAAGTTTTACCGCACTTTCATTGTCGCACAAAAGAGGTACTTTTTCTAGAACTACACCATAGTCTAGCAAAGTTTGTTTCATATAAAGTATTTGTGCACAACAAGCACCCATGGCAATGTATTCCGCTTCGGCGGTGGACAAGGCCACACTATTTTGTTTCTTGGAGGACCAAGACACAAGTGATCTACCAAGCAAATGGCACCCTCCGAATATGCTTTTTCTATCAACTTTGCATCTGGCATAATTCGAATCGGAATAGCCAATTAATTCAAATCTAGCTCCTTTGGCATACCAAAGGCCAATGCTTGGTGTGTGCTTAAGATACATAAGGATTCTTTTTACGGCAATTAAATGTGATTCCTTAGGCTTAGCTTGAAATCTAGCACACATACACACACTAAACATGATGTCGGGCCTAGATGCGGTTAAATATAACAAGCTACCAATCATAGAGCAGTAGAGAGTTTGATCAACCGTGTTACCTCCCTAATCTAGGTCGAGATGTCCATTAGTTACCATTGGTGTCTTGATTGGCTTACATTCATCCATCTTGAATCTATTGAGAAGATCTTTTGTGTATTTCTCTTGAGAGATGAAGATCCCTTCTCTCATTTGCTTGACTTGAAAACCAAGAAAGAATGTAAGCTCTCCAATCATGGACATCTCGAACTCCTTCGACATCAATTCACCAAACTCTTTACAAGAATCTTCATTTGATGATCCAAAGATGATATTATCAACATACACTTGACAAATGTGAAAGTGCATCTAGCCCTTTAGTGGGTTTTGGTTGATTGAATGACAATGTGATTAAAGGACTAACCCATTTGCTAAGTGTGGACAGGTAATAGGTTATCTCACAGGTACTTAGTGAAAGCCAAAATAATGTGTTGTTGTATAAACAATCTAGTTCAAGCACAAGACAACAATGTAAATGAATTCATGTGAAGGCTTATTTATTGTGGGATTTCTATGTACTATGTGAAAACAAGCTCGTGATTATTAGTTAATGAGACATGAGGGATTGCATATGGAATGGTCTCATATTTGAAGCTTGCTAAACTAAAATGAAAAAGATAACAATACATATGAATGGATGTGGGGGGTACGACCCCGGATACCCACGGCAGGTCACATGGGCTATACCTCCAGGGGTGGTCCAGCCCGCAAGAAGGAGCCTTGCGGGGCACGATTCTGCTCGGCGACCCCCGCAAGGCACGGAGAGGATATCCTAAAGATGTTATGAGATCTAATAGGATATATACGATCCCATGTTTCTTGTAATCTGTTATTACTTTCCGGTTATCTCTCAGATCTAACCGACTTATAACCTTGCCCCCCAGACTATATAAGGCAGGCAGGGACCCCCTACGAATTCACGGCAAATCATACGATAGCTAATGCAAACCAACAGACCATAGGAGTAAGGTATTACGTCGTACCGACAGCCTAAACCTGTATAACTCGTGTGTCTCTGTTGTCTTCTTGTTCTCGATTACACGCTCCTCTACCGATCAATCTACCATCACGGGGTTCCCCTCGGTGGACTACCGATGATATTCCATCGACAGTTGGCATGCCAGGTAGGGGTGTGTGTGCTGTTTCCTTGCCGAACAAGATGGTTTTTTCTGTAGGCTCTTCGTCCCTCCCGCAGTCCGGCCAGATCTTCACGGTCGGATCCATCACGTGGGTCATCAACGTCGACGGAGTTGGAGAGCTTCTCGAGCCGATGTAGATCGGCTCTACACCGACCACCCTCGCATCCGCAACTGCAGATCCAATCTCGGAACCACTTCCGAGGTTGACTCCATCAGCCACCCACCACTCGCTTCCCTGCTACCAGAGGAGGCATGTCAACAACGACGATCTGATCGAATCTAGGCCTGAAACTCGCCGATTGCCTCTCCATTGCTGAGTCGGCTCTGGACACCCTTGTTCAGCACCGAGCGCCCTCCGATCCTGATCTGTCAACGATCAATGCTCAGCAGACTCCAGGGCCCGCCGCCCTGCCTTTCGGGCTCGCCAACACCGCAACTACATATCAGGACGCCTAGAGGGGCAAATTCGCCGACTAGCTCGCTGACCAATTTCCACCAACTGTCAACATGCTGCACGCCGGCCGGGATCTTGGAGCATCCCTCCAAACTATCCTCGAGGAAAATCCGGACTCCGAATCTCAAGGATCCACCGAGCCCCTCGCCGAGACCTTCACCAGGCAACCTCCTCTCCTGCTTTTTCGGGGTGGCGTGATTTTCAATGTCAGTATCGATAGCCCCCCTCAGAACGGTGAAACAGATGAGGAACACGCCGCCCGTGAAAACAGGAATGCCAACCGCGCGCAACAGCGTGATAACGAATGTGCCATCGCGATGGCTGAGGCCGCTCGTGATAACCAGATCGATTCATAAGGAAGGCCCCTTCATCGCAACCTCAACGAAGAATTCCTCCACATTGACGGCCACGACGTTTTCAAGACTTCGAGCGCTAATTTGGCCGTGGCCGCCAACGAACTCGCTCACCTCCCGTAGATGCCCGAGCTCGCCAAGGTCACCGCCATGCTTAAAGCGGCACACTGTCAAGTTAACGAGATCCGAGAAGTTCAGAGACCTTCGTGCTCCACAAGCGCGATCCACCAATTAGTTGATCCTAGATCCAATCGCCGCCCCAGTCAAAGTCGCTTCGCCAACCAGTCACCACCTCCCCAGGGGGGAGTTGGAGGCCACCGTGCCGAGCATCATTGTCAGCATGACCAAGAGGTCGAACAGGACGCCCGAGTGCACCTCAGCAATCTTTGGGATGCACGACGGCGTATCGACCAATGACGTTTCGGGTGCCGTGAAGATGAAGTATGACGTCGCCAGGAGTATGAGCAGGAATACGGCAACCTAGACGTAGCTCTAGAGCCGATCGTCACTGGCAACATTGCTGATGTTGGTCCTGACAGCCTGGAAGGGCCCCCTGCATTCACCAGGGCACTCCGAACGCTCCAGTGGCCTCGTGGTTTCAAAATCACTGGAGTCGAGTCCTATGAAGGAAGGATGAACCCAACTCAGTGGCTGTAGGCTTACGCCACCACCGTCCGAGCTGCCGGGGGAGACACCAACGTCATGGCAAACTATCTCCCTATCATGCTCATGCCAGCCGCCATGAGCTGGTTCACAAGCCTCGCCCCGGACTCCATTGACTCTTGGGAAGATTTGAAGAGAGTCTTCACCGACAACTACATGGCCACATGTAGGCAGGCCGGGCACCAAGCACGACCTCAACCTCTAGGCAGCATCCTATTCACCCCCCCTCTAGGCTGCATCCTAGGTCCTTTCAATTGGTATCGGAGCGAGGTTCTCACCTAAAGCTTCACCACCGTGAGAAAAGGATGTCGACACCTATCGAGTTGGAGCCGGTGCTTCTCTAAAATAATGGTTCAAACTTTCTAACTTGGTCAATACATGTACTCAATACTTTTAGAGACATTAGTCCTCTTGTTGAGCATATTGTGGATGCAAGCATACCTCTTCCTATAGTTGATTGGAGCAACTACAAAAATTTGTCAAAAGAAGAAGAGATATGCGTGCAACTCAATGCTCAAGCTATTAATATTATTTTGAGTACATTGAGTGTAGAGGTTCAAGATGAGGCAATCTTCAATGGACAACCACCTTCGGAGAGTGCTCATCTCATTTGGACTAGACTTTTTGATTTATATGGAAAATCCAAATGTGATGATGCATTTGAGATCGAGTCAATGGAAAGTATGTCCATTGTGTCTTCATGCAGCAAAGAAGCCTCACAAGACCTCAAGAGTGCCAAGCCGAAGCAAGAAGTGCAAGCAGCGCATGACCTATTGTCTGCCTGCATGTACCAGACGTGTCCGGTATGGCCGAGGCAGCAGACCAGCAAGCAGCTATTTACAACGATGCTCAAGCCCAGTGGCAACCAAGTGAAGAGTCAACCTCAGTATCTCATGATACTCATCACTTGTGTCTCATGGCACAGAAAAGTAAGAAAAAGAATAACAAGAAAGTTCAAGAAAAGGAGAAAGCACAAGTAGATGATCAATATAACAGTGATGTTGAAGTTGAAGACAACTACAACCTTGATCATCTCAACCGCAAAGACAAGTTCATCATCATGAAGATAGTTGAAAAGAATGATGAGCTTGAAGAAGAGATAGAAAAACAAGAGCAATCGCTTCAAAATCAAGAAAAGTTTCTCATCTCCAAATTGCAAGAGCTAAAGGCAATAAATGAGAGGTATGAAAAATTGTCAATTGAGCATGCTTTAGTTACTAACTCCTCTTCTAGTGTTTCACAACTAGAGAAAGAAAACTTCGAGCTCAAGGCAAGGCTAGATGAACTATCAAGCAAGTATAATGTGCTATAAGCAAATTTTGCTCATCTAAAGTGCTCTCATGAGGAAGTAGTAGAATCAAGCATCATGCTTGAGGTGGCTCATGAGGTTGTGATTACATCGGTAAAATTTTGTCAACCTCTCACACATCCGCTCACTAGTACACCATCTCAATTAAATATTTCTTGTACTAATGAGTGTGCTTCTCAAGCAAGCCAATCTTCGATTGAGCTAAATCTTATAGAAAACATAGAGCTCAAAGAAGAAGTGCAAAGATTAAAGAAAGATGTGATTCGGTTGAAGGGTAAGGAGAAAGCACAACCTTCTCAAGATAACCTGTGATAACACTGGTGAAGAAGCTTGAGAAGAGTTCAAACCTTGCTTCCTCCAAAGCCCAACAAAAGAAACACATCTCAAGCAAGGCCAACACAACCAAGAGCAAGAAACAGGGAAAAAGGATGTGCTATGGTTGTGGATTGTATGGACATGAGTGGGCTATGTGTCCACACAAGAGTTGGGCCAACAAGATTGAAGCCGCCAATAAAAAGGCTTCTACCAAGGAGGCCAATCAAATGAAGAGTCATGGACAAAGTGCTTGTCTCATGAGCAAGAAATTGAGGCATCCTACCAAGAAATGTCCAATGTACAAAGAGGCAAGAAAGGAAGCCCAAGTTGCAACTAGAAGATGCTATGGGTGCAATGAGATGGGCCACAAGGTTGATAGATGTCCATACAAGCAAAGCAAGCATAGAGCAAACAAAGGCCGCATATGCTATGCTTGTAAAAGAAAAGGGCATCTAAGCTATGAATGCCCAAATGGTAAAACTCCTAAGCCAAACACATTTGTTTATAATGATATGCTTAGGAAGACCACAAATGGAGTTAGCACTAGTAAGGTGATGTGTTCACCACAAACTAGTGCTAAAGCCATTTGGGTGCCTAAGTACTTGTTGACTAACTCAAAAGGACCCAACAAGAGTTGGGTACCAAAGTGTGCTTAGGTTAATGATGTAGGTACTTGGTGATGAGATGAAAGTCTCTGGGTGGTTGAGCAAGCAATTTGACAATATTCACTCAATCTATCAACTAATTCTTATCATAATCTCTTATATGATTGACCCGAAGATAATTCAATGAACATATCATATATTTCATCCTCACCATTGGTAACAAGTACCTAAACCTTTTAGGATAGTCACTTTGTTCGTTTCATGTTCTATAATTCACAAATAGGTACATTTGTGAAATAATGAAAGTGGCTAATTATATTCAATTAAAAAGAATTTTACTTTGCCATATGATGCTTTTAACGGCTCTCTAGTAAACCAATTCATTTGTTGAGATGCAAGTTTAAAATAAATACTAGAGCTAAACGAAGAATTACAAGTAGTGAATTAATTGGTTCTATCTTGAACATATCGGACGTGTCCTGGTATTACCTATCAGACGTGTCTGGTATGGCCTAGGAACAGAAAGTCAGTTTTTCTGTTCTGTGTATTCTGGACGTGTCCGGTATACCTACCGGACGTGTCCTGGTATTATAGGAACCAGAACACTAATTGGATTGCAACTGAGTTTTTGATTCATATATTTTCATATATCACTAATTTACTAAGAAGCTTGTGATTTATTAAATCTAAGTGGATTGTGAGCATCTCCCGAACTTAATTTTAAATATGGCAATTTTATTTGATTTATGGTCAAAATAGAAAATTGACTCCCAAATTCTTAAAAGGGTAAAGTGCTTATTGAAAGTCATTCAAATTACTTGAAGCACTTATTTAGGGGGAGCTAAATTTCTATTTTGCACCATTGTGAACTAACAAATTTATCTAGCATTCTCTGTAGTTCTTTGGATGAAAATGTATCTAGCATGATTATTTGGCCATTGAGGTCAACATAAAGATCATCATGCTATTTATCCTCTTAGTGGTATTCTTGTGGGCTCAAGGCAAAGGTATGTGTTTACATACATACATTGTAAGTGCATCTAAGGCCCTTTGTTTGTTAGAATGTGCATTTGTGTGACATAGGAGAGATGTCTTTCAAAACCACTAACTAGCATGAGTAGGAAGTGTGAATTTGAAAAATTATTTGAATCTTGGTCTTTGTGACCTAGCCTTGTCATGTGATGATTATAGCTCTCCTTGATTGTTTGATTGACTAATCACACATGATATGGCTTTCTTGAGTCCACAATCTACTATCTCTCTCTCTCTCAAGTAAGCGAAATCTTGTATATGCCAAATATTTGGAAAAAGAGAAATTCTTTTGCGGCATTGGATAAGGAAAGTGACTGATACTCATCTTGGATCAAGATTATATACCTTTTGGACTAAGAAATAACAAAAAAGGGATTGGAAGAGAGAAAACACATTTTGGAATAAATTGGGCCAGCCTGTGTATACCGGACGTGTCCGGTATGAGCAGGACTATAAAAACAGGGCGTACCCCTTCGGCCCAGACTTGTCTGTCTCATTCCAACCAACCAGCCTGACGCCCTTCTTCCCACCTAGGGCAACCGAGGATTTCACCAAGGAAAAGAGAGAGAGGGGGATTGCATTGGAGAAGGCTTGGATCAAGGATTGAAGGCCCGTGGATTTGAATTTCACATCGCTCTCTCTTCTCTCCTCTCAAGGTACCCTAATCACTGGACCTCATTCGATCTACATGGTCAATGCATAATTTTGAAATTCCTTTGGTCTATGTGCTTGCATTGGTGATGTAGAAGCAATGCCCAAAGTTTGGTGTTAATCCGTGTTGGTTTGAATCAAGGAACCCTGGTTAGGGTTGCTGGTCAGCCCATACCGGACAGTGTCCTGGTATGGCCTAGTAGAGCAGGCTCTCTGCTTCCTTTGATTCAATGCTATCCTAGAATTGTATATTAGGCATAGTTTCTTCTATATCTATGTTTTACAAACCTTGTGACAATGGTGTGTCAAGGTGATTATAAAATCTTGGATAAAAGAATCTATGTCTAATTACAATTCAAGAATAAGCTATGGGCATGTATCTAAAATTCTATGAAAATCTTTGGATACAGGACAACAGCCATGAGTGGATGACAGGAGCCGAGGTCCAAGCACAGGCATGATCCAACACTTGAGAAGTACAAGAAGGCGAGATAGGATATGCATCCTGGATTCAAGCCAACCAGCAGGAGGTCTACCAGGGCTACCTCTAGTGCAGCAGCTCAGCATGTAGAGGGGTCTGGGAGCTCTTCTTCTGACACAGACACTGATGAGTTCAGAGTGGAGTCTAGAGAAGAAAGAAAGAGGAAGAGCACTGATAGAGGATCAGATGGTGATAGCTCAGAGAGGAGCAGGAGATTGAGGAGGAGGAGTCAGTTCCACCAGCTTAGCACCAGCCTGGTCAGGGGATGCATTATGGTCTTCTTGAGACACGTCTGTCCAATGTGCCCTCCTATGTTCCCAGGGTTGACTACAGGGGAAAGGGTATGACCAGGAGAGCCAGAGATGAGCGAAGGATTGATCCAAGAGGTTTAGCTAAGGTTTAGTACGATCACCGCTTCTAGACAGCCTTTCACCTAGATTTCTACTCTAGTGTGATTCTCACCAGGAACCCAGTGATTGCCAAGTCTCAGTGGATTAACTAGCAATATATTAGAGAGTTGCAGAAGGCCTCAGTTGATCATGCCATTGCCATCTGCCAGAGCATAGGAGTTTATGAGATCATGGAGTTCCAGCATGACTAGAACACAGAGGTAGTAGCTCAGTTCTATGCTACTCTATTTGTTGAGGAGGATGAGTGGCGGATGCACTAGATGCTTGAGGGCCAGTGGCACAGTGTTGACTATGATGTTTTTGCCGCCCACCTTGGCTTCTCATAGGATGATCTCCAGAGGGATAGGATCCACACTGAGCAGGTGTTACCTCCTGAGCAGCTTGCATATATGTATCCTCCTGGTGGTGAGAGAGGAGCTATGGGGAAGGTTCTAGGTCTTCACCCTACCTACAGATACCTAGACAGGATGTTCAGGAAGACTATTAACTACAAGGGTGGAGACAAGGGCAACATTGCAGATTATTCTAGGAACCTACTCCATAGGATGGCACCTAATGCTCGGCCTTTCAGCATGTTTGACTTTATTTGGTCTGAGATTAGGAGTGTTGGAGAGAGGCCCCTCAAGGGCTGTGGTTTTGCTCCTTATATCATGCATATGATTGAGCAGGTGACAGGGCACATGTTCGAGTATGATAAGATTCACAAGGCCCTGAAGATTGTTGCAGATCTACCTGAGACAGGGTTACCTCCAACAGGACCAGGAGGAGGAGCAGTAGCACCAGAGGCAGATGCACCTAGGAGTGGTGCACCAGCAGGAGCTTCACCTTCACCACGTGCCCCTTCACATTCTACTTCACGTTGTGGTAGTCCTCCCTCACCTATCCATAGGCTTTTTCAGCTCCATATTTGGGATGTGCTGTGACATCCAGACCAGGCAGCAGAAGGAGAGGGAGCCTAGGAGGAACGATACTCGAACCTTGAAGCAAATTGCTTCTAGGATTGAGCTTGATCCTCCTAGGTCTCCTCTATTAGATGAGGCAGCTAGTGAGCCGGAGACTAAGGAGCAGCAGCAGGCCAGATATGACAGAGAGTATGTTGAGTTCATACAGCGACAGCAGCAGCAGCAGGCACCTGAGCACCCTGACACTCTACCACTTTAGGCTCGTGTGCCTACTCACTCTCAGCCATGTCCCAGCACTGTAGATGACTATGCCATAGATTAGTGGAGTGACCTGATAGGTGGTGGCAGCTTCTATGGGTCTGGTGGCTATGACCCATCTGGTGCGGGTGGATCTCGTCTAGCCGGTGTTGCACGCTCAGATGACGAGGATGCTGGTGATGATGAGGATGAGTGATCTTGGCCTTTAGTGATAGCTTGTAGCCCCTTTGTCCTTAGTATGTCTTTGTTGGACCTTTGTGGTGATAGATGACAAAGGGGGAGAGAGACTGATTAAAGCTTCAGGATAGTTTTATTTACTTATCTTTGTACCAGAAGATATGTACTGCAGGCTGTAGTTTGTTTTTGAGCTTCATTGATGTATCATGTGAGAGATGAGACTTATGCTTTATCTATGTATCTCTTGAGACATGATCTTTATTTTATATATCAGTGGCTTCTAGACTTGAGAAAATTTGTAATGAGTGCTATGTGTGAATTACATGTGTTATATTTATTTTTATAAGGACTATGCATGCTAGAATGAAAATATTTGATGTGATGCATTTATATTTATTCTTGTGTGATATATCTTGTCATATGCATCACGGTTTCGCTTTGTCACACACACATGCACCCTACTGGATGCAATGATTTAGGGGGAGTCTCCTATATGTTTTAATATGTGCAATTGACATTTGAGGTCATTTTGTGAATTCTACTCATAAGCACATATCAAGGGGGAGCCTCTCATTAAATCATTGAACCCAAAAGCTTAAATGTTTATATCCTTGTGTAAGCTTTAATCAAGTTGTCATCAATCACCAAAAAGGGGGAGATTGAAAGTGCATCTAGCCCTTTAGTGGGTTTTGGTTGATTGAATGACAACATGATTAAAGGACTAACCCATTTGCTAAGTGTGGACAGGTAATAGGTTATCTCACAGGTACTTAGTGAAAGCCAAAATAATGTGTTGTTGTATAAATAATCTAGTTCAAGCACAAGACAACAATGCAAATGGAATTCATGTGAAGGCTTATTTATTGTGGGATTTCCATGTACTATGTGAAAGCAAGCTCAGTGATTATTAGTTAATGAGACATGAGGGATTGCATATGGAATGGTCTCATATTTGAAGCTTGCTAAACTAAAATGAAAAAGATAACAATACATATGAATGGAATGATTCAACAACAAGATGTGACTTGATGGCTTGAGATGGTGAAGATAGCAAGGAAAGGCTTCGAGGTACTAAGCAAGGGTGAAGGGCAAGCGACGGCTTGGCGACCGAAGAACCTAGCTAGGGTGAAGAAGAAAGTACTTGCATTTAGTTGAGGTACTAATCAAGCTAAGATGGTCATATTGATGTGAAGAATCAAATCTATAATGAAGTATTTGATGGAAGTGACTTGATACATTTGGGATTATTCAAATTTGATGAATGGAATCAAGTCACATGCTCAAGATGGCTATGCTCAAGTGAAAAGATCAACATCAACTTGTTAGCACCCTTGCTTGATGAAGATTGGAAGGGACGGCATCAATTCAAAAGAAATCAACTCAAGTGGTATAAATTCATTTTTCCTTTGATCTTGAGTTTAATAGGTATGCCGTACTATTAAGAGGGATGCATCATATTGATAGATAATGTTTCATAAGTGCTCATGCCAACCCATGTGAGTTTTGAGTATTTGAGCGACAAAAAGAGCTAACTGATTTCTTGCTGGTCTGGCAATACCGGACGTGTCCGGTGTTCACATCGGACGTGTCCAGTATTCGTCCAGCAGCTGTAAAATTGTTGTTCTCGGGTTGGTTCGTCGAGAGTTCCGACGTAGGTCGGGAGTTCCGACGGTCGGGAGTCCCAGCATGGGTCGGGAGTTCCGACGTCTCGCACTTCAACTAACTTGGAGGGTTCACTATCCTGGTCATACCAGACATGTCTGATATCCAGGATGACCAGAAGCTAACGGCTAGTTTTCAAAAGCCATGTGGGTCAAGAGTTCTGACGTAAGTCAGGAGTTCCGACATGCGTCGGAAGTTCCGACACCTCACTAACCTTGACTCAGTTACATGTTTTTCAAATATGCTGAGGGTCGGGAGTTCCGACGTGAGTCAGGAGTTCCGACGGTCGGGAGTCCTGGTATTCATCGGGAGTTCCGACGCCTCACAACATCACTGTAACTTAGTTACCGTTGGCACCATATGAGTCATATCGGACGTGTCCGGTATGCATACCGGACGTGTCCGGTATTGCAACGGCTATAAAATGGCTAGTTTTCCAAGGGGGCTATAAATACCCCCAAGCCTCCACCTTTGGAGGCTGCTGATTCTACTGACATAGACACACGTTTTTGAGCCTTGCCAACTCTCCAAAACCCTCTCTAAGTGAGTGTGTGATCCAAATTGCAAAATCAGTTTGTGGGTTGAGAGAGAATTTGAAAAAGAGAGCAAGCCACCACTTGAGCACTTGTGCATATTGTCAATCTCGTGATTCGCATTTGTTACTCTTGGACTCTTCAGTCCTAGATGGCTAGGCAGTCGCCGGAGAGCAACCGAGAGATTGTGGTTGCTTCGGAAAGTTTGTAACGGTCGATTCCACCACCTTAGAATCATTTAGTGGAAGGAGGAAAAGGAGTTGGAAAAGACTTCCGGCTAGAGTGACCTTCGTGGTACCCTCTAGGGCTGACCTTTGCTGGGTCAGCCCACAGCCCCCTCAACTGGAGAGTAGGACTCGAACGAGTCCGAAACTTCGATAAAAACAAATATCGTGTCTCAAGTTGCATTTCATTCGATATTTGTGTTGCTCTAGCTCTTGTGCAGGTTCTCTGTGTTTACTTATATCTCTAGTAGGTACCTGTAGTTTGGTTTCAAAGATAGAAATTCGAAAGGAGCAAGTTTGGGGCTGTTCTACAGAAACCGTGCATACCGGACATGTCCGGTATTCATACCGGACACGTCCGGTATTAGAGCTCTGTGCTAAAAATATTTACCTTTAGTTCTAACTTTTTGTTGTAGGGTTCATAGCTTCTAGATACATTATTTATACCTTGTATACTCTGTGGCCAACTTGAGAGGGGTGGTATTACTCTTATTTGGAGTTTCCAATTTGGAAACTCCCTTTACTAATTATTTCCGCATTTAAAGGTGTTAATTTTCATAAATGCCTATTCACCCCCCCCTCTAGGCGGCATCCTAGGTCCTTTCAAAATGAAGATATGCCCATCAAGTTTCTTAGTGAATAGTGTGGTGTTGACCTTCCCAATGATGAAGCCCTTCTCAATGAGGAAGTCCCGAAGGCGCTCATACCAAGCTCTTAGGGCTTGCTTAATCCCATATAATGCCTTGGACAACCTATAAATATGATTAGGATATCTAGGGTCTTCAAACCTAGGAGGTTGATCAACATAGACTAGTTCATTAATAAAGCCACTTAAAAATGCACTTTTCACATCCATTTGATATAATTTCATTTCATGATGTGATGCATATGCAAGGAGGATACGAATGGCTTCTAATCTTGCAACCGGTGCAAAGGTCTCTCCAAAATCCAAACCTTCAACTTGAGAGAACCCCTTTGCAACTAGTCTTGCCTTGTTCCTCACAACAACACCTTGATCATCTTGCTTGTTTTGGAACACCCATTTTGTTCCAATGACTCTTGCACCTTTTGGCCGCTCTTCAAGAGTCCACACTTCATTGCAGGTGAAGTTGTTCAACTCTTCATGCATGGCATTTATCCAATCTGGATCTTGAAGAGCTTCTTCAACCTTAGTAGGCTCAAAACAAGAGACAAAAGAGTGATGAGCAATAAATGAAGCAAGTTTTTGTGAACGAGTCATTACACCCTTTGATGGACTCCCTATGATGAGATCTTGTGGATGATCTTGTAGTAGAGGTGTATTTCTTCTATTGACCACTTAAGGAGGAGGTTGTGGAGCATCAACATCTTGTGCTTGTACCACCATTTGCTCATGGGAGACATGAGTGTCTTCATTTTCTACTCTCCCATCTTTTTCACCATCTTGTGGTACACTTGATGAAGAGGGTGGATCAATCACTTGTACATCATCTTCATCATATTTAGGCTTGATGTCTCCAACTGGAATGTTCTTCATAGCCTCCCTCAATGGTTCATCACCTACATCATCAAGATTCTCATGTGCTCCTTGGGAGCCGTTAGATTCATCAAATTCCACATCATATGTTTCTTCAACCAAGCTGGTGGCATGATTAAATACTCTATATGCTTTGGACTTTGATGAGTAACCAACAAGAAAACTAATATCACAACATCTTTGGAACTTCCCTAGGTGTTGCTGCTTCTTGTAGATGTAGCATTTGTAACCAAACACCCTAAAGAAGGAGACGCCTAGCTTCTTCCTATTGAGCAACTCATAAGGTGTCTTGCCAAGGAACTTTTGAAGGAATAGGCGATTGGATGCATAGCATGCGGTGTTGATTGCTTCTACTCATAGAGCTTTGGGGGTGTTGTACTCATCAAGCATTGTTCTTGCAAGAGTGATCAATGTCTGGTTCTTTCTCTCAACTACACCATTTTGTTGAGGAGTATATGTTGCAGGAGATCTCATGTTTGATTCTAACTTCATCACAATAGGCTTCTATGTTTGTGTTGTAAAATTCCTTCTCATTGTCACTTCTAATCTTCTTGAGCTTCACGTCAAATTCATTTTGAGCTCTCTTGGCAAACTTCTTGAAGCAAGATGCAACTTCGGATTTGTCATGATGGAAGAATACCCATCTATACCTTGAATAATCATCAACAATCATAAGACAATAAAGATTTCCTCCCAAACTCTTGTATGTTGTTGGTCCAAATAAATCCATGTGAAGGAGTTCTAGCACTCTTGTGGTTGACATGAAAGCTTTGGTTGGATGAGTATTTGCAACTTGCTTGCCGGCTTGACATGCACTACAAAGCTTGTCCTTCTCAAACTTTGCATCCTTCAACCCTCTCACCAAATCATTCTTCATTAGCTTCTTGAGTGAGCTCATCCCAACATGAGCAAGTCTTCTATGCCATAGCCACCCAAGTGTTGTTTTGGTGAATAGGCAAGTCTTCAAGTTTGCATCTTCGGAGGTGAAGTCCACTAGATATAGGTTGTTGTATCTAAATCCTTTGAATATCACTTGATCATCATCCTTCTTAGATACAACAACTTCCTTCTCAGTAAACAAGCATTGAAAGCTAAGATCACACAATTGTCCAACGGATAGCAAGTTGAAGCTCAATGAAGCAACATATAGCACATTTAAGATAGAATGATCATTTGATATTGCCACTTTGCCCAATCCTTTAACCTTGCCCTTTGAATTGTCCCCAAATGTGATTCTTTCTTGTCCATCTACTTCATCTAGTGAGGTGAACATACGAGGATCACCGGTCATATGTTGTGTGCAACCACTATTAATAACCCAATAACTTCCACCGGTCTTGTAGTTCACCTACACATAAGAGATCAAGCTTTAGGAACCCAAACTTGTTGAGGGCCCTTCACCTTCTCAACAAGTGACTTTGCAACCCAAATTTTCTTAGGCCTATTCTTATTGGAAGGTCCTAAGAACATCACTTTCATCTTTCCACTAGAATCCTTTATAAGCATGTAGTGAGCATTGAAGGCAAAGGGTCTAGCATGCTTGGGCAAGGGTTGTGGTGGTAGAGTTTGGCACTCAAAAGCAAAGTGGCCTTCTTGTCCACACTCAAAGCATCTCTTTGGCTTTGGCTTTAGCTTTGATTGTTGTTGTTGAGCTTGAGCCTTCTTCTTCTCTTGATTTGCCATGTACCCAATGCCACTTCTATCCATCTTCATGACGGTGTTCATTAGGAGCTCACTTTGAAGATACTTGCCTCTAGTGAACTTGCTCAATCCAATCTTAAGATGCTCTTTTTCCTAACTTGAGCTTCTTGTTCTCTTCCTTGAGTGCATCACTACTTTTATCTTCCTTGAGTGCAACATTGTTTCTCTCTTCCTTGAGTTTCTTGTTTTCTTCTTTTAGCTTCTCATTCTCAAGAATCAAGTCACCATCATTATCAAGAGTTTCTAGCACAATGGTGTTGTGGATTTTGAACTCTTCAAACTCTTTCTTGTGCTTTTCATTGTCATGCTTGAGCTTGACATACTCATCATAGTCATTGCACTCAACCACTTGCTTGCCTTTGCTACTAGATCCTTGCTCAATGCTCTCATCAATTGAATCATCACATGATGTAGCTATATCAATCTTAACAACATCGTTAGTAGCATCATGTGGCTCATTGGGTAAAAATTCTTGAGCAATAACAAGATTGTCATGATTAATCTTGAGAGTAGTGTATTCATCTTTTAGCTTTTTATGGCTAGTGATGAGCTATTTGTGCACCCACTCAAGTTTATCATGTTTATCTTTAAGCTCTTTCTTAGAAGATTTTAGCTCCTTAAGTTTGGATGACATAGCATCATTTGCTTCTCTAAGCTCAACACTAGCCTTTTCGGCTATGTCACATTTAGCTAAGAGAGAATCATTCTTAATCTCAAGCTTTTCATTTTTAGCTCTAGTCTTTATAATGATCTTAGTGTATTTCTTTAGCAATTTAGCAAGATCATCATAAGTAGGTGACTCATATTCATCATCATCGCTATCACTATCACTATCATCATTATGAGCATGATCATCACCACTACTATCATCATCATGTGATACCTTTCGTTCACCTTTGGCCATAAGGCATAGGTGTGTAGAGGATGATGGCGGTGGTGGCAGTGAAGATGATGAAGAATCAATAACAATAGAGGCCACCTTCTCAGTCATCACTATCATCATCGGATGATCCACTAGATGAATCAATGTCCATGAGCCAATCACCGACGATGTAAGCCTTTCCACTTTTCTTCTTCTTGTGGAAGTCCTTCTTCTTGCCATCTCTCTTCTTGTATGGCTTGTTCTTTTTCTTCTCATCTTCATCTTCATTGCTTGAGTCATCTTTCTTGCCCTTGTTCTTGTTCTTGAACTTGTCTTTCTTGGGCTTTGTGCATTGGTGATCTAGATGACCAAGTTCTCCACAATTGTAGCAATCCATCTCAGAGATTGGCTTCCTTCTAGAGCTTGTGAAGAACTTCTTCTTCTGGCCATGAAACTTGATGCCACTCTTGTTGAGCTTCTTTAGCATCTTGGTGGTTTTCTTCACCATGAGAGCAAGGCTTTCATCATCAACTTCATCATCACTTGAGCTCTCATACTCAAACCTTGCTTTGCCCTTCTCTTGGCTAGCTTTGAATGCTAAGTCTTTTTCTTTCTTCTTTATAGAGGATGAGCCATCTTGAGGTGTAATGTGCATGTACATCTCATGAGCATTGATCTTTCCTAAGATTTGTGTCAGTGTAGCGGTGGAAAGATTGCCTTGATGTAGCACTGGTCACAATATGCCCATATTTGTCAATAGGGAGGACACTCAAGATCTTTCTTACAACATCGGATGGTTGCATTTGAGTGCGTCCAAGCCCATTAACTTCCTCTACAAGAACATTCAAATGTGAATACATCTCATTAGCACATTCTTTAGGAAGCATTTCAAAAGAGTTGAGCTTTTTCATGACAAGATGATAGCGTTCCTCACGCTCGCTCTTTGTTCCTTCATGGAGTGCACAAACGTCCGACCATAGTGCATGGGCATCTTTGTGGTTCCTCACCTAGTTGAACAATCTTTACAAATGCCTCTAAATATGGTGTTTCTAGCCTTTGCATTCCATTTTTCATAGTTCAACTCATTGTCTTGTGGGTGTGCAGCATCCCAAGGTTTTGGGAAACCTTATGAGGTGGCTCTAAGAATTCCAACATCTAAAGCTTCTAGATACGCCTCCATGCAAATTTACCAATATGGAAAATCAGTCCCCCTCAAAGATAGGAGGAGGTCCATCCCCATGAGACATCTTTCACTAGGTGGTTAAGCCTAAATATGTGAGCACGAGGCTCTGATACCAATTAAAAGGATCAAGATACCCAAGAGGGGGCTGAATTGGGCTAATTCTAAATTTCTTTGCAATAATTAAAACCTATGGTTATCCCAATTAACCCCTTGTGTCTAGAAAGTGTTTCTAAGTGTTCTACCGCACAAAAGACTTGCAACCTAAGTTCCCATCCTACTCTAGCATGGCAATTCTATGAATGTAAAGACAAGTATTGAATTGCTCAAAGTAAATGCTCAAAATAAATAGAGAAGGAGAAACGCGGCGATGTTTTGCCGAGGTATCGGAGAGTCACCACTCCCCACTAGTCCTCGTTGGAGCACCCGCGCAAGGGTGTAGCTCCCCCTTGATCTGTGCAAGGATCAAGTGCTCTCTACGGGTTGATTCTTCAACACTCCGTCGCGGTGAATCACCCACAACCGCTCACAATGTGAGTTGGGTCATCCACAAGCTCTTCGGATGATCACTAAGCTCCCAATCACCACCAAGTTGTCTAGGTGATGGCGATCACCAAGAGTAACAAGCACGAACTCTCACTTGACCATGACAAGCCTAATGAGAAGGGTGGATGCACACTTTACTACTCTTGATCTCACTAATGAGGGCTCTCTTTGGGATTCTCAAATCTCAATCACCTCACTAGGACCTTGTTCTTCTTGGCACTCTCAAATGTGTTTCTTAGCTATTGGAATAAGCAAAAGTACCCCCACACACGAGTGGAGGTGGTATTTATAACATGGGCTGAAAAACGAACCATTATGTGCCTCTACGGGGTGACCGGACGCTCCGGTCATGTTGATCGGACGCTCCGATCAGTACACCCCGAACTCCAGTGTTTACAGTGTGACCGGACGCTGGCTAGCGTCCGGTCGATGCGTCTGGTCGTGATTTTCCCTCTCTGGAACCTTACTGGAGTTGACCGGACATAGGCTCTCAGCGTCTGGTCACTTCACCTCTTAGCGTCTGGTCGTGCCAGATGCTTTCACCTTGGTCAAATGAACTAACCAGACTCTGTGCCAGCGTCCGGTCAACCCGGAACCAGCGTCCGGTCAGTATTTGACCCTCCATTCACTTTCAACTCTCGATCATATGTGAATGAAGTTTGCTCCATTAGATCTAAGGGCTATTTTGGAGCTACCTAGTGCTAGTTTTAACAAGTGTGCACCACACCTAACTCACTAGACTCACCTAGGTCAAGCTACCCATCCATACCCCCCTTAATAGTACGGCCAAAGGAAAAACAAAGTCCTAAACTACTCTAAGTGTCTCTCCAACTCCAATCGACACTTAGAACTAGTCCATCCTTAACCTTGTCAGTCCATCCTTTCAAAACCAAAATGATTTCCATCGTAGGGGCATGACCACCTTGATTGCCCAATCGATCTCCATTATCCATGACCTAACTAAATTGCCTCTGCAACACACGTTAGTCATAGTAATCTTGTATTGTCATTAATCACTGAAACCCAACTAGGGGCCTAGATGCTTTCACCGTGTGTTCTAGCCCGAGCATGCTGGTTGGGAGCAGCCCTCTCCTCATCACTCTGAAGGCTCTTGGAAGCAGGCTCTGAGTGAGCACTGGCAAGAAGGGAATTTCCCCAACTACCAGCCATAGTACTATGAAGAAGTCTCAAGTGGCCACCAAGGAGAATGTATGTCTTTCTCTCCCCGTGGCTACAATGATCAATAGATGGGCTACCATGACTAGCAGAGGGATCATGTCCGCCTCGACACCAGGTTGACCACCATTGAAGAGACCCAACATGCCATCTAGAACACCTTGCACCAGCACTCTTAGTGGCAATCAAACATGGGAGACGCCATCACTAACATCCATCAACACCAGCAGCAAAAGAATGAGAACTAGAACTACTTGTTCCATAAGCTCAACTTCGACCTACCATTCTAAATGATTACAGCAACACCCTGGCTTGGGGGAGGAGGATCCCCCATTTATCTTAAGTAAGTTTTTCTTTTCTAGGCTTTTATTTCTTTCCTTTATTTATTTTCGAGTTTGTCTTGTTAAAAAAATTGCATAACTAAAAATAAAATAAAAAATTGTCTTTATTTTTTATTAGTAAGGTGTGATCTAAAAATAATAAAAAGAGTGTGTATAAAGTTTGCTTTCAATTCTGTTTTTAAGAAAGAACTTTGAAGATGATCTCTCATAATGGAAATGATGAATAGTTGCTCTATTATAATTCCTTTCAAGTACCTAGTTTTCAGCCATGAATTCTCCCGAGTTCTAGGATATGACTGTTTGGATATAAGAATTTACTCTGAACTTGAAACTCGTGGGTAGCATATGCTTGATCTAAGTCTAGGTAATTGACGAATATGATATGAGAAGGTCTGAGCTGCTATTTATCTTGTTCCAAGTGATACTAAAATTCTAGGAGATTTCTTTTTGAAAAAAATATAAAAATGCTATATGATGAGTTCCTTGTATGACAAAGCTTGAATTCCTACCAGAGCGAAAACATGACATTTAGGCTAGGAAAAACTTCTACTCATATATGCTACTTGTTTTGTATTGAGTTTGGTCAAGCTTTGTTGATCCTTATGACAGGTTTGTCATGCTCTTAAAATCAAGATCATGTACACACCACCCACATATGTACTACTCTTACACTAGGGGTAGGTGCAATAACATGCATTCCATCTAGATCCACCTAAAAATGTTCTACTCGTACACTGGGAGTAAACGCCAAAAATATGTTTGATAGGTTTTCCACCAAATAAAATGCTCTGAATTCATGTTGCTATCTCTCAAAAGTTTTATGCAGAGAAGAGGCGTAGGCTATGCAAAAGTTATTCATAAAAAAGAAAGAAGAAAAATATTAAAAAAATGGACAAGTGTCCAAATTATCAAAACAAAGGGCACTTAGATGCCCGCCTGAAAAAAAAAGAGATGAATAAGATAGCCCATGTTTTCTTGCAAATATTTCCAAGTTTCAAAAGGGAGATAAGTTTTTTAGGCAGCATAGTAGAATTAGGCTAGCCACCAAATATATCCACCATATACTCCACACACATGTACATCTTGATTTGATTGTATGACTCAACTCTCTTTGGATCCGTTGTTTGACTTTACAATATATGCATTACAAGTATGCCCTTTCATGTTATCACCATTCCTATGAGCGCCACATAAGCTTTAGTTGTAGGAAGAAAGGCATAACATCATTATTGCCTTGGTGAGGATCCATAAATACCATATATTTTGAGAGACTTGAGAGTGTCATATAATGAAATCTCTTAGTTTTATTTTGAAAACTTGCAAAAACTCTGAAATAATGGTTGAGCAAAGAACTTGAGACATAGTGCTTGACTTGATCATTCTGTCTTTCAAATGCTCAAGACCCAAGTGGAGGCTACAAGCCCCATGGTTGAAGGTAATATGGGTAGGTTTGAAAGTCATATCAGTTTATTCTAATTCGGAGGAGAATTTTTTATTGAACGCATGTGTACTTTTGAGAAGTGAAAACATTGAGGCAACTCCTGATCCATTGCTGAGTTTAGCATTGCTTAGGGATGAGCAAAGGTTAAGCTTGGGGGAGTTTGTTGACGGTAGTTATCATCTATAAAGAACCATCAACATAACTTGAATAAATGGATGAAAATGATCACCAACATAGACTTAGGGGTTTAAACTAACAATTTCCACAAGTTTTGGTGAATCTGTGTTTTCAGCAGGGTTTATTAAGAAATCCGTCAAGATGGACCTAATCGTCAGAATTAAACGCAATTATCCACGACGAAAATAGCTCCAGAAGGTTCTAGAGATCACCAGAAGGCATCCCCTCGAAGTAGACTATGGGAGGATGATAGGTGGGGCCGGTCAGCCCCACCTATAGGCTAGTCAGCCACCTGGCCCCACATGTCAGCCCCAGCTTCGAACGTCGGTTCTCCACCGCCTCCTAGATTGCATCTACGCCATTCTTTAAAGTTGGTTTGAATCCGAGGGTCCAAAGTATGATATGAGAAGGTCTGAGCTGCTATTTATCTTGTTCCAAGTGATACTAAAATTCTAGGAGATTTCTTTTTGAAAAAAATATAAAAATGCTATATGATGAGTTCCTTGTATGACAAAGCTTGAATTCCTACCAGAGCGAAAACATGACATTTAGGCTAGGAAAAACTTCTACTCATATATGCTACTTGTTTTGTATTGAGTTTGGTCAAGCTTTGTTGATCCTTATGACAGGTTTGTCATGCTCTTAAAATCAAGATCATGTACACACCACCCACATATGTACTACTCTTACACTAGGGGTAGGTGCAATAACATGCATTCCATCTAGATCCACCTAAAAATGTTCTACTCGTACACTGGGAGTAAACGCCAAAAATATGTTTGATAGGTTTTCCACCAAATAAAATGCTCTGAATTCATGTTGCTATCTCTCAAAAGTTTTATGCAGAGAAGAGGCGTAGGCTATGCAAAAGTTATTCATAAAAAAGAAAGAAGAAAAATATTAAAAAAATGGACAAGTGTCCAAATTATCAAAACAAAGGGCACTTAGATGCCCGCCTGAAAAAAAAAGAGATGAATAAGATAGCCCATGTTTTCTTGCAAATATTTCCAAGTTTCAAAAGGGAGATAAGTTTTTTAGGCAGCATAGTAGAATTAGGCTAGCCACCAAATATATCCACCATATACTCCACACACATGTACATCTTGATTTGATTGTATGACTCAACTCTCTTTGGATCCGTTGTTTGACTTTACAATATATGCATTACAAGTATGCCCTTTCATGTTATCACCATTCCTATGAGCGCCACATAAGCTTTAGTTGTAGGAAGAAAGGCATAACATCATTATTGCCTTGGTGAGGATCCATAAATACCATATATTTTGAGAGACTTGAGAGTGTCATATAATGAAATCTCTTAGTTTTATTTTGAAAACTTGCAAAAACTCTGAAATAATGGTTGAGCAAAGAACTTGAGACATAGTGCTTGACTTGATCATTCTGTCTTTCAAATGCTCAAGACCCAAGTGGAGGCTACAAGCCCCATGGTTGAAGGTAATATGGGTAGGTTTGAAAGTCATATCAGTTTATTCTAATTCGGAGGAGAATTTTTTATTGAACGCATGTGTACTTTTGAGAAGTGAAAACATTGAGGCAACTCCTGATCCATTGCTGAGTTTAGCATTGCTTAGGGATGAGCAAAGGTTAAGCTTGGGGGAGTTTGTTGACGGTAGTTATCATCTATAAAGAACCATCAACATAACTTGAATAAATGGATGAAAATGATCACCAACATAGACTTAGGGGTTTAAACTAACAATTTCCACAAGTTTTGGTGAATCTGTGTTTTCAGCAGGGTTTATTAAGAAATCCGTCAAGATGGACCTAATCGTCAGAATTAAACGCAATTATCCACGACGAAAATAGCTCCAGAAGGTTCTAGAGATCACCAGAAGGCATCCCCTCGAAGTAGACTATGGGAGGATGATAGGTGGGGCCGGTCAGCCCCACCTATAGGCTAGTCAGCCACCTGGCCCCACATGTCAGCCCCAGCTTCGAACGTCGGTTCTCCACCGCCTCCTAGATTGCATCTACGCCATTCTTTAAAGTTGGTTTGAATCCGAGGGTCCAAAGTTGATGTATCCCCCTATATATATACCAGCCCCTACCCTCCTCCCTAAGGCATTCGATCTAAGTCAAGATCAGATCATAAATTAGGGTTTTCAGAGAGAAGACAATAGAGCTCTAATTCTTTCAAGTTCTAGTATAGGCTAGCTAGCAAGATTCAAGTAGAGTTGGGCTATTGCTTAGGATTCTGGATTCGCCGTCTAGAGGCTAGGTAAAGCCATTGTATCCCTCTATATTTTGACTTCGTGCTACTTCAATACTATATTTCTATTTATTATGTTCCTTGTTTGCTTTGGTAATATACTTGATATATTCATGATTGATGATGAATTTATGCATATGTTCACAAAGCACTTAGCTCAATACTCGAGTGAGTTAAGTGGTCGACATTATGTAAGCATGGTGCTTAAATATTGTTTACCTACGGATGCAATCTACACTCTGGGCCATGTGGTAGATCACGAGTGTGACATTCTCATTGAGTCCTTTGTAGTCCACTCCCCGTTTGTAGAACAAGTAGAACCCGGTTGCGAAGGGAGTCAAGCTCTGTTCTTGATCTTCCTTAGTAATGTTCCTTATGCATAGATACAGAGCTAGATACAAAAGGACTTAGTAAATAATAAATGACTTAGGAATCTTTTCTCTTAATTAATCTCCTGCCTAGCCATACTACATTTATTTGTATCTATTTCTATCTCTGGATTACTATCAATGTCTTACACTTGTCATTTATTTATCATTTGACTTACCCCTATTAAAGCATGAGAGTTGATGATCTTATCATAAGTATACATACTTGTCAATATCTCTAGCCACCCCACCGCTCCTCCCTATGGTAAAATATAAATAACTGATACCTGGTATACTCCCAAGTGAAATGCTACAATGCTATATTATCTGTGCGCTTGCTGGATACTTAATATATATAAATTTACAAGTGTTCTCAATAATTACCAACAACGCATTTCTGGCATCATTGCTAGGGATGACAACTTAGTAAAGAGTGATGCTAAGAAATGCCAACACACCCTGCATTCCGGACCGGTGGTAGATCGCAAGGTAGCGTTAGACCGCAAGTGTGACACTCTCATTGAGCCCTTTGTAGTCCACCTCCCATTTGTAGGTCAAGTAGGACCCGGTTACTGAAGGAAAGCATCCTATACTGGTGTATTTCCCTAGTAATGTCCCTAGTTGAATAGTAGAAGACATAGCTTACCGAAGTCAGAACTAGAGAACCTTAGTTATCCTCTCTACGCTCCTATTTATCCTTAGCCTTGTTGCTACCCCTAGGTTAAGTTAGATTGTATTAATCTCACACATTTCCCTGTGGATACGATACTTGGAATACTTTTGGGAGAAAGCTACAGCAGTATCCATACGCTTACTGGATTTATCTGTGCGCATTAATATATGCCAACAATCACCCGACCCATGGCAGACTCTGCCCTGAAAGGAGGGGTGCCCACGGGCCTAGAGTTGGTAACTCCCGGACGAGTTCACCGAACCCTCGCTCAGGACCACAGACCTACACTGACATAGGACTAGAAGGGATCAGCACCTCTACAGCTCGGCCTTGATAGCCGAGCGCCCCTGTCACACTAGGGGAAGGGCCCCATGTAGGGCATCGCACTTTTGTCAGCGGAGGTCGTCCCCACCATGGCTAGCTCGGTCACCGGAAGATCGAATTCAACCCTCCAGTCGCCATCACGAACTAGGCTAAGTGAGGCCACGAAGGGCTTAGGGGCTCCTGACGAGATCCTAACATATGGGTAAGTTAAGCCTCAGGATCAATGGTTCCCGACCAAAAAGACCTGACCGAGCCTGGGCACGCCGCAGCCCCCGCTCAGGGCTTGGGGGCTCGCCCAAGCCTTAGGCTCCCGATTGACGACATGCCCATGCTCAGCCCTTACCTCCTACCCGGCCTATGACGCCAGCCAAGGGCCGGGTGCTGGAGGACAAGCCCCGAGCCATCGAGGCTCGGGGGCTCCCAGACGCTGCACTCCAGGCACAGGCCTTGCCGACCGCTCCCACGATAGGGTCACGCACGGGGCGTGACACAAGAATACAAGTCCCCTCGGTCTCCTAGGGGCTGGGCGGCTCCCGGGCCCTCATGTCAGCCCCTAGAGCCGACCTCATTCACCACCAAGAAGACTCAGAAGGTCCACCTGGGGGAGGCCGGTCCAAGACGACAAATCCTGATACGCAGAGTGTAAGAACAGAGTAGCCGGATGACGCCCAAGGCTTCTTCGGCTCCACGACACCGCCATGGTCCACAGAGCATCGCTGCAAGACCCTCCTAGACTCCGGCGCATGTAGACAGTAGACACTTCTCCCCAAACCGCCATGTACCCGACCTATCTCGGTATATAAGGGATAAGGTTGGACCTTAGGGGGAGAGAGGATCCGAGACAGATCATTCGATTCCATTCCTCATTCGATCCGCTCCTGCTCAGCACCGAGGGCAGGGCAACCCAGACAGGGCACCAAGAGCTCCTCCGCCGCATCCATCGTCTTCCTCCTCTCCGATGAGGGGAAGATTCCACCGGCGGTGAGGCAATCTTAGGATTAGCACCGAGCTAACCCCTACCAAATCTCTCTACACTCTGTTGTAACCCCTGATTTTGAGTGCTCTTGAGTATAAGGATCATCAGCTGCTGGACGTAGGGCACCGATCGGCCTGAAGCAGGATAGACCGTTGCGTCCCCTCTGTGATTCTTGTGTTCTTGAGTCCACCCGAGCCACCGGAGACACGTACTCTGACACCGACTCGAACAACAATGCTTGCCGCGGTTTCGACCCTACGACAACCGGGTACTGTCTCAGTTTTGGACAGTATTCCCGCTTGTATCCATGACTAGGTGTCCAGGTGGCCAAAGATTTGGCCTCAATTGCTGCGTAATGAACTTTTTTCATGTTATAATAAAATCAGCATGTAAATGAAGTAAACGTGGAAGGAATCAAGGAACACTAAAACGTCATGTTTTCTGGAAAAAAAAGTTGAATCATGTAATGTCAACATTTTTTTTAGAAAGACGCTAAAGAGAGTAGAAGTTTTGTCCAGGTGGGATTAAGGGCGCTTTTGGTTCGGTAGCCTCACCTTGCCACACGGCGCTGCACTGCTTGCGCCGCATTTTTGGCGTGCATTTGGTTGGCTACGGCAGTTGCGGCGTGCCGCGACCCCGCCATCGTATTCCCGTGTATTTTGATGCCAAAAGCCGCCGCAAGTCAGACGAACGAATTCATCGCCACATATTTGGTGAGGGCGCAGCATAGGCGTGGCCTGCAGCGGCGGCAACCAAACGCACCTTAAAGTACAGAAATGGATTTTTTTAAGAGAAAGGAGATGGAGAAATTGGATGATCCTTCCTCAGGAAACAATTTCAGAACACGTTGTCATGGTTTATGCAGATAGGAAAATTATAAGTCGCTTTAACTTTTTTGATACATCGAATTTATTAGGTATGTACACATAAGTCTAGATACATAGTAAACTTGATGTATCGAAAAAGTCAAAGAGACTTATAATTTAGAACATGAGTAGGTGTTTTCACCTGAAAGTGATACATCAAGTGCTCGATGCTCCTGCGTCTGAGGATCAAGTTATTTCTTTCTTTCTTTTTTTCTTCAATTCAATGTCTTTCAGAAAGTACAACCGAACCTAACGATGCTCCCATCAATTCAATGACTTTCAGAAAATACTTGAGTTTGTTTGCCTAAACATATAATAGAAATTCATTAAGGTTCCCATCAGGAGTCACAGGGTCTGAAATCTGAAATTGCTTTCAATTAAATATACTACTAAACTGTACATCTGTCGGTCCTAGATTCATAGAAAGTGGGTGTGCTGTGCTGACCTGGATAGCTAGCTGGATCATCAGTGGGCAGTTAGGCCAGACTCCAAACCATGGAAACTCCACGTTCCAAAGCGGCATTCGCCCTGTTCACTTGAACTTATCAGCCCGACTTATCAGCCATGATATAGGGTTTTTCTCTCATAACAAAATAGCATTAGTCGGCTTGTCAGCCGCAGAAACCATCAGCCGAGCATAGTGATTGTTTGTCCTGAACTGTTAGGCCTTGACTTCAACTTTGTAATGGCGTTCCTTATGACACCCGTAGTGGTGGATAAAAAAAATCACCGGCCCTTGAATGTTGGGATAATAATGTTATTACTGATGGTGATATGAAAAGAGAAAAAAACACGTCAATCTTCACGAACTTCCCATTAATAGGAAAGTTTATTATGCTTTTACACATAGCGCATATCCAAGTACATCGCAAAATTCATATATATAGATAGATAAGTCATAACGACTTATAATTTGGAAAGAAGAAATAATATCATTCAATTTATCATGTAATATAGTTTCATAATATATCTCTTTGATATCGTAAATGGTGATATTTTTCTCCTTTAACTTGGTTAAATTTATAATAATTTGATTTTGGCTAAATCTATAATATCTTTTTTGGGACAGGAAAATAGTATGTATTATGTGCAATGGTCATACAATTGATAACTGTTTGATATTGACATTTTATGACACATCAACAGCGGGCCTCTCTAGTAGCTGACAGTCTGCCACCACACGCCTCTGCCTTGCCATCGGCAATTAAGAGAAGCAAGGACTCTTTATTCTCTTTCTCTCTCACGTCAAAATTCTAGTTATACCCCTTCAATCTAAAATAAATGTATTTCTAGGCATGCATATGCACCTAAAAATAAATTTATTTTGAGACGACGAGTAATTTTTTAGGTTTTAGACTAAACTAGGTATCGTGCCCATACGTCGCTACGGGACAACTAAACTTTTGTATTAAAAACATACGGATCGCACGTTAAGATAACAATACTGTAAGACATTAAACTGATATTTAATCCAAAAAAGTAAAGTTTATGAAATTAACAGTCACTAAGAGCATGGCACCGCAGGCTCATAAACTCTACTATATAGATATTTTCGTGATACGGCTAAAATAATGTTTTATATCGACGGAAAGTCTCCGATATTACAAACTAAATGAAGCAATCAAATATGTCAGACAAACATTGCTCAATCCACATATTTTGAACATGTTTGACTAATAAAAATGCCCAAAATGACTATTATATTAAACTAAATTCATGTCCATCATCTATTTAAAGTGCATGTCACAAACGTGTAAATAATTTTAATATTATTTAGTTCTCTAAATCTGTGAGACGCGACACGGTGTCTTTAGCAAATTCTTGAACTCGACGACGTCTGGCTTCATCAACAAGCAGACGATTGCGTAGGCCTATAAACAAATAAAAAACTTTTGGGTCAATGTTGTAGTCAATAAATTAAATCAATAAATTACCCCAAAAGAACCTCACTTTGAAAATCATGCGCCTGATTACAAATAGGACTGAATACCAATTCGCTGAAATCGTCAATAGTGGTCACTCCGTCTATCATGCATGAGCAAAAAAAAATGTAATAACTGATACTTTATTTAGTCAATACATATGAGGACATTAGTGATACAATACCTCTCTTTCTATTCATTTGTACATGGAGACCAGCTAAAATGCACAACTCTGATGCCGCTCGCCACCATTCCGATAAGTGACAGGCATATGTGTGTATACTTGACGGTTATTATGATGCAGTGGTACCTACGAGTTACAAAATTGATTAGTATCAAACAATAAAAAATTGATAGCATGGAGCAATGATAAAATTTTCATTCAAGTACCTTTCATTCATCAGCACCACATATTTGTACGGTCGCATCCGCAAGTCATCCCTTCCTCGAATATTAGACACATGCACAACTATACCAATGACATCTACAAATACAAACGATAGTTATTGATGGAATAGAAGCATGAACAGTTAACTATGTATTTTTAAATATAGGCATATGAGGTATACCTACAAAAAAAGTACTCACCTTGAGCGTATACATCCTCGAATTCCATAAAGGTACGAGGACACTGACAAATCCATAGCTCTCTCGGTGGTGCATTAGTCATACTTTGTGGAGATAGAATCACAAAGTAGTCGGCACATAAACGAAAGATGTAGCCCAAAGGACCAACATGAGTAGGTGCAAAGCCAACTCTCATGAAGTCATAACATTCTCCTACACGAAGCAAATGATCGAACCTCATGGTTTGGTTGTCGTACGCAACTGCTTCTATTTTGGTTCCCTGTAAGAATATTAGATCCAACAGATAGATAACAATGGTCTGTAAAAAAAATTAGACATGGTCTAAAAAGATGAGCTCAAAATGCACCTGCTCATCCTTCAAAATTACACGCAAATATGTATCACCATGGTGATGACGTACGTTGCCTTTCCAAAAAACCATGGCACTCACATCCCATATGGAAGATATGTGTTCCATTCCCACTTTATGGAATTCAACCCATCTACAATCCCGTCCATGTCAATCAAAATGATAAAACACACAAGTAAACCTATGTTGACAGAAAATGATTGCCTCAATCAATTACAAGATAAATGTAACGTAGTTACCTGTAGATGTGTGTATCGATGATTGCAGGCAATGGGTCAGCGTACACCCTCTTTCTTTTGAGCGACCGACAGCCAGAACCCATATCGGCAACTGAGAAACCAAAATCATGAAAAATATACAGGATGTCATTAGTCGAACATAATATACTATTATTCTATGGAGATCGGCAAGCAATTAAAGATTTAAAGTTGTCTGCATGCTCTGTGCCTCTGTCCTATTATCTTGGTGACGTCATGTGAGGCCTCTGAAATAACTACAACACCTACATTGTTATTTTGTTAGCATACATGACCACAAATTTGATGCCCATGCGTGGCCACGTGCCAACAAAATTTGAACTGCGGTATACGGTGATAGATTGTAATGCAAATCAAACCACCAAAATGAGATCATGTTTTGGTTGCTATCATGATGCCTTAGAAATAATTTTTGGTTTATGATTTATTATTGGAGTTGTGTAGCCTCCAGAAATCCAATCCAAACAGGGCCATGAAAATTAGTATAAAAGTTTAGGTGTCCCGTAGCAACACACGGGCAGGCTACCTAGTATGCACAAACTACACGTGTTCCTTTTTTCCCTATTGAAGTTCTTAACTTTTGTTTACATATTATTCTCCCCAATAAATTCTGAAGACCCCTTCTATTGATTACATAGGTATCCCGTGCAAGCAGGAGATACCGTTTGGATGGCACCATTTGTTCCTCGGTGGTAAGTGTATGCCACCTTCATGTTTGACATCTACTGACTTGTCTTTTTTCTAGCTAGCTCACGGCTATTGTCATAAACCGTAACGTTCTAGGTATGCTGCCCTTGGTAAGACCAGGACGAGATACCTGTTGTACAAAGATGTCAATAAGATTCCATTGATATGATCGAGAAACCAGAACAGTAAGGCAATAAATCAAATGGCGAACTGTGCCAGGTATGAAGATATTCAGTGGGAGGTGATCACAGGAATGAGAAAAGGAGATCTTATTGTATGTTGAAAAATCTTGAAACCAAATAACGTGGGAAGTTGAATGTTCATTGGTGATGTTCATCACTGCCAGTATTTGGTGACTGGTGTAATTTGAATTATGATGTAACATATTCTGGACAGCAGTTGCCGAGTTGGATATGCTGTGGCATTTGTGAATGGCTAATCCCATGAATCTAGGTGATGTTTGGTTTAGAAATGATACTACAAATATATACGGTATATATCTAGGGGGAATTATTACAGGATAATCAGTTTTCCATTTTGTTCGGTTCAGGCACGGATACCGCCCGAGCCCGACAATTAACGCTGGATTTGCACTGGCCTGCGACCCTATCCAGGGGACTTTTATGCCCACGTGAACCAAACAAATTTAAAAGATTCAGATTTTGAACTGGTGTGGGACTTGATTACGCACAAAGTGCACCAAACAAATTTAAATGATTCATATTATGTTGTGAACAGATAGCATCTCAAAATTATTGAGCTAAGCACTTTCTATGTGTGGATCTAAAAATCAAGCATGTTCCTAACCCAAAGATGTGTGCATCAAGTATATGGGGGCAGTGGTATGGTAATGGCAAACAAATATATGCAAAAATAAAAAGTCGATAAGTAGGTACTTTTAAAAAAGAAGAGATAATTTCAAACATGCATATTATATTTGTAGTGTAAAAAGAAAAGAAAAGAAAAGATAAATATAGTTCTATGATAGTTCCATGTTACAACTTACATCAGGGCAGGATGGGATTCACTAACAGGGTGGATGTTTGTGGAAGACAGAAGATGTTGGAAGCGCCTCGTGGTAGTCCGCAGTCCTCCTCGAGGGCACAGCAAGACGGCGAAGGCGATGGCGGCAGGCGACGCCGATGGCGAAGCACAGCCGGTGTGCGAGGGAGGGCGTGACGGCAGAGGCCGGTGCCCGTGAGGGCGAGCTCAGCTGGCGAGGGTGGGTGCTATGGCGAGGCCACAGGATTTATAGCAGAGGATTGATAGCAGTCTCTCTCTTTCCTTTTATCTTAATTCTCTTTCCTTCTGTGTTAATTCTCTTTACTTTTGCTCATTGCCATGTATGCTGGTGCATGCAAACATACAATGTGTATATGGATAGCACAATAATTTTCTATTTTCTATTTTGCCCATGCTAACGCTACGGTGGCCTCTAGAAAAAATAAATCATAAAACTAAAATAATTACAAAACTAAAAAATAAATCAACTGATGAAAGAAACACAAATTCACTAGTCTGCAGAGATTGATCATTTCTCACTCAGAAAAAATAGACAAACCCATACAATGCTACTAAGAAGGATCTTAAATTTTAAGTACATAAACCACAATTAGTCTATACATTATTCTACAAACAATGGTTTATGTAAGGGTAGAGATGATTATTTTTCAAACCACAATGGTTTCAGGCCACCGCTAGCTTAAATGGCTTCTCATAGAGGCAGAAAGTAAATTTAGTTCTCAAGGATCATAAAGGCCAATCAAACAACATATTTGAAAAATGATCAAACATACACATAAAAATAACAAAACAGGATAAATTCTAGAAGAATATTGGTCTGTTGTTCCCTTTAAATAAAGCATTCATGAGAAGGTTTATAGCATCGATGATGTCGATGACAATACATATTATCTTGTGATATTTTTTTCTCCCATTGCAATTTTAAGATTGGACCAGAATAGGAATGCAGTATTTTTCTGCATCTTCATATACAGAACCCTAAAGCACAATTAGAATTCCAACAATCAAAGGGTGAGGGTGAGAATCAGGCCGGGTTGGACTTGATAGTGTCGATAACAGTTAGGCTGCCACGTTACAATCTAA
Source organism: Miscanthus floridulus (assembly GCF_019320115.1). Lineage (NCBI taxonomy): Eukaryota > Viridiplantae > Streptophyta > Magnoliopsida > Poales > Poaceae > Miscanthus > Miscanthus floridulus. Next base: position 72,219,902 of record NC_089585.1, read on the forward strand.
CAGTTACTTAATTCTTTTTCAGCCATTCAGTACTTCAGTGGAAAGGAAATAGCTAGAACAACCAGCAACTAATTTTCCTGATCACCTCGTCGTTGCTGACTGGCACGGACTCATGCATGATGTTGCCAATCAGTCGTGACCTTGGCGTCGAGGGCGATCTTGGCCTCCTGCACCTCAACTTCTTTGGCTGCCATCCTCTTCTTAATTTCATCTATGCTCTCCATGAGCTTCTTTGCTTCCTCTTCTTGCTTACTCTAGAAAAAATAAATCATAAAACTAAAATAATTACAAAACTAAAAAATAAATCAACTGATGAAAGAAACACAAATTCACTGTCTACAGAGATTGGTCATTTCTCACTCAGAAAAAATAGACAAGCCCATACAATGCTACTAAGAAGGATCTTAAATTTTAAGTACATAAACCACAATTAGTCTATACATTATTCTACAAACAATGGTTTATGTAAGGGTAGAGATGATTATTTTTCAAACCACAATGGTTTCAGGCCACCGCTAGCTTAAATGGCTTCTCATAGAGGCAGAAAGTAAATTTAGTTCTCAAGGATCATAAAGGCCAATCAAACAACATATTTGAAAAATGATCAAACATACACATAAAAATAACAAAACAAGATAAATTCTAGAAGAATATTGGTCTGTTGTTCCCTTTAAATAAAGCAAAATTCTATTCATGAGAAGGTTTATAGCATCGATGATGTCGATGACAATACATATTATCTTGTGATATTTTTTTTTCCCATTGCAATTTTAAGATTGGACCAGAATAGGAATGCAATATTTTTCCGCATCTTCATATATAGAACCCTAAAGCACAATTAGAATTCCAACAATCAAAGGGAGAGGGTGAGAATCAGGCCGGGTTGGACTTGACAGTGTCGATAACAGTTAGGCTGCCACATTACAATCTAACGGTTACTTAATTCTTTTTCAGCCATTCAGTACTTCAGTGGAAAGGAAATAGCTAGAACAACTAGCAACTAATTTTCCTGATCACCTCGTCGTCGCTGACCGGCATAGACTCATGCATGATGTTGCCAATCAGTTGTGACCTTGGCATCGAGGGCGCTCTTGGCCTCCTGCACCTCAACTTCTTTGGCTGCCAACCTCTTCTTAATTTCATCTATGCTCTCCATGAGCTTCTTCGCTTCCTCTTCTTGCTTGCTCTGCAAAGAAACACACCACATTCAGTCTTACATTTAGTCTCCAGTGGAACCATCTCTAGTGGAGCATGCCCTACATTCATATGTTTGGAATGGTAAGGCAATCATCTCCAGTGGAGCATGCCCTACATTCAGTCTGAAGACGATGGGTTTACTAAAAATAGTGTTTTGATCGGTTTGTATATGCATATTCACAATAAAATAAAAACTTAATGTGCATACACTTCTACTAATTTACACAGTACAGGTCACAATGTCAATTTAATTGTAGCAGAATCTAATTATAGTTTCAGAAAAAATCATAAACATTATCTTTTTTATTGGCAAAAGTACTTTCTTGGTGCAGCTCATAATATGAGAAAAATGGTCAGTGATCAAAAGTGAAACAGGGGTCATAACTTTGGTCCAGATATAGTCACCAAGCAGCTAATCCTAAATCACACATTACACATTTCTTTGAACCTACTGCATTCTAGTGCGGGTGATGTATAGCATGCTGTAAAATCATCACAAACCTGAATTGAGCACCTAAAACCTATTGGATTGGACAACAATCGGTAAGAGTATATAGATTGTCTGAGTCTGATTCAATTTTCGGCACTGCTTGCCTCCAGTAAGAACTAAACTCAAATACAATTTTACATAGCTAGTAACAAACACATGAGAACACTGGTGGTCAGTACTCAGTACCTCTCTCGGAAGCTCCTCATCAACTCTGTGGCCATTGACCGCCTCCAAATCCAGCTTCGCAGTCACTTCATCTAACAACCTCATCCAATAAACATCACAAATCAGATCCAAACCCCACAAAATCTTGCTATCATGTTCCTGTCTAAACATTCAAGAAACCCCACCCTCACGTCCTCACTGAAGCATAATAAACACGGAATGAACTACAAATTCAACCCAGTAACCAATTAAATCCTAAACAAGCAAAACCTAATTAACGGGAACAACTACAACATGAACCACATCATCCAAAACCAGATCTACAGATCAACATCAAACTCATAAACACATCTATGCCGACCCCAAAAATCAGATGACCAAGCACTACTGCCAACTTAGCTACGAATCCATTTGTAACAAGCAATCCAAATCGAAACCACTAACAAAATCAAAGAGAAGTAAATCGAATCAACATGGACAGGGGATTTTCAAGCAACAAACCGAAGCGTGCGAATACCTCAAGCTATGGCGGAGACGAGCGAGCTGCAGGCAGCATCTTGAGGCGGGCCGCGGGCGTGGAGCCAAGGCGAGGGCACGGCATCTGAAGCTAGGGTGCTTGTCGTGGAGCGACAGAATCTGAGGCCGGGTAGGGCCTAGGCGCAGCGTGCGCTCGTTCGAGGAGTCCCCCATTGGCAGTAACACCGGTGATCCGAACATCTCCCTTAACGTCGTCTCCTGATCAAGGCAAACATGATTGGAAAAAGGGGGAAATTGTCCTGTGCTAACGCTACGGGCCACATTAATCCAAAGTGAATTCTATCAAATTTTGTATTGTCAGCATCTTGACAGGAGCTAACTGGTGCACTAATTTACTCAAACATATAAAGAATTTGTTCTGAAGAAACATACTGTTAATAATTGACAATGACATCTAGAGCATGATATTTTTCTAAAGCGTGATATTTTCTTTAGAAATTAATAATCTGCAAATAAATCATGAGACTTAATGCAAGCACATGTTGGCTCAAAACTTGGGCATGGGACATTTATATCTGAAACTAATTTGGTAGTATAAGTACTTCCACAAAAAGAAATTACCTGTTTTGACACAAATCACGCTGCCACTTTCTAGATCCTAGAAATCTTGCTCCATCTCCTGCAGTAATACCCAGCTTGATAAAATTCCACTCCCAGCAACAAGCTCCATCGATTCTTCTTCCTAGCAAATGAGATGGTCACATCCATAATAGCAGTAGCAGGAGATGCAGGAAGATGCATCGACAGATTCCTAGAAGAGAGCTTCATCCTCATCCCACGACTCCAAGCTCGGGAAACTGCCGCCGCCACCATAGGCCTCCGCTTGCAACGCCGCATGACTCCAAGGTCAAGAAGCCACCGCCGCCGCCACATGCCTCCCCTGCAACACCGCACCCGGATCCGCTGCCACCCTCTCAGAGCCATGGCAGCAGGTTGCGCCGGCAGGCTGCGCACTACCCCAGCCCCCACCCGCCACGCTGAGAAGGAACGCCGACGTCGCGCTCCTCTTCCACTGTGTCATGGACGACGGGTGGTGAGCGTCTTCTGGGTGGGCATCTCCCATGGGGGGCCGCAGCGCCGTGTCACCCTGCCGCCATCGCGATGCCAATCTAGAAGGGAGATGGATCGGCACGGAGGGGGTCGCGAGGGTGGAGGGAGGCTGCGGGCGTGCGGGGCTGGCGGCGGGGGGAGGATGGAGTGGAGCATGTGATACAGTATTGAAAGGTCCTAATTTGGCTAGAGGGGGTGAATAGCCTATTTAAAACTCTACAAATCAACTAGAGCAATTTGATTAGTATGACAAATGGCGAAATGCAAACTTGCTCTAGCTCTGCAAGGGTTGCAAGCCACCTATCCAACAATTCTAGTTGCAATAATTACTAGGCACACAACTTGCAATGTTACTACTCACTAAGAGCTCTCAATCTTGCTACTCTAAAGAGCTCCACTAGAGGAACTTAAAATAACAAAGCAAGCTCTCAATTCTAATTACACTAAAGAGCTTGCCACAACTAGTTTATAAGAATATAAATGAGTGAGTAGGGTGATTATACCGCCGTGTCGAGGAGTGAACCAATCACAAGGTGAATATTAAATCAATCACCGGGAGAATACCAAATGGCAAGAGACAACCAATTTTCTCCCAAGGTTCACGTGCTTGCCAATACGCTACGTCCCCATTGTGTCGACCAACACTTGGTGGTTCGGTGGCTAAGAGGTGTTGCACAAACCTCATCCACACAATTTGGACACCACAAGAACCTAACCACAAGTGAGGTAACTCAATGACACAAGCAATCCACTAGAGTTACCTTTTGGCGCTCCGCCGGGGAAGGTACAAATCCCCTCACAATCACCGGAGATGGCCACGAACAATCACCGACTCGTGCCAATCCTCCTCCACTGCACCAAGCCGTCTAGGTAGTGGCAACCACCAAGAGCAACAAGTGAACCCTATAGCAAAACACGAACACCAAGTGGCTCTAGATGCAATCACTCAAGCAATGCACTTGGACTCTCTCCCAATCTCACAATGATGATGAAACAATGATGGAGATGAGTGAGTGGGCTTTGGCTAAGCTCACAAGGTTGCTATGTCAATGCAAATGGCCAAGAGAGTGAGCTTGAGCCGGTCATGGGGCTTAAATAGAAGCCCCCACGAAATAGAGTCGTTGTACCCCTTCACTGGGCACAATGTGGGGTGACCGGACGCTCCAGTCATATTGACCGGACGCTGGACCTTAGCGTCCAGCCACGCGATGCGTGCCATGTGTCCCCTTGCTTTAAAAGATGATCGCCCAATCACAACGGTCAAGTGATGACTGGACGTAGCGGCTCAAAGTGATCGGACACTGAACCCTAGTGTCCGGTCATTTCTAGTAAGCATCCAGAGAGGACTTTTCACAACCGGACACACCCAGCATCCAGTCACATGGCGTTTCCCTGTGTGTTGCCACATCAGCAGGATCGGACGCACCCCTCTAGCGTTCGATCACTCAGTGACCCAGCGTCCGGTCAGAGACCGACGCCAGTGTCTTTGCAGCTTCTACTGACCGAACATGCTGGTCCAACGAGGCCAGCGTATGGTCACTTACAGTGACCTCCGTCTTTTCTGTATAGGGTGCCAGTGGCACCGTCGGACTGTTCGCACTCTATGGGCGGACACTCCGCCGGTGAAGTTTCTAACCCTTGCTCAAATGTGCCAACCACCAAGTGTATCACCTTGTGCACATGTGTTAGCATATTTTCATAAATATTTTCAAGGGTGTTAGCACTTCACTAGATCCTAAATGCATATGCAATGAATTAGAGCATCTAGTGGCACTTTGATAACCGTATTTCAATACGAGTTTCACCCCTCTTAATAGTACGGCTATCGATCCTAAATGTGATCACACTCACTAAGTATCTCGACCACTAAAACAAAATGGCTCCTACTATTTATACCTTTGCCTTGAGCCTTTTTTTTCTCCTTCTTCTTTTCCAAGTTCAAGCATTTGATCATCACCATGCCATCATCATGATCTTCACTATTGCTTCATCACTTGGAGTAGTGCTACCTATCTCATAATCACTTTGACAAACTAGGTTAGCACTTAGGGTTTCATCAATTAACCAAAACCAAACTAGAGCTTTCAATCTCCCCCTTTTTGGTAATTGATGACAACCCTTACACAAAGATATGAATTAATATTTAATTGAATCCACGTTGCTTGCCCAAGCATATTTACCATGTGTAAAAGGATATGGGCAAGTTTCAAAAATCCCATATGGTAGCAATTTGCTCCCCCTACATATGTGCTAAGAGTTTGGAAAGAAGCTTGCACATATGCTTAGATAGGAAATATAGGAGACAATGTCTACCAAATGATGCTAAGGTATAAAAGATGGACCTTTGAAGCGTGATACCAATCGGAGTGCACCAATATACCATCCTTAGCACCATTAGTAACTAGATATACACAAAAACTAGAATACCCCATGAGATCAACATTACAAGTAAGGATCTAGTTTCCATGAATATAAGTCTAGTTACTTTAGCCTATGCATGCTAGTTTTTCATTTCACCATTCACGCATATAACTAGCATAAACCACACAAGCATGGATATTGAAATTTAAAACTTGGTCCATGCAAGCAAATATATAAAATGCACATTTCAAATGCAACATACAAGTTTATGAGCTTGCTCCCCCTACTTGTATAATTTTGATTGATCCCCTTACAATGTCATTTCATTTGTTTGCTCCCCCTATCTTACTATCTTTGTGAATTTCTCTCCCCTTTGTCAACAATTAGCATAAAGGGAGGGCTCAAATTTTAGATAGGTTGGGGTGAAACCATGTGAAGTGAGGATCATGTTCCTAATTTGGTTTAATCTAAATTACTTGCAAAAGATATTTAACTTGGTTTGATCCAAGGACAAGCTTCTTCACACCTCCAAATAAGGGTTATCTTGTACCATGTTGAGTTAAACACTTATAGCTTATTTTCTAGATCAAACACTAGGTTTACAAGCCCACAAACATGTCATATGCTACCACTAGATCATTTCAAACATACAAGCAATAGTGGTACCATACAAGCATCAAATTCATTTGATTTTCATAAATGAGCCTATTCAAATGTGAAAAATGTCAAGATGCACTAAACATGTCCTTAGCAAGGATATATGCCATGCCAATCAACTTTTACCTTGGATTTGCTCAAGGAAGAGGCATGTCATATAAGTGGGGGTGCATCAACACATATTTGAGAAGTCAAGTATGTTCAATTCATTCCTTAGCTTGCAAAACCTCTTCTCATCAAGTGGCTTGGTGAAGATATCGGCAAGTTGATCATCGGTGCCCACACTCTCAATGCAAATGTTCCCTTTTTGTTGGTGATCTCTTATGAAATGATGGTGGACATCAATATGCTTTGTTCTTGAATGTTGAACTGGGTTGTTGGTGAGCTTTATGGCACTCTCGTTGTCACATAGCAATGGCACTTGCTTGAATTTAATTCCAAAGTCACTCAAAGTAGCCTTCATCCAAAGTAATTGAGCACAACAACTACCGGCCGAAATGTACTCCACTTCGGTGGTTGAAAGTGCTACACAATTTTGCTTCTTTGATGACCAAGACACAAGTGATCTTCCCAATAGTTGACATGTGCCCGATGTGCTCTTTCTCTCAACTTTGCATCCCGCATAATCGGAGTTCGAATATCCAATCAACTCAAATCTTGCTCCTTTGGGATACCACAATCTAACATTTTGTGTATGCTTCAAGTACCTCAATATTCTCTTTGTTGCTTTCGAATGACTTTCTCTTGGTGAGGCTTGGAATCTAGCACACATGCATACACTAAACATCATATCCGGCCTTGATGCGGTCACATAAAGTAGGCTTCCAATCATAGACCAATACATCTTTTGAACCACCATGTTGCCACTAGCATCACTATCCAAGCTTCCACTTGTCCCCATTGGTGTACTAATAGCTTTACTATCATCCATTCTAAACTTCTTGAGCATGTCCTTGATATACTTACCTTGACTCACAAATGTGCTATTCTTCATTTGCTTGATTTGAAGACCAAGGAAGTAGATAAGCTCTCTAATCATGGACATCTCAAACTCACTTCCCATCATCTTGCCAAACTCCTCACAAAAATCTTGATTTGTTGACCCAAAAATGATATCATCGACATAGATTTGCATTACAAACAAGTCATTTCCAAGCTTCTTGGTGAAGAGAGTGGTGTCAACCTTTCCCATCTTGAATCCCTTAGAGAGTAGGAAATCTCTCAATCTCTTATACCATGCTCTAGGTGCTTGTTTTAATCCATACAAAGCCTTTCTCAACTTGTAAACATGGTTGGGTTTCTTCTCATCTTCAAAACCGAGAGGTTGCTCAACATACACAAGCTCATTGATGTACCCATTGAGAAATGCACTCTTCACATCCATTTGGTACAACTTGATGTTGTGGGCACAAGCATAGGCTAACAAGATCCTAATTGCTTCCAATCTTGCAACCAGGGCATATGTTTCTCCAAAGTCAAGACCTTCAACTTGAGTGTAACCTTGAGCCACTAATATTGCTTTGTTCCTTATTACTATCCCATCTTGATCTTGCTTGTTCCGAAAGACCCACTTGGTTCCAATCACATTATGATCCTTAGGCTCTCAACTAACTCCCATACTCGGTTTATTGTAAAGTTGTTTAGCTCTTCATGCATAGCATTGACCCAATCAACATCCTTTAAAGCTTCATCTATCTTCTTAGGTTCAATGGATTACACAAATGAGAAATGCTCACAAAATGAAGCCAATCTTGATCTAGTTTGCACAACTCTTGAAATATCACCAATGATAGTGTCCAAGGGATGATCTCTTGCAACATTGGTTGGTTGAAGCATTTGCACTTGATTGCTTGCATTTGATAGATCACTTGGTTGAGATGACGAACTATCCACTTGTTGTTTATCTTGCACTTTGTCATCACTAGTTCTTGATTGAACTTGATCATGAGAACCACTAGCTTGCACATTTGAGTTAGAGAGCACTTGATTCTTGTCATCTTTAACATTAATCACCTCTCTAGGCCTTATATCACCAATGTCCATGTTCTTCATTGCATTGACCAATTGAGTGCCTCTTACATCATCTAGATTCTCATCTTCCTCTTGGGAACCATTTGTTTCATCAAACTCCACATCATGAACCTCCTCAAGAGTACTACTAGCCAAATTCCAAATTCTATAAGCCTTGCTAGTAGTGGAGTAACCAAGCAAGAAACCTTCATCACATTTCTTTTCAAACTTGCTCAATCTAGTGCCTTTCTTCAATATGAATCATTTACAACCAAAAACCCGAAAGTATGCTATGTTGGGCTTTCTTCCATTCAAAAGCTCATAAGGTGTCTTCTCCATCATGGGGTGACAATGAGTCGGTTGCTATAATAGCAAGCCGTGTTGATTGCTTCGGCCCAAAATGAATGACTCACATTGTACTCACTCAATATTGATCTTGCCATGTCAATTAAAGTTCTATTCTTTCTTTCAACTAGACCATTTGATTGTGGAGTGTACTTGGCCGAGAATTGATGTCTAATTCTAAATTCATCACACAACTCATCAATTCTTGTGTTCTTGAACTCACTTCCATTGTCACTTCTCACTTTCTTGATGGTTGTTTCAAACTCATTGTGAATGCCCTTTACAAATGATTTGAATGTTGCAAACACATCACTCTTATCCACTAGAAAGAATACCCATGTGTATCTAGTGAAATCATCCACAATCACAAATCCATATTTGTTTCCACCAATGCTAGTGTATGTGGTTGGTCCAAACAAGTCCATGTGCATCAACTCAAATGCCTTAGATGTGCTCATCATACTCTTCTTAGGATGTATGTTACCAACTTGCTTTCTGGCTTGACATGCACTACATAGCTTATCCTTTTCAAATGTGACATCTTTCAAGCCTCTAACTAAATCATGCTTGATCAACTTATTCAATTGTTTCATTCCAACATGACCAAGCCGTCTATGCCATAACCAACCCATGCTAGACTTAGTGATCAAACATGTTGTCAATTGAGCTTCTCTAGCATTGAAATCAACCAAGTATAGATTTTCATATCTAAATCCTTTGAATATCAAGTTAGAGCCATCTACACTTATAATCTCTACATCATCCACACCAAATATGCACTTGAAACCAAGATCACACAATTGAGCTACTGACAAAAGGTTGAAGTTCAAGCTTTCTACTAGTAGCACATTGGAAATGCTCAAGTCATTGGATATTGCAATCTTACCAAGCCCTTTGACCTTGCCTTTGCCATTGTCACCAAATGTGATATTATCAATCCCATTGCTCTTGTTTTCATTGATTGAATTGAACATTCTTGGATCACCAGGTCATGTGTTGTGTGCACCCACTATCAAGCACCCAATGCCTTCCTTCAGCTTTATAATTGACCTACAAAAGAAGATCAATTCTTTTTAGGTACCCAAACTTACTTGGGTCCTTGAAGGTTAGTTACCAAGGTCTTTGGTACCCAAATGGCCTTCTTCTTTGGGCCCACAATTGGTGTATCCAATGAACTTAGCCTTCACACCATTGGCACCCTTAACAAGCATGTAACAAGAATCAAATTTAATTGAGGATACAATAGGTAGCTTGTTCTTGTTAATCTTGCAATATTGCTCTACATGCCCAACTTGCTTGCATCTATTATAAAACCGACCATTGCCCTTCACAAAGTTAACTTTGGGAGTGACAAAGGCCGCCTTGACTTTCTTAGGGGGTATAGCCTAATCCCTCTTTGTTAAGAGAAAACCTTTGGCTACCCAGGCACTTTAGCAAGCGGGGCATCTCCACCATAGGCATTGCCTAAAGCACGAGTGAGCTCATTCACCTCCTTCTTGAGGGTCTCATTTTCCACCATTAATGAGGCATCACAAGTGAGACCATCACTCAATGGTGAAGTAGAAGTAGTAGTGCTACAAGAAGTGTTAGTGGGATCAATTATAATGGGCTTATAAAAAGTTTCATCAATAAGATCACATGTTAGTCCCACATCATATGATATAATCACTTGCTCCTTCTTGGCTTCCTCTTTGACTTGCTCGATGAGAGAGGAGTGAGCTTTCTCAAGCTTAGAGTGAGCTTTGCCAAGCTTCTCATGGGCTTCCATTAGCCTCTCATGAGTGGCATTGAGCTCATCAAGGGATTGCTCAAGAAATTTGACTTTCTTGTTCAATTCCTTGCACTCCTTTCTCTTCATCTCAAAGCAAGTATGCACTTGCTCACACATGTCCATGAGCTCCTCCTTGGAGTACTCATCATCATCATCATCACTCCTACAAGCATCACTTTCACATTCATCATCATCACTCACATCATATTTTACCTTGGTAGGTTTTGCCATGAGGCATGTCGAAGGAGTGTCGAAGATGGAGGGCTTGTTGTTGATGGTGATGCTTGCTAGTGCTTTCTTGATAGATTTCTTGCCATCATCACTAGAGTCATCACTATCTGAAGAGCCATCACTATCCCAAGTGACCATATAGCCTCCACGCTTCTTCTTCTTTTGGAAGGTCATTCTCTTCTCCTTCTTCTCCTTCTTCTCTTTCTTATCCTTCTTATGCTTCTTCTTCTTCTTCTCATCCTCATCATTGTCACTATTGTAGGGACAATTTGCTACAACATGATCAGGACTCTTGCAATTGTAGCATCTTCTCACATATTCTTTGCTTTTGGTATGATCTCTTCTCTTTCTTGCACCATAGCCCTTCTTCTTCATGAACTTTCCCATCTTGCATACAAAGAGGGCCATAGCTTCATCATCAATATCACTAAGATTATCATCATCACTTGATTCTTTCTTGGACTTGCCCTTGTTCTTGGATGATGATGAGCTAGCCTTAAATGCTATACTCTTCTTCTTCTTGTCTTCTTCTTCCTTCTTGTCATCCTTGTCATCCCCCTCCCTTTCCACATGGTATGTCTCTTGGGTCATGACATCACCTAGTACTTGGTTAGGGGTAATCTCCTTCAATCCTCCCCTTATGATAAGCAATCTCAACATCTCAAATCTTGGAGGTAAGCACATCAAGAACCGATGAGAGACATCATCATCCTTGATCTTCTCTCCCAAGGCCTTCAAGTCATTTACAATCACTTGCAACCTGATGGAACATTTCTAGAATGCTCTCATCTTCCTTCATCTTGAAGCTTGTTAACCTATCCTTGAGAATGTACAACTTAGCACTCTTCACCGCCTAGTGTGCCCTCATATGTTTCCTCCAATCTCCTTCCACACCTCATTTGCTCTTTCACAATCCTTGATTTGCTCAAACACCTTGGAATCAATGGCATTGTATATGGTGTTGAGAGCCATTGTATTGCATTGCTTGTTGGTCTTGTCTTGGTTGGTGGGGTCATTGGGATCAATGATAGCATAGTCATTCTCGGTCACCTCCCATACTTGATCATTGATTGAACCAAGATACATCCTCATCTTTCTCTTCCAATAATCATGGCATGTGCCATCAAAGAACGATGGTTTGCCCCCCACATGGTTGAACACAACTTGAGCCATAATTTGACACCGAGGTTGTTAAGCCTTCAATCAAATGGTGACCACGGCTCTGATACCACTTGAAAGGTCCTAATATGGCTAGAGGGGGGTGAATAGCCTATTTAAAAATCTACAAATCAACTAGAGCAATTTGATTAGTATGACAAATGACAAAATGCAAACTTGCTCTAGCTCTACAAGGGTTGCAAGCCACCTATCCAACAATTCTGGTTGCAATGATTACTAGGCACACAACTTGCAATGTTACTACTCACTAAGAGCTCTCAATCTTGCTACTCTAAAGAGTTCCACTAGAGGAACTTAAAATAATAAAGCAAGCTCTCAATTCTAATTACACTAAAGAGCTTATCACAACTAGTTTGCAAGAATATAAATGAGTGAGTAGGGTGATTATACCGCTGTATAGAGGAGTGAACCAATCACAAGGTGAATATTAAATCAATCACTGGGAGAATACCAAATGGCAAGAGACAACCAATTTTCTCCTGAGGTTCACATGCTTGCCAACACGCTACGTCCCCATTGTGTCAACCAACACTTAGTGGTTCGGTGGCTAAGAGGGGTTGCACAAACCTCATCCACACAATTTGGACACCGCAAGAACCTACCCACAAGTGAGGTAACTCAATGACATGCCGAGGAAGGTACAAATCCCCTCACAATCACCGGAGATGGCCATGAACAATCACCGACTCATGCCAATCCTCCTCCGCTGCACCAAGCCATCTAAGTGGTGGCAACCACCAAGAGCAACAAGTGAATCCCATAGCAAAACACGAACACCAAGTGCCTCTAGATGCAATCACTCAAGCAATGCACTTGGATCTCTCCCAATCTCACAGTGATGATGAAATAATGATGGAGATGAGTGAGAGGGCTTTGGCTAAACTCACAAGGTTACTATGTCAATGCAAATGGCCAAGAGAGTGAGCTTGAGCTGGTCATGGGGCTTAAATAGAAGCCCCCATGAAATAGAGTCATTGCACCCCTTCACTGGGCACAACGCGGGGTGACCGGAGGCTCCAGTCATATTGACCGGATGCTAGACCTCAATGTCCGGTCACACGATGCATGCCACGTGTCCCCTTGCTTTAAAAGATGATCGCCTGATCACAACGGTCAAGTGATGACTGGATGCAGTGGCTCAAAGTGACCGAACACTGAACCCCAGCGTCCGGTCGTTTCTAGTAAGCATCTAGAGAGGACTTTTCACGACCAGAACACACCCAGCGTCTAGTCACACGGCGTTTCCCTGTGTGCTGCCATGTTAGTTGGGCCGGACGCACCCCTCTAGCGTTCGGTCACTCAGTGACCCAGCGTCCGATCAGAGACCGACGCCAGCATCTTTGCAGCTTCTACTAATTGGACGTGCTGGTCCAACCGAGGCCAGCGTCCGGTCACTTACAGTGACCTCCATCTTTTCTATATAGGGCGCTGGTGAAGTTTCTAACCCTTGCTCAAATGTGCCAACCACCAAGTGTTTCACCTTGTGCACATGTGTTAGCATATTTTCACAAATATTTTCAAGGGTGTTAGCACTCCACTAGATCCTAAATGCATATGCAAAGAGTTAGAGCATCTAGTGGCACTTTGATAACCGCATTTCAATACAAGTTTCACCCCTCTTAATAGTATGACTATCGATCCTAAATGTGATCACACTCACTAAGTGTCTCGACCACTAAAACAAAATGGCTCCTACTATTTATACCTTTGCCTTGAGCCTTTTGTTTTTCTCTTTCTTCTTTTCCAAGTTCAAGCATTTGATCATCACCATGCCATCATCATGATCTTCACTATTGCTTCATCACTTGGAGTAGTGCTACCTATCTCATAATCACTTTGATAAACTAGGTTAGCACTTAGGGTTTCATCAATTAACCAAAACCAAACTAGAGCTTTCAAGTATCACACGGACAGGAAGGAGGAGCGACCCCAAAAAAAGTCGCACAAAAAAATAGTCTTACTTTTGTTCTTTTTAGTTGTAGGAGATAAACTTTACCCTTTCAAGCTATCTAGAGCATTGTCTTCGTTAAATCCTACCTTGTTTTGTTTTCTCATGGAGGCCTATGATGCGTGTAGTTACCTATGTGTCGGTGCAGAATGTGACCAACTAGTAAATATTTATAGTTTTGCCGTACGTTGTGATCGGAGGTGGCCTAGCACTCAATGGCATAGGATTTATACTGGTTTAGGCAACATGTCCTACGTCCAGTTTGGGTCGGTTAGCGACTTTATTCCTGAGCCCAGGTGCTCGAAGTTTGCAGTGGGGTTACAAATGAGAAGGAGAAAGATGGGGTGTACAAGAGGTCCGGTCGGCTCCAGTCGGAAGGGCCGAGAACGACAGGAACTATGCTATGAGCTAAGTGTTCAAGCATGTGCTTGAGGTCCGAACCTGGCAGTTCTATGGTCGTGGACCAGTGAACTTGGTTGAACTAATGGTACTAAGAAAGGTTCTTCAAAAAGCCTTAGAGAGAAAAAAGCCTCTCCTCCTTGGAGGGAGCGCACCCTCTTTTATAGATAAAGGGGATGGCTTTACAAGTGAGGGTACGTAGGCTATAGAGCTTTGTTGCCCATGCCAGTGGGTACAAGATAATGGTAGGCGCCCACAACATTGTTGATGTCACTGTAGAATGTCGGATGCATGTGGGAGGTTGCACTGCCTTGTTTAGGAATGGTAGACGTCGGTACCTGCAAATACTATTTGATGCCTAGAGGCATGTGAGTAGTGTCACCATGTTCACCCCATACGGTAAATCCCGGCACCCACAACACTATTGATGCCTAGAGGCACGTGGGGGGCCTTACCATATGGGAGTTTTAATGGCGCCTACAATACTATAGAGGAAAATGTCGGCACCTACAATACTGTTTGTGTTAGGGTAGTTGCAGAGTATGGTTCCTACAGGTGTACAGGGTATGCTCCCTAGTATCATGGTTTGACTTATGCGCCCTAGCTTGCTTTCTCCATTCGCCCCTGCCTCCTTTCGAGCGGGCATTCCTGGTCGGATGGCCCCAGTCGGCTCTAGTCACGCCAGTCAGAGAAGAGCGGTGAGTAGGGTTTCTGCGCACCCTGGTCGAAGATGCGAGGTCGGAGTTGGAAGTAGCATTTTGGGCCAGGTCTTCCGATCGGAGAGGCCATTCAGAGGTGGCTGGAGTTCGAAGCTAGCGCTTCGGTTGGAGAGCTGGGCCAAAGTAGTTGATGAGCGGGCGTCATTCCTCTTCGGCCAAACCTTCCAGTCGGTGACTGGACCGTCCTTCCGGCCTATTGTTTTAGACTTTTGGGCCAGCCCACGAGTTGTGTGCTGCCTTCTTGGGCCGAGCCTAGGTGTGGAAGCCGATCCCTAAGGGACCCCGAGTTTATGAACCCGACAGGAGCCCCTGAGCCCCTGGGCGATTCGGGTAGAATCGTTCGGGGGATTTTTGCCTTGCCGATGGGTCCACATGAGCGCACCCACAGGTGTAGCCCCCGAGCCCCTGGGCAGTTTGGGTAGAACTGTTCGGTGGGTTTTCCTATGCTATTAGTGGGGGAGGTTTTCTGTTTCGATGGGTGCACGCGAGCGTACCCACGGGTGTAGCCCCTGAGCCCCTGGTCTATTCAGAAAGAACTATCTAGGGGATGTTCTTTTAGTGGGCGTGTGTGCATGTTCTTAATTTTGAGATGGTTTTTGTCAACCTAGACGTCGTTGTGCAGCCCATGTGATTTTGGTTGCTCAAGAGATTGGGTGAGAGGGAGCTCACGGATCCTGGCGTTGGTGCGCGCCATGGGATCGGGTGAGGTAGTAAGTTTAGTTGAGACAGATCTCACTGATCATGGTGTCGGTGCGTGTCATGGGATCAGGTGAGGTAGTTAGTTTAGTCGAGACAGATCTCACTGATCCTGGCATCGGTGCACGCCATGGGATCGGGTGAGTTGGAGTCGTGGGGCGAGATCAGGGTCACGGACCCAGGTGCTTGGAGCGCAGTTGGAAGTATAGCCCGATGGGGCAAGATCGGGGTCATAGACTCAGGTGTTTGGAGCGCAGTCAGAAGCATAGCCGGATAGGGCAAGATTGGGGTCATAGACCTAGGTGTTTGGAGCGCAGTCAGAAGCGTAGCTGGATGGGGCAAGATTGGGGTCGCAAACCAAGGTGTTCGGAGCACAGTCAGAAGTGTAGCCAGATGGGGTGAGATCAGGGTCATAGACCTAGGTGTTTGGAGCATAGTCAAAGTCATAGCTAGATGGGGCAAGATTGGGGTCACAGACCTAGGCATTTTGTGTCTTGAGCCCCCAAGCCTTGTTGGGCCTTAGTAGGGGTCAGTGTGAGTTATGTGCGTTACCCCATTCTCGGTTCCTCACAACTAGAGGGGCTAAGTTTTGTCGCCTGTCCCGATCGCTCGGGCTTGAATGATGCGCTCGGTGAGTTCGCTAATGGGTGTGATCGAGCGGAATCTAGGTTCGTCATTCGTGATGGGTCGGCATAGCCCTCTTGTGACATTCCACTACTCCTTTACCTACAACCCGGGAGATGCCTGGGTCGTTCCGGAGACCGACCCGGGTGGCCTAACAGCCTCCCCTCGATGGAGATTCTGTGGGCTTAGCGAGAGGTTCAGGATTGAACGAGAAGGTTAAGATGACCCAGTCTACCAGACCGAGTGAGGGCCACACGGGGCTCATCTATGATTTTCTCCCATGGCTCTGTTGGTTGCTCATGTCGAATGAGGCAACCACCACTTCATGATGCAACACGAAGCGTTGTGATGCATTTCACTGAATGTGCGATTCTTAGTTCCTGAGCCCCCGTGCAGTTCAGGGCCCGAATCATCCGGGAGGCTTAGGCATATGGAATGAGTGCGTGTATGGATGTATGAAATGCTTATAAGGAAATAGAGGGGGTTGGTAGCGTTCACCTTGATGACTTGAGTGATGGGGTTCGGAGAGCTTCAGTCGGAAATGCCCGACCAGGACCCGTGCTCGTCATTCATGACGGAGTCAGCATGGCCTACATGGGGCGCCCCTTCGCTTCCTTACCTATCTCTTGGTGTCTATTCTGAGTGATTCGATCAACTCTGGGGACCCGATGATCTCCCCCGGTGGAGATTTTGTTTGGATTCCTCTAGGCCTGGCCTGGGGAAGCGGGGCGCCGCCCGCGTGTGGTGGCACTTTAGTTTTCGTGCCTGGTGTACAGTAGTGGTTGGTCATGTGGTAGTGGTGGGCCTTGCTCAGGCCACGTCCTGTTGGATCAGGAGCCGTCCTGTCGGGCAGGGCACGTCTCATCGGTCAGGGTGCGTCTTATCAGCATTAAATGGGAGAGGGAGAGAGTTTTTCGCTCCATCATTTTGCCTTCCCCAATCGGTGCGCCCTTTCCTAACTGTTGTTCCTTTTTCCTTAAGTAGGAGAGGGGAGAGGGTTTCCACCCTGTTCTTTAGCCAGTTCTTCATCTGTCGCCACCTTTCTTCTCCCTTCTTGCCGTGAGCATTCCTAAGAGCCATAGTGGTTTCTAGGAGAGAAAGGGGAGAGAGCAAGAAGAGAAGAACTCACCAATTCTTAGAGTGCAATGTTAGACTGGAGGTCGTCCACCATGAGGAAGTCGATGCTGGAGGCCTTCATCAAGAAGGGGTTTCTGCCACCGTAGGAGGTGGCGCACTGGACGGTTCCTGGGAGGGAGGAGTTTCCATAGCCTCGGCCTGATGAGGTGGTGTCCTTCCTCACCTTCCATGAGCGCGGGTTGGGATACCCCACGCACTGGTTCCTACGTGTGCTACTCAATGAGTGGGGTCTAGAGCTGCAGCACCTTAATCCAATGGGGGTGCTGCACATCACTGGTTTCATCACCGTCTGTGAGGCTTTCCTCGGGATGGAGCCGCACGTAGATTTCTTTCGGTGGTCGTTCTCCCCGAGAGCCTTGACGGTGGGGGACCTAGCCGAGGTCGCACCGGTGGGGGGTTTCGCCCTGTAGAGAAAACCGAGCATGGGAGACTCGTATCCCGCGTACCTCCCCTGCAACTCCAACCGGGGGTGGCATGGGGAGTGGTTCTACATTAGAAATCTGGTGGCGGTGTTGTTCCCGGTGTTCACCGGTGGGAGGCCAGAGAAGTAGGATAGTTGGTCATGGGGTTGTGCCAAAAAGGAGAAGCATAAGGTGGGGGTCATCAAGGAGGAGCTCTAGAAGCTCATAAAGCATGGCCTTAATGGGGTGCGGGTGTTCCACACCCTGTACCATCACCGAGTCATGCTATTGGCGAAGAGGACGCGGCTGATGTGGCTGTACGGTGGCCCATCGGACCCGGACCACATGTCACCAGAGGACCTACTGGACGACGAGGTCTGGAGTTGCATTGGCTGGGTGCTACAGCTGAAGCCTAGAGAGAGGGTTGAAGGGAGGCCTGTGCCTTTCAACTCCTTGATCATGTCCACCCTGGTATGCTCCCTTCTCTTTAGCCTACATGTCTTCCTCTGCTTTTCCTATATGTGTATTTTTCTTTTTTGATTGGGAGTCATACGTTCTGTAGGGGCTTGGAAATTATAAATCCCGACCACACCTTCCCAAGGGTCCAGAGGGCGTGCCCAAGCAGGCCACCCAGAAGGAGGCGGCAGATGCTAGGAAGAAGAAGAAGGCCAAGGTGGCCCATCGGAAGTATGAGAAGGAGAAGGAGGTTGCCCATCGGGTGAAGGCTAGGGAAGACAGGGCCGATGTCGAGCTAGAGCTCTAGTCGGAGGATTCCATAGAGGTGGACGACACATCTTCGACTGAGGGGGAGGAGAGTAGGGAGGTCATTGTGACCTCAGAGGGGCATCGCAACTCTGCGGCGACATCCGCTGGTGGTGGACAGGAGGCCGCGCGGCGTGCAGTGGCCCCCACGCCGAAGAAGCACGCGACGAGCGCAGACGCCATTGGTGAATGGGTGTCAAAGCGGACACGGTCACCATGCCCTTCGGTGGCATCGTCGGTCCCATCGCTGCCTGTGGGGGATGTGGCCGAGCGAGTGGGGCGGTCCGAGGAGCGGACTAGTGCTCATGCGTTGCCGGGACTAGTGATGACGCGTGGCTCGTAGCCGGGGGAGGCCCTGCCCGCCGCGGATGCGGTTGAGCGAGCCAGTGGTCTAAGAGGTAGACTGGTGCTCGGGTGTTGTGCGACTCGCAGCTGGAGGATGCCCTGCCTCCTGCTCTGGTTGAGGAGTCCTGGGCCAACGGTTGCGGCGACCCATCGGTCGAGCAGGAGCTGGTTGGGTCGACTCCATCCCTAGCCGAAGTGAGGGGGCACGGGTCACAGCTCGGGAGCAGCCTATGCCCTGTAGGCCCATCAATGTCGGGTCATGCCTTTAGAGTCATGCTGCTATCTCGGTATGTTTTTCTTTGTTTGTTTTCAATCTTTTGCTGTTGAGTCCTTTCAAAGTGCGACTTACCTGCATCTTTTTGTCAGTGGCCGGGCGATGATGGGGTTGAGCATTGTCCCAACTCCCATGCAGGAGACTTGGAGGCCCACCCTGCAGCGTACTACAGTGAGCAATGGGGGGAACAGGGTGACGGTGGCAAAGCCTTCCCTTCCAGGGGTGGTGCCCCTTGGGTCGGTTATCAGTATGGTGACAGTGGCGGTGGTGATCCTGGTGCTAACAGCAGAGGTTGCATCGGATGTGACCCTTAGGCCCCTCCTCCACCGACCATGGTGGAAGAGGAGAGGGAGACTGAGCTTCCTACCTCGCCAGGTGGAGGGCTGCATGGCTTACCCACGTGGTCAAAGCCAAAGGTGCTGGGAGAGAGCACAGCTGGGATAGAGTCGGGACATCCGGCGGCGAAGGCGGCAGTCCATGTAAATGAGGTGGTGGACATCCCATCTAACGATGAGGTGGATGATAGGTGGGGCCGCCGGTGTCATCGCAGGAGCTGGCGAGGGTCCAATCAGAAGCTGGGCCCTCTAGTGGGCTACCAGACGGTGACCTAGAGTGGCCCTGCCCTGAGGACCCAGCGAAGGTGCGGTTCGTCCTTCGAGATTCCTAGGAGTGTCAGCTCTAGGACATCCTTGGGGAGCAAGGGCACGCTGTAGTGTTCGAACTCACCACCCTATCCGCGAAGCTCAGAGACGTGCAGGAATGGGTTAAGTCCGCTCAGTAGTTGGTCGAGGTCAACCTATAGCTCGCCATGGAGGTGAGTTTCACATACTTGTCCTTGACCTCTGAACCTTTTGTTGGTTGCCTTAGCATGTTTGTTTTCGTAGAGACTGAAGGGGACGTCATCTAGTAAGTCCTGCTTTCTCCGAATGGAGCATGCTCAGATGGCTGAGCTCGAGCATCAGCTAGCATCCGCCCATCGTGAGTCCTAGGACTAGGCGGCTGAGGCGACCATGGTGCAGGTGGAGGGGAAACGTGCAGCTGAGCAGGCGGCTGCCGCTGAGCAAGGGCTTGAGGTAGCAAAGGCCCATTAGGCGGAGACCGAGGCGGGGTTGCAGACATCCCTAGCGAACACTGAGGCGGCATTGCGAGAGTCCTTGGCGGCCCTTGAGCTAGAGCGGGCCGCTTTGGTGTCAGCGTAGAACGCCCTGGAGTCAGCACGGAAGGCCCTGGAGGTGGAGCGAAAGGCCCGGTCGGAGGCGGACCAGGAGGTGCTCATGCTCCGGGGCTGGGTGATGGGGACGGAGGACGCAAGTGCCCAGCTACGCGAGTAGGCGGCCCGGCAGGCAGAGGATCTCTCTACCCTTGAGAACTTCCACATCGGTACATACCTTTTCTGTTTTTCATTGTTGGTTTTTTCCTTCAGCCTATTTCTGAGCTTGTCGCTCTTCTCTCAGAGCTGGGTGGAAAGGTGAAGATGCTGGAGCGAGACCTGGAGACGATCAAGGTGACCTTCAGCCAGAATACAGAGGAATTGGCCAAGTCCCATGAAGAGCGACGTGCTCTAGAGGGGGATCTTGACTAGATCCGCAATGTTGCCTAGCTTGTCATCTCGAACGTCTTCGGGGTGACGCCCAGCACTAGCACGCCCGCAGTCTAGCTGGCGAAGGTCCCAGATGCAGTTTAGGACCTTATTAGGAATGGGTTGTTCTATGGGGCATTGGGGGTGCTGACTTCGGTGGCGACGCACCACCTGAACCTGGACTTCATTGCCATCTGTAGCGGGTATGCTGAAGGCTTGAGCATGGAGGACATCCAGTCGATCGGGGAGGGCCTACTGCCGCATGCAAGGTCGGTGGTAGATCAGGTCTCTGCCCAGTGGGTGATGGACGTCCGCCGTGAAGATATGGCTAGAAGCATGCACGAGGAAGACGCTGCCCAGCCTACGGATGGTGTGGAGCCTAGCTCAGAGGTGAACGTTGCCCTGGTTTTGACCGAGCTGAATGTCGTGCCGCCAGGAGTGAGCAGCCTGTGCCCTCATCGATTGCGCCAACAGTAGATGCCGCCGGGCCGGTCCAATAGCTTGTGAAATATAAGTAGTTTAGTTAGTGTTAGAAAGTTTTAAATTCATGGGGGAGCCCTTGTGTAAATGTTCCTATGTGTTTTAATGACTACGGTCTATTTCATTTTCTATGATGGAGTCACTCCGTTTGGGGAGCTTGTTCCCCTTTGTTCCTTAGTTTTCCCTTAGCATAATTTTGTTTTTTATTCTTTCTTTCTCGTACATGCCCATTTGTCCCATAGGCTAAGACCATGGGAACCCAGGGTGTGGCCCGTGGGGCTTGGCTATTCGTAACCGTAGGGAAAGGTGGGGTGCGATCGGTCGGAATGTTTTTAAAGCAAAGCTACGTAAGGTAATTTAAAGGAACAAACTATCCTTTTGGTTGGGTAGAAAGGAATTTTACCATATGATAGTAAACAAAATAGAGAGGTAGTAGTCTACCATAGTGGAGCCCCCGAGCGCCCTGGGCCGAAAGAGTGTTTGGGTCGGGTTGCTCTTATAGGAGCGTAGGCTAAGTAAACAATGGTAAGACTGAAACTTTAGGGAAAAGGCGACATAGCTGTTCTAGGAATTTAGAGAGAAGGGCATCATTGTTGTCCTTCGGTCAGTAGGCGTCCGATCGGATCACTTCATTCTTTAGTCGTCTGGATCCTTGCCCACTGTGCCCCCTTTCATGGTTGCTGCTTCTTTGCCTTTTTCTTTCTTTGGCCTATCAATCTGTTGTAGAAGGCGCTTGAGGAGCTAACAATCCTTGTAGAGGTGTTTAGTCGTGGTTGGTGCATAGGCTCTCCATGAGCTCGTGGAAGTGGCCCGGAGGGTCCTACCGGGTCTGCGTGCCTGCTTGATCAGCCGTGTCGACTAACGTGGATTCGACCGGTCGGCGGTGATTCTTTCTATTCTTTTCCCCCCTATGTGGAGGGGCCCTCATCCTGATCTCGGCGCTTGGCCTTGCCCTTGCCTCGACCACCGTCAGAGCGTGGCGGGGGTGGCATTTGTTGGGGGTTTTGGACAGACGTCCGCGGTCCTAGGCCATCAAGGCTGGGACTCCAATCGCTGTTGCATGTGCCTCGGCTCGGTCCAAGCCGTGCATGCATAGGCAGTCGGTGCGAAGCATTTGTTAGGTCAAGATGAGGTGCCGATGCGACCTCCTGTACCGCGCTCGACGATTGTAGCAGCGATCGGGTGGAGCGTCCCATTCTGCTGTGTCCCCGTTCCCCTAACGGGGAGCGAGGCCATGAGTCAGTGTCGTGATACGAAACACTCGGCTTGTTGAACAGTGGCAGTTTCCACTAGCGCCTAGAGGTTTCGGTGGATCGCTTGTTCATGAGGGTCGTTCGACTCGGACAGGCCATGTAGAAGCATTATCGTGCTAGCGATGTTCTGGTTCGCCCGAGCAAAGTGCAGGGGATCATTCCCCCTATCCATGGTGTTGTGCTGGACTCGATGGGCACGACCCCGAGCACCGCCCATCGGCCTACGCACATGGGGCGCAACAAGGTGCGCCGAGCGTGGTGGCGTAGTCGGTGGTTGATGCAGCCACCGTTGTCGTAGTTCCTCCCCATGCTCAAGTGTGAGCTCAGGGGTCTCTACATGAGGGTCTAAGGAGGTGTGAGCCCGTGAGGACTCCGCTTCCATCGGTGGGTGTCCTGGAGTGTCCGCCATGGCATACTCCTGGGACAGACAGTGGCTAGGCACCATGTCGCCGATGCTGGAGCCATCACTCTTACCATCGTCATCCATGAGGTCGAGGAAATAGGTGGGAGCATAGCTCGCCATTCCCACAAATTCGGATGTGAGAGGGGGCGATGCTGGCCTCCTTTGGAGCCCCCGAGCGTAAGCATCCATGGAAGACACAGGGCTGTGGGGGGACTGGTCATATGGCGGTTGCATCGGGGACAATAGGGTTCCGCTGGGTAATCGGCGGAAGATAGAGAATAGTAAGTAAATGACAGTATGTACATTACTCACAGTGGGGTTTGAATAGAGAGTTTGCTCAGAAAGAAGCATAGATGCCGCGTCGTTGAAGTCGTGTGCCCTAAAGTTGATGCAGGGCGCCTTTCCAATGGGTGCCAGGACATGAGCCTCCTTGCAGAGGTACAATTCGCCGAGCCAGTCAACGACGGAGTCTAGGCTTCCGGAGAGGAAGGCTTAGGATGGCTCAAAAATGATCGGGGCCCACATCCCATCCAGTGAGAGTACGGGACACTCTAGTGAGCCAAAGCAAATAGTGTCACCTGAGCCCGCCATGGTGAGGGTGGCAGAGAAATGGGCCATCCGATGACTAAAAAGTGTTGAACGTATAGCATCTTCCCCATGGACGACGCCTATGGCAGAACCTCCTAAGAAATCAGGCCCACGTGCACCTATCGTTGTCTTAACAGACCTCAGATAGCGTTCACGAGTTCCCAACAACTCAACAGGTCTGTCGGGTGTCCTCAGGAAACCTGAATCATCCACGATTCTCTTTTCAAACAGGATCCCAATCACAGACATTGTAGATTACAACAGTTTATTCAAATATATACATCAGAGTAAAAGATACCGGAAGTCTTAAGATAACATAGTTTACAAACCAGTTGTTTTCGAACTTACAATACCATAAGTGTCATACAACCATAGTAGCGGGATAATATTACATTAACTTTATTTATCATGCAAACTAGTGCCTTGTAAAAAGGCCATTCATCACTCCTCATCGTCATTGACTTCAAACACAGACATGCAGCAGGGACCAAAACAAGCCTGCGCATGCGACTCACCTGCAACAAGGGTTAACAAACCCTGAGTACAAAAGTACTCAACAAGACTAACGCAACGTAACAGGGGTGTAAGACTTTTAAATATGCAAGGGTTGGGGCAAGGTAAGGATGTAGCAAAATTCAAAGTCCTTTGCCAAAAGCTTACCATTCTTATCCTATTTTCAAGTTTTACCCCTAAGTCCTTTTAGTTCATTATCTCAAACTAAATGTACATTTCCCATATTCCAATCCTTCTCATTCCATTCTTTTCTCATATTTTAGTAATTCACCAGTCCTGCATTGCTTCTGTAATGAATCAAGTCTCCATATTCGCAGAGCACTGGCAATTCGAATTGATTCAAGTCTCAGCTGGGGATTCCTTATCACACGACATATGTAGAACTTAATCTTGCATATATCAACCTTGCTATCGGATCCTCCTATACTAAGCCGTCTCCACGCCACCCGAGAGCACAGCACACCTCAAATCTAGCCACATTCTAGCCACGAGGGTACACGCTACTCCCACCATCTCTCCACTCCCAGTGCATGGGCATTCGTCTTAGTATCGGATTAGCCGAAGTAGGCTTACTGGAGTATGTGACCAGTACTACAAAGTGTCTCGTTCAGAAGATCCACAATGAGTGGCCTTTAAGCGACATAGTCGGCAACATTACCCAACATTCAAGATAAGTCACCCAACTAGTCTCTAGTTCATTCTATCTTCTTTCTTTCTTTCTTTGGCTAGTATGCCATCTTTGATTGTATCAAAACTTTTACTTTAAAAGCCTACTATAAAGCATACTAAGCAATCTACGCCTTTGTAAAAGAAAACATCTTCAAGGATGGTAAACGAATAACAAGGTAGGTAATGCATCAAGTAGGTATATTTGATTTAATCAACTTAATGCAATAAGTAACATATGTGATAAACTTTTCAAAGTAACAAGGTAATGGTTTAATGCATAAACTGGGGCTTGCCTTCGTTGACGATCTCAGGTTCTGGATCCATACCACACTTATCGAATCCCGTGACAACCGGGGATTCTTCTAGAACTTGCTCAACTAGAATTGTTTCACTCTCGGATTCTACATGAAATGATAACATATGCTTTAACATGATGATAATGTAAACATGATGCTTTCACGGTACATGAAATATAAAAACACCCTGAATACGATTTTCCTTCACGGTACAGTTGCAAGCCAACAAAACCAACTTGCAATCCTACCATCAAGAACCACACATGTGACTTGACCAAATAAATCTTGAAACCCTACTAGTCACAAAACATGACCAAAACAAGTTTCAACACTAATCAAACACTTAGGGTTTGCTTTTATTTATTTTTGAATTAATTTGGAAATAAGCCCAAAAATGAACTTGTTCCAAATGACCTCAAAATTTTATGTAAGCTTCCTCATGACAAATTAGTGTACCAAAACAAATTTCATAATTTTTGGAATTATATAGTGGCCTACAAAAATCATGGAAAATGCATTTATTAATTAATGGACTGAATATTTGAACATTAAAAATTTATTCAAATTTCAAGTTTCAAATTTTTAAACCATACTAGAGCATGTACAGAGGCTACACACAAAATTTCAGAATTTCTGGAGCTATGATTATTTTCCTACAAATTTCTAAAGATTCAGCACTATTCAAAATCAGAAAATAACAAAAGTCACTATTCTCTCTCTTGCTCTCACTGACAGCCGACCCCCACCTGTCATCCCCAACCTCGGGTATTGACTATGGCTGCGACGGCGCTGACCGGTGCAAACTCGCTGACAGTGAGCCCAACAGCGACGGCCAAAGCACTAACATGTTCACAAGAGCTAGGCGCATCGATAGTGGCACTTTGGAGGTCGATTACGACATGGAACAAGGCTAACACCGGCCATGGCGGACGCGGTGGCACAGCAATGTTACGCCGGCGAAACAAGGTCAGTAACGGTGAAACGGAGAGTTCAGGAAGCATCAGTGGCTCACCCCCGATCGTGTTGCAGCAACAAGCGAGACCGGAGAAGCCAAGGTGACGAGTTTCGACGATGACCGGGATCACGACGGAGCGGACCTCATCGACGACAGCGTTCCGGCGACTTCAGTGGGCCAAACGAGCAGGCAAGAGTGGAATGAGCACTACAGCATCAAGACAAATCCATAGAGTCAACCAGCAAGGGCAACGGCTCACCGGACGAGGCTGGCCACGGTGAATCGGAGCTTCCGTTGATGTCGCCGGCCGCGAGGAAGATGAACGTGTACCGTGAGCTCTCGACAAAATTAGGTGGTAGCAATAGCTCGGTCGAATGCGCAAGGAGCAGGCAGAACTAGAACATGGCTTTGACGGGGCTTGCTTGCGCTGAGGAGACGAGAGAAGCTCGCCGGAGTTGAGACAGCGGCGTCGGGAAAACAGAGGGGAGGAAGAAAATCCGACGACGTCGTCTAGGTCTTATAGCTCAGCCAGGAGCGCGCGGACTCGACACGCAGCGTGCTCCCTGCGCCAGCGCGAAGCCAAGGGCGGTCGCAGGCATGCCTGGAAGGCTGGAGAAAGAACGCCGGTGGTGAGGCGATGGCGCCCTGTAGTTATCTGAATTTTTGAAATAATTACAGGTTTGCCACTGAGTTCATTTTACAAATTACTCCCAATTTTTCTAAAGAAGTTGAAAATATCCAAAAATGAAAGTTGCTCAACTTTTCAAAATCTACAACATTGCTTCAAGAAATATTTTCAAATTCTGCCTCCATTTTGCAATTTGAATTTGGGGTGAATTTAAGCATTTGAATCATTTCAAAATTACTCCAAATTTTATATGTAAACTTGAAAAACTTTGAATACCAAAGTTGATCCTTATAAAATAATCTTCAACTTTTCTTTTTGCCTCAACCCCAAATTCCACATGGATTTTGAATTAGTCAAAAGGGGCAAAAAGGACTTTTGTGATTTGAATCTGAATTCAAATTTGATTTGTTTTCCTTTTACTTTAACTTTGGTTTTTGACTAGTAACATGGCCCATTAGGGTTATTTGAGTCAAATGACACATGACCTCACATGACCACATGAAATTTGACCCTTGTGGTCATGATCTTTATTTAGGGTTTTGAATCGCATCACATGAAATAACAACATTATGAAATAAAGCTTATTTAGTGAATGTATTCAAAATTTTCTACTTTATGAATGCTTTGCAATGCACATGATGACATGTCAAATTTTAGTGCTAGGTCAAAACACCAGAGGTGTTACAACCCTTCCCCCTTAAAGAAATCTCGTCTCGAGATTTAAAACTTAAGGCTAAGTAATGGAAAAGGAAATGTGTCAAGCTAACACTTCACAACTTTATTCAAAAGGCTAGTGAGGGGGTTTTCCATTCTGTTGACAAACAAAACAAGTTACAATATAGACAAGGTATTGCAACTAGATAGAAGCGAAGAAGTCAAGAAAGTTTTCTTCTAAGTAATCCCCGGACTCCCAAGTAGCTTCATCTTCAGTGTGTTGATTCCATTGTACTTTGTAGAACTTGATTGTACGTCTTCGAGTGACTTGATCTTTCTGATCTAAGACTCTAATGGGGTACTCGGCATAAGTCAAATTAGGTTCTAGTTCTACGTCACCAAAGTCGATCACTTGGTCAGGTACTTGAAGACACTTCTTTAACTGAGATACATGAAAGATATCATGCACAACTGACATGTGATCTGGTAGCTTGACATGATAGGCGACCGGTCCACATCGTTGTTGGATTTGAAAAGGACCTACATAATGGGGCGCCAACTTTCCCCGAATCCCAAAACGATGAACTCCCTTCATCGATGATACCTTGAGGTAGACATGATCTCCCACTTTGAATTCTAGCGGTCGTCTTCACTTATCAGCATAGCTTTTCTGTCAGGATTGAGCTACCTTCATATTAGCTTGTATGAGCTTAACTTTCTCTTTAGGTTCCTTGACCACATCTGGCCCAAAGAACCAACGCTCTCTAGCTTCCAACCAATTTAAAGGTGTCTGGCATCTACGACCATACAGTGCTTCGAATGGTGCCATTTTAATGCTCTCTTGATGGCTATTGTTATATGAGAATTCAGCTAAGGGAAGGCATTCATCCCATTTAGGACCGAAGGAAAGGACACATGCTCTCAACATATCTTCCAGAATTTGATTTACCCTTTTAGTCTGTCCATCAGTTTGTGGATGATAAGCAGAACTACGGATAAGTTTAGTTCCCAAAGACTCATGTAGACTTTTCCAAAACTTGGATATGAACAATGACCCTCTGTTAGAGACAATGGTCTTGGGTGCCCCATGTAGACTGAAAATTCTATCAAGATAAAGTTTTACATACTGCTCCACTCGATATTTATCTCGAACTGGTAAGAAATGAGCTATCTTGGTTAGGCGATCAATAATAACCCATATTGAATTGTAGCCTGTAGATGTCCTAGGCAATCCCACGATGAAGTCCATATAGATATCTTCCCACTTCCAAGATGGAACTGGCAAAGAATGTAATGGACCTACAGTCTTCATATGAACTGCTTTGACTCTCTGACAAATATCACACTTGGCTACATATTGAGCTATTTCTATTTTCATTTTGGTCCACCAATATCTCTTTCTCAGATCATGATATATTTTATTGCTACTTGGATGAATGGAGTATCTTGTAGAATGAGCTTCATCAAGAATCTACTTTTGTAGCTCTAGATTCTTGGGTACTACCAATCTATCCTTGAACCATACAACATCTAATTCATCAATCTTGAAAAATGTTGGTTTTCTAGATCTGACTTTGTCCTTGATATGGGCTATGCCCTTACTTTTCCGTTGAGCATCAATGATCTGATCTTTGATAGTGGACTCAATTACAATATTAGACAGGGAACCTTGTTCTATGATTTGTAAATTTAGATGCTCCATCTCTTGACACAATGTTTGTTGCATAGGTTCTACAATCAGACAATGACAATGACTCTTGCGACTCAGGGCATCGGCAACAACATTAGCCTTGCTCGGATGATAATGCACTTCTAAGTCATAATCTTTGATAAGTTCTAACCATCTTCTTTCCCTCATATTCAATTCTGACTGAGTGAAGATGTATTTCAAACTTTTGTGATCCGTATAGATATGACATATATTACCCAATAAATAATGTCGCCAAATCTTAAGTGCATAAACAACGGCGGCTAATTCAAGATCATGGGTGGGATAATGTTCTTCATGTTTCTTGAGTTGTCTAGAAGCGTATGCTATGACTCTGCCTTCTTGCATCAGAACACAGCCAATACCAATTCTAGATGCATCACAATAGATATCAAATGGCCTCTCGATATCCGGTTGTGCTAAAACTAGTGCAGTTGTCAGCAACTTCTTCAATGTTTGAAAGGCCTCCTCACATTCTGCTGACCATACAAACTTAGTTTGATTTTTCAACAGTCCAGTAATTGGCTTCACAATTCTAGAGAAGTCAGGGATGAACCAACGATAATACCCTGCCAACCCTAGAAAACTACGAACTTGATGAATAGTGGTAGGCACTTTCCAGTTAAGGACTTCTTCTACCTTGCTCGGATCAACAGCTATACCTTCAACAGATAGCACATGACTCAGAAATTGTACTTCCTCTAACCAAAATGCACATTTGCTGAATTTGGCACATAGTTGGTGATCTCTTAATCTTTGTAGAACAATACGGAGATGTTCCGCATGTTCCTCTTTGCTTTTAGAGTAGATAAGAATGTCATCAATGAACACCATGATAAACTTATCCAACTCAAGCATGAAAACTGAGTTCATCAGGTACATGAAATGAGTCGGGGTATTGGTCAGCCCAAAAGATATGACTAGATACTCATATAGACCATATCGGGTAGTAAACGCTGTCTTCAGCACATCTTCTCGTCTGATCTTAATCTAGTGATAGCCTGATCTCAAGTCTATCTTCGAGAACACCTTAGCTCCCGCAAGTTGCTCAAAAAGCAAATCAATTTGGGGTAAGGGGTATTTGTTCTTTATGGTGACTTCATTTAACAACCGATAATCAACACATAACCTTAAGGTTTGGTCCTTCTTCACAAAGATAGCAGGGCACCCCCAAGGTGATGAACTGGGTTGAATGAAACCCTTGTCTAACAACTCTTGTAGTTGCATTTTTAATTCTGCTAGTTCTTTGGGTGGCATTCTATATGCTCTTCTAGACACTGGTGATGTCCCTAGTTTCAGATCAATTCTAAACTCTACATCTTGGTCTAGTGGCAGACCAGGCAGATCATCGAGAAAGACATCCGTAAACTCACATACCACTGAAATTTTCTTGGCTCCTTCAACAATAGTTGCACAGACTGTTTCCACTGTACTCTTAGGAAAGGGAAGTTGGATGAGAAGTTGGGTTTTGCTATCAGGTGCATTTACCCTTATGGTTCTACATAGGACATCTATGATAGCCTCGTGTTGAGTTAACCAGTTCATACCAAGGATCACATCTATATCTTGATCCTTTAATATCAGCATATTGGTAGGGAACTCATAACCTCCCAAATCAATAGGTACATGCTAAACTACCTCCCTTGTATAGATTCGTCCCCCGAGTGACTGTATATGATAGGGTTCTTTTGTTTCCCCAATAGTTATCCCATGCTTCACAACAAATGTACGATTGATGAATGTATGGGATGCATCGGAATCAAATAAGGTAATTGCAGGATGCTTAGCAATGGGAAACATACCCATCATTATTGGTTCTCCTTCTAGAATGGATTCCACCTGAGTATAGAAGACCCTTCCGGTTTTCTTCTCAGCCTAACCCTTCTGATTATTCTGAGCATTGCCCTTGTACTGATTCTGAGCTTGATTAACAGGGGCTTTGGGTGCATCAGGATTGTTCTTCCTGGGATACGGACATTCTCAGGAAAAGTGTCTAGGTTTACCACAATTATAGCAGGGATAATTGTGATTCTAGGGAGTAGCATTGTGGTTTGCATTATTTGTATTATGTTGTTGCTGCGGTGCTTGATGAGGATAAGGCGTATTAGTTGCAGGGCGAATAAAGATTTGTTGCCTACCTTGGCCTTGTTGTGGGCGGAATGGCACATGGCCATGATTCTGAGGATGGTAGACTATCTTATGACGCTTGCCACTTGATGATCCGGAAGCAGATATCTTCTTTTTCTTTGCCTCCTTGTGTCGGCGGTAATTCTCCTCTGAAGCGATAGCAATGTTGATTGTCTCGTGATAAGTTGCGTTACCACAAGTTGCCATCATGGTCTGAAGTTTAGTGTTCAGGCCTCTAAGAAAATGATTCTTCTTTTTCCTGTCAATATTCACATACTCTATAGCATACTACAACAGGTGATTGAAGCACCCAACATAGTGCATCACTGGCTGCTCCCCTTGCTTAAGAGCCAAGAACTCTTCTAACTTCATGGTCATTACCCCATCTAGAATATAGTGTGCCCTGAAGGCATCCTTAAACTCCCTCTAGGTGATTTGGTGACCAGTGGGCTATACTGCTACCAAATTTGCTCACCAGGCACCAGTAGCTCCTCGGAGTTGCTGTGTCACAAACCTTGGTTTTTGAACCTCGGTACAGTAAATCAGCTCAAACTTTTGCTCTATTGTCCTAAGCCAATCATCTGCTTCTAAAGGTTCTTCTACCTTAGAGAACACCAGCGGACGGGTGTCAGTAAAATCCACATAGGTTGACTCATCATTTCCATTATTACGACGACCATAATTAGGGTATGGTGCCTGTTGGTTCTGCGCCAATTCCCTTAACAACCTAGCATTCTCTGCCGTTGCATTGACGAGTGCGGCGATGGCATCTGCCATAGTCGAAGGCATTGGTGGAGGATTTGGGCACTCATCATCGTCATGCGAGCCACTTGGACCAGTTCGGGTGATAGGACGAGGCATCTATTAGAGAAACACGTTTACTTACATTATTCTTTATTGAAAGCATTTAAAAGGTTTCATGCTACAAAGGGTTACTTATTTATATTACATGTCTTGTATCCCACAAGACAACCCTGGTTTACTAGGAAAGCAGTAAAGGAACTATTACTACTCCGAGCTCTCAGTCATCGGCATCCGTGCCCATATCGGATGAAACCTCATCTTCATTTGAGAAGTACACTAACTCCTCAGGATCCTCCTCCTCTTCACTCTCGACCTCTCCTAGATCTACAATCATTTCTTCATCTGTAACTTCACCATCCCCATGAGGAGGATGAAGTTGAGCATACATCATGTGAACATTCTCATGAAGAATGGCGTTGTCCATCTCCAGGTCTTCTACGTAGAACTCCAACTTATGGACGTGTTCATTGGCCGCATCCTCTCATGCCCAGGCCTCATTCCACAGCTCCATGGTCATGGTGATGCCCCTTTGCATTTCTGCCAGCTCTTCTTGATCTTTGGCATGAGCTCAACGAAGAGTGTTGAGCTCCTTGGTCAGGTTCTCAATGTTGGCAGGGTTGCTTGAAGATCCTTCATCTCCTAGGTTCTTGGCACTTCCTTCACCAAGCTCGTGGTTTCTTGGTGCCAACTGGTGACGAGGGACTCCATGAGGTCCGGTGGACTTGCGTGCGGTTTTCTTGGTCTTTGCCATAGCCTATAGGGTTTAAGGTAGGACTATAAGAATAGCTTGAGGATTATGGCGGTTAGCAAGAATGGGATTGACATTACTTACCCACCCACTATTAAGGGGAATTATTATGCAAGGTACTCAAGCATGATGCATGAATTGATCTTACGAATCTAAGTACAAAAGATTTATATAATCATAAGTACTAGATTTTTAGTACATAGGACCAACCTAATTATATTATCCGCCACAAACTTTCAAATAAGACAAGATTGAGGCTAGATCATAGGTAAGAAGAAAGAAATTTGAACTTTAAAATATCAAGTTTACTTTCTTTGATTCAAATCAATTTGAAGGTTTTCCAAAGTAACCTACAATGATCTTAGATGGGAACTGCTCTAATACCAGCTGTGGCAGAACCTCCTAAGAAATTGGGCCCACGTGCACCTATTGTTGTCTTAACAGATCTCGGATAGCGTTCATGAGTTCCCAACAACTCAACAGGTCTGTCGGGTGTCCTCGGGAAACCTGAATCATCCATGATTCTCTTTTCAAATAGGATCCCAATCACAGACATTACAGATTATAACAGTTTATTCAAATATATACATTAGAGTAAAAGATAGCAGAAGTCTTAAGATAACATAGTTTACAAACCAGTTGTTTTTGAACTTACAATACCATAAGTGTCATACAACCATAGTAGCGGGATAATATTACATTAACTTTATTTATCATACAAACTAGTGCCTTGTCCAAAGGCCATTCATCACTCCTCATCGTCATTGACTTCGAACACAGACATGCAGCAGGGACCAAAACAAGCCTGCGCATGCGACTCACCTACAACAAGGGTTAACAAACCCTGAGTACAAAAGTACTCAACAAGACTAACCCGATGTAACAGGGGTGTAAGACTTTTAAATATGCAGGGGTTGGGGCAAGGTAAGGATGTAGCAAAATTGAAAGTCCTTTGCCAAAAGCTTACTATTCTTATCCTATTTTCAAGTTTTACCCCTAAGTCCTTTTAGTTCATTATCTCAAACTAAATGTACATTTCCCATATTCCAATCCTTCTCATTCCATTCTTTCCTCATATTTTAGTAATTCGCCAGTCCTGCATTGCTTCTGTAATGAATCGAGTCTCTATATCCGCGAAGCACCGGCAATTTGAATTGATTCAAGTCCTAGCTAGGGATTCCTTATCACATGACATATTTAGAACTTAATCTTGCATATATCAACCTCGCTATCGGATCCTCCTATACTAAGCCGTCTCCACGCCACCCGAGAGCACAACACACCTCAAATCTAACCACATTCTAGCCACGAGGGTACACGCTACTCCCGCCATCTCTCCACTCCCAGTGCGTGGGCATTTGTCTTAGTATCGAATTAGCCAAAGTAGGCTTACCGGAGTATGTGACCAGTACTACAAAGTGTCTCGTTCAGAAGATCCACAATGAGTGGCCTTTAAGCGACATAGTCGGCAACATTACCCAACATTCAAGATAAGTCACCCGACTAGTCTCTAGTTCATTCTATCTTCTTTCTTTCTTGCTTTGGCTAGTATGCCATCTTTGATTGTATCGAAACTTTTACTTTAAAAGCCTACTATAAAGCATACTAAGCAATCTACGCCTTTGTAAAAGAAAACATCTTCAAGGATGGTAAACGAATAACAAGGTAGGTAATGCATCAAGTAGGTATATTTGATTTAATCAACTTAATGCAATAAGTAACATAGGTGATAAACTTTTCAAAGTAACAAGGTAATGGTTTAATGCATAAACTGAGGCTTGCCTTCGTTGACGATCTTTGGTTTCGGATCCGTACCACACTTATCGAATCTCGTGACAACCGGGGATTCTTCTAGAACTTGCTCAACTAGAATTGTTTCACTCTCGGATTCTACACGAAATGATAACATATGCTTTAACATGATGATAATGTAAACATGATGCTTTCACGGTACATGAAATGTAAAAACACCCCGAATACGATTTTCCTTCACGGTACAGTTGCAAGCCAACAAAACCAACTTGCAATCCTACCGTCAAGAACCACACATGTGACTTGACCAAATGAATCTTGAAACCCTACTAGTCACAAAACATGACCAAAACAAGTTTCAACACTAATCAAACACTTAGGGTTTGCTTTTATTTATTTTTGAATTAATTTGGAAATAAGCCCAAAAATGAACTTGTTCCAAATGACCTCAAAATTTTATGTAAGCTTCCTCATGACAAATTAGTGTACCAAAACAAATTTCATAATTTTTGGAATTATACAGTGGCCTACAAAAATCATGGAAATTGCATTTATTAATTAATGGACTGAATATTTGAACATTAAAAATTTATTCAAATTTCAAGTTTCAAATTTTTAAACCATACTAGAGCATGTACAGAGGCTACACACAAAATTTCAGAATTTTTGGAGCTATGATTATTTTCCTACAAATTTCCAAAGATTTAGTACTATTCAAATCAGAAAATAACAAAAGTCACTATTCTCTCTCTTGCTCTCACTGACAGCCGGCCCCCACCTGTCATCCCCAACCTCGGGCATTGACTGTGGCTGCGACGGCGCTGACCGGTGGAAACTCGTCGACGGTGAGCCCAACAGCGACGGCCAAAGCACTAACATGTTCATACGAGCTACGCGCATCGATTAGTGGCACTTTGGAGGTCGATTACGACATGGAACAAGGCTAACACCGGCCATGGCGGACGCGGTGGCATGGCAACATTACGCTGGCAAAACAAGGCTAGTAACGATGAAACAGAGAGTTCAGGAAGCATCAGTGGCTCACCCCGATCATGTTGCAGCAACAAGCGAGACCAGAGAAGCCAAGGTGACGAGTTTCGACGGTGACCGGGATCACGGCGGAGCGGACCTCGGCGACGATAGCATTCCGGCGACTACAGTGGGCAAAACGAGCAGGCAAGAGTGGAATGAGCACTACAACATCGAGACGAATCCATAGAGTCAACCAGCAAGGGCAACGGCTCACCGGACGAGGCTGGCCACGGTGAATCGGAGCTTCCGTTGATGTCGTCGACCGCGAGGAAGATGAACGTGTATCGCGAGCTCTCGGCGAAATTAGGTGGCAGCAATAGCTCGGTCGAATGCGCAAGGAGCAGGCAGAACTGGAACACTGCTTTGACGGGGCTTACTTGCGCTGAGGTGACGAGAGAAGCTTGCCGGAGTTGAGATGGCGGCGTCAGGAAAACAGAGGGGAGGAAGAAAATCCAACGACGTCGTCTGGGTCTTATAGCTCGGCCAGGAGCACGCAGACTCGACACGCAGCGTGCTCCTTGCGCCAGTGCGAAGCCAAGGGCGGTCGCAGGCACGCCTGGAAGGCCGGAGAAAGAACGTCGGCGGTGAGGCGGTGGCGCCCTGTAGTTATCTGAATTTTTGAAATAATTACAGGTTTGCCACTGAGTTCATTTTACAAATTACTCCCAATTTTTCTAAACAAGTTGAAAATCTCCAAAAATGAAAGTTGCTCAACTTTTCAAACTCTATAACATTGCCTCAAGAAATATTTTCAAATTCTGCCTCCATTTTGAAATTTGAATTTAGGGTGCATTTAAGCATTTGAATCATTTCAAAATTACTCCAAATTTTATATGTAAACTTGAAAAACTTTGAATACCAAAGTTGATCCTTATAAAATAATCTTCAACTTTGCTTTTTGCCTCAACCCCAAATTCCACATGGATTTTGAATTAGTCAAAAGGGGCAAAAAGGACTTTTAGCTTATTTAGTGAATGTATTCAAAATTTTCTACTTTATGAATGCTTTGCAATGCACATGACGACATGTCAAATTTTAGTGCTAGGTCAAAACACCAGAGGTGTTACAGCGCCAACTGTCGGTGCAGAATGTGATCAACTAGTAAATATTTGTAGTTTTATCGTATATTGTGATCGGAGATGGCCAAGCACTCAATGGCATAGAATTTATACTGGTTCAGGCAACATGCCCTACATCCAGTTTGGGTCGGTCAGTGACTTTATTCCTGAGCCCAAGTGCTTTGTGGCAGAACCTCCTAAATTATAGGACCCACATGCACCTGTCACTGTCCAACGACCTCTAACGACTATGCATATGTTCCTGATAACTTAAGAAGACTATCGGGTGTCCTCGGGGAACCCCGAATCATCCATGATTTCTGAGCAGGATCCCATTACAGAGTCATTGTAGTATTACAACATTTATTCAAATATCTACATCAGAGTAAATTAGCAGAAGTCTTACAATAACTTAGTTTACAAACCAGTTGTTTCAAACCTTACAAACTAAGTTCAATATATATTACAAACCATAATAGTAGTGAGTGGTATTATAACATAATACAACACACAATATAAGTATCCTGCCCAAGGATCACACATTCACTTATCATCATCGACCTGAACAACAGTCATGCAGCACGGTCCAAAACAGACCTGCTCATGAGGCTCACCTACAATAAGGGTCAACAAACCCTGAGTACAAAAGTACTCAACAAGACTTAACCAAAATAGAAACTGATAGAACATAGGAATGCAGGCTTAGGGATTCAAGGTATGGCTTTAGCAATAATTAAAGTTCTTTTGCGTAAAAGCACTTTAACAAAATTCTTTAATTCAACATTTAAAACTTCACAAGAACCATATATGAACCTGCCATGATCCGTAATGAGATCATGAACTTCATATCAAACTCTTTCTCAAACCTTACTCAAGTTTTAGTTATTAAACTACGATGATGAACAGTGAGTTGAGTCTCCATAACCGAGGAGCAACGACGATTCGAACCGATTATAACCCAACTGGGAATTCCAAACCACACGACATATGCAAGTCCCTGACCTACATATACCAACCTGCCCTCAGATCCTCTAAAACAATAATGGGTCCACGCCACCTGAGAATACAGTACTCCACCAATCCAGCCCATTGCCACATGGGTACACGCTATTCTCGCCATCCCTCCACTCCTAGTGTGCGAGAAGCCACTCTCGTAATAGAATAGCCAAGTTAAGGCTTTCCGGAGTATGTGGTTAGTACTACAAAGTCTCACCTCATGCAATTCAACAACAGACGGACCTTAATTGACATAGATGGAAAGAACCCACTCACAAGACCTCCATGTCACGTGGCTCTCATACACCGAGTTCGCCTGGTCTAGATTTATTACTCCACATGCTCATATCTCATGATCACATAAGTAACCAAGTGTAACCAAAGATCCATTTAAAATTCGCAGGTGACAGGTAATCACCCAACTTTTATCTGGATAAGCATGGCTAAGCATAACTAGGCAATTACGAAGTAAAACTGGTAACAAGGTAGATATGGAAAAACAAGGTTGGTAATGCACCAATTAGGTTTTCACTTAACTCCTAATCACTTAATGCAGTACTTGAAAGCAAAAGCAAGATAAAGTAGTAAAACACAAGGTAGGTTTAAATGCATCCGGGGCTTGCCTTGATTCATGGAAAAGTTGGGTTCCGGAGATGTTCCACAAGTATCAAATCCGACCTCAATAGACGGATTAACCTCCTCTGCAACTTGATTAACTACCACGTGCTTACCTTCGTTCACTACACATAGTAACAATGCCATGTTTAACATGATGCGAGATACAACAATATGATGCTCGATGATGGATGCAAAATTAACAACTTGAATACAACTTTCCTTCGCGGTACAGTTACAAGTCAAAACTAACTAAACCTTTTTCGTAACACTTACTTCAATTGCCAAGGATTATTACCCACAAATGACCCAAGGTCATCACTCAATTCAAAAATTCAAACAAAACCTAAATCATTAAAGGTTACAATTTGCTTTTATGAATTAATTATTTAATTCAAAATTAGGAAATAAATCAACTTGTTTCAATTGAGCTCAAAATTTTTGTAAAGGTTCATCACATGATAACTAAGTGGCAAAACAATTTTCATAATTTTTGGATAATTAATTAAGCCTAGAAAAATCATGAAACCCCATTTATTAATTAATTGAGCAAGTTTTATCACATTCAAAAGTACTGAAAGTCAACATTTCATATTTTTCTTAAATATTATACATCACAGAGAAGTCACACAAAAATTTTCATAATTTTTGGAGCTCTAATTAATTCTACACAAAAATAACAAAAGCATACACTATTCATTCATTTCTGAAAAAGAAAATTTTCATTTACAAATCACTCGCTCACTGATAGCCTGACCCCACTTGTCATCCCCTTCCTCCACGCTGACCACGGCAACGATGGCACTGACCGGCGATTTCTCAATGCCGGTGAGACCAACAACCAAGGTGAAGGCACCAACACGTTCCCTACACCATGCAGCATCGTTTGGAGGTACTAACTACGTCAATCTCGGCCTGTACCAAGCTCATCGCCGGCCATGGCGGGTCGGCCGAGCTACACATGGCGGTGCCACGATGTTCAAGCTACTAGAGCTTACTAGAGCTCTCAAAAACTACTCGCAAAGCAACAGAGGCTCACCTAGATCGTGTTAGAGCGTGCGGTAGACGATGAGCAGCAAAGGTTGCGTCAGGAGACGGTGATGGCAACGACGGCGATGGCAAGCTTGACTTCCAGTGACTGCAGCAGAGGAATGGTTCAATCAATAAGGTATTAAGCACCACGGTATCAAGGCAAATCTGAAACAACACCAATCAAAGACAGTGGCTCACCATAGAGCGCTGGCCACGACAGTGCTCGCTCGACGGTGGTGCTGCCAGCCGTGAGGAAGAAAGCGATGAACGGTGGTTCCCGGCAAAATCAAGCGACTAGAGCTAGTTGGTTGGATGTGCAAGAACTAGGCAGAGCTAGGATAGGCTTTGCTGAGATGGCAACGATGCTAGGTCGACGGCGGAAGGTCGACGGAGCAGCGGCGGTGGCGACGGGAAAAGCAGAGGAGTCGAAAAGGAGGAGAACGGCGACAGTGGCTGGCCTTATAACACGGCCAAGGACATGAAGACAACGCGCAGGAGCTTCTCCATGCCAGCGCAGAGCTGAACATGGCCACGGGTGCGCCTGGAACGCCGAAGAAGGGCCGCCGGCGGTGACAGCTGCCTGACGGCACTATTCCACTTAATTACCAAAATGCCATTCATTTTAAAATCCAAATTACCCCCAAATTTATGTAACAACTCAAAAATCTCCAAAAATAAAAGTTGTTCAAAATTCAAAGTTCTACAACTTTGCTTTTATAACCACCCCCTAATTCGCTCTACATTTTGAAATACAAATTTGAATTCAAAAAGGGGACATTTAAAGAATTACGCCTTTTCAAATTACTTCAAATTTTATAAAACAACTTTGAAAACTCTAAAAACCAACTTTGTACAACTCGACAAGCTCTACACTTTTGCTTTTAGGTTCAACCCCAAAATGTGCTTAGATTTTGAATTTGGTTTTCAGGGTAGAATTTAAATACTAAAAATCAGGGTTTTCGGAAATTCAATTCAATACAAAGAATCTTAACTCAATTCAAACCATCAAGTCAACACATATAACATAAAGGTAAACTTGTTTTAGTGTATGCATATCAAAATTTTCACTAACACATGAATGATGTGCTATGCATATGATGACATGGCATGTTTTAGTATTTAAACACCCGAGGTGTTACAATCCTTCCCCCTAAAAGAAATCTCGTCTCGAGATTCAAAGTCATAGAGTAATTAATGGAAAAGGAAATCTGTCAATCCAAAAACATCCAAAACTTGTCCATAAACTGCTAAGGTCCCTTTACAAACATGATTCATAACAACAAAGCAAAACTAACATTATTCTATATCGAAGCAAGAAACTCTAGAAATTTTTCTAACAAGTAATCTTTGGATTCCCATGTAGCTTTTTCTTCGGAATGTTGATTCCATTGTAACTTGTAGAACTTGATTGTCCTCCTTCGAGTGACGTGACCTTTCTGATCTAGAACTCGGATAGAATATTCAGAATAGGTCAAATCAGGTTCAAGTTCCACTCCTTCAACCTCAACATTCTGCTCAGGCACTTAGAGACACTTCTTCAATTGAGAAACGTGGAACACATCATGTACAGCGGAGAGATGCTCTAGTAATTTCAAGCGATATGCCACTTTTCCATACCTCTCTAAAATTTGAAATGGTCCAATATATCGAGGTGCCAACTTGCCTTTAACACCAAAATGGGTAACTCCCTTCATTGGTGATACCTTTAGATATACAGAATCTCCCTTGTTAAACACCAATAGTCTACGTCGTTTATCTGCATAACTCTTTTGTCGGGACTGAGCTATCTTCAAATTACTTTATATTTGCCTAACCTTGTCTTCTGTTTCTTTCACAAGGTCAACTCCAAAGAACCTTCTTTCCCTAGGTTCAAACCAACTCAGTGATGTTCTGCATCTACGACCATAAAGTGCTTCAAACGGAGCCATTCTAATGCTCTCCTGATAACTATTGTTGTATGAGAATTCAGCCAAAGGCAAACATTTGTCCCACTTATTGGAATAGTTAAGGACACAACACCTTAACATATCTTCAAGTACTTGATTGACCCTTTCAGTCTGACCATCAGTCTATGGATGATAAGTTGTACTATACATGAGTTTGGTACCCAATGAAGCATGCAAGTGTTTCCAAAAGCTAGAGACAAACTGTGTACCCCTATCTGACACTATAGTCTTTGGTACTCCATGTAGGCTCATGATTCTTGATAAATACATCTTGGCATACTAGATAGTAGGATATATACTCTTGACTGGAAGAAAATGTGCTGACTTAGTTAGTCGATCTACAAAGACCCATATTGAATCAAAACCTTTTGAAGTCTTGGGTAGACCAATGATAAAGTCCATGCTAATGTCCTCCCACTTCCAAGCTAGAATACGCAATGGCTGCAACTCTCCAGCGGACCTTAAATGTATAGCTTTCACCTTTTGACAAGTATCACACTTTGCTATATATTGAGCAATCT
This sequence comes from Miscanthus floridulus, assembly GCF_019320115.1. Classification (NCBI taxonomy): domain Eukaryota; kingdom Viridiplantae; phylum Streptophyta; class Magnoliopsida; order Poales; family Poaceae; genus Miscanthus; species Miscanthus floridulus. The sequence goes on from NC_089585.1 coordinate 72,261,557, forward strand.
CTATTTTCATTTTGGTCCACCAAAATCTTTGTTTCATATCATGGTACATCTTATTACTTCCTGGATGAATAGATAACCTAGTAGCATGTGCCTCTTCAAGAATTGACTGTTGCAACTCAGGAATCTTTGGTACCACTAAGCGATTCTTGAACCATAACACACCTTCATCATCTACTTTGAAGCATTCCACTTTTCCCTTCCTAACTCTTTCTTTGATATGGGCTATACCCTTGTTTTCTTTTTGAGCAGCAATAATCTGGTCTCAAATAGTGGCTTCAACAGTTATATTGGTCAAACTCCCTTGTTGAATTACCTCTACATTCAACTTTTCCATCTCCTGGCATAAAGTCAAACTCATTGTTTTTACTGTCAGACAATTGCAATAACTTTTACGACTGAGTGCATCTGCAACCACATTTGCTTTTCTAGGGTGATAATGCACCTCCAGGTCATAATCTTTAATCAATTCTAACCATCTTCTTTATTGCATGTTCAATTCTGACTGAGTAAAGATATACTTTAAACTCTTGTGGTATGTACAAATATGGCACATATTACCAAGCAGGTAATGCCGCCAAATCTTTAGAGCATGGACAACTGCTGCTAACTCCAAATCATGAGTCGGATAGTGTTCTTCATGTTGCTTAAGTTGTCTAGAAGCATAGGCAATGACTCAGCCTTCTTGCATCAATACACATCCAATACCAATACCTGAAGCATCACAATAAACGTCAAATGACTTCTCGATATCAGGTTGGGCTAATATTGGTGCAGTGGTTAACAGTCTCTTCAAAGTCTAGAAAGCTTCTTCACAATTAGATGACCAGACAAACTTGGCTTGGTTCTTCAACAACCCAGTGATGGACTTAGATACTCTAGAGAAATCTAGAATAAAACGACAGCAATACCCCGCCATTTCTAGAAAACTCTGAACCTTATGAACAGTGGTTGGCGGTTTCCAATCAAGCACATCCTTAACTTTGCTTGGATCAACTGCAACTCCTTCAGCTGACAAGACATGTCCAAGAAACTGTACTTCCTTAAGCCAGAAGTCACACTTACGGAACTTGGCATATAGTTGATGTTCTCTCAAATGGGTCAGGACAATTCTGAGATGTTCCACATGTTCCTTCTTGTTCTTGGAATATACTACGATGTCATCAATAAACACCACTACAAACTTGTCTAGCTTAGGCATAAATATTGAATTCATCAGATACATGAAATGAGTTCGAGCATTTGTCAAACCAAAAGACATTACCAAGTATTCATATAATCCATATCTTGTGGTAAATGCCGTTTTGGGAATATCTTCAGGCTTAATCTTGATTTGGTGATAGCCTGACCTCAAATCAATCTTGGAGAAAACTTTGGCTCTGGCCAGTTGATCAAAAAGCAAGTCTATCCAAGGTAAGGGATACTTATTCTTAATAGTCACTTCATTCAATGGATGATAGTCAACACATAACCTCAGGGTCTCATCTTTCTTTTTCACAAAAATTGTAGGACATCCCTAAGGTGATGAACTAGGTTGTATAAATCCTTTATTAATCAACTCTTGCAACTGAGTCTTCAACTCGGTGAATTCCTTGGGAGGCATCCTATAAGCTCTCTGAGAGATCAGAGCTGTTCTAGGTTTTAACTCTATGTTAAACTGAACATCCCTATTAGGTGGTAGCCTGGGTAAATCTTTAGGAAAAACATCAGGAAATCCACACACTACTGGGATATCTCTAACCTCTTTGACGGCAGTTGCACAAACTTTGCCCACTGATCTTCTTAAGGTTGGAAGTTGGATAAGAAGTTGAGAATTACTATCTGGCAAACTCACCCTTAGGGTCCTATTCAAAGCATCAATAACAGTCTTATGCTGATACAACCAATTCATTCCCAAGATTACATCTATATCCTGATCCTTTAGGATAATCATGGTAGTGGGAAAAATATGCCCACCTAGGTTTATGGGTACCTAGTATATCATTTCCTTAGTACACAGACATCCCCTGGGTGACTATATAAAGAAATTTTCCTTTGTTTCCCTAATTGGAATTTCATGCTTTACGACAAAGGTTCTATTGATGAATGAATGAGATACACCAGAATCAAAAAGCATAACAGAAGGATGATCGGCGACAGGAAACATACCCATCATCACTGGCTCCCCTTCCAGAATTTCCCCAGCTTGAATATAAAAAACTCGTCTGGTCTTCCTTTCATCTTTGCCCTTCTGAGCATTTTGATTGTTGTTCTTGTTCTGTGCTTGACCCTGTTGTTGATTGGTAGGGGCCTTTTGATAATTTGGATTAGACTACTTTGGATATGGACATCCCCTCGAGAAATGACCAGACTTGCCACAATTGAAACAGGGATACTTGTGACCCTGGGGTGTTCGAGTAGGAACCCCAAAAGCATTTGTCTGTTGTGGATTCTGATAAGTTGTAGCAGGATGGACATTTGATTGTTGCCCAGCTTGGAACTGTGGCGGATGATAAGGAGGACGATAATGGTTTACTAGATGATAAATCACCCTCTACCTCTTTTGATTTCCACTAAAAGATCCAGACTACCCACACTTTTTCTTCTTGATCTCCTTATGCTGTCGATACTTTTCCTCTGAAGCAATTGCAATATTTATAGCCTCATGATAAGTAACATTGGTACAGGTAGTCATCATTGTCTGTACTTTGGTATTCAGACCTTGCATGAACCATTTCTTTTTCTTGGCATCTGTATTGACATGTTCAGATGCATACTTTGACAAGTGATTGAATCTACCCACATATTGCATAACTGTTTGATCCCCTTGCTTCAAAGCAAGGAACTCATCCAACTTCATGGCCATCACTCCTAGAATATAATGGGCTCAAAAGGCAGTACGGAACTCAGCCCAAGTTATTGGAATACTAGCTGGTTGCATAGCCACTAGGTTTGCCCACCAAACACCTGCTGCACCTCTAAGTTGCTGGGTGGCAAACACAGGTTTCTGCATCTCTATGCATGGAATAAGATCAAATTTCTGCTACATAGTCCGAAGCCAATCATCAGCCTCTAGTGGTTCATCGGCCTTGGTGAACACTGGTGGTCTTGTGTCTATAAAATCAACATATGTAGCCTGCTGCCTGTTATGATTGCGACCACGGTTTCCTAGCACCATATTCTGATTACTCTGAGCTATCTCTCGAAGCAATTGAGCATTTTCAACAGTCACATTGACAAGGGCGGCGATAGCATCAGCCAAATTTAGTGGAATTGGTGGCAGATTGAGAATACCATCCTCATCTTGTGAAGTACCAGGAATATGCGAACCCCGCGTATGACGCATCTGTTCATAACAAACCAAATTTTACTCACAAGCCTTTATTAAATGATAAAAGATCTTACTACAACGCATTACATTGGTTTCTCTTATTTAAACACAAGCCCGCATCTAAACAAGACTACTTAACTAGAACTCACTAATTTACAACTCTACTCTTCTCCTCGACCACATCAAACCTCGTGATCGGTATCCATTCCAGAAACATTTCCGCCTTCATTATCACTTTCATTGACCATCACTAATTCTTCTGGATCTTCTTCTTCTTCCTCTTCAAGTTCATCATTATCAGCAATGATGACACCAGGGTCTATTTCATCTGCTTGAGGTTCATGATTTGGATCCAGGAGATTGCTTAGCCTATGGACTTCTTCATGCAAAGTAGTATTATGTTCTTCTAAATCTTCCACATAAAATTCTAGCTCATGAGTTCTAGCTCTAGCTACATCTTCCCTATGCCAAGCCTCATTTCTCCCCTCCACCATACGAACTAACATACGTTCGCAGTTCTTGTGAGCAGTGGTGAGACACCTCGATCTATCCTATAACTCGCCCACATGGATGGCATCCACAGCCCTATCTCTAGTAGCTTGAGCTAACTCTATTGTAAGCCTCTGTATCTCTACCTGAGGATCAGGCCTAGAGCTGCTACTGCTAGCACCATCATTCCTAGGGGCAAGCTAGTGACGAGGAACTCCTTTGGGTTCGACGGACTTATGGGGTGTTATCTTGGTACGAGCCATACTGTAGGAAGCAAGATTAATCCAAATAAGACAATCTGATACAAACCTCAATAGCAGCCAGGATGGATTACACAACTCAACCCAAACTCACTACCCAACCCAGACTCAGAGGGAAAGTAAGTAATGAATGGATTAATCATAATGCATGAATCGTTCTTACGAATAAAAACATCAAAGCTTAAAAGGTACATAAACAATAGTTATTTTTATATAGGGCATAATAAGATTACTACACCACCACACAAAGCCTTTTTAATCAATTAAGGAATGGTGAGAATGAAATAAGATAAGTCGGAAACAATTTGGACCAAATTAACAAGTTAAAAAGATTTGTCCCAAATCATTTTGAAGTTTTTGTAAAACAATACAACAAAGACTTTATAACGAGCTCTCTGATACCATTCTGTGGCAGAACCTCCTAAATTATAGGACCCACATGCACCTGTCACTGTCCAATGACCTCTAATGACTATGCATATGTTCCTGATAACTTAAGAAGACTGTCGGGTGTTCTCGGGGAACCCCGAATCATCCACGATTTTCAAGTAGGATCCCATTACAGAGTCATTGCAGTATTACAACATTTATTCAAATATCTACATCAGAGTAAATTAGCGGAAGTCTTACAATAACTTAGTTTACAAACTAGTTGTTTCAAACCTTACAAACTAAGTTCGATAATTATTACAAACCATAATAGTAGTGGAGTGGTATTATAACATAATACAACACACAATATAAGTATCCTACCCAAGGATCACACATTCACTTATCGTCATCGACCTGAACAACAGTCATGCAGCACGGTCCAAAATAGACCTGCTTATGAGGTTCACCTGCAATAAGGGTCAACGAACCCTGAGTACAAAAGTACTCAACAAGACTTAACCAAAATAGAAACTGATAGAACATAGGAATGTAGGCTTAGGGATTCAAGGTATGGCTTTAGCAATAATCAAAGTTCTTTTGCGTAAAAGCACTTTAATAAAATCCTTTAATTCAACATTTAAAACTTCACAAGAACCATATATGAATCTGCCATGATCCGTAATGAGATCATGAACTTCATATCAAACTCTTTCTCAAACCTTACTCAAGTTTCAGTTATTAAACTACGATGATCAACAGTGAGTTGAGTCTCCATAACCGAGGAGCAACGACGATTCGAACCGATTATAACCCAGTAGGGAATTTTAGACAACACGACATTTGCATGTCCCTGACCTACATATACCAACCTGCCCTCAGATCCTCTAAAACAAGAATGGGTCCGCGCCACCTGAGAATACAGTACTCCACCAATCCAGCCCATTGCCACGTGGGTACACGCTATTCCTGCCATCTCTCCACTCCTAGTGCATGAGTAGCCATTCTCGTAATAGAATAGCCAAGTTAAGGCTTACTGGAGTATGTGGTTAGTACTACAAAGTCTCACCTCATGCAATTCAACAACGGACGGACCTTAATCGACATAGGCGGAAAGAACCCACTCACAAGACCTCCATGTCTTATGGCTCCCATACACCGAGTCCGTCCAGTCTAGATTTATTACTCCACATGCTCATATCTCATGATCACATAAGTAACCAAGCGTAACCAAAGATCCATTTAAAATTCATAGGTGATAGGTAATCACCCAACTTTTATCTGGCTAAGCATGGCTAAGCATAACTAAGCAATTACGAAGTAAAACTAGTAACAAGGTAGATATAGAAAAACAAGGTTGGTAATGCACCAATTAGGTTTTCACTTAACTCCTAATCACTTAATGCAGTACTTGAAAGCAAAAGCGAGATAAAGTTGTAAAACACAAGGTAGGTTTAAATGCATCCGGGGCTTGCCTTGATTCACGAAAAAGTTGAGTTCCGGGGACGTTCCACAAGTATCAAATCTGACCTCAACAGACAGATTAACCTCCTCCACAACTTGATTAACTACCACGTGCTCACCTTTGTTCACTACATGTAGTAACAATGCCATGTTTAACATGATGCGAGATACAACAATATGATGGTCGATGACAGATGCAAAATTAACAACTTGAATACAACTTTCCTTCGTGGTACAGTTACAAGTCAAAACTAACTAAACCTTTTCCGTAACACTTACTTCAATTGCCAAGGATTATTACCAACAAATGACCCAAGGTCATCACTCAATTCAAAAATTCAAACAAAACCTAAATCATTAAAGGTTACTATTTGCTTTTATGAATTAATTATTTAATTCAAAATTAGGAAATAAATCAACTTGTTCCAATTGAGCTCAAAATTTTTGTAAAGGTTCATCATATGATAACTAAGTGGCAAAACAATTTTCATAATTTTTGGATAATTAATTAAGCCTAGAAAAATCATGGAAACCCATTTATTAATTAATTAAGCAATTTTTATCACATTCAAAACTACTGAAAGTCAACATTTCATATTTTTGTTAAATAGTATACATCACAAAGAGGTCACACAAAAAATTTTATAATTTTTGGAGCTCTAATTAATTCTACACAAAAATAACAAAAGCATACACTATTCATTAATTTCTGAAAAAGAAAATTTTCATTTTCAAATCACCCGCTCACTGACAGCCTGACCCCACTTGTCATCCCCTTCCTCCACGCTGACCATAGCGATGATGGCGCTGATCGGCAATTTCTCGCCGCCGGTGAGACCAACAGCCAAGGCGAAGGCACCAACACGTTCCCTACACCACGGCGCATCGTTTGGAGGTACTAACTACGTCAATCTCGGTCTGTACCGAGCTCGTCGTCGGTCGAGCTACACACGGCGGTGCCATGATGTTCAAGCTACTAGAGCTTGCTAGAGCTCTCAAAAACTACTCGCGAAGCAACAGAGGCTCACCTAGATCGTGTTAGAGCGTGCGGTAGACGATGAGCAGCAAAGGTTGCGTCAGGCGACGGTGATGGCAACGGCAGCGATGGCAATCTCGACTTTCGGTGACTGCAGCGGAGGAATGGTTCAATAAACAAGGTATTAAGCACCATGGCATCATGGCAAATCTGAAACAACACCAATCAAGGACAGTGGCTCACCGTAGAGCGCTGGCCACGACGGCGCTCGCTCGACGGTGGTGCTGCCGGCCGTGAGGAAGAAAGCGATGAACGGCGGTTCTTGACAAAATCAAGCGACCAGAGCTAGTTGGCTGGATGCGCAAGAACTAGGTGGAGCTAGGACAAGCTTTGTTGAGACAGCAATGGTGCTAGGTCGACAGCGGAAGGTCGACGGAGCAGCGGCGGTGGCGACGGGAAAAGCAGAGGAGTTGAAAAGGAGGAGAACAGCGACGGTGGCTGGCTTTATAACGCGGCCAAGGACACGAAGACGACGCGCAGGAGCTTCTCCATGCCAGCCCAGAGCTGAACACGGCCATGGGCACACCGAGAACATCGAAGAAGGGCCGCCGGTGGTGACAGCTGCCCGACGGCACTGTTCCACTTAATTACCAAAATGCCATTCGTTTTGAAATCTAAATTACCCCCAAATTTATGTAACAACTCAAAAATCTCCAAAAATAAAAGTTGTTTAAAATTCAAAGTTCTACAACTTTGCTTTCATAACCACCCCCGAATTCGGTCTACATTTTGAAATGCAAATTTGAATTCAAAAAGGGGACTTTAAAGAATTACGCCTTTTCAAATTACTTCAAATTTTATAAAACAACTTTGAAAACTCCAAAAACCAACTTTGTACAACTCGACAAGCTCTACACTTTTGCTTTTAGGCTCAACCCCAAAATGTGCTTAGATTTTGAATTTGGTTTTTAGGGTAGAATTTAAATACTGAAAATCAGGGTTTTCGGAAATTCAATTCAATACAAAGAATCTTAACTCAATTCAAACCATACAAGTCAACACATATAACATAAAGGTAAACTTGTTTTAGTGTATGCATATCAAAATTTTCACTAACACATGAATGATGTGCTATGCATATGATGACATGGCATGTTTTAGTATTTAAACACCCGAGGTGTTACATGCTCGAAGTTTGCAGTGGGGTTACAAACAAGAAGGAGAAAGATGGGGTGTACAAGAGGTCCGGTCAGCTCTGGTCGAAAGGATGGAGAACGACAGGAACTATGCTATGAGCTAAGTGTTCAAGCGCGTGCTTGAGGTTCGAACCTGGCGGTTATGTGGTTGTCGACAGAATATCATCGGCAGTCCACCGAGGGGTATCCCGCGATGGTAGATTGATCAGCAGAGGAGCATGTAATCAAGAACAAGAAGGCAAAAGAGACACACTAGTTATACAGGTTCAGGTCATTAGTATGATGTAATACCTTACTCATGTGGTCTGTTGGTTTGTATTAGCTATTGTATGATTTGCCGTGATTTTATAGGGGGTCCCTGCCCGCCTTATATAGTCCGAGGGGCAAGGTTACAAGACGGTTAGATCTGAGAGATAACCGGAAAGTAATAACAGATTATAAGAAACACGGGATCGTGCATATCCTATCAGACTACATGACATCTTCCAGATATCCTTCCCATGCCTTGCGGGAGGCACCGAGCAGAATCATGCCCTGCAAGGCTCCTTCTCATGGGCTGGACTGCCCCTGGAGGTGTAGCCCATGTGGCCTGTTGTGGGTATCCGAGGTCATACCCCCCCACAACTAGTCCCCGAGCGCCTTGTACCCGTTGAGCAACGCCGTCTTGAACTTTCCCGAGTAGGTGCGAACAAAAACCGAGCTGTCTAGATCATGGTCCAACCACCATAATGAATCGCCGATCAGTTGTGAGTAGTTGTCGAGCAGCGTGCACCATCGCTGACCAGTGTGTTCCGAGCACGGCTTGTCATAAGGGTGTAAGGAGCTCAATTTCAGAATTGAAAATTCCTGCATGGTAAAATGAAGTGTGCCCACTTAGAGTCCGACCATGAGGTTAAAGAAACCATGGTTTAACTTTTAGAGGCTCAGAGTCTTTCGGAAAAAACAAACACATTCATCGCATGAGGTGAAGTGTGCCCACTTAGTCCCCTGAGTCTGACAGTAGATGACTGTAGTCAGGTGGTGCCAGGCTCAGAAAATATTGAACCAGCCGAGCAGGATTACCAGTCCCCGATCGTAGCCTCGAGATGAAAAACAAACACATTCACCGCAAGGTGAAGTGTGCCCACTTAGTCCCCGAGCCTGAATAGTAGGTGACGTAGTCAGGTGGTGTCAGGCTCAGAAAATATTGAACTAGCCGAGCAGGTTACCAGTCCCCGATCGTAGCCTCGAGATGAAAAACAAACACATTCACCATAAGGTGAAGTGTGCTCACTTAGTCCCCGAGCCTGACAGTAGGTGACGTAGTCACGTGGTGCCAGGCTCAGAAAAAAGTAATCCATCTGAGCAAGTCGCCAGTCCCCGTTTGTCGAGCATAGATATCGGATAAATCAAACCGTGGAGAAAAAATCAAAGTAATGGTTGTGCAGCATCGGGTGCTGAGCCTCATTTAATTGCAGAGAAATTGGTGAATATTTGGCGGTGATAAATGAGCAACGTGGGCTACTATTGCGTGATAGCCCAACTTGCAGCCCATTAAACCGCTTTGGTGGAGTCAAAATAGCGCTAATGGCGAGAATGGTTTCCCAAAAACCCTCAGGCGCAATGAAAACTGGAGGAAGTGCTTTATAACCGCGCCTGCCACATACATCGCCTCCTACCTCACTCAGTTTGCCTTTCTTCCTTCCTTCGCAAACCCTACGCTCCACATTCCGCACCATTGCAAGCACTCGCCTCCAACCCAGTTCCAATCCAGAGAAAATGGCGCCAAAAAAAGGAGCCGCAAAGCCGAAGAAAGTGGCCACCGGAGCCAGCCGCGACGAGGAGTGGGTGTCATCGAAGACGTCAACGGTGGATCTCGATAGGATGGTGGTGGCGGGTGTTCTCCCAGACCACCTCACTGCTGGATGGTGGCCGGCTAGTGGTGAGCCCTTCCCGACACCACATACTGATGAGGCTGTAGTATTTGAAGATTATTTCTGGCGATGATTAGGGTTTCTTGCCCACCCCTTTTTGAGGGATCTTATGGAGTTTTGGGCGATTAGCCTCTGTAATCTGCATCCCAACACCATTTTGCATGTGTTTATCTTTATCCATTTCTACGAGGCATTTCTCGGTGTTCTTTCGCACTTCAACCTCTTCAGGCACCTGTTCTGTCTAAAGAAGAAGGGGGCAGCGGTTCCAAGGTGGTCGGTGGCGTGTACCTACAACTCAGGGATGGGATGGCCAGTGAATATATTAGCGTACCGCTAAATACCTCCCTTAAAGGTTGGAATGCCAGATGGTTCTATATCAAACAAAGTCACCCAATGATTCGATGCGACGTCCACCACATCCTGGTTAATCATAGTAACTGGTCAGAGAGACCCAACAATGCTGACATGGAGCAGGTAATGGAATTGCTGGACTTGATTAAGGGCGTGGAGCTTAGGGGTGAACTAGTGGCGGCTAGCTTCATAGTGTGGCGTGTTCAGCCCTGCAAAGAGAGGGCCCACCCAGCATTTGACTATAAAGGTGACAACGATGGTACCCGGGAAAACATAGACCGTCTGACGAAAAAAGAAGTAATAGACCGTGCCATGGACCTATTTACTTCCAATGTCCCATTTAGTTGGCCAAAATGAATGAAGGCTTTCAACTGTACCAATCCCCCTCCTCAGGTAACCCTTTCACCTTGCATTTTTTAGGCATCAATTTCCAAGCAAAGAACTGACTTACTTATGTAAAGATCCATTCGCAGGATAGGGCAATATACTTTTCAAATGTTCCGAGAGCGGATTGGCCAAAAGGGGTGGACATTCGACGGCCGCTACAGTCCGAAGAGGAGGAGCAGAGCACCTCATCGGATAGTCCATCCCAAGCATCGGAGAAGATCCACGGCAAAAGACCGGTAGTAGATGAGCCGGTCCCAAGAGGAGGAAAACCGTAAGCTCTCATGCACACAAACCAGGCGGCATCTCTCTTGGTGAAGACCGAACAGTTCGACCACGAAGAACCACTGTGCTGGAGTGGTCGAATGATGATGAGGACCAGTTAGTGCTTTCGCTGAGCATGAAGGAGGCATCGGCAGATGCTGAAGCTCTCAAGCAGCAAGCAAGGGAAAGCTATGTTCGGGCAACGATAGAAATCCCTGTGATGCAAACTACCGAAGTCCCCAAGCAACAAGTGGGGATAACCATAGAACCATGCACAGAAGGTGGGGCCCTCGGGCGTTGAGAAGAGTAGCAGCCCGCTGCAGAGGCGTAGGAGTCCTCCCATCAAGCTGACTAGGCAGCCATGCCTAGGGGATCAGGCAGGCATCGCCGATTCAAGAAAATCAATCGGAAGACCAAACCGTAAGTATATTTGCCTTGGAGTAATAATATTGTTCCTTGATTTCTCTTGGTTATCGACAAGCCGACATTACATAGAGCAATGCCGAGGCCCATGACCTTAGAAGAAAAAATGATAATTGCTCCCGTCTGGGAGTCCCCGAGTGCTCGACGAACAGAGGACGGGCCAGCCACTGCTGCCAGCATTCCTAGCGATGGTGAATCATTAGTGCACACGATAGGCGCATCGGCGACCGCGACAGAGGCTATGACTGAAAAGGTTGGTACTTTGGAAGCGGAAACTATAGCTGTCATTGATGCACCAGAGGCTGAGGATGCAAGTCCGTCGGTGGCCGAGGAGCAACTTTCACCACCCGCAGCGATGCCAAGAATGGTCGGAGCAGCTGTCCGACCACGGAGTCCCCTAGTGGTGCCTCAATCGATGGCGGAGGAGGATGAGGTTGTGGAGATCGAGCGTGCCATGCCCAAGCCCCAGTCTGTCTAGATTCTCTGAAAATGTGGGGAAGAGGTGGTAGTTGTCGAGGAAGATGACACCACCAGGGAAATAAAGAGGCTGAAATCCACCGTTGCTGGTGTTATGACTCAGATCGAGGTGAGTACCGCACCTAAAACACTAATATATGTGGTTGGAAACCATGGCTTATCTCTAGCATTGCTCATCCACATGGGATAGCTCGAACAGCCGAGCAGCGGCATCAACTGATGAAGAGGATGGAGCCCCTCGCTGAGGAAAACAAGAAACTCCGAGACGCGTTAAATCTTTTGGAGCAGAATATTAGGAGGGCCCAGCGTGAGCGGGACCTTGCAGAGCCTAACTCACTAGACCTTGAACATCAGAAGGGGGTTCTCTCCGAATGATTATCGGCTGCATCCGAGTAGCTACAAAAGAAGTCCGAGCGACTGGCGATTATATCCGAGGAGCTAAAAAATATGTCCGAGCAATTGGGCAAGAAAACTGAAGAACTCAAAAATAAATCCAAGCAACTCGATCGGAAGTGCCAGCAGTTCGAGGATGTATCCAAGCAGAAATCCAGTATGCCTCACTACATAATGTGCTTTGCAGTAATTTGCCAATCCACTATTATGATAATTGTTGTGCTTGCAGAGCAAGACACAGAACTCAGCCAGCTTCGCCAGACTGTCGAGCAAATTGGACAAGAGAAAGCGAAAGAGTCGGAGCGAGCAGCCAAACTGGCCGAAGAGCTGAAAGGTAGATACCCCCTGATCGGAAGTAATGGTGTAGTACTTTTCTAGTCTGACAAACCATTTTAATTATTGTAGATTACCGCCATAAAACCAAGGCACAGTTCGATGTGCTGGTATAGGAAGCCAAGGTCCAGAAAGACAACTTCAACACTATATCCAACGCAATAGCACCAGTACTCGACTACGTCGATATTGAACTGGCACCCCGTTCTGACAGCAGGCAGCAAGGGCCAGATACCATCATTCAGAGATGCAAGGCAGCGTGGGAGAATTTCAAAAATTTCAACCGTGATGCCGTTTTGACTGCCGCTACTCATACCCTTGCAGTGGTTTGGTCCCACTATCCCTCTATTGACATCCAGTCAATAGGTGGTGGGTTCACAGATGGGCCTGAGCGACTGCGCAAACCCAGCAACTAGGAGGATGATGTTGAAGATGCAGCCAAAATGCTTATCGGCGATATAGACATGTTTGGCGAAACAGAAGCTGGTGGCGAATCTTAACGAACTGCTTGGATAATGTCGCCTATACTACTTACTTTATTTAGCGATGAAGAGTCATTTGTATTAATAACCCAACACCGTTATGCACAATATAAGTAGTGTTCGATCAGTTAGTTTCCACTAAACCTGATGCTTTAGCTAGCCTATAATTCGCAGAGTACGTAGCCTGTGTGCATGTTGGGAAAACAAGCGTTACCATAGGACCGTCGCCTACCACCCGATACGTAGAGCACGGAGACCATAGCACGTGTGGTGGGATGGTAGAGCCTTGGTTTCCTCCATAATTGTCAAAACAAAACTCATGCCGCCCAGCGGCCGATTTGAGTAACTTGCCGAGAAAAATAGTTAAAGTGGCGTCCGAGCAGTTAGTCTATGCCTAAAATCTAGGCCTTGATTAGCCCATAGTCCATAACGTCGAGCGCAGAGACCCTAACATGTGTAGGATGAACAAGCATGACCAAGGAACCGTAGCCGACCAACCGACACGCAGAGCGCGTAGCCCCTTAGCGCGTGTAGGAAGTAATCAGAGACTGGGTCTTCCCCATAGAAAACAAAAAAGAAAAAACATGTGTTGCTCGGCGAGCTATGTTACGAAATTTGGAGTGCAAAAATCATCGTCATTTTTAGGAGGAAAGACTTATGTGATTCGAAGAAAACATAATAGGTGATTTTTGGAGAAATCGTGTTCGTCGAATTTTTGGAGTTATCATGTTCGGCGATTTGGAGAAATTGTGTTCGGCGATTTGGAGAGATCGTGCTTAGCGATTTGGAGAAATCATGCTCGATGATTTGGAGAAATTGTGCTCGGCGATTTGGAGAAATCGTGCTCGACGATTTGGGCGTACTTGGCGAGCGTATTGGAGGTTGTCACGGAGTGGCGTATAGCCCGCTAACGGTAAGTGAAGCTTATGATGGAGGAAAAAATGAAGAAAAATTATGGAGACCAGCACTTTATTAATATTAAAGTAAAGAATACATATCTATGTTATTTCAGGGGTAGAAACGTATAAGGTGCTCTATGTGCCAGGAGTTGGGAACATCGAGTCCATCTAAGTCACATAAGCGATAAGACCCTGGTCGAGTAACACCTTTTACGACGTAAGGGACCTCCCAGGGTGAAGACAGCTTGTGAAGCCCTTCAGTTTTTTGTTTCCGACGTAAGACGAGGTCGCCGATCGTGAACGAACGACCTTTGACGTTGCGGTTGTAATACCTCCATAGACCTTCGAGGTACTTGGATGTGCGAACGCAAGTAATCAGACGTTCTTCCTTAGCCCGATCAATGTCTTCTGTCCGAATAGCTACGGCTTGCTCTTCATCATAGTTTTCTACTCTGGGTGCTCGGAATGCAACATCTGCTGGAAGTATGGCCTCTGAGCCGTAGACCATAAAATATGGAGATACACCGGTACTGCGACTAGCTTGAGTGCGCAGTCCCCAGACCACAGCTGGTAGTTCTTTGAGCCATCTGCCCAGATGCTTTTCTTCTTTCTGATAGAGCCTTTTTTTGAGGGCATCGAGGATCATACCATTGGCTCGTTCGACCTAGCCGTTAGCTCTAGGATGAGCAATGGAAACGTATTTAACAGAGATGCACTGGTCTTCGCAGAAGTCCCAAAAATGATGGCCGATAAAAGTTGTCCTGAGGTCGGTGATGATGCTGTTCGGGAGACCGAATCTGTGTACAATGTCTTCAAAGAGCTTGACTGCTTTCTTAGCAGTAGCTGCGACGAGTGGTTTGTACTCAATCCACTTGGAGAACTTATCAATGGCGACATACACATACCGAAAACCTCCTAGCGCTGGTTTGAAAGGTCCGATCATATCCAGTCCCCAGCATGAGAATGGCTAGGAAGCTGGGATGGTCTGTAGTTCCTATGCCGGTACATGTATTTGCTTGGCAAAAAACTGACAACCCTCACATCATTGAACGAGATTTTCCGCATCGGAGATGGCCATGGGCTAGTAAAAACCTGCTCGGAAAGCTTTGCCGACCAGTGTTCTCGAAGCCGCATGATTGCCACAGGAGCCAGAGTGAATTTCGGAGAGTAGCTTCACACCGTCGTCTTGGATGATGCACTTCTACAGTATCCCTTCCTTGGCACTTTTCCTCATCAGGCTACCGTCTACCAACATGTAGTGCTTACTTCGGCGAATTAGTCGTTCGGTTTCGATTTTGTCAATGGGTACTTCGCCGTTGGAGAGGTATTTGATGAATTGTTCCCTCCAATCGGCGAGCTAAGAAGGTATTGTGAGTACCAACTGCTCGGCAGGGGTACTTCTACAACTTCCTTATCTTCTTTAATGGATGGTGTCAAGAGGTCCTGAACGAAAACCCCCGGCGGAACCGCAGTGCGAGAAGATCCTATCTTTGATAGCTGGTCGGCTAGTTGGTTTTGATCCCGTACCACGTGGTGGTACTCGATGCCGTAGAATTTCCCTTCAAGCTTCCTAATTTCGGCGCAGTATGCATCCATTTTCTCACTAGAATAGGACCAATCTTTATTAAGCTGATTGATAACCAGCGCGGAATCCCCGTATACCATGAGGCGTTTGACGCCGAGCTTGACGGCTATACGGAGGCCGTGGAGACATGCTTCGTATTCCGCAGCGTTGTTGGAGACCAGAAAATGTATGCGAAGAACATATCGGAGTTTATCCTTTGTCGGTGTGATGAACAGAATGCCCACACTGGCACCATTGATATTAAGGGCGCCGTCGAAGTACATCACCCAGTGCTCGGGGCAAGTGGCGGCAATGGGTTCTTGGATTTCGGTCCACTCAGCGATGAAATCGGTAAGCGCCTATGACTTGACGGTCGGTCTGCTTCTGAAGTCAATGGAGTAGGTGCCGAGCTCAACAGCCCACTTGATGATACGACCATTGGCCACTTTATTGCAGAGAATATCCCCCAGAGGGAACTCAGTGACCATGGCGATCTTGTAGTATTCAAAGTAATGTCGGAGCTTGCGTGAGGTGATCAAAATTGCATATAACAGCTTTTGCACCTAAGGATAATGAGTTTTGGGCTCATTAAGTACCTCGCTGATGAAATAGACCGGACATTGTACCTTGTAGGCGTGTCCAGTTTCCTCGCGTTCGACGACAATAGCTGTACTGACAACTCGAGAAGTGGCGGCGATGTAAACCAGCAGAGTTTCATCTGGTCGTGGCGCTATCATGATTGGAGGTTTTGTTAAAAACAACTTGAGCTACTCGAAAGCTATGTCTGCCTCCTCTGACCAAGAAAAAAGCTCGAAGGCCTTGAGGAGCTTGAAGAAAGGTAGCCCTTTTTCACCGAGGCACGAGATAAATCGGCTTAACGTAGCCATGTAGCCTGTTAGCTTCTATATATCCTTAACACACGTCGGCCGTTTCATGTTGGTGATGGCGGAGACCTTATCAGGGTTTGGTTCAATGCCCCGAGCGCTGACGATGTAGCCAAGCAGGATACTGGATGGAACTCCAAAGATGCACTTTGAAGGGTTTAGCTTCCATCGGTATTTACTCAAGTTTGTGAAAGTTTCTTCAAGGTCGGCGATGAGGTTGTCAGCGGTTTTAGTCTTGACGACCACGACGTCGATGTAGGCCTCGATGTTACGGGTGATCTGTTGGTCGAGGCACGTCTGGATAGTCCTTTGGTAGGTCGCTCCAGCGTTCTTTAGTTCAAAGGACATAGTGGTGTAGCAGTATGCACCGAAAGGCATAATGAAAGACGTTTTGACCTGGTCTTCCTTCTTGAGAGAGATCTGGTGGTAGCCGGAGTAACAGTCAAGAAAGGAGAGCAATTCGTAGCCAACGGTGGAGTCTACAACCTCGTCTATCCGAGGTAGGCCGAAGGGGTCTTTAGGGCAGTGTTTGTTAAGATCAGTATAATCAATACACATTCTCCATTCTTTATTCTTTTTCTTAACAAGAACAGGATTAGCTAACCAATCTGGATGATACACTTCTTTTATAAATCCGACAGCTAAGAGCCATTTTATTTCTACCCTAATAGCCTCCTTTTTGTCCGACGCGAATCGGCGAAGTTTTTGCTTGATCGGTTTAGCGGTCGGCGAGACATTCAAGGAGTGCTCGATCTTCTCCCATGGTACCCCCGGCATGTCTATAGGTTTCCAAGCAAACACATCGGCGTTGGCATGTAGGAAGGAGACGAGCGCACTTTCCTACTTGGGGTCAAGGTGAGCCCCAATTTTCACCGTCTCGGAAGGGTCATTGAGGCCGAGGCCGATCTCCTTGACTTCCTTGGACTTGGCGGAGGCACGAGGAGGTTCTGGGATCTCCATGTCGTCAGCAGACGGCATCTTGGCTTCGGCGATCATGCTAGCCATCTGGATGGAGAGGTCAGTGGCTTCGGCGAGGGCGAGACTTTCTGTCTTGCAGGCATAGGCGACGGAGAGGTTGGCCCGCAAAGATAGGACCCCTATGGGCGAAGGCATCTTTAACACCAAATACGTGTAGTGCAGAACGGTCATGAACTTGGCCAGAGCCAGTCGCCCTAGTATGGCATGATAGGCGGTGTCGAAGTCTGTGACGTAGAAGTTGATATGCTCCACTCGGTAGTTGGTTGCCGTGCCAAACTGTACTGGTAGGGTAATCTCCCTAAGCGGTCTGGATGCCCTGCTAGGTACCACGCCCCAGAAGGAGGAGTCTAAAGGCGTGAGATCTGTTGGCCCGAGGCCAAGCTCCCTTAGGGCCCTGGCGAAGAGTAGATTCAAAGCGCTCCCACCGTCGACGAGGACTTTTCTGAAGAGCACCTTCTGGACAGTCGCGTCAAGGACGAGGGGAAAATGCCCTATGTAGGGTATGTCCGCCCACTGGTCGGCCATGCTGAAGGTGATGGAGACTTCAGACCACGGGCGATAGCTGGGGTTGGCGGTAGTTTCTTCTGAAACGACGGCGAGCACTCGTCGGGCGGCGAGCTTCCGTTCCCTTCTGCTCTCGTTGGAGGTGAAACCCCCAAAGATGGTGGCAACCACCTTGTCGTGGTCCTGGAAGGCATTATTATTATCCCCAGGAGGTCGGCATCCTCTGTTCCCGCCATTGTCGTCATTGTACTTTTTCTCCTAGAACTCCTTAGCCAAACCAAGGTAGTCCTTCAACTTGTGTTTGGCATTCTTGTGCAGGGGGCACGATCCGTCAAGGATCTTCTTGTACTGCTCATCGTAGTTACGCTTTGCACGTGGCTCATTGACGTTGGCAACAAAGTGATCTGGTCGGCGGCGGCGATTTTGACCAGGTTTGTACCCATCTGGCCGATCTCATCTGCTGTCCCGATGGAAACTGTGGTCATCATAGCGGCGACCATTGTGCTGTCGGTCATCCTTGCGGTCGTCGTGGCGGCGATCGTTGTGCTGTCGGTCGTCGTTGCAGTCGTCGTGGCGGCGAGGCGGGCGATTAGTGCCCGTATCTTCATTAAAACGCACCTTCGCTTCCTCGGTGTCGGCGTACTGGTTGGCAGTTGTGATCATCTCGCCGATGCCGGTAGGTGGCTTCCTATTGAACTTAGAACGGAGTTCTCGGTGATGAAGTCCTCGGACTAAGGCGGTGATGACTTCGGCTTCCGTGATGCTGGGAATAGAATTCCTCATCTCGAAGAAGCATTTGATGTAGCTACGGAGTAGTTCGGACGGCTTTTGGGTGATGCGGTTGAGATCGTGCTTAGTACCCGGCCACCTGCATGTGGCCATGTAGTTGTCGGTGAAAACTCTCTTCAGATCTTCCCAAGATCCGATGGAGTCTGGGGCAAGGCTTGTGAACCAGCTCATGGTGGCTGGCGTGAGCATGACAGGGAGATAATTTGCCATGACGTTGGTGTCTCCTCCGGCGGCGTGGACGGCGGTGGCATAAGCCTGTAGCCACTGAGTTAGATTCATCCTCCCTTCATAGGGCTCGACCCCGGTGATTTTGAAACCATGGGGCCACTAGAGCGTTCGGAGCGCCCTAGTGAATGCTGGGGGGGCCCTTCCAGGCTGTCGGGGCTGACATCGGCAGTATTACCGGCGATGATTGGCTCCAGAGCTAAGTCCGGGTTGTCGTACTCTTGCTCGTACTCCTGGCGATGTCGTACTTCATCTTCATGGCGCCCGAAACGTCGTTGATCGATACGTCATCGTGCATCCCGAAGGTTACTGAGGTGCACTCAGGCGTCCTGTTCGACCTCTTGGTCATGCTAGTGATGATGCTCGACATGGTGGCCTCCAACTCCCCCCTGGGGAGGTAGTGACTGGTCGGCGAAGCGGCTTTGACTAGGGCGGCGATTAGATCTAGGATCGGCTGATCGGCGGATCACGCTTGTGGAGCATGAAGGTCTTTGAACTTCTCGGATCTTATTAACTTGACAGTGTGCCGCTTTAAGCATAGCGGCGACCTTGGCGAGCTCGGGTGTCTGCGGGAGGTGAGCAAGTTCGTTGGCGGCCACAGCCAGATTGGTGCTCGGAGTCTTGAAAACGTCATGGCCGTCAACACGGAGGAATTCTTTGTTGAGGTTGCGATGGAGGGGCCTTCCTTGTGAATCGAACTGGTTATCACGAGCGGCCTCGGCCATCGCAATGGCATGTTCGTTATCACGTCATTGCGCACGGTTGGCGTTCCTGTTTTCACGGGCAGCACGTTCCTCATCTGTTTTGCTGTTCCGAGGGGGGCTGTCGATATTGACGTTGAAGATTGCGCCACCCCGGAAAGGCAGGAGAGGAGGTTGCTTGGTGAAGGTCTGGGCGACGGCTCGGTGGAGCCTTGAGACTCGGAGTCTAGATTTTCCTCAAGGATAGTTTGGAGGGATGCTCTGGGACCCCGGCTGGCGTGCAGCATGTTAACGGTTGGTGGAAGCTGGTCGGCGAGCCGGTCGGCGAATTTGCCCCTCAGGGCATCCTGATACGTAGCGGTGGTGTTGGCGAGCCCGAAGGGCAGGGCGGCGAGCCCTGAGGTTTCCCGAGCACTAAACACCAACTGATCGGGATCGGAAGGTGGTCGGTGCTGAACAAGGGTGTCTAGAGCCGACTCAGCAATGGAGAGGCAATCGGTGAGTTTTAGGCCGACCCGATCGATAGACTCGATCAGATCATCATTGTTGACGTGCCTCCTCCGATAGCAAGGAAGCAAGCGGCGAGTGGCTGATGAAGTCGACCCCAGAAGTGGCTCTGAGATTGGATCTGCAGTCGCAGGTGCGAGGGTGGTCGGCGCAGAACGAATCCGCACCGGCTCGAGAAGCTCTCCAACTCCGTTGGCGTTGATGACCCATGTGATGGATCCGACTATGAAGATCTGGCCAGGCTACGGGAGGAACGAAGAGCCTGTGGAAAAAGCCATCTTGTTCGATGAGGAAACAGCACGCACACCCCTACCTGGCGCGCCAACTGTCGACAGAATATCATCGGTAGTCCACCGAGGGGTATCCCACGATGGTAGATTGATCGGCAGAGGAGCGTGTAATCAAGAATAAGAAGGCAACAGAGACACGAGTTATACAGGTTTAGGTCGTCAGTATGACGTAATACCTTACTCCTATGGTCTGTTGGTTTGTATTAGCTATCGTATGATTTACCGTGATTTTGTAGGGGGTCCCTGCCCGCCTTATATAGTCTAGGGGGCAAGGTTACAAGACGGTTAGATCTGAGAGATAACCGAAAAGTAATAACAGATTACAAGAAACACGGGATCGTGCATATCCTATCAGACTACGTGACATCTTCCGGATATCCTTCCCATGCCTTGCGGGAGGCGCCGAGTAGAATCATGCCCCGCAAGGCTCCTTCTCATGGGCTAGACCGCCCCTGGAGGCGTAGCCCATGTGGCCTGCCGTGGGTATCCGGGGTCATACCCCCCACAGTGGTCGTGGACCAGTGAACTTGGTTGAACTAATGGGACTAAGAAAGGTTCTTCAAAAAGCCTTAGAGAGCAAAAAGCCTCTCCTCCTTGGAGGGAGCGCACCCCCTTTTATAGATAAAGGGGATGGCTTTACAAGTGAGGGTACGTATGCTACAGAGCTTTGTTACCCACGCCGACAAGTACAAGATAATGGTAGGCGCCCACAACAGTGTTGATATCACTATAGAATGTCGGATGCATGTGGGAGGTTGCGCTGCCTTGTTTAGGAATGGTAGACATCGGTACCTGCAAATATTGTTTGATGTCTAGAGGCATGTGAGGAGTGTCACCATGTTCACCCCATACGGTAAATCTCGGCGCCAGTCAGAGAAGAGCGGTGAGCAGGGTTTCTGCGCACCCCGGTCGGAGACGTGGGGTCGGAGTCGGAAGTAGCGTTTTGGGCCAGGTCTTCCGATCGGAGAGGCCGTTCGGTGGCGGCTGGAGTCCGAAGCTAGCGCTCCGGTCGGAGAGGTGGGCCGAAGTAGTTGACGAGCGGGCGACGTTCCTCTTCGGCCAGACCTTCCAGTCGGTGACTAGACCATCCTTCCGGCCTGTTGTTTTAGACTTTCGGGCTAGCCCACGAGTTGTGTGATGCCTTCTTGGGACGAGCCTGGGCGTGGAAGCCGGTCCCCGAAGGACCCCGGGTTTATTAACCCGACACTATGCATCCAATTCGACAATCTTCACAATATTTTTGTTTTCCCAGGGTTATATGATTGAAGAGGATAGTTAAGCCTCAATACCATATCTAGTGATAGGAGAGGCTCTTCAGCCTTACTTTTTTTTTAATTTAGCTCCTCTTCCAAACTTCAATGACTGTAAAATTATAGTTGGGCTTTAGGAGGGCTCCATGCTTCTGCTAGTGGTAGGGGAGCTCGAGCCTCGGATGCCCTAGCTTTGGATCTACTCCTAAGTCTCATGATACCTGAGTATTTGTTTGGACTGTCAGTTCTAGTATGGATGGCACTTCTGGTGCTAGATTTGTTCGTTGATCATCTTTGACAATAAGGCATGCGACACTCTTTCAATGTGTCATATGCATGATGAAAAGTTTGAATGGTGTTAGCTCATATAGCTTTTCTAAGGTTTGAAGGCTCATCATCGTATATTATTAGAGGGGCGATGCTTAGAAGGTGCCGGTTAGCATCGCTGAGCTTCGATGTATCAGAGATATGTAATCGTTGATGAGTGCACCGGAGTTGAAGAATGTGAACGGAAAGGAGTTGAATATACTCTAATAATTGTTTTATTTTAATAAGATCGAATGCTTGGATGTAAATCATACTCTCAACTTAATACAATTCTTGTCCCCTTTAGAAAAATTGTTAAGGTTAATGATCACAAAGTCAGTTCTATTGTGATAGAGTCCCACCAGGATTATCTTAAGATATTTAGCAATAGAGTTAGAATCAATGGCCAATTTGAGATTTATTTTAAAGTAATGATTCTAAGAAATCCATGCTATTATTCATCGATTGAGGTGCTTAAAATCCTTCCGCCGTCTCAAAATAAATCAACCTTTATGTTTAATCAAATTATAAAAATGAGCTCTATAAAAATGTATTTCATAGTGTATCTACTGATGATAATTTGATATTATAAAGCTTGACATTTTTTCTATAAATTTAGATCCCCGTTTGGATCCAAAGAGATAGTAGGTTAGATGCTAATAATTAATTTCTTGGGTCCAAATAAGTCAGCTAATTGTTAGCTGAATACTTAACTAACAACTCTTTCACTACTTAAACCAAAGTAGCTAATAGCAACTAATAATAGTTGTGACCTATTAGTTAGCTAATTATCAGCCACTAACAATAGATCCAGATAGGCCTTTGGTATAACCTAAAAAAATTAACTTAGAATAACTTTTAAAATCAATTTATTTAGAGACGAGAGAAAATAGAAACAAACGGTATCATTTGAGAAAAGGAGTACCAATTTACTAGTCACATCAAACCGGGAGAGGGCGAGAGGAATTCGAAAGAAAGGCGTCGTTACCCGGTAATAATTGTGGCCTTGTGGGTCATCTCATCAGTGACCGGCGGGTCGCCGTCCATCCTTTTGCAGCACCAAACACTGCCACCTTGCCCCAGCTCTTGTGAACACCACGCTGTCAACGTGGGCCCCTCTATGATTTACTACTTAAACCTGTATCTTCTTACCACAAAAACCGGGGTCAATAATCGTAACCGCCCTGTACGACAGTCCAGGCCAGGCTGTTAACTACCAAACCTCCCCTCCCCACCTATAAATCCGACCCCATGGCCTCCGCCAGCCCCCATTCCTCCTCACGCCGCCTCCACGCCTCCCAGCAGAACCCTAGCAGCAGCTCCCGCTCCGGCGCCGCCGCCAACTCGTCGTCCGTCCGTCCGCATCGATTCGATGGCCCGCGTCTCCGCCGCCGTGATCGCCGCCTTCGTGGCCGTGGCCGCGCTGGCCACCGCCGCCTCCGCCGCCGAGGCGCCGGCCCCGGCCCCGGCCTCCGGCGCGGGCGCCCTCTCGGCGCCGATCTTCGTCTGCTTCCTCGCGGCGCTGCTCGCCGGCTTCCTCTGCCACCACCACTGAGGAGGTGGTGGTGGTGGGCCAGCTGCCCCCGTCTGCGTGCGCGTCTTCAGATCTAGTGGTACGGTGGTAGTGAGAGTCTGCAGCAGTCTAGTAGTGGTAGTAGCAGTAGCAGGTAGGTGGTGACAGTGTTACGAAGAGGAGGCATTTGTTTTGGTCCGCGTGGCGGATGGATCTGAGGGTTTGGAGAGGTTTTTTGATGGTGGATTTGATCTAGGCCTTGTTTAGATCACCTCCAAATTCAAGTTTTTTCACTCTCTCTCCATCACATCAATTTTTAGCCGCTTGCATGGAGTATTAAATATAGGTAAAAAAATAACTAATTGCACAGTTTAGTTGGAAATCACGAGATGAATCTTTTGAGCTTAGTTGGTCCACGATTGGACAATATTTACCAAATAAGACGAAAGTGCTACTATTCATCAGGTTAATATTTTTTGCAATCTAAACATGGCCCTAGTGTGTGTGATTGGTGTGAGATTATTATTACTATTATTTATTGTGTGCGTTTCTGTACCTACTGCTCACCGGCTCTGAGAGGATTATTATTATGGTGTTTTATGTTCGTCTTCTCTGTGCAGTACTCCTATGAAGTACTGGTAGATTTATGTTTGAAGTGCATTAATTTTACTGAAATCTCATACTTCGACCGTTCGTAGAAAATCGTCGCAGAATCTCATTCTCTCCACATGGCGAACGTGTGCAATATCTCAAGTTTGCTCTTCACCCTCCCCTGAGGGTGTGCAGTGTGCTTGGTTAATCATCGGCTCGACGTTTGATCTGCACAGCTAGCTCGGATCTGATAGGTTTGTCTTGCCTCTGTCCTGTTGAGGCACTGTGAGGTGTGTATGGCTAGAGTGATTTGTCTTGTTGAGCAGCATCTGAGCAGATGGGTTCGATTTGATATGGAATCTGTGCTGCGCGTAACGTGTGTTCCGGCAGGAAACGGGAATAGGCGCTAAGCAAGCGCACACACGCTGTGCGAGTGCGATGGTGATGCCTGTACGGCGGTTGTCCACCTGTTAGGACAGCACATGGTTGGGTTCGTTGTGACCACCTGGACACATGGTCCACGCCCCCGCCACCCACCTGTGCACCACCCGCATCGCGATCCAAGTGCGAGATTCTTCCAGAAATTTCTGATTAGTATACACTTGCCAAACGACGCTGCACTGATCCTGTCCTGGGAATAAAATAGAGATGTCAATGATGCCACGGACCCTAGGCTTCGTTTGGCACCGGGGACCAAAACTCACGTGAAAAGCAACTGATGTGAGCTAGTACTAGCATTTGAAAAAAGAAACAGAAAAATATCGAAAATGCTTAAGTACGGCCGTCTGATCTTTCAACGCTGATGTTGCTGTGGGCCACGATGCTAGACGGAACAGTCCAATAAGTGTGCTCCATTATGTATTATTGGGAAATCGTTCGGATGTTGTCCACTCTCCAGACAGAAACCCAGCACACCTGCCTGCGTATAGCGACCGCTCCGCCTCAGTGGCCGCCCACCTCCACCATCCTTCCTCTCCACGGGTGCTGCTCGCGCGCTACAGCTGGCGCTGATGCTGGGGTGCTCACTCCGCCCGTCGCCCGCGCTGCCAGACCTGGCCGAGCCAAGCACGATGCTAGTGGCGCTAGTGGTGGTGCTCACGCCGCCGCTGGTGCTGGTGGTGCTCGCGACTGGTGCTCGTCGCTGACTCCAACCAATGGCTGGATTCGACCAGCCCTGGCCTCCCCATGTTACAAAACACATGTTTCAAGTGTTTCAGATGTTTCATAGGTACGTTATAAGTGTTTCATATGGATGTCGCAAAAGTAGATAGGGATATTGCATAAGTTATAATGGTTATACACATATGTTGCAAGCTTTTATTCCCAATATTTCATCTGTTTTTTTTCACATATATGTTGCAAGTGTGCTTATCTGGTTGTTATATTTTTTCACACATGTGTTGCAAGTGTTTTAACTAGATGTTTCGTATGTTTACAATTGTTTCAAGTGCTTTTTTAGTGTTTTTGCAAGTGTTTCAGACGCATGTTTCAAGTGTTTCATCGATCTTAAGACATATGTTGCAAGTGTTGCATCTAGGTGTTTCGAAAGTAGATTGAGTGTTGCATCTTCCTCCTCGCCTTGATGTCTCATCCACCTCCAACACCGCCAACGAGGTCCGACATGGCCGTCTAGGTCCTTCCCCTTCCAGGTGCTCAAGTTGGGCGTAGGGCAGCGATGGAGGGCCAGTGTTGGCCTGGGGATGGGGATGGCCTACGGATGCGGATAGGCCACATTGGCTAGTAAGGCACTAGGCTTTTTTTAGATAGAGGCACGAGGCTGCGGATGAGTGCGACGTGGACTCTAGAGCAGTGTCCAGACGTGTCGTGCGATTGGACGTCTGGGCGCTGGCCCTTCCAGAAAAATATAGCAACCAAACAATATTTTTGTGAAATAAAAAATAAATAAAATAACTGAGATTTTCATTGAAAAATCTAAAAAAGGTGCAAACAAGGGACAGTGCATGATCTAAATCTGCAAAGACTCATCTTATCTACAATTTAATAGAGCATTTTATACAAAGTTACAAACTAGGTTCATAGCAAAATTAAATATCTTTGTTGATCTTCAAACCACATGCTAACACATAACCTTGCTTCCTTTTCCAGGGCAATATTGCAAAACAAATCTTTCATACCTTCAGCTCCTACAAAGCAAGAATCAAAGGAGACTTAGTGTCACAGAACCGTCCAATTTATAAGAGCACAAGTACAATAGAAATCATCGAAGCGATCAAACCGTCATACTTGAGCCCATATAAACCCGGTAGTCCGATAAAATCACGAAGGATCTCAAACAACCAACATACAAACCAAGATCGTAATGATTCAACATAACCAGTCACATATTACATCATAGTTCATAAATATCTCACATACATCGGAGTTCACATAGTTATTACAAACCAGGTTTAAAGTAGCGGAAGCAAAGTAGTTTGACATCAACATCACACGTAGTTTAATACATAGCCAGTTTCATAGTCATCTCCAACCAAAAGCATAAGGATGAGATGAAATACAAAATGACCATGCACATGGTCCTATTCCTCATCCACTGCAGGAGCAAAGCAGTTTTTGCAGTAGCCGTGATACATAACAGTATCTACAACAATGGGAATAAAACTTTGAGTACGAGAAGGTACTCAGCTAGACTTACCCGTCATCTACTAAAATATTAAGACACCAAGGAGTATGCAAGGCTTTTATCAGTAGAGCTGGTAGACTTTATTTGCATAAAAAGCATAAGTTGTCCAATATCTTTCAAAATATGAATCACCAATTATTAATCCTATCTCATACTACATTAGCAACTATCCTATGCCAAACATGTTGGTGCCATTAAGTCATCATAATAATAACCATATCCAGTTGAGTTCTTTCATAATCTCATAACCAACACTTCCATCAATTACTACGATGAAGCGTACTCCTGTCAAGTTCTCACTATCTAAGAGAGACGATGATTCGAATCGATTCCTACCCAGCTAGGGAAATTATTCCTAACACACACCCTTACTTCTCCCAACTCAAGAAATGTCTTCGTGTGCCCGAAGAAGCTATTGAGCCCGCGAATGTCAAGATTCAGTCGGATTTGACCTATGAAGAAAGACCTATTTGAGTGCTTGAAGAAATGGAAAGAGTAACTTATAGCAAAGTCATTAATTTCTACAAGATGATTTGGAATAATCATAGTGAGAAAGATGCTACAGTGGGAGCGTGAGGACTATCTTTGTGAGGTTTATCCGAGTTTCTACGAGGAATGGTAGGTCGTGCAATCTCGGGACAAGATTTCTTTAAGGGGGGAAGGGCTGTAACACCCTAGGTGTTAAGCATGCATTTAATCTCGACATTGCATGAGCACAAGCATCATTGAGCATGCATGAGCATGAGCATATCAAGTATTATCTCTATGTTAGCTTATATTGCATGTGTTGTTACTTAATTGCCTTACTTATGTTAGGGTTTACATGTAACCCATGTGTAAAATATTTGTGGAACCTTGGGAGTACCTTAAACATGTTTAGAATATCATAAGGAATAACTTTGGTATTCATGACTAAGGCTAGTTTGGTCTCTAAGTCATAGTATTGTGTAAGTCGTCAATTTCAAGTTGTATCTTTCACCTAGGTTGAACTATGTCATAGATTGTTTGCATGGTAGTGCACCATTAAGCAAAGTTGTAGTATTTGATTAGAGCAACAACTTTTATTTTAGGTCATGAGCTAATTCAGTGCCTAGCTTGGTCATTTTGAGCTCACAAAAATTAGCAAAACACTATTTTTCCACAATTAGAAATTTTCCAAGTCATGATGAGTTTACAGTTCGACGTGTGTGGGGGTATTAACCCCTATACCCTTATGGCTAGGCTTGGGCCGGCCCAGATCAGTGGGTTTGGTCCACCAAAAGACGACGTGTGGCCCGGCCAACCTGTTCGGAGTCCCGCGTAAGGAGTCAAAATAGATTTGGCGACCAAGCAAGATCCTGATCGGTTAGAATAGGAATCCTTATCCGGCCATGTATGGCAATTGTAATTGGCTAGGATTAGTTTCCAGATCTGTAACCCTGCCTTCCAGACTATATAAGGCAGGCAGGGGACCCTCTCTAAAAAACATCTCTCATTGACATACAGCAATACAATCAGACGCAGGACGTATGTATTACACCTTTTTGGCGGCCGAACCTGGATAAAACCTCGTGTCTGTCTTGCGTCACCAGTCTTGTTTGTGGCTTGCGTATCTGTCTGCCGACAATCTACTACCTTGGGCATACCCCTAGGTAGACTACCGACCATATTTCATCGATAGTGGTGCGCCAGGTAGGGGGTGTGCGTACTGCTCTCGAAGCGAACAAGACGGTCATCACCTCCGGCCCCATGGCTACGCCAAGCAGACTCACGTTCACCGTCAACCAGATCACCTAGACCACCGGCTCCAACAACTTCATCGCCATGGCCATGGAGGAGGCGCGGATTCAATCTGCGTCAACCACTACCTCACCTGCATTGGCTACAGCTCCGACCACGGTGGATGCGGCTCCGACCACGGTGGATACGGCTCCGACCACGATAGATCTAGCTCCAATCACGGTACATCTGGCTCCGACCACGCCTGCATCATCTTCAACCACGCCGACAACCCGTCATCCGCCTCCCCGCTACAAAGGGAAGCAGATCGACAACACCGACCTGCTTGATTCCATCGATCGGGTCGGCACCAAACTCGCTGAAACCCTAGCTCTGGTAAGTACAATTTAAAGTCAACCTAATGAGCAGGTAACCGCTCCCCACAATAGATCTACCCTGACAAGTTTGGGCCAGCCGCCCTGCACGGCTTGGTATAGATCTCGTGGTCATATCTACTCCTGAAGGGCGCTCCGCTCGTCACCGGCCAGCCTCCATGATGGGCCTCCGGCTCTCCAAGTATGAAGCCTCAATGGAGAACCACCAGGCCCAGCCCTACGGCCTACTAAACGCTGCCTCTAGCTACGCGTATAACCTACAATGTCCGCTTGAATCTGTGTTTTATGCACCGACCTCGACCGAAGCCGTGCAACTTCGTCAACATGATCCAGATCGAAGACTATCAAGAAGGATCCGTCCACACGGTCCAAGACGGCGACTCCAGCTCCTCGCCTGGCATCGTATCTAATACCTCCATCCAAACTGAGCTCTAGCATCACAACAATGAAGGCGTCGAATACGATCTGGATATCCCAGACCACGCCCCGCAGGCCCCACAATTCTCGTCTTTCCCGCCAAGGCGAAGGGATTTGATCAATGTTGTCAGCAATGACAAACCACCAGTAGTTGGCGAAATGGAGCAAGAAAGGACTGCGCGCGAGGCACGCAATATCGACCAGTTTAATCACCGGCAAATCGAAACTGAAGCAGAAGAGGAGGCATGACGCGTAAGGGTCCAGCCACGCGACCTCAACAATGCCTTCGACAGGGTCGGGGACAAATAAGTCTTCAAGACTCCAAGCACCAATGTAGCCATCGCCATGGCAACAATGCAGTGGCTACCCAACACTCCCGAAACCTAGGCAGTTCGCGATGATATACAAGCCTATCTGATGGCTGCTATGGCTCAGATCGTAGAGATGGTGAATCAAGCCCGGGCTCCATCCGTTTTAATCGAATCAAGCCACAACCGCCAATACTCAAGTCGCTCACAACCACTCAACCAACGTCGCTCGCGCAACAACGACCCATCAGACAACCGTCAAGGCGGAAATGGTGGTCATGATGGTGGTCGGGATGATAACCGCCGTCGGGAGGATAACCGCTGCGATGTTTGGGATGATAACCGCTGTGATAACCGTGACAATCGCCGCGATAACCATGGTCGCAGGGCTAATCCAGATGGCAATCGAGATCGCCGCGATGGCAATAACGATCTCCGCCATTACCTCGGTGGACGTGATCTACGCGCTCGCATCAACTAGAGAGCCAACGATCGTGCATCCCATGAAAGCTATCGCCGTATGGAATACGACACTGCCCATGGCCTGCCGGGTTTGAAGCAGTTTACTCCACACCTTCACCAAGTCATATGGCCCAAGAATTTCAAGCTCGAGAAACTTCAGAAGTACGACGGCAAGGAAAACCTAGAATTATGGGTCATGCTCTATGAAACTACGTGCAGATCAGCCATGGCTGATGAGCACGTCATGTCTAACTACTTCCTAGTTGTTGTTGGCCATGCAGGTCACCAATGGCTGGTCAGCTTGCCGGCGAACTACTTTGATTCTTGGCAGGAGCTCAAGTAAGCCTTCATCGACAATTTCATCACCACTTGTGAACAACCGAGCAACAAGTACGATCTGCAACGGATCTAAGATTGGAAAGATGAGCCACTGCATGAGTACGTCTGACGTTTCTTGGAGATGCGCATTAAGGTCCCATCAATCTCTAACAACGAGGCAATCGAGGCTTTCATCACTGGCCTCCGCTTCCATGATGCCCTAAGAGACAAGCTCCTTCGGAAGAGACCTGAATCGGTCACAGCGCTCCTGGCCACTACTAAGAAATATGCGGATGCCGACGACGCTAAGAAGATAATTATTGAAGAAGCAGCAAGGGTTCCACGCTCTGACCACCCCCCACACCGCGACGATTACCGCGGCAACCGTGGTCGGAACGACAATTTTGACTGCCGCAACCAGCGCAACGACTTCTATGACCACCGTGACCAACGTAATCAGCGGCGTAGCCGCCGTGACGATTACAGGAGCAAGCGTGCTCGGGAAGACGACGGCGAGGTCAATACTATTAAAAAGGGTGGCGGACGTCGTAATTATGAAGACGACTACGCCAAAGCATTGAAAGGGCCCTGCCAGCTCCATCCTAAGTCAAACCATACCATGGAGAATTGTCGCGTTCTCAAGTCTATCTATACGTGTTAATAGGCTCCGGATACATCCGACAAGCCTAACGACGCAGGAGAATAGCGCAACAAGGATAACGACGATGATGTAGACCCTCGTCACAAGTACGTCAAGCCAACCGATTGCATGCACACCATCATCAGAGGCAAAGTGTCCATTGAGACCAAGCAAGAACGCAAGCTGCTCGCCCATGCTTGCTTGAACGTGGCCAACGCCGACAACCTCCTCGCCGATCCACGGCTCCCTCAGTGGTCCCACCACAAAATCTCTTTCAGCAGAAAGGACCAATGGGTTGCAATACCTGAGCTAGGACGTTTTCCCCTAGTCCTTGATCCTTGTATCAACAAGGTCCAGTTCGATAGAGTACTGATCGACGGCGGCAGCTCCATCGATATACTATTCAAGAATAGTCTGCCTACCCTGAAGATAGCTCAAGCGGATCTCAAGCCATATGAGGCACAGTTCTAGGGTGTTCTCCCCGGATAGAGCTCTACACCTCTCGGGCAGATCACGCTACCTGTGTAGTTTGGGACCCCCAGACCACTTTCACACCGACTACGTCAACTTTGTGGTCGCTGACTTCGACAGCACCTACCATGCTATTCTTGGTCGACCGTCGCTCACCAAGTTCATGGCCATACCTCATTACAGGTATCTGGTGCTCAAGATGCCTACCTGAGAAAGGAGTTCTAACCCTTCGAGGCAACGTGTACGTAGCTTATACCTGTGAGGATGATAGTTTCAAAATAGCAAAGGCTCATGACCTCTCTATTCACATGGCCAAAACCATGCTCGACGCCAAGAAGACCTCGACCGACCACCTAGAGATCCTAGAGCTCGAGGCTCCTCGCAAGAACATCAAGTCCAAGGATCACAAGGTGATCCAGCTAGTCGACGGCGATCCTAGCAGAACGGCCCTTATCGGGGCCAACTTGGATCCCAAATAGGAAGATGTGCTCGTCAGGTTCCTAAGGAGCAACATGGATGTGTTCACATGGAAACCTACTGACATGCCCGGTGTACCTCGAAACTTGATCGAGCACTCCTTGAATGTCAACGGCAAGGCCAAACCTATCAAGCAGAAGCTACGACGGTTCGCTCGCGATAAAAAGGAGGTGATTAGGGTAGAAGTTACATGGCTTTTGGCAGCCAGATTTATTAAAGAAGTGTATCATCCGGAGTGGTTAGCCAACCCAGTTCTTGTACGCAAAAAGAATAATGAATGGAGAATGTGTGTTGATTACACTGATCTCAACAAACACTGTCCTAAGGACCCCTTCGGCTTACCTCGCATAGACGAGGTCATAGATTCAACCACCGGTTGCGAGCTCCTTTCCTTTCTCGATTGCTACTCTGGTTATCACCAGATCGCTCTCAAAAAGGATGACTAGATCAAGACATCTTTTATCACGCCTTTCGGCGCCTATTGCTACATGACCATGTTGTTCAGGCTTAAGAACGCCGGAGCTACCTACCAACGCGCTATACAAGCTTGCCTCAAAGACGAGATAAAAGACAACCTCGTCGAGGCTTATGTTGATGATATAGTCATCAAGACCAAGGAAGCACATACCCTTGTTGACAACCTGGAACGCACCTTTGTAGCCCTTAACACATTCCAGTGGAAATTAAACCCAGAGAAGTGCATCTTTGGTGTTCCTTCTGGCATACTACTTGGCAACGTCGTCAGTCACGACGGCATACGCCCTAACCCAGAGAAAGTCAAAGCTGTCTTGGACATGAAGAAGCTCACCGGGTGCATGGCCACCCTCAGCCGTTTCATATCAAGATTAGGCGAAAAAGGATTACCGTTCTTCAAACTACTCAAAGCATCCGAAAAATTTGAGTGGTCGGAGGAAGCAGACGCTGCCTTCACACAGTTGAAACAATACCTTACATCATCTCCGGTCCTCACTGCTCCAAGAGAAGACAAAACACTGCTTGCTTTACATTGCGGCTACTAATCGAGTAGTCTCCACGGCCATGGTGGTCGAGCAAGATGAGCCCAGCCACATCTACAAGGTACAGCAACCAATCTATTTCATTAGTGAGGTACTCAATGAGTCCAAGACTAGGTACCTGTAGATTCAGAAGTTGATCTACGCCATACTGATAACATCCCGAAAGTTGAAACACTACTTCGACGGATATCGTGTGGTGGTCATGACTGAGTACCCTCTACGAGACATCATTAGCAACAAGGATGCGAATGGGCGCATCGTCAAATGGGCAATGGAGATATGCCCCTTTTCCTTGGAGTTTGCAAGCCGCACTACAATCAAGTCTCAGGCACTTGTCGATTTCATCGTCGAATAGACAGACTTAAGCACGCCCACCTCTACCGAAACCGACGAGTATTGGACGATGTACTTCGATGGCTCTCTCAACATTGACGGTGCGGGAGCAGGAGTCCTTTTCATGTCACCATCCAAGGAGCAGCTCCGTTACGTCCTCAGGATTTATTTCCCAGCATCTAATAATGCCACCGAGTACGAAGCATGCCTACATGGTTTGCACATTGCGGTTGAGCTTGGCGTTAAATGTCTCTATGTCTACGGAGACTCTACTCTAGTCATCAACCAACTCAACAAGGACTAGGACACAACCAGCGAGAAGATGGATGCATACTGCAAATTGATCAGAAAGCTGGAAGGCAGGTTCTATGGCATCGAGTACATACATGTGGTCCGGGACAAGAATCAAGCAGCGGATGCATTGTCAAAGTTAGGATCATCCCAAGCAAAAATCTCACATGACGTATTCGTCCAAGACCTGCTCACGTCTTCCATCGAAGAGGAAGATTCCACGCCAGACAAGCTTCCAGACTAGCAATTGGTGGCTACGGTTCCTGGCATCAAGCACCGTCAAGCCCCCTTCGACCACCCGTGAGCCCGACTGGAGAATACCTTTCATCAAGTATCTAACATATGGCAGTGGTTACACTGATCGGACAGAGAACGAGCACCTAATGCATCGTAGTAAGCAGTACCTGCTCGTCGATGGCAAGCTATGGCGCAAGAACGCAAAGGAGGAAATCTTGATGAAGTGTATAACCCAGGAGGATGGCGAACATCTCCTAGACCAAATCCACTCTGGCTCCTGCGGCAACCACGCGGCCTCAAGAACGCTGGTTGGCAAGGCTTTCTGAGCAGGGTTCTATTATCCGTCAGCAGTAGCCGATGCAGAGAAGCTAGTCCACCACTGTGAGGGTTGTCAGTTCTTCGCCAAGAGGATCCACATACTAGCACATGAGATCTAGACAATACCAGCCTCTTGGCCTTTTGCATGCTAGGGACTGTATATGATCGGGCCCTTCAAACCGGCTCTAGGGAAATTTACATGTGTCTTTGTGCTGATCGATAAATTTTCTAAGTGGATAGAATACATGCCTCTGGTACAGGCATCCTCAGAAAAGGCTATCATGTTCCTCGACCAGGTCATCCACCATTTTGGCATACCCAACAGCATCATCACTGATCTGGGTACTCAATTCACTGGGAACGCTTTTTGGGACTTCTGCGATGAAAGGAGCATAGTAGTAAAATACGTCTCGGTAGCGCACCCTAGAGCTAATGGACGAGTCGAGCGAGCCAATGGCATGATCTTAGATGCATTGAAGAAGAGGATGTATAGAGAAAATGACAAAGCTCTCGGAAGATGGCTCAAAGAGTTACCAGCCGTGGTCTGAGGCCTCAGAACTTAGCCCAGTCATAACACCGGCGTCTCACCGTACTTTATGGTTTACGGTGCTGAGGCAGTCCTTCTAGCAGATATAGCTTTCAGATCACCACGGGTAGAGAACTGCGACGAAGGAAGGGTCAATGAAGTACGGGAACTAGAAGTGAACAGCACAGAAGAGAAGCAGCTCGATTCTTGTGTACGTACGGCCAAATACCTTGCTGTTTTGTGCAGGTATTACAACAAGAACGTTAAAGAGCGGTTCTTCATGGTTGGGGACCTATTCCTAAAGTGGAAGACGAACCAGGCTAGTGTCCATAAACTCGCAACCCCATGGGAGGGTCCTTTCATGATCAAGGAGGTCACACAACCAACTGTCTTATAGGTTAGCTCACATGGACGGTACTGACATACCAAACTCATGGCACATCGACAAGCTTAGACATTTCTATGCTTAACTACTGAGATATGTACCTCTCTTGTATTTTCGATTTACTTCAATAAAGCTATTATGATTTCTCCGACCACTCTAATGTGTCACTTCGAATTTTATGGTTATTCTAACTTAGCCAGTAAAAGCCGACCACCACTCATTCTATGGTTTTTCGGAGTAGGCCCTGTCTCTGGTTCCTCCCAACATGTGCATGGGATCCGTTCTCTACGTTATGGGTGATCAGCAGGTCCCCCTTGGTTTGACTTGTCCGTGTCTATGTGTGCACAGGTCACGAACCTCACACTCCGACCACATGGCAAACTAGGGCCGCACAAACTTTTCGGGATGATGTGTCGAGCAAAATGGTACAACTAAATAGAATGTTAACATGTTCTCACTTAGTTACACCAACATAAGTTTCAAGCTTAAAAATGTTTTATACAAAGCAAACAAGCTTATAATGATATACAGTTACGTTATTACAAGCTTGCCTGAAGAGGCCCAAGTTTACAATAACACAACTATTCCCTCCTTCTATAGCTCTAATCCTATTACATTGGCTGGTCGGGGGGCGCGACACCTACTACTCGCTGCTTACGATACCCTACTCGGGTCTTGGGGACTCTTGTGCTAGTCAAGCTAAAGGGGATGGCCCCGCCGATGCCTGGCTGGTCGAGACAGCAGGCTTCGTCGGTTGGCTTGCAACTGATGGCGTTTCCAGCTAACTTGTCGATGGCGTCCCCTGTATAGGTGCTGTCCCACCTCCACACAGGTTAATGTTGCCAATTATCTTTGACGACAGGTCTAGCTAGGCCATCCGAAGCTCCTCTGCCTTGTCGGGGTCTACCTCCTTTGAGTATCCAGCTTCCTAGGCGCTTGAGATCGATCAGGGGGTAGTGGGCATGCACCATGCTTAGCACATGGGCACCCGTGTACTCACCCGCCTCCTTCACTGAACTCTTGGAACCATCCCCATGCTTGTCTGCATCTCTTGACTAGTTCGAGCTGGGGCGTCCTTCGCTCTTCCTCTATGAGCGCCGGGTCGATAAGGTCGAGGACGGGCACAATGCCAGTTGCCACTTCCTGGCACCGGTTCTTCCATGTGTCCCGATCCTCGGTGGCCTCGAGGCATCTTGCTTTCCTAGCCGTCACGCTCTTTGATCATGGCTTCTAGATGCCTCTTGGCATTGACTTTTAAAACTGAACACCATACAAGACATCAAATGTAATGGCACAACAAGACAAGGCGGGCAACAAAATGAGAAAGGTGGTCTAGAATACATACTTTTCAGTTCCTCCTTCATTTTGGTGGTGTGGTCCTAGAGTTGAGACTGGTTGCGTGCCAGTTTCTCATTGTCCTCCTTTAGACGACCACACTTTACGGTCATGCGGCTATTCCCCTCTTGGAGGCGGGTTACTTCAGCTTCTAAGCCTGCATTACAGCCGTCACTACCAACAACGCAACAACACGCGTTACACACTTGCTGTAATAAAATGACAACTTACTTGTTTTTTCCCGCTCTTTGTTATTGAGCTGGCCAACCAAGTTCTGGTTCTATGCCTCTAGCTCTGTCCTCTCCTAGTCGGCTGGCTTCAAGTTGGCAGCGCAAGTGTTCCACCTCGGCCGCTAGTTCTTTATTGTTCGCCGTGATTCCCTCAATCTGGTCGAAGCACCTCTTTTGATACTTCACGGTCTTCATCAAGTCCTGCATATAAACAAGCTAAGTCAGATAGATTGACTACATAACAGGGTCAAGTGGTCAAGCCAAACATACCTGGACTTCTGTCACCAGACGCTTTGTCACCCGTTCAACTCTTAGGGTCTCTTCGACCTCTAGGGATTTCTTCATGCATAACCCACTCATCATTCTGCCAGCACGACACATATACATGTTGTCATTTATCTTGGGGACAGCCTAGGATTTCTTCTACTTCATCCTCTTCGACCTCTTGTTCAGGGGGCGGCGCTGGTCTAGAGTCTACAGTCTCCGCAACCACCATGGCTTTCCCACGAGCTATAGCATCGGCTAGCGTGCTCTGCGCCAACCCCCATTGCTGCTCCTTGGCTTGGACTGGTTCCCTTAGTGCCAAGGTACCTACTGTAGTAGGGTTTGTGCTTGGAGCACTTGTACTTTGCTCGGCTGTCTTCTTGACCATCTACTCGGGGATTGACGTCTGGTCGCCCATCTGCTCAGGTTCCGGTGGGATTTCTTCTTCAGGTTCCTCCACAACTGGCCGCTGAGTAGCTCTTTCCGCCAATACTAGCGAAGCCATGCCACATTCGGCTAGCTGGTCGAGATTTTCAGTGGACGCCGACCTGATACACCAGGGAAAAGTTCAGAAGACAATAATATTCAATACAAATTATAAGCTTACATCAAAGTTACAGATACTTACAGCTTGGAAGCATGGAATGATGTGGCAAAGGAGCGTCTCTTCGATCGTGCCTGCTCCACGTGCTCGGCGGGTTCCATCGGGTCTTTTCCGATGACTGATACTGGCGCTAGGGTTTGATGCTCGACACTTCCCTCGCTAGTCCTCTGTGTTACAGTGGTCGGTGATGCGATCACTGCTGGCACAGAGGAGCCACCCTGCTCCATCGACCCCATTTGCCTCCTCCTCTTTCGAGGGACGAGCCTAGAAGATGTCCGCATCCTCTGCTTCGTCGTCTGAAAGGGGGAAGATGGCTTGGCGCCGTTTGTTGGCAGCCGGTCGCTTGCTAGCAGCTCTGGTCGATGCATCCTCCACAACCTCGAGTGCCGCCCAGTGGACGGCTTCGGTCCTGGCGCTGGTCTGGACGGCTGGGCTGGCAACTTGCGGCCAATCCACAACAGGGGGTGGAGACACGAACACTGCTGCCCGGTCACGACCATTACTCTGAGAAACATAAAGGAGACAACAGTCAATTTCTTGTTACAACATGATTCTACAGGTACAAGGAAGTATCATTTACCTTTGGGGGAGGTCGGGCCAGCTTGAAGGTGTGCTCGATGTTGTTTAACCTAACATAATTAGGATCGGCCAGGTTGAATAGCTCCCCAATCCTGGCCTTGACTTCTATCTTGTCGAGCGCCTCTTTCCTAGTCCTTGTTGGATCTACGCTTCCCTGGTACTCGAAGCCAGGATGTATCCTCTTCTGGCAGGGCTGGATCCTTCGGCTGATGAAGTTCCCGACCACGCTTGGATCATCCAGCCTTCCCCACGGGATCATCCCGAGCAGTTCTGCGATCTGCTCCAAGTTCTTAGGCTTCTCCGACCAGCTGTTCTTCTTCTCCAAAATCAACCCCACATCGCATAGGGTGATTGTGTTTGGCTCTTCATGGATGTAGAACCACTTCTTGTACCATTCGTCCAGCGAGGTGTTCTAGGGGCAGTGCAAGTATTGGGCTTTCATACTGTCACACAGATTGAGGTAGACGCCTCCGGCTATCTTCGAGCCACCGCTCCCTTTCTTCTGCAGATAGAATAGGTGGCGAAAGAGGTCGAAATGGGGCTGGAAGCCACCATAGGCCTCGCAGAGATGGATGAAGGTGGAGACAAGAAGAATCGAGTTGGGATGCAGATTGCAAATCCCAATCTCGTAATACAAGCAGAGACCCTGAAGGAAAGGGTGCACTAGAACCCCAAAACCCCATTTGAAGAAATCCTCGAAAACCACAATCTCACTTGGTTGTGGATAGGGGAAGCTTTCTCCTTCCAATGCACGCCATCTCGTGAGTGCCTTGTTGTGGAGCACTCCCATGGCTGATGAGGTCTTCGATGGTCTGCTCATTGCTCCGCGACTTCCACCACTCCTTCGCCATGACTCCGCCTTTCTTTTGGGCGTCTCTCTTCACCATTAATCTGTCCTTACTAAGGGGGTGGATGCGGTGGCGGGGGGATTGGTGATGATTTTTGGAGGAATAGGGTTTGGCAAGGAGAAGAAGAAGGTTGTGGCGGCGAATGACGATGGGGATCGGTACAAGTAACTTACTAGGTCTATATTATAAATAATAAAGAGCTCCATCATTTCATCCGCCTGAGATTCTTGGGAGACGTGCGCACGCGCTGCAGACAGTTGTTCACACAACCTCGAGATCTACAGCCAATAAACGCGCCCCTTCATTACCAGTGTATGCACCTCTTCGTTGATAGTGTAAGAGGGCCCACACTAACGCACCTCCATACAGGTGCCAAGTGACTGTTTGCCAGAAAAGAGCAAGAAGACAGGGTGCCACACTATACCTGTCTGCTTTTTTAACCAGACATGTCAGACTGGACTTGACAGAGAAAGGAGATAAATAAATACACCAAATAATAATACAAGCGGCGTTCGTATTTTCGCTGCATGTCTTGTGCTCAAGGATGGATCAGACCACTGCCGTGCTCGGGGACAGCCTAAACCACTGCCATGTTCAGGGGACTACCCTAGACCACTGCCATGCTCGGGGATTGCTCCGACCACTGCCGTGCTCGGGGACTGCTCCGACTACTAATGTGCTCGAGGACTGTCCCGACCACTGCCCAGAGAATGGTTCTCCTTGGCTACATGTGATTTGTACTCACATACAGTTGAGAGACATTTATTTAGACCTTGCTACAAGGCTCCTACTTTGCCTTCCAGCAAGCTCGGGGACTACATCGGTACGATGCACCTACCGGTGCATCTCGTTTTGCTTGCACGACGATTGGATTCTTAACTTCAGTATAAATTCTTTTTAGACCCTAGCATCACATGCCTGCGTCACCTACTACCAGGCTCAGGGACTAAGTGGGCACACTTCACCTTGCGGTGAATGTGTTTATTTAATCGACCCCTATGCTTTGAATGATTGTAAGGATTACTAAAGTGCTCGGGGACTATCCCTGACCACTGCTCGGAGAATGGTTCTTCTCGGCTACATGTGGTTTGTACTCACATACAGTTGAGAGACATTTATTTAGACCTTGCTACAAGGCTCATACTTCGCCTTCCAGTAAGCTCAGGGACTACATCGGTACGATGCACCTGCCGGTGCATCTCGTATTGTCTATACAGCAATTGGGTTTTCAACTTAACTGGGAATTCTATTTAGACCCTGGCACCACGTGACTACGTCACCTACTACCAAGCTCGGGGACTAAGTGGGCACACTTCACCTTGTGGTAAATGTATTTGTTTTTCGACCCCTACGCCTCTGATGTTCAAGGACGCTACGCTTCAAGACCACTTACATTTCTTTTCAGAAATACAAGTGGGCACACTTCCCAGGATGGAAATCTTTTTCTTTTTTCTTAAGAGCACC
This sequence comes from Miscanthus floridulus, assembly GCF_019320115.1. Lineage (NCBI taxonomy): Eukaryota > Viridiplantae > Streptophyta > Magnoliopsida > Poales > Poaceae > Miscanthus > Miscanthus floridulus. The sequence goes on from NC_089585.1 coordinate 72,301,896, forward strand.
ATACATTCTTCAGACAACCTATTTCTCCGGCGATGATGATAGGTCAGAGATGTCAAGGACTCGAGCCTTACTTGTCGGAGAAGGTTAAAATGGTGTGTCGCAGCATAATACATGGTGCTCGGGGACTAGCTGTGGGGGTATTAACCCCTATACCCTTATGGCTAGGCTTAGGCCAGCCCAGATCAGTGGGTTCGGTCCACCAAAAGATGACACATGGCCCGGCCAACCTGTTCGGAGTCCCGCATAAGGAGTCAAAACAGATTTGGTGACCAAGCAAGATCCTGGTCGGTTAGCAATATGAATCCTTATCCGGCCATGTATGGCAATTGTAACTGGCTAGGATTAGTTTCCAGATCTGTAACCTTGCCTTTCGGACTATATAAGGCGGGCAGGGGACCCCTCTAAAAACATCTCTCATTGACATACAACAATACAATCAGACGCGGGACGTAGGTATTACGCCTTCTTGGCGGCCGAACCTGGATAAAACCTCGTGTCTGTCTTGCGTCACCGTCTTATTTGTGGCTTGCGCATCTAGTCTGCCGACAATCTACTACCTTGGGCATACCCCTAGGTAGACTGCTGACCATATTTCAGTCAACAACGTGCCTGACTTTGGAGTGATGTATCTTCCTAACCGTTGCGATTTAGACCTTGATCATTTAAGAGATGTTGGAGCTGGTATGTAGATCTTCAACTTTTGTTAAGAAAGTTTTCACTAATGAGCCATGGATTAGGAGCTTGGGCATCATCTTTTGCCGCTGTCAGTCACGAACATGAGCTCTAATGACTGTCGTCGCGTCACCGTGGGTGGCCGGCCATGGACAGAGTCTGGCTGCCGCGTGGCTATCGCTGGCCGACGTCAGCCCCCCATCGCTGTGTGCTGGCGCGCGCTTAAGGAGAACACGCGCGACTTAGTTCATTCAGTCCCTTGCGCTCTCTCCCTCTCTACTACTTCACTCGCTCATGCACCGCCCACAGCAGCAGCCCTCACCTCCAACGCCATTGTCGGCCGCTTGGCTTCGTGCTGTGCTCGCACCGCTCGCTCGCCGTAGTCATAGCTCCACCATGTTCCCATCACCTCAACGAACCCCTTGACTAGCTAGCAGTGCATGGTAAGCCTCCTATGCAACGCTGTGGACATCGGTCGTCTCGCCGCCGTGCCACGCCGCATGTGGCCGGGCCGCCTCCGACCACCGTTTGCCATGCTTGTGTGCGCGCTAGATTCGTCGTAGGATGTAGAATCTCGACCGAACCCTAATTTGGGCTATCTCGACCAACTCTGGTGGCTCACCATCTACCCACACCCGCTATGCCGCCATGAGCGCCGCTGTCACCCTTTGCGTCTGTAATCGACCTAGCTAGCTAGCCATGTGTGTGCGAAAGGTCTTGGGGAAAGTTGTGGTGCCGGTGCCGTCGCCGGAGAGCTCACCATCAGGCGAACTCCAGCTGGTCAGTGCCGGTGCTCTAATTTGTACCTATGATGCGTAGGCCCGGCTGACTCATGGGCCCCAGCTGTCAGCGGCTATAGATTTGAATGCTAGTTCATTTATTTCAGAAATGTATGCAAACCTTGAAAAATCATAAGTTGAGTTGTAGATGTCCAATTTTGGTGAACCAAATTTTGTTGTATTCCTCATGAAGTGTAGTATTTTATAAAAATATGAAATATACAGTTTCTAGTATTTTTTAAAGTGATTTAAATGTATCTAGATAAGTGCTTTTTGAATGTTTACAATCTTGTAAATTATATATCTTGAGCTAGAAAAGTGATAAAATTATGATTCTAATTTTGCTGGTCTTGTGTTGACATGCTCTAGCTAGAAAAAATAATAAACTTGCTGTAAACTTGTTTGGATTAGGGTCTTTCTAGTTATCTATTAATAAATGGTATTTTTTGAGGAAATTTGTAGGGATAAAAATAAGTAACATGTGGCCATGCAAATTTTTGTACAGTATGGCACTAGGATGAAGCTAAGAAAAATATATAATCTGTTGTTTGACACTTTTCTATAGGCTTAACTATTTTTACTAAAATAGACCTTGCTAGCTTGTCATTATTGTAGAGGGTGTTATACATATTCAAATGGTACGAAATTTTTACAGTAGTCTATTGGGAGCACTTGGAATCCACTGTAATTTTCTGAGAATTTATTGTGCACATTTGGTACATATTTGTTATTTCATCTAATTATCTAATTAAATTAATAAACACATTTAAATAAATAGATTGGGTTTTACCATTATGTTTTCTTGGGTGTATTTGATATTCCTGAACTGTTGGTATGCTTGGTTATGTCCAATTTTGAATGCTCACATGCAATGAAAATATTATTGCTCTATAATTCAATCTAAAGTTGTTTTAGGACAGATTCTGTTGTTGGGTATGTTATGTAGTCATAATGATGTTTATTGTAAAAATGGTTAATAACAAAGTTGTAGATAACTTCTTTATCTATCTTGTGTTAAAATTTTAGGGCAATAGACCAAATGGTTTAGGAGTTATAGCTGTTTAAAGTTGGTCTTCCGAAATGCTTATTTTCTAGACTTTCTGGACAGAGCCGATAAGATTGCCTATTTTAGTTAGGATAGAGTTTGAAATAGCTTTTTGTGATTGAATTAGAGTTGTAGGCAATTTTATAAGCTTTCCAGAAAGTCCAAGATCACAGCATTTGGATAGGTAGAACTTCAGTTATGATGTAAACTAGTAGCTGCTTTGTGTAGCTCTGAAATTGTCTTGTGTAGAATATCGGAAATGAATAGAGAAGAGATATGCACCTACTCAGTAAGCAAGGAGTTAGCATTATTATCATTGTGTAACTTAACATCATTATCGCAGTATATACATTCCCTTATCACATCATCCATGATCCTTCTCATGCATTCATGGGACTTACTTATGCATATGCATGCAATAGGTGCAATCGAGGAGATCACGTTGGTGGAACTCGATGTCGATCCACAGGAGGAGAACCAAGAGGTGCAGCACCAGGAGGTTCCCAGAGAAGAAGAGCCTGAAGCCGATCATCTTCCCGAGTGCTCGGATCACCAGCCTGCAACGTTCGTGAAAGGTAAGCCCCGGAGCATTATAAGTCTCCCTACTTTATTAGTGTCACCTAAAGTTATTCGTATTGATGCATTACGTGATAGGAGTTGTTTGGAAACATTTGCTGCATATTACCTTTTCTTGTCCAGAAATATCTACCATGAATCATATTTAAGTCCAGGAACGCTTATTATGCTTAGCTATGCTTAGACCGGTAGAAGTCGGGTGATTTCTTGTCACCTACGAGCTATAGGTGATAACTTAATCACGGTTGTCTATATTGTGCTATCGTGGAACATAAACTGATGATGTTGAATAATTGGAGACCGGGCGGAGTCTTATGTTGTGATAATCATAGTAATTCTGTCTGTGTCATTTAAGGACCGGTCGTTGGAGGTCATCTTGTCATGTTGAACGCATGCCTCTCACATAGTTGGCCGGATAAGTCGTTCTGACCGTGAAGCCGAGTAGCTCAGCTCAAGCCGGGGACATGAGCAGTTAAAGTGCGCACCCTAGAGATAGTAAGGATGTGCAGGAGAGCTAATGGCATAAGCCTAAGGGCGGGTTAGAGTTCCGAGCCTCCTGGCAGATTGGTTATATCTTTGAGGGTGCGGTGCTGGTCTTACCCGCGATTATATTTGAGTTGTCCCAAAGGTGACCTAATGCAACCCTGACGGGAGAAGTATGGATGTGTGTTAGGAATAATTTCCTAGCTGGGTAGGAATCGATTCGAATCGCCGTCTCTCTTGGATAGTGAGAACTTGACAGGAGTACGCTTCATCGTAGTAATTGATGGAAGTGTCGGTTATGAGATTATGAAAGAACTCAACTGGATATGGTTATTATTGTGATGACTTAATGGTACCAACATATTTGGCATAGGATAGTTGCTAATGTAGTATGAGATATGATTACTAATTGGTGATTCACATTTTGAAAGATATTGGACAACTTATGCTTTTTTATGCAAACAAAGTCTACCAGCTCTACTGATAAAAGCCTTGCATACTCCTTGGTGTCTTAGTATTTTAGTAGATGACGGGTAAGTCTAGCTGAGTACCTTCTCGTACTCAGAGTTTTATTCCCATTGTTGCAGATAATGTTATGTATCGCGGCTACTGCAAGAACTGCTTTGCTCCTGCAGTGGATGAGGAATAGTACCATGGGCATGGTCATTCTGTATTTCATCTCACCCTTATGCTTTTGGTTGAAGATGACTATAAAACTGGCTTTGTATTAAACTATGTGTGATGTTGATGTTAAACTAATTTGCTTTCGCTACTTTAAACCCAGTTTGTTATAACTATGTGAACTCCGATGTATGTGAGATATTTGTGAACTGTGATGTAACATGTGACTGGTTATATTGAATCATTACGATCTTGGTTTGTATGTTGGTTGTTTGAGATCCTTCGCGGTTTCATTAGACTACCGGGTTTATATGGGCTCAAGTATGACGGTTTGATCGCTTCGGTGATTGCTATTGTACTTGTGCTCTTATAAATTGAATGGTTCTGTGACACTTAGACCCTGTTTGGTTTCTCATGACTAAAATTTAGCTACTAAAATCAATGATTAAACTTTAGTCACTTCTATTTCGTTTTAGTGACTAAAAGTGACTAAAGACCATTAAAATAGTTCAATAAAGACCAAACTACCCCTAATGAATGCACAAATCAGGGTGGAGGACTAGTAATAATGAGGAGCAGCCCCTGTCCACTGGGCACTTTAGCATCTCCTTGGAGTACTAATGTGACTAAACTACTTTAGTCCCTTTTTAATCAGTTTGTTTGACAGTTTAGTAACTAAAGTGACTAAAGTTTAGCAGCTAAACTTTAGCAAGGGAAATCAAACAGGCACTAGATATGGCACTTGGATGAGACCGGGATAGGGATTGGGATAGGGATATCCCACCCTCGAAAGGGTAATATTGTATTTTAGCCATCTATTCTTTACGCCTCATTTAATCTTAGCCGTTCATTCATTTCCTTGTCCCTATCCTACCCCCTATATCTCTCCATTCAAACGCCACCTAACTTTCTTTACACAAACAAAAAGGAAGAAAATTCCCACTGTTAACTTTTCCTGTTTGTAGCCTTGTTAAGATTAAGATAAATAAAAAACAAACTAGCCTTACAGTTAACAAGAACTACAATTATTTAGAGTACAGTAATTGTGAAAACTAATTGATAGTGCACTTCATCCCAAACTTATCTTAAGCCCTACAGGTGTTACTACACACTACCAATGGCTGGCCACACGGCAATGACTACACAAAGCAGATGCCAGGCAGCGGAGAGCTGAGCCCTGCATTAGTACATGGCATGTCAACTGCCTACTATTGATCAGGAGCCTCTAAATCCTGTTTTGCGAAGCAAATAAAGTCGTCTCTGCTGATGTGATTGTGCCCCGTGGTCTGCAAACAAACAACACCGTCCAGCAAACCGTTTCAAAAAAAAATTACCGTCCAGCGAATCATTTCAAAAAAGAAAAAACATCCAACGAACACTCGCAGCAACAGAGCGGTTTCTGCAACTACAGAATAAACTGGGCTGATTCGCTTATGTTTGATAGTTTTTACCTTTTCATATGCTACTGCAAGCATTCAACATCTTATAGTTCCAAGCATTCAACATCTTATATGCATATCTGTGAAAGAAAGTCCCTGAGCATCCGTAACTCTGTTTCTACAATGTAAGTGTAGTGCATTTTTAGCTAGTAAGTCATAGACTAGTACATACACAATGATGAACTCACAAGAGAGGCTACCAACAGTGCACATGAAGATTTTTTCTAAAAAAAATAAGCAGGAACATTCAAAAGCTGAAAGGATAAGTAGGAGCTTCTGTTCAGACAAAGGATTTTTTTTCTTATGCTTTCCTCAGAAAATACATACAATGAAGTTAATTATAATACTATCTTTTCAACCAAGCAATGAGACATAGTACACAAGATGCTTAGAATTTGTTCTTCAATTGGCCGGCCTACATACAATGTGTCAAGTATGCAGGGATCTTAGATTTGGATAGTTGCCAGATTTGGACAGTTGCCACAATAGTACAGTGCAAAGAAAAACAGACATATGTGAAACATTTTTCACTTCATTAGACATATTGAATGCATCATCCACTGCGGCTGCCGTGTCCAACTGTACAAATGTACTAGCACATGGCAAAATAGACTACACATTTCAACTTCCATCATAAGGCATCAGTATATACAGCTTCCATCACACAAGAAAATACATTTCTGAATCTATGATCCTATCTTGTTCATGAAACACACAAGTCATAATAGGATAATCAGATCAATACCTTCTAAGGTTCAATTTATCTAAAACAGAGGATGGTGCCTAACCAATCAAGCACATAGATTTCACATTCCTGCTGTAACGTAACATCACTGTGCAACACATCCTAGTTACTCACAAAAAAAGACCCGCCTTCAGAACTCGCTTCTAGTAATAAGTACTGTACTGTAAAGTGGTTCACAGCCACCACCTAAGATTCATGTTTCCTTCTTTCCCCATCTGACGATGAGCAGAGCAGAGGCACCAATTAAAAAAATAGCAAAATATTAGAGAACATGGAGAAACTAGTTCTGCTAGCTACCTAAAAGTTTCTCCATGTTCTTCTTCCATTGCATCTGTGATATGTTATTAAATTGGCTTAAATCTTTCTTCATCCATGGACATGGCAACTCATGACATAAACGTGAATACATGGTTTCGTTTCAAAAAAAAACATGAGTACATGGGTTAGATCACTGCTGCTAGAGTTGAAAATAAGGGCAATAATACAATCATCCCAAAAAACAAAGAGTCGGTGCAAGTACCAAGTAGCAACTTTAATTTCGCGCCCAAAATAAAAATAGCTCTGAATCTAAAAGTAGCCCAAAAACAATATAAAGCGTCACGACGGTGAATTGCAACAGCTTTGGGCATGATTTGTTTGTGCGAAGTCATGGGGTAAGCCTTCGTGGGTCACGTGGGAAGAGCGAAGTCTTCCTGATGTTTTTCAGGGCGCAGAACAGCATCACAACCCTCTCCAGGCCCACCCCAAAACCCCCATGAGGAGGCGCACCATAACTACAATAGAAAGCAAATACTAGAATGAGTACCAGATACAGAAAGGGATCCAGAACATAACTGCGAGAATGCAACAATATTGTGCATCTGGGATAAGAAGACATATACCTGAATGATTCAAGGTACGCTGAGATAGTATTTACATCAACTCCACACTGTACTGCACGATTTACCAACAGGCCAGGTATATGTATTCTTTGTGCTCCAGAAATGATCTCCTCACCTATGACATTAGCACATTGCTAAGTTAAGTTTGGGCTTCGAAAGGAAAAACACATTTGCTTAACTCAACACTGGTCCCAAAAAAACAGCATCACATCTTTGATAATGAAATTATACAAGCATAATGCATACCTCGAATGAAGACATCAAAAGAATTGCTGTAAGCTGGGTTGTCATAACAAGGCATGGTGTAGAATGGACGGACAGCCAAAGGATATCGATAGAGAATGAAGAAATCTGTGCCATACCTACAAATAACACAGAAGGTTCGCTTACAAAATAAAGAAACATAGTATCTCCACTATAATTGAAAACTTGTCTCTATCAAAATCAAAGGGTTCATAATAGATCTACGTCAAATCCAAAGGCCCAGAAACGATGTTTGATGGAGGCTTCTCACACCCCCTCACCTCCGCACTCTCCCCGCCCGCATCCTCGTAGCTCTCGGCAATTAGGATCCAATCACCGATCATTCAACCATCAAAAAAGAAAGTCCGGGAAAAAAAGGCATGACAACCTCCGCACCGCAGCATCCTCCTGTTGACGCTAGACTCCGGACGACTCTCGCCACCATCGCCGACCTGTTGATGGTCGCCGCCTCCTGCTGACTCACTTGGCCGCCGCCGCCGATGGACTGCACTGCGACTACTGCTTCGAGCCCTGGACGCCGTGCTAGGGCCGCGTACGCGCGTACGTGGCACCGGCATCCTGCAAACGGCGGCGACCGGACGGCACAGCTCCGTCAGACCCGCAAACGACGGTGGACGACGACGTCGTACGCGGCGACCAGGACACAGAACCAGTGCCGCGAACGCCGTGGCGAGACCTGCCGAGCCTGGCATTCAGATCAGGCGTCGGCAGGAGGCTGCAGTCCGTTCGCGAGGGCACTTCTCCAGCCGACAAGGTCACGGTGCCCACGACGAACGCCGCTCACAGCCCGGCGACCGTCGAAGACACCTACATATGGCGAGGTCATTTTCCTCAATATAATAAACCTAAGAAGGCGAATAATGCAAAGGTCCTGCCTCAAGGTGAGTCATTTTCTTCAATAGTATCTTATTTTTTATATTTTTTTGAAATTAATTAATTAATAAAATTATTTTCAACGCAGACTGTGAGTGTACAGAAGAAGATGTCAAGGTAATTCACTACATGAAAGGAAAAAAGGAAAAAAGTTTACTTGTCCGAATTCACGATGCTTGGGTAATTAGAGATGACATGGATTGCCTATTAAATGGTGATGTGCAAGTGAATGGCGCTGTAAGCATTTTTACACTGCTTTTGCATTAGCTGATGTCCATGCAAAATATATGCCAATTTTTAATTGACAAATTACAAACCTGCAGGTCATAAGTGCGTACATCCAGTTGATGCGGCATGAAGAACACCTGCTCCATAGAGAAGGTGGAGATGTTTACTTAGAAAATACCTTTATTACTCAATTGCTACATCGTGATGGAGAGCCCCCTGCAACGACATGGAACTATAGCAGAAATGACGTGGTTGAAACATGGGTCCAAAATTATTTGAAGGCTGATATGGTACGCTTGACCACAAACTCTAATAGATGCTACTTTTTGTTGATTAAAAGAAATATAAATAAATTGGATAAAACTCTATTATTGCAGGTGTTCCTTCCTATAAACATTGTGAAGTTTCACTGGTACGTAGCGATTGTTAATGCTTCAATAGGCGAGATACATGTTTTGGACTCTTTCGGAGACCAAATGTCAAACTTTCAAGATCTCAAATATACGGTGTGGCTTATGATTGATATACATACATACATATTGTTTTTAAATTTTTTAATATTCCCTTTCTAAAACTTGGTGTTTCGGTAAGTTAATAGGAATGGAAAGAATGATAAAGCATGTAGCAGAGCATATCCAACTGGACTGACAAAAAATGGAAACACGGTATCGAAGTGTCATCTTGGCCAACTAAACATATGATCACTAAAAGAGCGCAAACAGATGGGTAAAAGATCAACTATACCTTGTAATATTGTCACACCAGCAACAGTACCTGTATCACTCATATTTTACTTGTAATATTTGCACAGTGTAAGTTGTGGTTTATGGATGCTTAATTATATGGAGTACTGGACTGGAACAACTTTATCTGACGCTGTGACCCAGGTAATTTCATAAGAATATTTCTAAATATTTTTTATTTTGGTTTGGTTAATAATCACGACTTGCTCATATTTTTAGGACGATATAAGTAACTTTAGGTTCAAGCTACCTGCGATCTTGTATAACTCCACGCTAAACACAGCGAGAGGGTTACAGGATGATGAGCAAGATATGGAAGACAACAATAATCTTGATAATGATGTTGTAATGCTCGATAATCCAGATGAAATAGATATGATACTGTCGGGTACAACAACATGGACAAACAAACAAGACCTATTGTCTGCATTTCGTGCATGCATCCTGTTGAATAATGACCCTGAATCTTTAGAGTAAGTCATTCTAAAGTAAATTATTTTGTTCTAATTTAAAGATTTTTCATCACCCCCGCTACAACTGCTACGATAATTCATTTGTTTGTTGTCCTGGTTTTTTAGCAAAGAATGGGTCCGAAGCACATGACCGTATCCGATTTCTTTAACTCGTAGAAAAATTGGCGATATTTTAAACGAGAATATGGAGATGGATCATAATTGCTTCAACCTTGCTGTTTGATGGCTGCATCCAATAACGCCTCTATGTTGGAGAAAGACAAATACCACTATATGGACCTCCAGTTTGCTGTAAGTTGATATAATTTTTCACTAATGTATATAAATCATTTGTTAGTTGTATCATTAATTAAATAGTGATAATTGTTGCAAAAAAAACAACAGTCGAGAACTCAGTTTGGACGAGATCCAAGGTGTTGCGACTGGATAGACTATGAAGAACTAGCAAAATTGCTTCAATGCGGGCCTGATAGGGACTACAAAATACAAAATTGCAGCACTGTAAGATATATGTTCATTAAACTCCTTTGAAAACTTATATTTTGTATTGCACTTATGGTTTTTTTTGTTTGTTTACAGATTCTATAGCCATATTTTCGAGATAGGAACTATATTTTATTCATATTTGACATGGGTAACAAAATTGTGCACATTCTAGATCCGCATTCTCCAAAACTATGGTACTCAAGTCTAGATCCAATCATGCCATATAATGGTATATTAGAGATAGTTTTGAATTATTTCAGTTTCTCCATGACATTGGTCAATCCTGCATGGAAAGAGAATGTTTACCTCTGGCGTCGTCAATTAAAACTATATCTTCCAAAAGCTATGGACTGGTAACAACTTATATTGTGTTTATCTTATCTTACCATCAAATAAATAGTGATTTGATTTAACTACAACAAATAAACACTTGGGCTCTTCTTCTCCAGGAAATTGGCAGGCTTCCTTGTCTACAACTACCTAAAGTTGTGGAATGGCGAAAGATTATCATCGTTTGTCAACATAGTAAGCGTAAAATATTTCTATGTATATTTTATATGTTATCTACCAAATCAGTAAGTTAACTTATTATATATTATCTATATCATTCGCAGAGGTCAGATTCACTGAGGACGGAATTTTTAGTTGACATTTTGAAGAGCAGCGCAAATGAATGTACATATGACATCCCTGGGGAACTGCAAGATCTACTTAAACTCATAAATTAGTAGGATAGATATGTCAGACATGACTTTATTATGCCTTGTTATGCATGCGTGTTTTCCAGATAAATACATCGTTATGTACCATTGCGTGTGACTTAAACTATCAAAAAATTTCGTTGTTTGGTTATTTTCATGTGATTTTCAGAATAAAGCCGTAGCGTTAGCACAGGCACTATACTAGTAGTTAATAAGCAATTGACTGGAAACAGATATATAACATAAAAGTAGGCGTCATCTTAGGCTGTGCAGCAAGGCAACAATAAAAGTGAATATAACTTATGCATATCAACAAGAATTAGTGGAGTATAAGTGGTGGAAAAATATAGGTCACCATGTTCGTTCTCAAAGTGGAGAAAAGATGATTCAGGACTTTAGCTGCAGATCTAATATCACTATACAAAGGGAAGAGGAGCAAAATATCAAATAGAATACCAGTCTTGGTACTTCCCAAATTGCACAGAACCAGATGGCCAAGCTGGCCCATGATAGCCCCTTGTTTAACCATGGGACAAGTTCACAACATGCCTACATAGACCTTCTGACCCAACATATATAGCGCACGTATATTTCAAGATTCAAACTTCTTTGACAAACAATTAGTCGAACAATATGAAAAGTTTGTGCGCGCTATAGAAGTGGCTACCAGGGCTGGACGAAAAACTGAAGCTCATCAGCTCAGCTAGTTCATGGCTGGCTAGACTTGGCTCGTTGCAATTACCTAAGCCAGGCTTAGCTTTCAGCTCATTAGAGATAATCTAGCAGGCTTGTGAACCTCTCCAGGGCCAAACTAGCAGGAGCATCTAGCAACGGCAAACCAAAAACAGGCCCACCCAAACAGCCCAATAGCCAGAAAGCCTAATCCTCCCCAAAACACTAAACTATCCGAGACCATGGGCCACCGCACGCGTGTGACGCAACCAGCTGCCAGCTCTAGTCGTTTCTATTACCCCTTTGGGCGTCCCACGGCTATCCTCAAGTCCTGCAAGTGGAGCATGCATCCACAGAGGACGATAAAAACGCACTTTTGATGCCACCAAATTAAAAATAGAGAAGCAAGCGCAAAGGCTGCAATTGAGGATATGCATCTGCAAATCGCACATCACCAGCTAGGACTCAATTGGCATCCTTGTCTCTATTCCCTGGCTCACGAGGTGGCTCAAGTTGGCAAACAAGCCGAACCAAGCAAAACTTCGCTCATTGGAGCGGAAGGAGCACTTGGCATAGGATGGATCGTCCCCACCTTGTCGTTAGAACCAAACACTACCTTACAGTGTTGCCCACGTTCTACCATCGCCAAACAGAACACTAAATTATCATTTCTAAAAGTGGGAGCAACAAGCAGCGTATGATAAACTTACTTTTCCTTGACAAGTTGACCAAGCTTTTTCTCAGCATCAGTATTGAGGTCACCCTGATAGGAGTCGTTTCTGTTCCAGCATCCTGTCAATTGGGACAAATTAGTCTACTTTTGTGTAGTCAAGTTGATATGTCAGGGAAAACAGGCCTAGAGTTTATACCTTCAACATTTGAATTCCTTCCTCATAAGTGAGCTTCAAGGTTTGATCCAGATACTGCACGAATGGTTAACGTATTTCAAGTCATTAGCTTGAGCAACAAAACCAGATGACTGCATCATGATGAGAACTATAAAATAAGCACGAATGTTTTACCTTCAGAGGTTCAAATGGATACTGCTTATTTATTGCCTCGAGTTCCTCCTTGCAGTTCTCATTCAAGTGTTTAAATATCGACAAGAATAATCCATCAACAATATCACAAACCTACATAAAGAACCAATACTTGTAGTAAAAAGAAACTTCAATAAATGAAATGGATCACTATTATTCTAATCTTACTTCAAAATAGTGCTCCTTAATCTCCATTTTAGCATCAAGACCAATAAACTCTGAGAGATGCCTGTATGTGCGAGAACTTTCTGCTCTAAACACAGGACCAACCTCGAATACACGTTCAAATCCACCACAAACAGCCATTTGCTTGTGTAACTGTGGAGATTGTGCTAGACAAACAGGCTGACCATTGTATAAAAGATTGAATACAGCAGCACCGCCCTCACTGGATCCTGCAATCAGTTTTGGGGTATGGATCCCAACAAAGCCCTTGGACAACAAAAATTCTCTGAATTTCTGCATATGAACAGAAAAAAAAAATAAGTTAACAGTCCAATGAAAAGATACATATACATAAATAAAAGCAAACTAAGGGCGCGTTTGCGACCCTGGCCCGACGGCCTGGCTGCGCCCTCCGTGTGCAGCTTCCCGTGTTTGCGAGCTAGGGCCCACCAGCGAGCCAGGCCCAAACGATGCAAATCGCACTCTCTCTCATGGCTCCCAGGAAACGCGACTTTCCTTCGTTTCTTCAGAGCCTGGCTTGTTGAAGCGCGTCTTGGGCTCGCGTGGGCTCGTGGTGGGGATGGATGTTAGATTGATCTCCTAACCAATAAGCCCAACGGCTTATTGGGCCTTAGTCACGCGCCCTGATCGGGGGCACCCAACCCTACATGGTTGGTGGGTCCCCGTCGCACTGCGCTATATAAAGAGGTGGGGGCCGGCGGCTCAAAGCACGAGGTTCACCATGAGCCGCAAACCCCACCGACAAAACCCTAGACCGATCTAAGAGGGCGCGCAGCCAGCGACGGGAAGCTCCGCTGACCCTCGTCGTCGTCACTGCTACGCCCCGTCTGCACTGCATCGATGTCCGTGCAACCTCTACTCCACCCGTCACTGCCTGTGTGCTGCCTCCATCACCAAACTAGCGATGGCCAGCACAACCGCGACTTCATCTGAAGGCTCAGGTTCATCACCAGCACCTCTCTACCCTATCTCCCTCTCGGTGTAGTGTTCTAGGTCTAAATGTGCATGTGCTTCACGGATCCAAGTGTTCATCCGCCTAGATCTACCCTAGTCGATCCACAGAATATTAACAATGGTATCAGAGCTTATTCTAGCGGTAGATCTGGCTCGGGGAAAGAAATTAAAAGTTACCCGAGAAGAAAGTTGATTAGATCCAGTGCGGATCTAAGCAGAAAAGGGTCGGCCGACGTTCGGTTGAACCCTAAACTCGATCCATCGGATCTGAGAAAAGATATGGTTCGGATGAACCCTAAACCTAATGAGGTTAAAGAAGAACCCGAAGGCGATTTGGGGAAAAACAAAAAAAGTGTCGTCCCCAACCCTAACCCTAATCAGGAAATCGTGCAAAATCCGAATCAAAGAAACCGAAAAAGGATGAAAAGGATCCCGATCTCGGATCGGATCAGAAAGAACCCTAACCCGAGAAATGAAACCCTAACCCTAGATCGGGTTTTGGGGAAGGAAAAGGATGAAGAGGGGAACCTACCCGGTCCTCCCGACACCGCCGTCGCGTGGAAAGCTACCACCGTGCGGGCGGTGATCACCGCCACCATGGTTGGCGCGCGGACAGAGGCCTGGCTCGGCCGTGGCTCAGGGCAGCGGTCCAAAGCCGCTCGACGGCGGCGCGCTCTGCCATGGGCGAGCGCGCGCACCGGCGAGGGGCTTGGCACCGGTGTCGTCCTCCCTTCTTCTCCGGTGACGAGGTGGCCGCGCGCTCCCTTCGTCTTCGCTAGCGTCGCCGTGGGAGAGGAGAGGAGAAAGCAAGCAGAGAAATGGGCTAGGGTTCAGGGAGCGACGGCGTTCGCTGGTTTTGATCCAGCGACATTGAAGGCCAACCGTCCGATCGACGTGAGCGGCTGAGATCAAATGGGCCAGCGCCGCAGCCCAGGCGGGAAAGGGCGCGAGGCCGAATTCCCGACCTAGGCCCAGGTTGCGGCCTGGGCGCGGGGGAGCGCTGGAGCGCGCGGCTGGGCCACAAGCGGCTGGGTCGGGAGAGCTGGCGCGCGCGGCTGGGCCGCGGGTAGCTGGGCCGAGTTTGCTGGCACACGCGCGCGTGAACAGGCCATGGGCCGTTTTCGTTGGGCCGCGCAAACTGATTGCTGGATCGGGCCGAAATGGCCAAATAAATAGTAAAGTCACAGTTTTGATTTTTCTTATTTTCCAGAAAACAATTTGATCAATTTAAATTGAATTTTTTTTGTGATAATTTTCTGTACAAAAATTTATCCAACGATAATTTTGTTCAGTAAATAGTAAAGTTGCTTCTGGAAAATAGGAAAATGATTATTGAATTTCCGCTGCGTATTTAAAGTAATTATGGACTTTTAATTAAATTCGAACCAACGGGAGAATTTGATTTTAAGAGCCAAGAGATTAAAAATGAGTTGATTATGATATTGTTATTTTCTGACCAACGTTGTTAATAGCAATATTATAATTTTAAATGATTATGCATTATTTCTATTTCTGCCCAACGGTGATGTAGATTTAATGTATAAAATAATTGTATGTTTTAATTTTGACCAACGTTAAACTAAGGCATGCAATTATTGTTGTTATTTCTGTTCTCACACTATTTGAATTGTGTTTTCAGGATGATACAACTTAATGAGTTGTATCAAAGAGATCCCCACTCTAAAAGGTGATAACTATATTGAGTGGAAAAAAAAGATAGACCTGGCTTTTATCCTTGCTGAGGTGGACTGGGTTGTCACCACACCGTGTCTCAAAGAACCTGTGGCACCGGTGAGGGAGACAGATGAGACTAATGCTGCATGGCAGAACAGAGAGCGGGATTTTGCTCCCGTAAAGATGTCCTATGACCTTGAGCATAGGAAATAGGTCACTGCCAACAAGAAGTGTTTGGCAGTGATAAAGAACACCATTGAGTCTGCTATTGTGGGCTCAATTCCAGACTGTGACACGGTCACAGAGTACCTAAATAGAATAAAGAGTCAGTTCACTGGCTCTTCAAAGACATATGCAACCCAGCTGATCAAGCAGCTGGTTACAGAAAGGTACTCTGGTGGCAGCAGTGGCATTAGAGAGCACATACTGAGAATGAGCAATCTGGCATCTAAGCTCAAACCAATGGATTTGACACTCAATGATGAGTTTCTTATTCATTTGATTTTTGCTTCTTTGCCCAAAGAATTTGACACCTTTGTTGTTAATTACAACATACAACCTGAAAAATGGGATAGAAAAGCTCATAGCCATGTGTGTGCAAGAGGAGGATAGAATAAAAGTTTCATAAGGTGGTTCTGTCAACTACCTAAAAGATAAGAAAAAGAACTATAATAACAGCTCTTCCTCTAAGTCATCTGGAAAAGGTCCCATGCAACAGTCTCAGAACCAGCAATTCCCAGTGGCTAAAGACCAGTGTCTCCACTGCAAGAAGACGGGACATTATAAAAAGAATTGTCCTGATTTCTTAAAGATGATTATGAAGAATAAAGGTGAGAACATTATTATGTTCGTAAATGAATCCTTGTATGTAAAGTTTTCAAAATCCACTTGGTAGATTGATTCAGGTGCAACTATTCATGTTGTTAATTCATTACAGGGATTCTGTTCGATGAGAACTTTGCAAAGAAGCGAAAGTTTCATTAAAGTCGCAAATGGAGTACAAGTAGATGTTGAGGCCATTGGAGATCTTCCTTTAGAGCTTCCAGATGGCTTCATACTTTTTCTTAGAGATGTTCTTTATGTACCTTCTTTGCAAAGAAACCTTATTAGTGTATCAAAGTTGGACTATGATGGTTATGATTGCCATTTTGGAAATGGCAAATGTCAGATATTGTTTAATAATAAATGTGTTGGTCTTGCCTTCTGACAAGACGAGCTTTATTTGTTATCACTTCGTGAAAATGTGAATTCCGTATGTGATGTGAATGAAAATGTATCCTTATCGAACAATGGAAACAGAAAATGAAAGAGAGCTCATGATGCGTTGTCGAAATTATGGCACTGTTATTTAGGCCATATTTCGAGGGGGAGAATAGAAAGACTAGTTAAGAATGATATTCTTCCTCCATTAGAGCTCTCAGAGTTAGAACAATGTAGAGATTGCATAAAAGGAAAGTATGTAAAGAAAATTAAGAAAGATGCCAAACGAAGCACAGGAATCCTACAGATTATTCACACAGACATATGTGGTCCTTTTCCTGTGAAAAGTGTGGATGGTTATGATTCATTCATAACATTCACAGACGATTACTCTTGGTTTGGCTACATTTATCCAATTAAAGAAAGAACAGAAGCGTTGGATAAATTTAAAATATTTAAAGCAGAAGTTGAAAATCAGCATGATTTAAAGATTAAGATAGTCAGGTCTGACCATGGAGGAGAGTACTACGGTCGGCATACCCTATATGGACAAGTTCCTGGACCTTTTGCAAGGATCTTACAGGAGAATGGTATAGTCGCCCAGTATTCAACACTAGGCGAACCTCAGCAGAATGGAGTAGCTGAAAGGCGTAACCGTACCATGATGGATATGGTGCGTAGTATGATAAGTTACTCCACTTTACCCATGAGTCTGTGGATGGAGGCGTTAAAACCGCCATTCATATTCTCAATAGAGTACCAAGTAAGTCGGTGCCCAAAACACTGTATGAGTTATGGACAAGAAGAGTACCCTCACTTAACCACTTGCGTGTGTGGGGGAGCCCTGCTGAGACTAAAGTTTTTAACCCAAACATTGGGAAGCTAGATCCCAAAATAGTGAGTTGCCATTTTATTAGCTACCCAGAAAAGTCAAAAGGTTTTCGTTTCTACTGTCCTAACAGATATACAAAGTTTGTGGAAACGAGACACGCTGTCTTCCTAAAGGATGAAATGATTAGGGGGAGCATGGTAGCTCAAGAAATTGACCTTGAAGAGAAGTGGGTGTATGCACCCACTCCGATCATTCATGAGCCATTTTTCTCACTACCTGTTGTTGCTGCACCAACAGTACAAGACACTGTGGTGCCAGCACCTGTTGTTATTCCGCCTGTGGCAACAATGAATAATGATGAGGAACCTGTGCCTCAGAATCCTATAGAACCTATTGCCACACATGAGGGGGAGTAACAACAGCCTCAAACAGAAAATGTGCCAATTGAGGAGGCCCCTAGAAGGTCTCAAAGAGTTAGAAAATCAGCTATTCCTGCTGATTATGAAGTGTACAACACTAAAGAATTTTAAATGAAGGATGATCCCACCTCATTTGAAGAAGTCATAAAAAGTGATCATTCATCAAAGTGGCTTAAGGCCATGGAAGATGAGATGAGATCAATGAATGTAAATAAAGTTTGGGATTTGGAGATAATTCCTAAAGAAGCCAAAACAGTAGGCTGTAAATGGGTCTACAAAACAAAACTTGACTCTCAAGGGAATATAGAGAGATATAAAGCCCGACTTGTGGCAAAAGGCTTTACACAAAGAGAAGGGATTAATTACAATGAGACCTTTTCTCCAGTCTCATGTAAGGATTCCTTTAGAATCATAATGGCATTAGTGGCACATTACGATTTGGAATTACATCAGATGGATGTAAAGACGGCATTTCTCAACGGAGACTTAGAGGAAAATGTTTACATGGCACAACCAAAAGGTTTTGTCATGGAAGGAAAAGAACGTTTGGGATGCCGCCTAAAGAAATCAATTTATGGATTAAAATAAGCTTCAAGACAGTGGTACTTGAAGTTTGATCAGATAATAAAGAATTTTGGGTTTAAAGATAATGTTGAGGACAATTGTGTCTACGCAAAGTTTAAAAATGGGAAGTTTATCTTCCTTGTCTTGTATGTGGATGATATCTTACTTGCTAGTAGTGATGTCAGTCTACTACTGGAGACAAAGAAGTTTTTGTCCTCAAAATTTGATATGAAAGATCTTGGTGAAGCTTCGTTCATTCTAGGGATCGAGATTCACCGAGATAGAAGTAAAGGGGTATTAGGACTGTCACAAAAGGCATACATAGAAAAAGTCTTAAAGAAATTCAGTATGCACAAATGTAGTCCCTCACCTGCTCCTATAGTCAAGGGCGACAGATATGGGGATTTTCAATGCCCAAGGAACCAATATGAGATCGATCAAATGAAAGTGGTTCCATATGCTTCAGCTGTCGAAAGCTTGCAATATGCTCAAGTGTGTACGCGCCCTGACTTGGCATTTGTTACCGGGTTATTTGGCAGATTCCAGAGCAATCCTGGAATAGAACACTGGAAATTAGTAAAGAAAGTCTTGCGTTATTTGCAAGGAACGAAAGGCCTCATGATGACATATAGAAGATCTGATTCACTCCATATAGTAGGATATTCAGATTCTGATTATGCGGGAGATAATAGAAAATCCACGTCTGGATATGTGTTTACTCTCGCAGGGGGAGCTATTTCATGGAAAAGCTCAAAGCAAACCGTCACTACATCATCCACAATGTATGCCGAGTTTGTAGCGTGTTATGAGGCAACGGGGCAGGTGAACTGGCTAAAGAAGTTCATACCCGGTTTGAAGGTGGTTGACGACATCAATAGACCACTGAAGTTATACTACGATAATAATCCAGCAGTACAGTATGCTCACAACAATAGGTCAAGTGGTGCTGCCAAACACATTGACATAAAGTTTTATGTTGTGAAGGATAAAGTCCGGGATCAAATGATAAGTCTTGAGCATATAAGTACCGAAAAGATGCTCGCGGATCCGCTTACAAAAGGCTTACCACCCAACGTGTTCAGAGAACATGTAGCCGGCATGGGTTTAAGGGAAAGCCTATGATTCCTAGACTATAAAGGGCCCAAAAGTTAAAGTAACTATTTCAGATCAGAGATGTGCATTGTAGCTGTTAAATCTATCGGCGATTGACCGTGACGATGAGACATGCTCTATGCATCATCTGTGAAGAAATGAGTAAGGATAAAAGGATTGAAGTTTAAAGTTTAAAGATAAAAGTAATAGTGAGATCAAGGGGGAGAATGTTAGATTGATCTCCTAACCAATAAGCCCAACGGCTTATTGGGCCTTGGTCACGCGCCCTGATCAGGGGCGCCCAACCCTACATGGTTGGTGGGCCCCTGTCACACTGCGCTATATAAAGAGGTGGGGGCCGGCGGCTCAAAGCACGAGGTTCGCCTTGAGCCGCAAACCCCACCGACAAAACCCTAGACCGATCTAAGAGGGCGCGCAGCCAGCGACGGGAAGCTCCGCTGACCCTCGCCGTCGTCACTGCTACGCCCCGTCTACACTGCATCGACGTCCGTGCAACCTCTACTCCACCCGTCGCTGCCCGTGTGCTGCCTCCATCACCGAACCAGCGATGGCCAGCACAACCGCGACTTCATCTGAAGGCTCAGGTTCATCACCAGCACCTCTCTACCCTATCTCCCTCTCGGTGTAGTGTTCTAGGTCTAAATGTGCATGTGCTTCACGGATCCAAGTGTTCATCCGCCTAGATCTACCCTAGTCGATCCATAGAATTTTAACAATGGAATCACCTCCGACTCCTTTCTCACCCACTGCGGCGGAGCGGCGCGTCCTGGTCGAGCGGCCTGTCGGTGGTGGCGGAGCGGCGCGTCGGTGATGAGGCAGAGGAGGATGAGGAGGAGGCGTGGGCGAGGGGAGGTCGGAGGTGGAGCGGCGCAAGCAACTCGAGCCGGCGTCGTGTTCGCTGTCGTCGTGGGAGTCCTCGCGCTCGCCGTCGTGGGCGTGGCTCGCCGCTGGCATCTTCGCGCTCGCCGTCGTCGCGGGCGTCTTCGCCGTGGGCCTGGCGGCGCGAGCGGCCGCCGCGAGCAGCAGCAAGCGACGCGGCGCTGCGCGGCGACGCGAGCAGCAGCAACGACGCGGCGCGGCGCGACCGGTGGGCGCGAGTAGCAGCAACGGAGCCTGGCCATCGTCGTGGATGACGCAGGCGACGCCGGCCACCACCACCCAGGCCATTGCAGCAACCTGCGCTTCGCCGTGCCCACCAGCTGCTCGACGAAATGCCTGTGAGGCATTCTCTGGTGGTAAGGCTACCAACCCACACTTCTATGGTATAGGCACGCAAACACGTTCTGAATGCAGCCTGGTCCGTTTTGTAGGTGGAGGCAAACAAGATGAGTTGCAGCGGTTGAGGCCGGCCAAGACTGGCCTGGGCGTCATGGGCGGGCCGAGCCGGCCGCAACCACCCTCGCAAACGCGCCCTAACAACCCGTGGAAATGCTGGCACACTTACGTTTTCAACTTGACACTGAATTCGAAATATTGCTTGGTTGGACGGTATTCGTAGGTCAATAACTCTATAATTCAATCGGGTATCTTGCCCAACACGAATAATGTTCTGTTGTTGTCCATCCTTCAAACATAGCAATAATCAAATCATAAGATAAGATTGTAGAAACCACAGGCAAAACAAAGCTCGAACATAAAGTTGCATTGTTCATTAAACAGAATGCGGACAATTCACATAATTTAAAACAGTACACATGTTCAACCTTTTCAATCTCGATTTCACTCCGGGCTGCGTCCTCAAATTTCATCGGAAGGTTCGGTATAGCCCTATTGACACAATAGATCTTCCTCACTTGAATCTCAACCTGCAAAGGCACCAAAAACCATCGATCAACGCGGTTCCCTTTTTTTCTGATGCGGTTCCTGATGATGACAAATGCCCACGAATATATTGCAAAGGAGGAAAAGGCGGTGGAACCTGCTGCGTGCAGTCCTTTATGGGGTTACTCGGGAAGGGAGACAACACCCTCGACTTCGACGATTGACTCTACGCTGAGGGATGCCGTGAATCGCACCATCTGCGTGCTGGTCCCAGCGTCGGCGCTAGCGACAAGCACGCACTGCACGGTGCTCATGCTCTGGCGCAGAACGAAGAAGACCATCTTATTGCCAACCTCGCGGATCGCTTGAGTGGCCGCGCGTACCAGCACGGAGCGGCCCACGGCGGCGGCATCGAGGCGCTAGCGACAAGCACGCACTGCACGGTGCTCATGCTCTGGCGCAGAACGAAGAAGACCATCTTATTGCCAACCTCGCGGATCGCTTGAGTGGCCGCGCGTACCAGCACGGAGCGGCCCACGGCGGCGGCATCGAGGTCGCAAACATTGGTCCACGAACGACCGGAGATGGCCTTAGACTGGATCTCCTCTAGTGGTATATCGCCATAGTTGGCTTCGAACAGATCGTCGGAGCCATGAGTCGGGTGCTGGTGCTGGTGCTGCCAGCGCGCCAACTTCTCGGCTTTTTTGAGCTACGATCCAAATTCAAGCCTGGCCCAAAGCGAAGCGGTCCATTAACGTTAAAAAGAATTACACCATCTATTAGTTCCGTATTGCTAATAAACAAAGGTGTGATATTTTTTCTCCCTATATATACGGACCATCTTCCTCGTAGGCATCATATACTTGTATACGGAAAGGCCCCTAGGTTAGGGTATCTCCAAGTTGTAAATCTCCGACTTTTGTAACCTTATCCGATATAGTGAAGATTTATTGGCCGGTGCCCGTGGTTTTTTCCCTTCCACCTTAGGAGGATTTTCCACGTTAAAATCTCGTGTCTCCTGTGTTTGATATACTGTTCTTCGTCGTTTATATTGCCTATCGTTTATAACAAGTGGTACCAGAGCTTGGTTTGACCTTAGGGTTTTCACGATGGTATCGATGAAGTTTGATCTACCGCTGCTGGATTACAAGACGAGATTTACACTGTAGCAAGTCAAGATGCGGGCGATTCTGGCACAATCTTCGGATCTTGACGAGGCGTTGGACGGTTTCGGAGGAAAAGGACAGAAGTCATGGACCGCTGAAGAGAATCGGAAGGATCGTAAGGCTCTGTCTCTGATTCAACTTCATCTACATAATGATATTTTGCAAGAAGTGCTGCAGGAGAAAACTGCCGTAGAACTTTGGCTCAAGCTGGAATCGATCTGTATGTCCAAAGATCTAACCAGTTAGATGCACGTGAAGATAAAGTTATTCACGCACAAGCTGCAAGAAGGTGGTTCGGTGATGAACCACTTATCGATCTTTAAGGAGATCGTTGCCGACCTAGTGTCGATGGAGGTAAAATATGATGATGAAGATTTAGCTCTTCTACTGTTATGCTCACTGCCTACTTCGTTTGTAAATTTTTGAGATACCATAATATTAAGCCGTGATGAACTAACTCTTGCAGAAGTATATGAGGCCCTCCAGACGAGGGAGAAGATGAAAGATATGGTTCAGTCTGATGTGTCGTCCTCTAAGGACGAAGTGTTGCAAGTTAGAGGCAGGCCCGAGCAGAAAACCTACAACAACAACAATAATCGAGACAAGAGCAAGAATGGTAAAGGTTGTTCTAAGTCCAGAGGCAGAGATGAGTTCTGCATGTATTGTAAGAAAGATACTCATGTCATTGAGGATTGTTGAAAGCTGCAGAATAAGGAGAAAAGAAACAGTACGTATAAACCAAAAAATAAATCTGATGGTGATGGTAAGGCCTCTGTTGTCTCCGCTGTTGATAATTCTGATTCAGGAGATGTTCTGGTTGTTTTTGCTGGTTGTGTTGCTGGTCGTGATGAATGGATACTTGATTCTGCATGCTCGTTTCATATATGCTCTAACAGAGATTGGTTCAGTTCTTACGAGTCTGTGCAGAGTGGAGATGTCGTGCGTATGGGAGATAACAACCCACGTGAGATTGTGAGCATTGGCTCCGTTCAGATCAAGATGCATGATGGCATGATATGCACACTGAAAGATATGAGACACATACCAGGAATGGCCAAAAATCTCATTTCCCTCAGCACACTTGATGTCGAGGGGTACAGACACTCTGGTTCAGGTGGAGTGTGTAAGGTATCAAAAGGCTCTCTCATTTATATGATAGGTGATATGAACTCTGCAAAGTTATATGTTCTTAGAGAAAGTACTTTACATGGTTCTGTCACTGTTGCTGCTGTTTCTAATGATGAACCAAGTAAAACTAATCTCTAGCATATGCGTCTTAGGCATATGAGTGAACTTGGTATGGCAGAATTGATCAAGAGAGACCTGTTGGATGGCTGCACTGTGGGTAAGATGAAGTTCTGTGAGCACTGTGTTTTTGGTAAGCACAAGAGGGTAAAATTCAATGCATCTATTCATACCACCAAAGGTACACTTGATTATGTACATGCTAATTTGTGGGGACCGTCTCGTAAGCCCTCTTATGGTGGTGCTCGTTACATGCTTACCATTATTGATGATTACTCTAGAAAAGTGTGGCCTTATTTTCTAAAAAGTAAAGATGATACTTTTGCTGCTTTTAAAGAGTGGAAAGTTATGATAGAAAGGCAAACTGAAAAGAAGGTAAAATTACTTCATACTGACAATGGCGGTGAATTCTGTTCGGATGCTTTTAATGATTACTGCAGGGAAGAAGGCATTGTTAGGCACCACACCATCTCGTACACTCCTCAGCAGAATGGTGTGGCTGAGCGCATGAACCGAACGATCATCTCGAGGGCTCGTTGCATGTTGTCCAATGCTCGTATGAACAGGCGTTTTTGGGCTGAGGCTGCTAACACCGCCTGTTATTTGATCAACCGGTCACCATCTATCCCACTTAATAAGAAAACTCCCATTGAGGTATGGTCTGGTATGTTTGCTGATTATTCACAGTTGAGAGTTTTCGGTTGCACTATTTATGCTCATGTTAATAATGGAAAGCTAGAACCTAGAGCCATTAAATGTCTGTTTCTTGGTTATGGTTCTAGAGTTGAAGGATATAAGTTATGGAATCCTGAAACTAAAAAGACTTTCATGAGCAGAAGCGTTGTTTTCAATGAATCTGTTATGTTTAATGACAGCTTGTCCACAGATGTTTCACCAGTTGGTTCTGATGAGGAGCAGGAACATGTTAGCGTGCAGGTGGAGCACGTAGATGATCAGGAAACTAAAATTGTTGATAACAATGTTCATGATATTGTTCAGCACTCACCTCCTATTTTGCAGCCTCAAAATTAGTCTATTGCAGATCGTAGAACAAAGAGGAGTCGTGGACCTCGTCCATGTTTAATTGAGGAATGTGATATTGTTCATTATTCCTTTAGTTATGCTAAACAGGTTGAGAACATTCATGAGCCGGCTACGTACACTGAAGCTATTGTTTCTGGTGACCACGAGAAGTGGATTTCCGCTATGCAAGAAGAGATGCAGTCACTTGAGAAAAATAGCATATGTGATGTTGTGCGCTTGCTTAAACATAAGAAGGCCGTTCGTTGCAAATGGATCTTCAAGAGAAAGGAAGGTTTGTCTCATAGTGAGCCTCCAAGATTTAAGGCAAGGTTAGTAGCAAAAGGTTTCAGTCAGATTCCTGGTGTTGATTATAATAATGTGTTCTCTCTAGTTGTAAAGCATAGTTCAATTCATACATTTTTTGGTATTGTTGCTATGCGAGATCTTGAGCTTGAACAGTTAGATGTAAAGACTGCGTTTCTATATGGAGAGCTCGAGGAGGAGATATACATGGACCAGCCAGAAGGGTTCATAGTACCTGATAAGGAGGATCATGTTTGCAAATTAAAGAGATCCTTATATGGTTTAAAACAATCTCCTCGACAATGGTATAAAAGGTTCGATTCTTTTATGATGTCACATGGTTTTAAGAGGTCTGAATTTGATAGCTGTGTGTACATTAAATTTGTTGATGGATCACCTATATACTTGCTGTTATATATTGATGGTATGTTGATTGCTGCCAAGAGCAAGAAAGAAATCACTACGTTGAAGAAACTGTTGAGTAGTGAGTTTGAGATGAAGGATCTTGGTGCTGCTAAGAAGATTCTAGGTATAGAAATTACAAGAGACAGAAATTCTGGTTTGTTATTTCTTAGTCAGCAAAGTTACATTAAGAAAGTTCTTCATCGTTTCAACATGCATATGCAAAGTATGTTAGTACTCCTATTGCTCATTTTAAATTATCAGCTTTACAATGTGCTAGTACGGATGAGGATTTTGAGTACATGTCAAGAGTTCCATATTCTAGTGCTGCTGGTTCTTTGATGTATGCCATGGTTTGCTCTCGTCCTGATTTATCATATGCTATGAGTTTGGTTAGTAGATACATGGCTAATCCTGGTAAAGAACATTGGAAGGCCATTCAGTAGATTTTTAGGTACCTTCGTGATACAACAAATGCCTGTTTGAAGTTTGATAGGACTGATAAGGGACTCACTGGCTACGTGGATTCAGATTTTGCTGCTGATTTGGATAAGAGGAGATCTCTCATAGGTTATGTGTTCACTGTTGGTGGTTGTGTTGTGAGTTGGAGGGCAACATTGCAGCCCGTTGTTGCCCTATCTACCACTGAAGCAAAATATATGCCTATTGCTGAAGCATGTAAAGAATCAGTTTGGTTGAAAGGTTTGTTTGCTGAGCTTTGTGGAGATGATTCTTACATTAATTTATTTTGTGACAGTCAAAGTGCTATATGTCTCACTAAAGATCAGATGTTCCATGAGAGAACGAAGCACATTGATGTCAAATACCATTATGTTCGCGATGTGGTCGCGCAAGGTAAGTTGAAGGTATGCAAGATAAGCACACATGATAATCCTGCTGATATATTGACAAAGTCAGTTCCTGTTGCTAAGTTTGAGCTTTGCTCAAGCTTAGTTAGTATAACTGTTTAGCCCAAGAGGCTATTTGGCACCAGAAGTATTTCTTTGTTGTTTCAGGGTGAAGGTTCGTTTAATGCTACAAGAAGGAATTTGTCTCAAGATAGAGTTTGTTGAGCTATGATCCAAATTCAAGCTTGGGCCGAAGCGAAGCGGCCCATTAGCGTTAAGATGGACTAGACCATCTATTAGTTCCGTATTGCTAATAGACGAGGGTGTGGGGTTTTTTTCTCCCTATATATATGGACCACCTCTCTCATAGACATCATAGACTTGTATACAGGAAAGCCCCTAGGTTAGGGTATCCCTAAGTTGTAAATGGCTGGTGCCCGTGGTTTTTTCCCTTCCATCTTGGGAGGGTTTTTGTCGGTGTTTCATACGAGCACCGGCAAGTAAATTTATAGTAATGCGCGTTGGGCTCGGATGGTGCGCTAAAGGACACAAGATTTATACTGGTTCGGGCCGAATGTCCCTACGTCCAGTTTGTTGCTGCTCATGTTATTAGCACCATAAACGGTCTGTAGTAAGGGATACAAACGATCGAGAGAGGGACTGGTCCCAAGTCTCTGATAGAAGGGTCAAAAGGAGGTCAAGAGCTTCGTAGCTGCTTGACTATGTGTATGTGTGTGTTCTTGTATTGTTCGATCAAAAGTCCCCCCTTGATGGGAGAAGCGCATCCCCTTTTATAGATGAAGGGGTTGGCTTTACAAGGATGAGGGCTTTACCTAATCTTGTGGCTCACGTCTACCCGGCCTCGTTTTTCATCCTGATGAGTGCGAAGGAAGATAAGTGCCTACAATACTATCGATGTCTCTGTAGAATGTCAGGTTGATTATAGAACGCTGCCCTGCGTAGGGTATGGGCTGTAGTACAGTGGTTTTGACTTATTAGCCTCTCCCAGCCTTGCTTCGCACGCCTTCTGGTTTCTGTGAGTCTTCGTCGGAGGGACGAGGGGTCGGGGTCTGGCGTAACGCCGTGGTCAAGGCCTTCTGACTTGGCGGACCTGAGGGGTCGGGAAGCGGGCGCCGCTCCCTCGGGTCCATAGCGTGGTGACGAAATATCCATCGTTCATGGAGATAGCAAATCCTTCTCTAGAGCATAGTGGTTGTCGTATATCTTCGTCGGGTTCCATGTCCCAGGGCTGAAGGCGGCGCCTACAACTCTACAGGGTGAGGAGCACGCACCTATACAACCTTTCGGGCTCTGCAGCGCCTAGAAGGGTCTAAAGCACCTGTCTCGTCATCCCCTGGCAGTACTTTTCCTTCTAGGGCGTAGGGTATGGTCCTTGGAGCCATGGTTGACCCTAACGTCTTGTCTCGCCCTATACCTATCATCTTGAGGGAACGGGGAGAAGTTGTCAGGTAAGATGAATCCAGTCTTTAGATATGGAGCAGGGTGAGGCCCATTCCTTGCCGTCGGGCAAAACGGAGACCAATCCCTATCTCTTGGGCGAGACCGACCCTGCCCCTCCAGGGTCAGGCAAGGCAGAATCTATCCCTCAGCCCTCGAGCGAGACCGAGCCCGCCCTAAAGGCGTCAGGCGAGACGGAGATTAGCCCTGAGCCCTTGGGCGAGGCAGAGCCACCTCAAAGGC
Source organism: Miscanthus floridulus (assembly GCF_019320115.1). Taxonomy (NCBI): domain Eukaryota; kingdom Viridiplantae; phylum Streptophyta; class Magnoliopsida; order Poales; family Poaceae; genus Miscanthus; species Miscanthus floridulus. Next base: position 72,330,008 of record NC_089585.1, read on the forward strand.
GTCGGGCGAGACGGAGTCTATCCCTCGGCCCTCGGGCGAGACCGAGCCTGCCCCAAAGGCATCGGGCGAGGTGGAACCAAACTCCTGTCATTCGAACAAGAGATGAAATGGCGCTCTCATGCGACCAGAAGTTTTTAACATTTGGTGGTTATTGGTTCCACCTTCTGGGGTACCCCGGTATTAGGTCCCCGACAGTAGCCCTCGAGCCTCTAGGTGATTCGAGTAGAACTGCCTGGAGGGTGTTTTTTGATTTCGTCGAAGTTACTTTGCCGAAGGGTGCGCGCGAGCACACCTGATGGGTGTAGCCCCCGAGCCCCCGGGTGATTCGAGTAGAGTCACTTGGGGAGTAGAGTCACTTGGGTGAAGGACTTAGTTTTTCGTCAAATGGATGTTTTCTCGAGGGGATCGTGGCATCCCGTTCACGGGGAACTTATTTAGGGCTGACCTATCTGGTGCTTGCGCCCTTGATTTCGGATCGTTCATGGACCCTTTCTTAGTTGGGTCGGCCACCGAGCTTCTGGGCCCTAGGTGGGCCAAAGAGAAAAAAGGTCTTCTTGGCTTGTGTTTCCCAGGCGGGTAGAGAGTCCAGATTCGCCTGGAGAAGGCGAACCATCCACCGTGATTTTTGGGGTGAGAGGATAGGGACTGCGCGCATGTCCCGTGACATGACGCGGCGGGGCGCGTGGCAGGCCCGGAGATCAAGGCGGACGGTTGCCCTTCTTGCGTCCGTCGCCCCTATAAAACCACGGGGTTCACCCCCATGGTTCCGTATTTCACTCCCTTGTCTCTGCATCTCGAAACACCCACCGCCAATCGCCCCAGCCTCCTGCGCCCATGCCACCACCATCAGCCACCTTGCATCCATGTCGCAGCCGCCGTCAAGCTTGTGCCTGCCCCGTAGTCGCCGTCGAGCTCGCGCCCACCTTTCTCCCTAATTGCTTCGATGGAGTTGTGGGGCAGATCTAGCATTACCCCATGGCGTTTGGAGGGCCTTGTCCGCCGCGGCCTTCTCCACCCGCTGTCCGCCGTCTAGGAGTGGCTGCTACCTAGCAACGAGGGTGAGCTGGTGCCGCCCGAAGGGTATGTTGTTTCTTTCGCCATCTTCCATGAGCGGGGATTCGTGGTACCCGTGCATAGATTTCTTCGGGGGCTGCTGGATTATTATGAGGTGGAGCTGCAGCATCTAACTCCCAATGGGGTTCAACACATGGCGGCATTTGTTGTCCTGTGCGAGGGTTTCCTAGGGATCGATCCCCATTTTGATTTGTGGCGGTATTTCTTTAACATTAGTTTGACGAAGAGGAAGATTGGGGGGGAAGATGTGAACGCACTAATGGGATGTGCCAGCATTCATCTGCGCCATACCCGGTTGAGGGGTTATCCATACATGCATCTGGCGACATCCAACAAGGCATGGCACTCGCAGTGGTTTTATGTTAGGGACGATGCGAGTGCCACCCTTCCGAGGTACACTGGACGCCTTATTCAAGAGGCTCCGGAGTCATGGAGCTAGGGTGTCTAGTCCAAAGACAAGAAACACCTCTCCAACCTTCTTTTCGCCCTTAAAGCCCTAAAGGATCGGGGCGTAAAGGGGACGGGGATTATCGGCGCCTATCATGCAAGGAGGGTGGCGCCGCTGATGGCGCGCGTGGTCCCCCTGCATCGGATGACGCCTGTAATGTCATTCGAGGGGACGGTGCTTGTTGATGAGGCACTCCTTTTTTCAGAAGTGGCACAGTGTATGAAGGAGGCGACGAAGCCAACGAAGGATTCCAAAGGCAGCATCCTCGACATTGTGTATCCGGTGCCCGGACATCCCCCAATGCGGCCAGAACCTGGGTTCTTTGAATTCGTAAGCCCTCTTCTCCCATGCTCTTTTCTTTCTCCTGAATCTCCATTTTTTAATACTTGCTTTTGTGATGTTGGGACCAGCCGAGGGGGCTAGTCTTCAAGGATAGTCCAGTTCCGCTACCGAAGGACAAGGCCGTGGTGGCGGCGAATCGACTCGCGGCCGAGCGGGACAAGAAAGCAAGGGAGGAGATGAAGAAGGCGAAATGACTGAAGCAGAAGGCACGGGATCGAGGGGAGGACGTGAGCAGTGAGGATGACGACGATGACGACAAGGTAGCCATCGGCATGGATTGGGATGTCTTGGAGGACGAGGACACGCTGACAAGTGGCCACCCATCCATGTAGGGACCCTTCCTGTTCCACGCGGAGGGAAGTGAATCGGTGAGGTTGGTGGAGGCCGGCGAGTCCGCCGCTTCGCACGACATGCTGGCCGAGGACCGGTGGATGGAGGAAAGTGGGCCTACCGCTGCCGACCCCAAAGCGATGGGGGAGGGAAGTGGCTCTGGTGCCGCACCCCATGAGACGATGGAGGGGAGCGGCTCTGGTGCCGCGCCCCACGAGGTGATGGAGGGGAGCGGCTCTAGTGCCGCACCCCATGAGGTGAGCCCCTTGCCCCAGAGCAGGGGGTAGGCTTGAAACGGTCCCACCTAGACGAGTTGGGGTAGGGATCTAGGGATCCATCCCCAAAACGCTTCCACTGGCCAAGGACGTCAACGTGAGCTGCTGATTCCCCTGTTTTCATCCTTTTTCCACTTCTATTTTGATCTAATGATTAATACCTTTGTGTAGGTTCTTGCGGACGGGTCACCCCCTAGGGCTGGCGCCCAAGAAGAGTCTCGCCATTCAAGTGGGATAGATGGCGTCGCCTGGCATCACCCTTGTTTTGGGCGGGAGTGGTGCCGACGTTGGATCTGCGTTGGCCAACCCGACGGCGTCTGTGGTGGCACCCATGCCCACGGAGGTTACTGAGCAGGCAGCCTCCTCCATGGCAGATGTGGTACAGCCAGCCGAGGGCCGCATACCGCCAGTGGAGGTGGTCGTGACCGTGCCAAGCCAGGATCAGCCGGGCGCGGTCGTGGTGGCGCTCGAGGGCGTAGTGCAATCCATGCCACCGGGGGCCTAGGTGGATCTGCCCGTGGCGCTCGAAGCGGCCCAGATGGAGGAGGGTCCAGTCGAAGGGTCCTCGAGTGCGATGGTGGTGCCGCATAGGGTTAGGAGGGAGCCGCCCCCGGCCCCTTTGTCGGGAGGAAGCCGCTCCCCCGCACGAGGGGAGCCGCCGCTTCAGTGGATGGCCACCCAGGACCCGACGTCAGCTCTTTTCTCGCTCGATGATCATTCTAAGAGCATGGAGCGGGAGGGTCTTGACATTAGAATTTCGACCATGCTAGAGGCCCTGGACCAAGCCAGAGGAGCCCTGCATGAAATTGTTGTTCCTACTACCCAGGTATCCGCTTGATTTTCTTCCTTCTTCGCATGTTTTTGTGTTTTCGCATTTTTGATACCAGTCTTCTTCCTCTTCAGGTTCTTGTTGCTTGTAGCCAAAATAAATCCCGATTTCTCCGCGAGCAGAAGATGGAGTGGGATCGCCTCTCCGAGGAGGCTCGGCTGCGAGCAGACATGGCCGCACAGCTTGTTGCCGCCCAGAAGCGGGAGGCCCAGGCGTGTCAAGATGCGAAGGAGGCCCATGGGATGTTCGAGGATTTGTCGGTGAGGTCCAAGCTGGATGGGGAGGAGATCACTAGGCTCCAAAAGGAGCGAGACAAGCTGCTGTAGAGGAACGCCGCGGCTAATGAGAAGGCCGGCGAAGTCCTGAAGGAGCTAGAGATGGAGCGGGACCTCCAGCAGAAGGCCGAGAGTAGGGCCACGGCCCTTCAGCAGAAGGTGGATGAGGACGTCGAGGTGGTCCGCTCTCTCCAGGCGGAGCTCAGTGACGCGGTGAGCCGAAGGTTGAGCGCCGAAAATGTCTCCGTCAAGCTAGAAAAAGAGGCTGCCTATGCACGAAGGGCCCTTCAGGTTGAGAGCGATGAGCACGATCTTCTACAAGCTACGGTCGGGGTGATCCTTAATGCCCTGAAGGTGGTGGAGCCGGTGGAGACCAGCCCGCTCGTGGCTCGTGCCGTAGGTATCACGGCTCGGGTGGGCCAGCTTGAGGAGAGTGCTTTTCACACCGGGATCACTCAGGCCTTCACCATCGCCCATGCCCATTACAAGAAGGAAATCAACCTAAAGGTGATGAGCGAAGGTTTCCCCTCCACCTACGAGGATGATGAGCTAGAGGAAATGGAGAAGATGGTTGCTCCCCTTGCGAAAAACCTGGCGGATAATCTGAAAGAGATGGTTCTCCCTTCGCGGGAGTAGTTAGTCAAATAATTTTGAGAACAACTTATATGTAATATGTGGACAAGTGTCGGTATTTTTCGAGTCTGGACGCGGTTTCATGATTTTGCGTCGTAATTTCGTTTTGTTTGATTTTTTGCGATCTTACCAATCTGTTCCCCCGAATCTTGCCGCTGGTCTTGATGCGAGGAGATTGTTTCGAAAGAAAGAAATGAGGTAGCCATACCTTAACCAGCCCCCGAGTAAGGTCCGACCCTCTGCATTTGCTAGGGTCAGGGGTTATTGGAGATTAGAACTGTGGTTTTGGTGACAGGGTCGATGAAGTCCTTGGATGACATTGCAATATTCCCCGCCCTGTCTTCCAATAGAAATCCCCAACTGGGGACTCTATGGGCTCGGCAAGGTGGGGCCTTGGAACCTGTGTCCCTGTATTGATTGGCTCGAGCCCGTGGGCCTTGTTAGGGTCTGATAGGGGTCAGTCATAATTTACGTGTTGCCCCATCCTCGATTTTTGCAATCGGAGGGGCTAAGTAAACGACACTTGCCTCGACGGCTCGAGTATCGCGCTCAATGAGCTCACTAATGGGTACGTTCGTGTGGAATCCGGGTCCATCATTTGCTGATGGGGTCGGTAGAGCCCTCTGGTGGTACTCCACAACTTCTTAACATGCCTCCTGGCAGATGCTCGAGCCGTTCGATAGGCTCAGGCGACCCAATGGCCTCTCCTCGATGGAGATTCTGTGGGTTTGGCTCGGGGTTAGAATTGAACGAGAAAAGGTTGAGACGTCCCTGTCTGCTTCTGAGCGGGGTAGGGTAGGGCTGCTGGGGCTTGTCTCGGTTATTTCTCCCTGGCTCTGTTCGGCATGAGGCGGCCTTGAGCCCTTCGCGGGCCAACCTTCGAACCTTGGCCTGTGGTCGCCTATATCAAATGAGGCGACGGCCGTTTCGTGATGCGACACGAAGCGTTGGGATGTTTTGCATATGTATAATATAATCAAAATGAAGGCGGGGTCGGTAACGTTACCTTGGCGGTATGAGTGACGAAAAGCTCCTACCAGATGTGTCCATGCGAGGTTCAGACCCTGATGTTCGCGAAGAGGTTGGAGTAACCTGCATAAGAATTGCTATTCTTTGTTTTTCGTATCTCGGTGGCGGTCCGAGCCATTTAATTAACTTGGGCAACCTAATAGCTTCTCCTTTGGGGGAGATTCTATAGGTGGACCCCTCCAAACCCTTCTTGAGAAGGCAGACATCGAAGCTGGAGATGCAAGGGGCGTTGAGCATGATTTTTCTGGCGAACAGAAACACCGTAGCTACCGAGGCGTAGGGTCTGCTAGTTTGTCTAGTTTTACTCAAAGTTGTATGCCCGTATTTTGTGTCCTTAGTTTCAAGCATACGCTGTCAGGTAAGGAGGATGTCTAGATTGGTAGACATCCTCGGTAGCCCCCGAGTGATGTTCGTGTTCCCGCCATTTGACGGGGTCGGAAGCTAGAGAATGAATTTTAACGCATAAAGTAAGAAGGCTGAGATGCTTATCTTTCTTTGGACGTTCGTTTGCCGTCTCTTCTGGGCCGAATGGCTGGCCCAGGAGATCCAAAAGGTCCTGTCGTCGGATCGTCCCGTGGTCCTGCATAGGGAGGCAAAGGGTTGTCTACCTATGTGGGTGCCTTAATTGCCGCGTCCAGACCAAGTCAGTGGCGGGCCATACCCAGGCAGTGTTCAGTTTGACCAAGGGGGGATGCCTCGTCGACTGGGGCATGTCTCGTCAGTTCTGGTGCGTCCCCTCAGGTATCAATCGGCATTGATTCCGTATTTAAAGAGGGGAAGGGAGAGGGTTTTTCGTCCAACCTTTCGCCTTTCCTTAGCTACAGCGCCTCCTCTTTAAATAGGGAGGGGGAGGGGAGTTCTCGTCCTACCTCCTCTTCTACCTCTGAGCCGCTATTTCCCCTTATCCTTCCTTTCCGCCGAATGCGTCCGTGCGTTGCGGCGGTTCCTAAGTGAGGAAGAGTAATGCCAGAGAGAGAGAAAACTCATAGATTCGCTCATGAATCTGGAGCGTGATGTCGAGCCAGAGGTTATCCAGCGTAGATGAGATGGTGTGTGCTGCCCTTGCTAAGGAGTCGCTGCTGTCGAAGGAGAAGAGGCGCCGGTGGGCGTCGTACGTCGTCGACTGCGCCGTCGTCCGCTATGCTCCTCCTTTGGCGGGAGGCATTTCCTGCCCTTACACCGTTGTCAGGGTTGTGGCTGGTGATGATGGCGTAGTCCCTGGATGCCCTGGCGGATGCGTCGCTGTCGGGGTTGCGGCTGACGACGATGGCGTAGTCCCCAGACGCCCCGGCGGAGGTGTCGCTGTCGGGGTTGCGGCTGACGATGATGGCGTAGTCCCCGGACGCTCCGGCGGAGGCGTTGCAGATGGCGGCACCTTCGAGGATCCTACGAAGCGGCGGGATATCGGGATGTCCCCGATGGAGAGCGTGGCACGGCGACCGTAGTAAATGAGCTGGCCCATGTACACGCCCTGGGCGTCGCCGATGGAGAGCGTGGCATGGCAACCGCAGTAGACGAGCTGGCCCATGTACACGCCCCGGGCATTGTCGATGGAGGGCATGGCGCGGTGATCACAGTAGTACTTGTAGTAGAGCTAAGCAGAGACTGTAATTGAATAACTTTGTGGAGAAGCCCCCAAGTAAACAGTCCTCTGAATTGACAAGTATATTGTTCCTTTTTGTAATGAAATCGCTTTGTAAGTGACGAATTTGTGCAAAAAATGAACAAATTTACATCTTTTGCTTATGGCAAGCAATTTTTTTTATCTTTCTCCTTTTTGCAGAAAAGATTTTAGTGCTTTCTGACCCCTCTCACGGTCTAAGTCATAATAAACTAGGAACGTGGGCGAACTAATTCTGATTGAGCTGGTGAGCAAAGAGGTTGTAGCCGCTGGGGCGTGGGTGTCCCATAGTCCTACCAGTCGTATTCAGAATTGGTTCCCAAAATCTTAGCCCTTAGGTCTCATTTATGAGAGGAATGGAAAACTTAGAGAATGTTTATAAATATAACACAGGAGGTTTTTGCAAGCGCAATACTTGTATTACATATGTCACATGTTATGATCACATGCCAGCCCCCGAGTGAGGTCTGACCCCTCGTGACTTGCAGGGGTTGAAAGTCACTAAGGATCGGGGTTTTATTATGACAAAATCTGATAAGGAAGAGTGTATGCTTATTTTAAGGATAGAAACGACGTAGCTGCTCAATGTTCCAGGCGTTGGTGAAGACCTCGCCGTTGATGGTTTTCAACCGGAAGGCGCCTGGGCGAAGTACTTCCGCGATGATGTAGGGCCCTTCCCAGGGTGGGGAGAGTTTGTGGCGGTCCTTGTTGCTCTGCACAAGGCGGAGGACAAGGTCTCCGACGTTGAAGGCTCGACCCCGCACCCGTCGGCTGTGGTACCGTCGCAACGCCTGCTGGTACTTGGCCGAACGGAGGAGGGCGACGTCGCGGGCTTCTTCTAGCTAGTCCATGGCATCTTGGAGGGATGCCTCAGCTCCCTGTTCATCGTATGCTCTGATTCTTGGTGCTCCATAGTCAAGGTCCGTTGGAAGAACGGCCTCGGAACCGTAGACCATGAAGAAGGGTGTGTAGCCGGTGGCCCAGCTAGGAGTTGTCCTTAGGCTCCAGAGCACGGCCGGGAGCTCAGCGAGCCAGCGTGCGCCGAACTTGTTCAACCGGTTGAAAATTCTAGGTTTGAGGCCTTGAAGGAGCATGCCGTTTGCATGCTCGACTTGCCCGTTCGTCCGGGGGTGTGCGACGGTTGCCCAGTCAATTCGGATGTGATGTTCATCACAGAATCAAATGAATTTCCTACCGATGAACTGCGTGCCATTGTCTGTGATGATGGAGTTTGGTACTCCAAAGTGATGGGTAATGTCGAGGAAGAACAGCACCGCTTGCTCGGATTTGATCGTGGATATTGGTCGAGCTTCAATCCATTTTGTAAACTTGTCTATGGTGACAAGCAGGTGGGTGAAGCCCCCGGGCGCCTTTTTGAGTGGCCCAACAAGGTCGAGCCCCCAGACCGCGAAGGGCCATGTGATGGGGATCATCTGGAGAGCCTGGGCCAGGAGGTGTGTTTGCCGAGCGTAGTACTGGCACCCTTCGCAGGTGCGTACAATTTGCTTGGCATTGGCTACTGCGGTGGGCCAGTAGAAACCTTGTCGAAATGCATTCCCAACCAAAGTTCTTGGTGCGGCATGATGACTGTAGACTCCACCAGTGGATGTCACCCAGCAGGAGTTTTCCCTGTTCGCCTAGGGATACAGAGTTGTAGAATCCCGATGTGACTCCGTTTGTAGAGTTCGCCCTCTACAAGAACGAAGGACTTGGCACGTCGTGCGAGCCGTCGGGCTTCCGTCTTGTCTGCCGGTAGTATGTCGTGGAGGAGGTAGTCGAGGTAAAGCGTTCTCCAATCATCGAGAGGGTCAGACTCCGCTCCTAGGTCCTCTTCAAGCTCCATGACCTCAGGGTCGGGCAGAGCAGTTGGAGGATCGGCCCCTGGGGTCGGACTAGATGGGCCATCGTTGGCTTGTTCTGACCCCGTGTAGCATACCGAGGGTTTTTGTTGGTCACTGGCAAAGACTGCCTTGCCAGGGACTGGCTCTCGACCGGATGCTTCTTTCGCAAGCGTGTCGGCTGCTTCATTGAGGTGCCTTGGGATGTGATTGAGTTCGAGGCCATCGAACTTGTCCTCCAGCCGTTGGACTTCTTGACAGTATGCCTCCATCTTGGCGTCATGGCAGCATGACTCTTTCATGACCTGGTTGACGACCAGCTGAGAGTCGCCCCTAACATCGAGGCGTCGGATGCCTAGCTCGATGGCGATTCATAGGCCATTGACGAGCACTTCGTATTCTGCAGTATTGTTTGATGAGGGGAAATGGAGCCAAACCATGTACCTCATGTGGACCCCGAGGGGAGATACAAAAACTAGTCTAGCCCCGGCGCCCTTCTTCATCAGTGATCCGTCGAAGTACATTGTCCAGTACTCTTGATCGACGGCCGCCGGTGGCATCTGAACCTCAGTCCACTCCGCGATGAAGTCAGCCAGTACCTGGGATTTGATCGCTATTCAGGGGGTATAAGAAATACCCTGATCCATCAGCTCGAGTGCCCACTTTGCGGTTCTTCCCATAGCATCATGGCTATAGATGACCTCGCCGAGGGGGAACAACGTCACCACTATCACGGGGTGTGACTCGAAGTAGTGGCGTAGCTTCCTTTTGGTGATGAGGATGGTGTAGAGGAGTTTCTGGATTTGGGAGTAGCGGGTTTTGGAGTCGGATAACACCTCGCTGATGAAATATACAGGGCACTGCATCTTGAAGGCATGCCCCTCTTCCTCTCATTCTACCACTAAGGCAGAGCTGACTACTTGGGTGGTGGCCGATATATACAGTAGGAGGGATTCTCCGTTACATGGAGGAACTAGGACCGGAGGTTTAGTTAAAAATCGCTTAACCATGTCAAGCGCCTCCTGAGCCTCGGCTGTCCACTCGAAGCGATCAGATTTCTTCAGGAGTCGATAAAGGGGGAGTCCTCGTTCGCCGAGGCGTGAAATGAATCGGCTGAGGGCGACAAGGCACCCTATGATCCGCTGAACCCCCTTTATGTTTTGAATCAGGCCCATCCTTGCGATGGCTGATATTTTCTCCGGGTTAGCTTCGATGCCACGCTCGAAGACGATGAAGCCGAGCAGCATGCCCCTCGAGACCCTGAAAACACATTTTTTGGGATTGAGTTTGATGCCGTTTGCCCAGAGTTTCGCAAAGGTTTGCTCAAGGTTGGTGACAAGGTGGTCAACTCGTTTGGATTTGACTACGATGTCATCGACATAGGCCTCAATAGTTCGCCCGATGAGGTCTCTGAAGCAACTAAGCATACAGCGCTGGTACGTTGCCCCAGCATTCTTTAGACCGAAAGGCATCGAAATGTAGCAAAACGATCTGAAGGGGGTGATAAAAGATGTCGCGAGCTGGTCAGACTCTTTCATCGCGATTTGGTGGTAACCGGAGTATGTGTCAAGGAAGCAGAGGGTTTCGCACACTAAGGTGGAATCAACAATTTGGTCTATTCGTGGCAAAGGAAACGGATCCTTTGGACACGCTTTGTTGAGGCTGGTATAATCGACACACATTCTCCATTTCCCGCTCTTTTTTCACACAAGAATGGGATTCGCCAACCACTCTGGGTGGTATACTTCCTTAATGAATCCTGCTGCCAGCAGTTTGGCTATCTCCTCATTGATGGCCCTGCGTTTCTCCTCGTCGAAGTGACATAGGCGTTGCTTTACCGGCTTGGAGCCCGGGAGGATCTGGAGAGTATGCTCGACGACCTCCCTCGAGATGCCCGGCATATCCGAGGGTTTCCACGCAAAGATGTCTTTGTTGTCGTGGAGGAAGTCGACGAGCGCGCTTTTCTATTCGGAGGAGAGCGCGGTTCTGATATGGACTTTTTTGCCCTCAGAGCTGTTGGGGTCTAAGAGGACCTCCCTGGAGCCTTCTACTGATTTGAACGACCCGGTTGATTTCTTCGCGTCGGGTGCCTCTTCAACGACCTCTTCCCTAAGGGTGGTGAGTTCTTCGGAGGCGATGACTGCGGATGCGTGTCCGTAGCATTCGACCTCGCACTCATAAGCGCGCTAGAAGGAGGTGCCGATGGTGATGACCCCGCAGGGGCCCAGCATCTTTAGCTTAAGGTACGTATAATTGGGGACGGCCATGAACTTCGCGTAGCATGGTCGTCCCAGAATGGCGTGGAAAGTCCTCGGGAACCCCACTACGTCGAAGGTGAGGGTCTCAGTCTGGTAATTGGACCGATCCCCGAAAGTGACGGGCAGGTCGATCTGCCCTAGTGGCACGGCTTGCCTACCAGGCACGACGCCATGGAAAGGCACTCGGATGGGGTGGAGGTTTGTTCGATCGACGCCCATCTCGTCGAGAGTCTTGGCGTACATGATGTTGAGGCCGCTGCCTCCGTCCATCAGTACTTTTGTGAGCCGCTTTGGTCCGACGATCGAATCGACGACAAGCGGGTACCTTCCCGGATGTGGGACGACATCCGGATGGTCGGTCCGGTCGAAGGTTATGGTGGATTCCGACCACCGGAGAAAGGCTAGCGTGGTCGGTCCAGCTGTATAGACTTCGCAGCGTGCGAGCTTCTAGCGACGCTTGGAGTCATAGACCGTCGATCCTCCGAAGATCATGAGGGCGCCGGTCGGCGTTGGGAAGGCGCCATCCTTCTCCTTTGCGTCGTCTATGGTGGGAACAGGCTCCTTCCCCTGCTCCCCTTTGTTAAGGCCCCCGGCCAAGTATTTGCGCATGAGGCCGTAATCCTTGTATAGATGCTTGGCCAGGAAGGCGTGGTTTGGGCATGGCCCCTTGAGCATTTTCTCGAAATGGTTCAAAGTGCCCTCCGTGGGCTTCCGGCCACCTTTGCGGTCGGCAGCGGCCACGAGCAAGTTGTCATGCCGTTGCTTCTTATTTTTCCTTTTGGCGGGACGGTTGGAGGCGCCTTCGCCGACGTCCTCATCCCACCTCATCTTTCCATCGGAGCAATCAAAGATGGCTCCGACCGCCTCCTCTCCAGAGGCGTGACTGGTGGTGATGTCTAGGAGTTCCTTGGTAGTCTATGGGCCCCTGTGTCCTAGCTTGTGGACCAGGGATTCGTAGGTTGTTTTGGACAGAAAGGCTCCTATCACGTCGGCGTTGGCGACATTAGGGAGCTCGTTGCACTACCGAGAGAAGCGCCGAATGTACCCGTGAAGGGTTTCATTGGCCTTCTGGCGGTAGTTCTTGAGGTCCCATGGGTTTCTAGGGTATTTATACGTGCCCTGGAAGTTGCCCACGAAGATCTCTATCAGATCCGCCCAACTCTGAATAGCATTGGACGGTAGGTGCTCCAGCCATGCTCGCGCCGAATCGACCAAGAACAGCGGGAGATTGCGAATAATGAAATTGTCATCACTCGCACCACCGGCCTGACATGCAAGCTGATAGTCTTCAAGCCAAAGCCAAGGCGGTCGATACCTTAGGGGGAACACGGCGTTGAGGATGTGCCGACCGAAGGCCTGAGGACCTAGCAGGCCGGGGCTCGGGCTTCGGTCTTCGTTGCTATCGTAGAGTCCGCCATGTTGGGGATGGTAGCCGCGGCATGCTACTTCTCCATCGTCGCCATGGGCATGTTTCCGAGCGTCGATGATGTTGCGTACGTCGTGGCCATGGCCGAGGCGTTGATGTACTAGGACGGCGAAGGGCTGCCTGCCGGCTGGCGGTGTTTGGTGAACGGACGCATCCCTGTTGGGACGCACTGAGGGCGTGCGCTGGCTGGTGTCGGGTTCACGTCGCCGAGACAACGAACTTTTCGCCTACTGCGCCGCCGCACGCTCAAGCAACGTGCGAATCTCCTTGTGGGCCTGGCGATCTTCGGCTGTCGCGGCCTCCGGAAGGCCATGCAGCAAGGCGGTTGCTGCGGCGATGTTCTGGCTAGCTCGGGCAAAGTGAGGAAGGGTCCCATCGTCGGTGAGGATCCTTTGGTGTACGGTGCAGGCCGTGGCGCGCGCGCTCCCACCATCTTTGCGGCATTCAATCTCGCTATTGATGTCCGCGTACTCCCGGACGAGCCCTTGCCCGGCCTCATCGATCTCTTGCTGACGGGCCCTCAGCTGCTCCATCCTGAGGTGAGATGGGGCTGTCGTCTCTTCCTCGGATCTGCTGTCAGGGTTGTTCGTAGGGGTGACCTCTTCCCTGGAGACACTTTCGATGTGACCCTCGGGGGTTTGCGTCATAAAGCATTCCCAGGAAGGGTGGTGGCCCCCCCTACTAGAATCCGAGCTGGAGAATGATCCTGGCTCCTCGTTGAGGAGCCCGTAGAGGGTCTCCGTATCATGCTCAATCGCCCCCACGAACTCGATGTCCGTGGGTGACTGAACTACACATAGTGCCAGAAGGTGGCCAGCGGTCGCCGCAGCGTTGTGGAGATCGAATGGAAACGCTATCGGGGCGCTCTGTACGGGACCTTCCGAACACAGGGTGACATTGTGCGAGGCCTCCCTTGATGACTGGGGTCCAGGGAGTTGCCCGGTGGGGCCTCAAGCCTAAGACGGCTGAGGTCGATGGAAGAGAGAGACCGGGCGGCTGTGTGAGTCAGCGCCAGCTCTCCTTCTAGTGTGATGATGAAATCTAGGTCGCCGAAACGCACGTGTGCGCCCGGGACCCAGCTGATTGCGTGGGTGGCCATCCGAGGCCTTTTCTAGAACGCGCAAAGCACCCCTACCTGGCGCGCCAAATGTCGGTGTTTCGTACGAGCACCGACAAGTAAATTTATAGTAATGCGCGTTGGGCTCGGATAGGTGCGCTAAAGGACATAAGATTTATACTGGTTTGGGCCGAATGTCCCTACGTCTAGTTTGTTGCTGCTCGTGTTATTAGCACCGTAAACGGTCTGTAGTAAGGGGTACAAACGATCGAGAGAGGGACTGGTCCCAAGTCTCTGATAGAAGGGTCGAAAGGAGGTCAAGAGCTTCGTAGCCGCTTGACTGTGTGTATGTGTGTGTTCTTGTATTGTTCGGTCAAAAGTCCCCCCTTGATGGAAGAAGCGCATCCCCTTTTATAGATGAAGGGGCTGGCTTTACAAGGATGAGGGCTTTACCTAATCTTGTGGCTCACGTCTACCCGGCCTCGTTTTTCATCCTGATGAGTGCGAAGAAAGATAAGTGCCTACAATACTATCGATGTCTCTGTAGAATGTCAGGTTGATTACAGAACGCTGCCCTGCGCAGGGTATGGGCTGTAGTACAGTGGTTTTGACTTATTAGCCTCTCCCGGCCTTGCTCCGCACGCCTTCTGGTTTCTGTGAGTCTTCGTCGGAGGGACGAGGGGTCGGGGTCCGGCGTAACGCCGTGGTCAAGGCCTTCTGACTTGGCGGACCTGAGGGGTCGGGAAGCAGGCGCCGCTCCCTCGGGTCCATAACGTGGTGACGGAATATCCGTCGTTCATGGAGATAGCAAATCCTTCTCTGGAGCATAGTGGTTGTCGTATATCTTCATCGGGTTTCGTGTCCCAGGGCTGAAGGCGGCGCCTACAACTCTACAGGGCGAGGAGCACGCACCTGTACAACCTTTCGGGCTCTGCGGCGCCCGGAAGGGTCTAAAGCACCTGTCTCGTCATCCCCTGGCAGTACTTTTCCTGCCAGGGACACAGGGTATGGTCCTTGGAGCCATGGTTGACTCGAACGTCTTGTCTCACCCTGTACCTATCATCTTGAGGGAACGGGGAGAAGTTATCAGGTAAGATGAATCCAGTCTTTAGATATAGAGCAGGGTGAGGCTCATTCCTTGTCGTCGGGCGAAACGGAGACCAATCCCTATCTCTTGGGCGAGACCGACCCTGCCCCTCCGGGGACGGGCGAGGCGGAATCTATCCCTCAGCCCTCGGGCGAGACCGAGCCCGCCCTAAAGGCGTCGGGCGAGACGGAGATTAGCCCTGAGCCCTTGGGCGAGGCAGAGCCACCTCAAAGGCGTCGGGCGAGACGGAGTCTATCCCTCGGGCGAGACCGAGCCTGCCCCAAAGGCGTCGGCGCGAGGCGGAACCAAACTCCTGTCATTCGAACAAGAGATGAAACGGCGCTCTCATACGTCCAGAAGTTTTTAACGTTTGGTGGTTATTGGTTCCACCTTCTGGGGTACCGTGGTATTAGGTCTCCGACAGTTTTCCACATTAAAATCTCGTGTCTCCTGTGTTTGATTTACTGTTTTTTATCATTTATATTGCCTATCGTTTATAACCGCCTTTCCTACAGATTTTCTTCTGTTGCTTCTTGCTGAGGGTGGCTGCTGATATGCGGGCTGCGAGCTCCTCGTCTGCGGCGGTCGAGGGGGCGGGGAGACGTTCCACCGACATCCTAGCGGCGGGCCGGCGGCGATAGACGATCAACAACGATACGGCGGCGGCGTGAATGAAACAGAAAAAGAGGGGTTAGGGTTATATAAGGCGACGGGGCTGAAAGTCTGCGTATCCGAGACAGTCACGGACTCACGGTCGGCCCTGTGTGATGGAGACGGCTGTACGGCAGCTTGTCCACCTGTTAGGGCAGCTTCAGTGTGCAATCGAATCAAAATCTGTGAGTGCGCCATATGGCAGACTCACAGTGCTAAATCGTTTGCTGGACTCCACGGAAGAAAAAAATATGAGAAAAAAATATCACCTCTTGGCTCTTGCTGCACTGTGCACTTTCTCATGCAGCGTTTCCTCTCCGTCGGCGGCGTATATCCTATTTTTTAATTCGTCTTGAGTTCGAACTGTCTGAAATAACCGATTTTGCATGCTGACACGTGGTTTCGACCGCTCCAGTGTGTTCTGTTCGACTTATACCAGCCACGGTTCGATTTTGCTGAACACTGGAGCTGCTCTAGGACAGCACATCGGCAGAGCGGTTGGGTTCGTTGTAAGTTTGTGACCACCTGGACACGGGGTCCACGCCCCGCCACCCACCAGTGCAGCACCCACATCGCGATCCAAGTTTGAGATTCTTTCACAAAATTCTATGTATAATACAGGTACTTCCTCCCTTACAAAATAAATGCTACGTGTCCGAGACAGTCACGGTCTTGTGCGATGGAGATGCCTATATGGTGCGGTAGTCCACATGTTAGGCGAATCTCCATAGAGTTATTTTTTCTGAGAATTTCTCCATAGAGGTTTTAAGAAAGTTTCATGAGTATTAAATGTACTCTTCGTTCTGCTGAAATTTAGCTTATGTTGATTTGTTATATGTACTCTTCGTTCCGCTGAAATTTGGCTTATGCTGATGCTTATGCTGATTTGTTATGAGAGAAAAACACAATTCTTTCGCTGAAGTAGTGCTACAGAATAGGGTGAAAAGTTTCATAGAAAGTAGAGAGAGTTTCATAGGATAAAACTCTTCTGCACTATTTTCAAAAATATGGATTTAATGGAAACTGGGACATGAAACCCCATTAAAATTGGCCTTAGGATGGGCAGCAGGTTAGGTTCGTTGTGAGTTTGTGACCCACCTAGACACCTGGTCCACGCCCTCGCCACCCACCAGCTAAGTCTATGCAAAAATAACCAAGAACTGAAAACCGAATCGAAATAACCGAAACCGAAACCGAAACTGTAGTAACCAAAACCGAAAAAATCAGTTCCTAATTTGGTTCCAGGTTTGTACTAACCGAAATTACTACGGTCAATTCAGTTCCTAGGCTTGGTTAACAGAAAAACCGAAAAAAGGCCTGATAGATAGAAGGCCCATGAATGAAAAGCCGGTCCAATAGGCCATCATATATAATGCACCCTTCAAACCCTAGACACCAGCTCGTCCACATCCAACTCCCCTGTGCGGCCGTCACTACACCACAGGCAGCTCTCTCGTGACCTCTTCTCTGTCATCCACTTCCAGACCATGGCTTCCCTCTCCGGTTCTCCTTCTCCTCCGCAAGAACGAGCACTGCAGCACGCGAGCAAGGTGAGCTGTGACGGGCAGCGGCATGGGAGCCGTGTGCTTGCCCGCTGCCTAGACTGGAGGCCGAGGCATCGAGCTGCCACCGCTCACCGACTGCGCGGGCGTCCGTGGGTTGCACCGTTGCGGGGCTTGGATTGGAGCTCTCCACCGCATCTTGCTCCTGCCTGGAGTCCTCCTCCGCCGCCTCTGCTGCTGGCGAGGGCTGAGGAGTGCTGGATCTGGAGAAGGGGCGACTGCTGCCGTGTTTTTTCACGATTTTTTTCTTTTGTTTCGCTGTTGTAATGGAAGGCTCGGTTAGTTCTGTTCTAACCGGAAATCGAACCTGATCTAACCGAATTCGAAATTCCTCGGTTCCGTAGTTTTCTTAGGAACCGATCGGTTCCTAATTTTCTGCTAACCGAATTTCATAAAGAACTGAGGAACCGAACCGATCGATTTCGGTTAACCGAATGCCCAGGCTGATCACCAACGCACCACCCGCATTGCAGTCCAAGCTTGAGATTCTTCAGAGAATTCTGCGTATAATAGGAGTACTCACACAAATCCCAAAATAAATGCACAACTCGCTTATGAGAAGTCAACGCTTTTAAGTTTGACCCAAAAAATAATATCAATGTTTGTCGGCTTGTTCGGCTACCCACATTTTGCTGGCTGGCTAGTTTTTATTTTAGCCGAAGCAGTGTTTTTCTCTCTCGCAAAAAAAAACCCCCAGCTGCTACAGTATTTCTTGGCTGCTACAGTGCGAAATTAGTGCCAGCTTCTGTATCTTTAGATAAATTTATTATGAAGTATGTTCCAATAGTAATCTAGCGATATTTGTTACACATCATAAATATGATTATTTTTTAAATATATGTTTGGTCAAACTTAAAAATGGATGCAGTTTATAACAGAGAGAGGGTTCCTGGCTTCCTGCAAGGATAAATTTCCCAAACGGGGATGAAGACGAGAGAAGCAGCTCTCCCATAAAGCGTTTCCAGGGACGGGAGGGGGATGTGGATGGAGACAAGAGAAGCAGCTCTCCCATAACCATAAATGTTCGGCCCTAACCGCGGCCCACGAGAGAATGGGGGATGCGAAATCATTTCTGGACAAGCACCATCTTCGGACCTAACGGCGGCCCACCAAACATGGTCCAGAGGTTGATATTTATTTATTTACCGAAATCACTCTTTTAAAGATATAATAATTATGATAATACCCACTTGAAAAAGAAAATTAAGTCATCAATCAAGATAAAATTTCATCAAATAAAAAGTGGGAAAAGACATAAAAGACGTGGAAAAACTGAAGCACGAACTAATTAATTATTATAAGCCTGAGATCAACAACAAATAAACTCCAACTTATAATCTTATTCCCTTCGCTGACAAACTTGGCATATCGACAAGATTATTGGTTCCTTTGTGACAAGAATCAAAACAATGGGCGAAACAAAATGGCTTTCTCCTCCAATGGAAGGTCACCGCACCACCTATCCAATATATTTCGAAACTAACTAAACCGTTCAGCTTGCTTTTTATCCCCCCAACATTAGCCTACGCCACGGACAAAAAAAAGGAGACTAGATCCCTGCCGGAGGAGCTAATCCAAGTAGAAGAGTGTCACGATCTTCCGAAGGTTTTTGGCCTCCTGGCATGTTTCCATCAGCAGCTTGCTGTCATGGAACGCGAAGCAGATCACCTGTTGGACCTTAGAGATGATGTCCATATTGCATAACCTGAAGATTGCAACAGTTGCCATTAAGCATAAAGGTGATATTCTAGTCACAATACGTATTTATATAGAGATAAAAAGAAAAGTGACTCGTCTTTCAGTGTCCTTCTGAGCCGGCTAAAGGGGTAGTGGAAAAGGTACAAGATATTTATACACTCTAACAAATAGGCAAAAAGACAGACGCTGGTTTTCTAAAATAAAACTGATTAACCAAAAAAAGATATAATAACATTTTTGTCAAGGTAACAGTACAGTATCTACCCTTGGACAGACCCCAATCTAGAGTTATTAAATATTAATCATGGCATCAAACCTGTCCACTGCTGGTTTTGATTCAGTGTCTTTTATTCATGAGATCATTCTGTAAATGAGGCAGGAGAAACTATTGCAAAATCTACAGAACATAGTGTTTGATTCAGTGCAGTGTAATGAAGTTCTGGATTGTGCCCGAACTATCAATGATCTATTTGAATTAAACAAAGTGCAATCTGTTTTGTCCAAAAACAAGGATAGCACCTGCATTTGTGCAATCTCTGAAACGAGCTGGAACTAAATGATACACTGCATGGAGCGAATAGGTATATATGCACAGTGCCACACCACTGGTGACAAAAATATAGAGTATAGGAAAACTACCAGCAGTTTGAAAAGGTAGCTCACTGACCTGCTAGCCTCAATTAGTGGCAAATGATCATACTGCGGTTTCTCGATCAAGTTTTGTACCTATAAAAAATTTACAAAATGTTATTGAAGCATTTCAAATTTATCATATGGAAAAAATGCATCGGCAGGATGTTATTAAATTTGCAAGGCATGTTATTAGAACTAACACATATGACAATGAATGCTTAATGATATGGCTTTTGTTTTCTAACATGCAGGAGAGCTGCATATATCTTTATATTCTAGCCAGAATCCCAGATCATAGAATAATGCTGATGGTTTCTTATTTCTGAATGATTCAAATGCCACAGTGAAACATTCCTAACCAAGTGATCACATTGATTTTTAAGCATACTCATGATCAAGCTTGTTAAGGTCCTAAGAAATCTTTCCACAACTTGAATATGCTGAAAATATTGTGATGACTGATGAGCAGTCTATCACTCGATACCGAAATCACTAAATGCCTATACTAAATATATAGAACAAAAGGTAAACTGGCGTGTATCCCTAAATCACTAAATGCCTATAGTAACAGGTCTGGAGCTAAGTTTGACTAGAAAATGACCAATTCAGAATAGAAACATCAGGAAGTCTCATTTCAGAATAGAAATATCAGGAATTCTTACTTTAGACAACAGTTCTTGACTTTCAGGAGGCTGCTTCTTTAGACTTTGAGGTAAAATTACAGTAAGCAACTCTGGCTTTTCAGCTCTTAAAGCACCCCTGATAACAGCGGCATTTGTTCCAGAAGCCCCAGATGTGAATATATGATTTTTCTGCAAATTATACACAAACATTATTAACAACGCTAGAGGGATCAAAGACCATATGAAACACACTAGCATATAAATCAGGGAGATCATATGAATGACAAAGGCACATAGGAACATACTGTTATGACCATAGCATAGCTCAGGATTTCAATAAGCTGTTGATGCATAAATCCCATGTTGCGGGTTCCAAAGAAACCTATGGCACGAGGTCCTTGCTGCTGAATAGCCAGCAGCTCCTGCATGACCACAAAATAAATGAGACCAGTTCATAGGATAAATCAATTCATAAAGCCCATATATGCTAAGTAGCATTCATTATTGAAATTCTGATTGTATTACACTAACTTTAAAAGGTTTAATAACCACTAAAGTTAATTTTAATAGAAAAAATTAGTTCAGTATAAAATGATCAGAAAAAAGTACCTGTAGGTAATCTAGATCTGGGATCGCCTTGTATTCTGGTTCAGCAACCGTTGCAGTGCCCTTTACAAGAGTCTCTACCTGAGTAGGAATCTTTACACCATCATCATCTGGCCCAAACATAACAGCATCATCCCTTCCTTGACTGCTTGCATCACCTTCATGCCCATCTCTTCGCATGTATCCGCAGAGCAACTATACGAGCACAATAAAAACAGCCCTGGCAGTAAATCATTAGTGAAAAACAAATATATTGTAGTATATGGAAATAAAAAGCCCAGTTTTTTTAAAAAAATAGGTTGAACCCATACCAATTAGTCAAAATTAGCTATGAAGTAATCCTGTATCTAGAGTAGCACCATAGCACAAGAGAGGCTGCAGCCATTTAAGACACAACCTAAATTCACCAGGTGGATTTATATGTGTGCTGTCAATTTTAAACTCAACTGTCCAGGGACATTGCTGGAAAATATTGAATAAAAGACAACAACAAAGCTGATAAGAATCCTGGATTCTGAATAAATGAGGTCAAGCTGATTCCAATGGAGTATCAAATAGGAACTCTACTTTATCCTCTGAGCTACATTGTCCGCCTTTTGAGGCATGCTACAGAAAAGCTATAGCACAATCACTTTTCACATGTAATGAGAGTAGCCCACAGAATATATGTGAAAAATGGTCAACTTTCTGAATGGTGTTTTTTTATCATTTCCAGCCATCAACTGATGTTGGTATTAAACCGAAGCTGCTGTATGATTTATATTGATATGGGCATATAGCTCACATGCAGGGAAGGTGTGAATGCCACTGTCCAAACTTTAGGCACAGGATCTAAGCAGAAGATACCAGCAACACAAGTAGGACTAGCTGTTACCATGGACCGCAAAAAGATCAAATTTTGACTGAATTTTTCTTTTCTGATAAGAATTTTGGGTGAACATTGGAGCTACGGTGATACAGGCTGATATGGCAATTTTGATGCGACTGCAAATCTTGGTTATTACACATTGTAGAGATTCAGCATACGTATAGGCTTGACATGAAAAAACAAGAATAAATCCTTTGGCACACAAGGAATTACCATAGAAACCAATACCGATACATACTCAATTTGGGACCATATAATCTGTCATCTATTAATTGATCTTTGAAGGTGTAATAATAAACATCACAAAATTGTCATCACAGCAGCAATACAATCGAGAAACCGTTTAACAACAAAGGCAGAAAAAGAAAAGGTTCTAGTCCAACCTACGAATCATGCAGACCAAACAACAAATCAAGTTTATCTGTAGGAAGCAAGTACCCGGTTCAGAACACCCGGCGTGTGCTTCTTGGCCCCCAGAGCGCATCCCAGCACGGCGCCGCCGCGACTCCGCGCGGCCGAGGAACAGGGCAAGAAGCCGCCAAGTCTGAGGTGAGTTGGCGGCGGCGTCCTCAACGAGGGAAGACCGGCAACAGGCGGCGCGGCGCTCAGACTTGGCGGCGGCGTCCTCAACGAGGGAAGACCGGCAACGGGCGGCGCGGCGCAAGAACCCGCCATCGTCATCCACTTCCAGCCGTCGATTCCAATCCACGAGGATGAGGGACGGAGAGAAGCGCTTCAACTGGTGTGCGTGGCGGCGTTCTCGTGACCAGGCAAGGGTGGCTGCGCGGCGCGGCGCAGGTCATGTGGGAGGGGCGGAGGAGGAGGAGGAGGGCATTGCTGGGTGGGCTGGGGATGAGACGAGAGAGGAGAGGAGAGGAGACGGCACGGCACCAGTTGGCCGCAACTGGCTGGTTTGGTGGCTTCCTCTGGCGGCCTCGCTGGCTGCCTGGCTGCCTGGCCGCTGTGGTGCGCGTGTGGGGAGGAGCTGGACGCCTTTGGATAACAGGTGGCGCACCATCTTTGCTGCCGCCTGCTACAGCACTTCTTCAAGTTTGTGTCATCCCTCTCGTAGTCTCGTCTCTGCCGGCTGCCGCGGTATTCTACGTTTGTTCCCCTGCTACAGCACTTCTTCAACGATACCTGTTTTCCTCTCGCAACATTTTAACATAAGCTAAATTATCTTGTACATGTTTGTTTAGTGGAGCTAAGTGCTTTCGGTGTATCCAGTTCTGATCTAGGTTTTTTTTTTTAAGCTACAAGTCCTACTCATGGTGGAGATAGAGCTATGCTAAATGGATCTTAATATTTTTTTTGTTCGACTGTTTTGGGGTTTCATTTAGAATGGCCATAAGCTTTTACTAACATACTAGAACAAATAGCATCCCTTTAGTCCTTTACCGTAAAAAAACAACCTAGATGGGTTTGGAAGGTCTAGTGAGCTAGAGAAGCTGTGTAAGGGTCTGTTTGTTTCATGTTTTTGCTAGCTTCTGTCAGTCAGAAGTCAGAGAAAAACTGAAAAACTGGCTTTTGCTTTTCTCATTTTTTATGTGCTGAGAAGCTTAAAATATATCACAAATCCAGTAGCAAAAAGTGAAAAGCTAGAAACCCAGCTTTTGACCTAAAAGCCTAAACGTTATAGCTCATACAAATAGTCTCAAGTATTTGAATATTACATGATCTTGGCATGTCCAGTCACACGGTTTTTTTATGTTGTGCAATTTTCTGATTCGCAGGTGGGATAATGTAACTGCTGAAGGCATTTGTGCTGCCTGAGCCTTTCTTGGTGCCCCAATTTTGTTATTTGGTTATGTTACTTTCTTAATTCCTCGTGTGCACTGCGCATAAGCAATCACTGACAATAAGAGTACTACCAAGTTCGAAGAACAATGTTTCCAAGATTATTTGCTGACTGAACATCACGCCAAATAATGCCTGATCCCACAATTGATCAGCATTCAGCAACCGATTATTACCAAAGCATGGAGATATCAATATGTACAGCCGTGGAATAACTTGGCAAAGAAATTATTGCTCAATCTAATTTCATTAACAGAGTGAAGCAAACATAGACCTGTTTGGCACGGCTCCTCCTGAGGGGCTCCTCTGGAGGAGCCGGAGCCGTTTTGGAGGAGCCACAAATTGTGGCTCCTCCAAAACGGCTCCGGCTCCTCTGTTTTTTACTGAAAAACGGCTCCTCCAAGAAAACGTTTGGCAGGGCTCCTCTGGAGGAGCCGGAGCCGGAGCCGGAGAGGAGCCCTGCCAAACAGGTCCTATGTATCTACAGCTCATCATGGGTTTTTGCCTTATCAGTGGTAGCAGCAGGTTGCTGATGCTCGAGTAGATAGCGAGCCGCCAACGCCGCTTGCGCTGCCGCACCATAGGGGAGGGCATCTTCGTTGATGGTGAAGTAGGGGGAGTGATGGGGCGCCTGCGGTCCACGAGTCTCGTTGTACATGCCCACGAAGTAGTAGTAGGTCGAGGGGATCGCCTCGGCATAGAACGAGAAGTCCTCAGCGCCCATTAGCGGTTGTCTGTCCCTCACATTCCTCGACCCAACCATCTCCCTGGCCACATTCACGAAGAAATCATGGATTTCAGGGCTGTTGATGGTTGGGGGGAAGAATGGACGATCCTTTGTGAGGAAGTCCACGCTAGCGCTGCAGCGCTGCACGGATGCTTGAGACACAATCACCTGAGACATGAAAAACAAAGTAGCTGAGGTCCTCTATCCTCTGCAGGACAATCCACAGTGAAATTTATATGTAGAGATGTTTATAACTCCAGAGGTGAATATAGCTGGGAACTCAGTGCATGTGTCAAGAGTTCTGACCATTGTGGCCCAGATAATTCCATCTACAAACCTACCAACCCATAATAACTATGAGGAAACTGGTTTTGTAAGTTCTGTAATACCATTACAAAGGTGAAAGCTACAAGCCTACAGCTATATCTGTAATTTTCATTAAAAGTAAAATGTGAAAGAAAAAAAATATTACAAGTAATCAAACAGCAAATTACATGTGGGTCTGTATCCATGCAACTTTCCAAAAATTGAGTTTATTCATGAGAATAAGTGTCAGGAACTGTTCTTGTGCTCAAACTGACAGCAGTACAATCTAACACAAAATCAGAATAACGGAATGCACCAACTTTTAGATGTGCATCAGCTTATTTGTTTACAATATACCCTTGGTTATAGTATATATTTAAATTATGTGACAGCACACAGGATGTCGTGCCAGTGCCACTTGCAAGTATCCACTTCTCTAAAGCTATCGATGAAATTCACAGATCAATCTATTTAAAATTACTATTGTAGTTAGGTATAGTGACTGATTATCTTAACAGCAACTTCAAGTAGCCATATATTGAGGCAATTTTGAATCCTTTATTCTCGTCTAAGAGAACCTAATCGCAGAATATAATTAAGAATTGACTACTGAAAAAGTAACACAAAGTTCCCAAACAAATGCTCTTACCTCTTCAATTCGCTGCTTCAATTGATTAAAACTCTCTTTCAGAAAGGCTCGGAAGGTGCCACCTATAGTAACTGAATCAGGGATCACATTGAAGGCTCCACCTCCTTGAAACTTTCCAACTGTTACAACCTGCAGAACACAGCATGGGTCCAAATAAAAACTCATAAAGTGGACTACTGGAGTATAAATAAGGACAAATTGCCAAAGGTTCAACATAACAAAAGTACAATAGTCAGTGCACTGAACAAAATGATGGGAACCTGGGAGTAATGTATTGAATAAAAATTTGTATAATTCTTGTGATGCCAAGTCATTTTTGCATATGAAACTACAATTTCTATATTGAACAATTTAAGAGTTTAGAACTTATGTTTTGAATAGTATATAGCAATGTATAAGAAATACTCTGCTGCCTAGCTATAAAAAGTCCAGGAAAATTCAGGCTGCCCTCCTTGGTAGTTTCCGTGTTAGGACCAGGATAAAAAGTTCAACAAGATCTTGACGAATTTCAAACAGATCTCACAACACAATGGCAGAATAATTTTATATAGTTTGTTCTATTATGGTTCTGTAATTTAGACCAACAGTACAGGACAGAACTTCTATGGAAGAGAACTATGTAGATCATAAAAATGGATATAGACAACGTCAATCAACAAATTGCTTCCATGCTAGGAAATTTATGGCATATAAGAACAAATTAAGTCATCCAAGGATAGGGACGGTACCTGTGAGTCCAAGGGATCAGCTTCTCGGGAAACAAGTTGCTGAAGGCTCACAATAACATTTGAGGCAGCCAATATCGGGTCTATAGTGTGATGAGGAAGTGCAGCATGCCCTCCCTTTCCACTTATTACAGCCTCAAAGAATCCACTCCCAGCCATAATAGGCCCTGGCCTGGATGCCAGTACACCAATAGGCACAGAATCAGCTATATGAAGCCCAAAAATGGCATCTATGTTTTCCAGAGCTCCAGCTTCTATCATTTTCTGGGCCCCACCGCCACCTTCCTCAGCTGGTTGGAAAACAAGAACCACTGTACCCTACATTAATAAACAACAAAATTTATGACCATAGAAAACTCAAGGGTGATTAAAATTCAAAGATTACAAGACAGTTCATATAACTGATATGGAGGAAACAGAACTAAGTGATTTAATCGTCGTTTGAGAAAAAAAAAACTAAGCAATTTCATAAGATCGCTCAATGTGGACTTCTAGGATTAGTTGTGTGCTTAAACATAATTACTTAAGCCAATATTGGCTGACCAAATGTGGATGCACGCTTTCCCTACAAAGAGAAACATAAGCAATTGATTAAAAGCATCTATTGTAACAAATAAAAAGGCAGAGAAAAAGCAGTGTATTGCATTTCATAGATCTACACCTGAGACAAAAAAAATGACTTCCATAGACTAAAAGAAGCTACCTCTTACAAATATAGCATCCATTTTAAGTTATATAAAATATGAGGAAGCTACTAGTAGATAATATTATGATACACTCTGTAGTCTTGGGATCATGACATTAAAAAGTAAAATTGGGTAAGAACTACTAGATGAGATATTTCTTTTTAAACAAACAAAAACTCCAAAAAAAAGAGAGTCTGCATCTTTATCATTTTCCCAAATCTACAAAGGATTGAGAACATGTAGCTTAATGCAATGAAAGCAAGGAAAGGATTGCAATATACAAATGTTAAACATCTTATATAGTTTTTTAAGGCTATTCTATCATTATTTAATCAACAAATCTCTCTTATCATTGTCACAAATACAGAACAGGTGCAAGGTAAACCATCAAAATTAATACGGAGTATATACCACTAAGAACAATACATCAAATCAAATAGACATCCATGTTTGCCAAAATGAAGGATTGGACATCCAAATAACTCTTGCTAATATTCATACTTTTAACAATCAATGATTTTGTCATGTGGGGCCAGACGTACAGCAGGCGACGGCGCACCAGGGACGTGCGGCGTGCTGCCGTGCGCGTTGATCGCGCGAGGTTGGGCCAGGTCGAGCCAGCCACCGGTGGTTAGGAGGAAAGATAGGATTAGTTGCTATTCTTAGTCCTTAATTCTAGGAGCCGATTGGCTCTAGTCAGTTAGGCCTCAGGCTATATATATTTGTACTGGAGACAATTGAAGGGAGAAGAAGATATTACCCTTCCAGTCTCTCCCTCTCTCTAAACAACCAAGCCTGCGGCGGAGGGGAAAACCTCGCCGGAGAAGACGGGCCGCGGCTACGAACTACGTAGCCGAGGTCTAGCTACCCAAGGGCTCGACGCCCTTGACAACCTGGTATCACGGTCCCGGCAATCCTCGTCGTCCCGCCCCACCTCCCCACCAACCGCCTGCGCCCTCTCCTCCACCACCACCAGCCGCCGCGCCAACACTACCACCAGCCACCACGCCAGCCTCCCCGGCCTCGTCCTCCGCAGCCTCCTGTGCCGCAACCATGGGAGACAACGGCGACCTCAAGACCACCGTCGAAGCCCTTGCCAAGGCCATCGCGGCCCTGCACGCCACCGCTGAGTCCAATGCCAAGGCGCTGGATGCCAACACGATTTATCCATATTTAAATTGATTCAGATATCTCACTCGAAGTTTGAAGAGAGAATTTCAATTATTTCAAAACTTTTCATTGTACAGTGAGAAATTCGCATTGCTTTATATACAGAAAAATATTTTAACCAACCTTCAACTCATCACGATGCTCCTGAAGAATCTTAGCAGATCCCAACAGCATAGCGACATGTGCATCATGTCCACATCCATGCATCTTCCCGGGAACTTTGCTCATTGTGTTCCCATTCCACACTTTCCTGTAAAAGAGGACATCAATTTTAACTGGTAGACAAATACAAGATAATCATACTTCTTTGAGCAGATGTAGTTTACTATAATTAAATTATCAAGAAAATAATTGAAATTTGATCCTACAATAATATTTAATTTTGGAGATTAGTACATTGAGAAGCAACTCTCAACATGTAATCAATTGACCCTGTACGAAATATGGACCTATGACACCAGAAAAATACATACAGAACATATCAATAGCAGGCTGTTCGAGAGCTGGCAAAACAAAAAAGAAAGAAGATGTTGATTTTCACATTCACCAAGAGAAGAGGTCATGCTCATGTGCACAATAAATTCAATCATATCAATCAGGTTCAAGAAGAACAAAATGATTATGCAATACACACAAATTACATATTTGTCTTGTCAAATGTCAATCACCACCTGGAACATGACCGAAGGCTCATATGACTGTTACAGATACACATAGGTAGCCCATGTGATTCATTTCAGTAAGAAGCCAAAGTTCTTTTTCTGTACTGCATGTTCCTAATCAGGAAGGGCAGCTAGGGAACTACCTAGGAGTAGGTGCAGACCTGTTCCTCCCTTTTCTTACCCCGTTACCAGGATGTCTGCCATGGGTGAACTATATATATGCATACTCGATCGATACTTCAATAGATCATTTCCATGTCGCACGTGCTGGCCTTGATGGTCATTAGTCCTTACTTTGTATTGCGCCACAACAAATTTCAATGGATAAGGAATTGTAAAAAATAATCAATGAGCAAATTTTAGCTTTCTGGTGACCACAATTTCTTTGAATCCCTGGCGTTCCTCTTCCCTTGACTAAGTCAAATTTAGTTTTGTGGCCACTAGAAGTGTGCAGGTCGTTTTTATAATCCAAGCTCTTGGTTGAAACAGAAACGGATTGGATAACCAGAGCAGAGACATTTGCCTCTATCCTTAGGAAAAGCCAGCAATAATTTATTTTCCAGAATCCACAAGCGAAATCAAGAAGCAGAGGAAGAGCAGCCAAGGGCCAGCGTAACAGGAGAAGAAAAAGGAAGGCGGTTACAGTTACAGACCTGCAAGGGCAGCGCGTCCATGTCCGCCCGCAGGGCGACGAAGGGCGGGCCGCCGGTGCCGACTGTTGCCACGACGCCGGTGACGGCGAAGGGGTGCCTGTAGGGGATCCCCAGTGTGTCGAGCTCCCGGCGCACGAGCTCGCTGGTCTGGAACTCCTCGTATCCCAGCTCCGGGTTCTCGTGGATCCGCCGCCGCACCCCGACCATCCAGTCCGCGAACGCCGGCTCCTTGGCCCTGCGCAGGAGCTCCGCCGGGTCCTGCAGCGCCGCCGCCGGCCCCGCCGCTGCTAGGGACGGCCATGCCGCGGCGGCGAGGACGGCGAGGGCGAGGAGAAGAGGCGCCGCGGCGGCCATGGGTTGTTGGCTCGGCTGGGTCTGGTTCGCTCGCGGTTCGCTGACGAGGCGGAAGGAATCAGGTGAGCCGGCCTAGCTTCTGACGCAAGCGCGCACGAGGGCGGCGCCAGGTGCCTTTTTATTTTGATCACGTTTTTTTTTCTTGGCTTTTTCCAGATTCATGCAAGTGCGTTTTTTTTTTTTGTGCCGCTCTGTGGGCGTGTGCGATCATTTCTGCTTTTGTTTGTCTGTCCCTCTCGGGTAGTCTTTTGTTTCAAGACGTCTACGACTCCTGGTTGTACATGTACTGATGGAATGTGTGGTTACGAGTCTCAGGTCTCGATCGGAGACCCGTGCAAGTGGAATAGTACAACGGTTGGTTCTTGTCGTTCAGCCATTTGCAGGAACAACATGGTCCAGTGCCCCTTGCGTAGTAGTTAGGCACCTCTCACCAGGTGCGCTTTTGAGCATCGTGCATCTCTGCATAATTAGAGCTGGAAATCGGGAAGATTTCTTTCTTCTACAAAAAAGTTTGTCACCATCTTTAAACATTATTTATATATATAGGATGGTGGTGTAGAAGTAGAACAGAACTCGATATCATGCGTTTTTTATGGAACCTTTTTTTTACACCGATTTTGTTTTCCTTATCTCATATAAACAACTAACTGTAGCGTATTTGTGGGATTGTTATGAGCATTTATAATATATATCCTAAATTCAACATACATACATTCGAAACCTATCATGTTTATTTAGACATATCACAAATAACAACCCTATTCTCTAACCGATAGTTACATGGTAGCCAATCGTACCCCGCCCCTCTCCACCCAAATACAGCCTCGGCGACTCTTTGCGGCCTCGCCCACTCACCATTGGCCAAGCCTACTTTCAGGGATAGAGTCAAGGAAGATGCAAAGCCTAACCCGCCTCTAGCGAACGTAGCGAGAGCATGGCCATCATGCATTAATTAGAGTTCAACCTCTCCGCCCTTCGATCATTATTACTTGAGGTCTCTTACAAGTTACAACATAATAATGTAACTAATTGCAGATTAATTAATCCGTGCCAAACATCAAGTAATATTGTTTGAGAGGAGCTAGTACAACATATAATGCTCGGTTGGTTCTCAAAAGCTCTCTTGAATCTTGATTGAAGGCACATAGAGACACCTGAGGATGAAAACGGTACGGAAATATCCCGTATCGAACCGTATCGTTTTCTACATTTAATCTGATCGAATTCGTATTTTCGGACAAATTCAAATTCGGTTCAAAATTCAGAACACCAAATTCGAAATCGGAACGAAAATGGTTTAGACATTTTTTTTTTGACCGTTTTCTACTTTTCTACTTTTAATTTGAAATATCCCGAATTCGAAATTCGGTTTAAACCAAATTTGGCCCACTATAAGTCCAACCTTAGAAAAATTATATCTTTTTCATACGATCTCGGATGAAGATTATTTTTATATGAAAATTGTAGCTCTCGACGAGATCTACAACTTTTTAGTTCTTAGTTTTTTCATTTGATGTCTTGAAGATATTCAAAAAAATTAAACAAAGTCAGCGATATATTAATCGCGTACAAGCACTTGTTGCCTTAAAAAATTATATCTTCCTTATATCTTGTCGAATGGAGATACTTTTTAAGAAAGTTGTAGGACTTGTTAATTATTATATACCTGTTAATTGTTATGCACTTGGTCCTACGGGCTAATATTCCATATTGATTTTTCGTATACCGACCGTGTTCGACATAATTCCGCTCAAATTAGTTCGTTTTTGAATTTGTTAATATTCCGTAAGTTCGTGTTCGTTTTCATGTCCGGCTTTACCGCTTTTGTTTTTGTTTTCGTATTCAAATGTAGAAGTAGAAAACGGTTGAGAGATTTTCCGACCGTTTTCATCCCTAGAGACACCATGAGCACGAAGCAATCTATCGTCCAAGGATTGCTGTAGAGATCCATTATATCTTTTTGAGTTAAATGCATGGGTGGTCCATCAACTTACGCTCTAGTTTCACTTAGATCCATCAACTCTGAAAGTAGGTTTTTTCTATAATCTTTGTTAGTGGTGTATTCCTAGCACATACCCCCTTTGTTTCAATTTTTTAACCGATGTGGCACCTCCGGGTCCATGTGGACGCCGCACACACGCATGCATGTGCATGCATGATGCATGCACGTCGGCGTCTTCCCGCAGCTGGACAACTCTTGCGGGTTTTGCTTGTGAGCATGAAGACCGAAAGCGTAATAGGAATCGTGGAATACGTGATATATTACTCAGGGGGCTTATGTTGTGTACATATAGGCACGATGGGGAGCCGGATACGGTAGGGCCATGGGTCGTGTCACGTTTATAATCTAACACTCCCTAGCAGTCGGAACTGGGAGCACCGCGAACATTGAGACTGGACCTAAACTCCACGAAGACGGACGTCGTAAGGCCCTTGGTGAAGATGTCGACGTACTGAGATGTCGTGGGGACATGAAGAACTCAAATTTCTCCAAGGGCGACACGGTCACGAACAAAGTGTAAATCAATCTCCACATTCTTGGTCCGCTAGTGCTGAACGGGGTTGGTGGACAGATAAACGACACTGACATTGTCATAGTACACAATGGTGGCTCGCCAAAGAGGGCAATGGAGCTGATGGAGGAGTTGATGCAACCAACATGCCTCCGCAACTCCATTTGCAACAGCGCGATACTCGGCCTCTGCACTGGATCTAGAGATTGTCGCCTGACGCTTGGAAGACCAGGAAATCAAATTATCACCCAAAAATACACCGTAGCCAGAAGTGGAACGGTGAGTATCGGGACAACCGACCCAATTAGCATCAGTGTACACAGTGAGATCAGCAGTCGAGGTGCGAAGAAGGTGAAAACCGAGGTCCAGGGTACCCTGAATGTAGCGCAGAATGCGCTTTCATAGCGGCGAGGTGTGGCTCTCTCGGATCATGCATATAAAGACAGACCTGCTGAACGGCGTAGGCGAGATCAGGGCGCGTGAAGGTGAGGTACTGAAGCGCGCCAGCAATGCTGTGAAAATGTGTCGGATCAACCACTAGGACACCATCAGCAGACATCTTGGCATGAGTATCGATAGGTGTACTGCAAGGCTTACAGTCATGCATACCAGCACGATCTAGAATATCCAACATATATTGTCTCTAAGAGAGGAATAAACCATCAACTCGACAATCAACATAGAGACCCAAGAAATGATGAAGAGGACCCGTATCTGTCATAGAGAATTCCCGCTGGAGAGCTGCAATAACCTGCTGGAGAAAACTCGGTGACGAGGCAGTGAGAACAATATCGTCCACATAGAGAAGCAAAAAAGATGTGTCAGCACCGCGGTGGTAGATGAACAGAGAGGTGTCTGCCTTGGCCTCAACAAACCCGAGAGAGGTGATGTGACGGGCAAAGTGACTGTACCACGCACGAGGTGCCTGCTTCAGTCCATATAGTGATCTGTTCAACTTGCACACATAGTTGGGTCAGGTGGAGTCAACAAATCTAGACGGCTGCTCACAATAAACAGTCTCAGCCAATGTCCCATGGAGGAAAGCATTCTTGACGTCCAACTGGTGAATCAGCCAAGAGCGAGACATAGCCAATGTAGGAACAACGCGGACTATGGCCGGCTTGATGACTGGACTAAAAGTCTCCTCATAATCAATCTCCGGGCGCTGAGTGAAACCTCGAAGCACCCACCTGGCCTTGTAACGATCAAGAGAGCCATCAGCCAAAAACTTGTGACGATAAACCCATTTACCGGTGACGACGTTAACACCGGGCGGACGGGCAACTAAAGTCCAGGTGTCGTTGGCCAAGAGTGCATCAAACTCGGCCTGCATAACATCCGAAAACTCAAAGATGAGTGTAGGAAGGATGAGTACCGTAGAGAGCAAAAAACGGTGTGAGGCCGCTGAGGGTCTTAGTGGGATGACGGTTAAGGAGATAGGTGGCAGTAAGTAGGGAGTTAGCCCAATAGATCGATGGAAAGCTAGCCTAAAAAAGAAGAGAGCGCACAATATTATTAATGGTACGAAGAGCGCGCTCGGCTTTACCGTTTTGCTGAGAGGTGTATGGGCACGACATGCGAAGGACGACACCCTATGAGAGGAAGAACATGCGGGCCAAGGAGTGTCGGACTCACGGCCATTATCGCACTAGACGGCCTTGATAGGAGTGCCAAACTATGTGCGCACATAGGCAAAAAAGTTAGAGAGAGTGGCAAAAGTATCGGATTTAATACGAAGCAGAAATGTCCATGCATAGTGGTAGCAATCATCAACAATAATGAGATAATATTTGTAACCCGACACACTAGCGATAGGGGATGTCCAAAGATCACAATGTATTAAATCAAATTTGTTGACAGCTTGAGAGGAAGATGTCCCAAAAGGAAGACGAACATGACGGCCTAATTGGCAAGCATGACATATGTGATCATGTTTGGGTTTATTACATGGAATAGCATGAGAGGTAATAAGCTGGGACAGGGCTTCGAAGCCGATATGACCGAGGTGACGATGCCATAGGGTTGAGGTGGAGGTAGGAGCTACGAGTGCAGGTATGCTGCTGGTGAGTGGGAAGAACGGGTAGAGGTCACCCGTGCTATTACACCTGGAGATCACGCTCCGTGTTTAAAGGTCCTTCATAGAAAGGCCAAAAGGATCAAACTCTATAGAACAATTATTATCAGTGGTAAACCGGCGTACTGAAATTAAGTTCTTAATAATGCCAGGTGAAACTAAAACATTATTTAGAACAAGAGGACGACGCGGTGCAGGAAAAGAGAATGAACCAATAGAAGTAATGGACAGCAAGGCACCATTATCGACAACGATGGATGAAGGACCAGACAAGGAGGGAGGCCGAGGAGAAGAGATAATACCAGAGTGGGCGGTCATGTGAGAACCAGCACCAGAATTAGCATACCACTCGGCAGGGATGGTAGGCAGCATTAGGGACATCGTGTTGAAGTTATTAACGAGTGACGCTTGCTCCCAAGATCCACCAGACATGGGGTTCCATGACGTAGGCAGAGGTGGTGTACCCGACGAGGACGTCAAAGACGGGGCAAACATGGGAGCTACGCCTCCGTACGTGAAGCCTCAAGGTGGCGGTGCGAACCCTAGGGCCATCGCTGGGTACTAGGGTAGCATGTTGAATGCAGGCTGGGGGTGGTCGTACGGCGCGGATGGAGGATGCAGCATGTGGCCAGGTAGACCACTATAACCGTGCGGCCATAACTGCACAGTACTAGACCAGGGATTGGTGTGACCCGTGCCTGGGCCAGATGGTGCGCCACCACCATGTCGAGGTCCACCAGTGCTGCTACTAGACTTGCCACCATGTCCATGGTAGCGCGGGTTGCTCGATCTAGCAGGGGCGCCGGAACCAGCGGGGGCTGGTGTAGGAGGGCGCTGCGGAGGTGGCGTTGGTGCAGTGACCAGGGCCGGTGGCGTCGGTGGTGTGGCATGAGTGTAGTCGGCAGTGATGTCGTTGAGGTCAATCTCCTTGAGGAGCAGCAGCGTGCGTGCCCCGTCGAACGTGGGGAAGGGCCACTGCATCTTCATATTCGACACCATGTGGCAAAATTTCTCATTGAGGCCACAGAAGAGGGTAAGGACGAGTTGCCGATCACCGATCGGATCACCAAACTCGGCGAGCGAGGTGGCCATCGTCTTAAGGTGGTGGTAGTAGTCCATGATGGAGAGGATGCCCTACTTGGAGGAGTGGAATTTAGCCTCCAGTAGTAGGGCGCGAGACTCACGCGGCCCGAGCAATTCATCCTTAAGGTAGAGCCAGGCGGCGCGGGCGTTGGGATCCCAAATCATCAACGATTGCTGCAGATCATTGGACACAGTGCCATAGACCTAGGTGAGGACACAACAGTCCATGGTCGACCATGCGGAGCACTTGGGGTAGGAGTCATCGGAGAGCATGTGATCCTTGAGATTGTACTTGCCGAGGACGATGAGGAAGAGGGAGTGCCAGCGGCCATAGTTGTTGCTTGGCTTCTCTAGGGTCATGGGAATTATGATCTTGATGTTGATGACGGCGATGGCCTACGTATGTAGGGTGGCATTGGCGTGCGAGCACCTGGTCATGAGCAGCACAGGCCTCGTCCTCAAGGCGCTTGGCCTCGGTGGCACGAGTAGCAGCAGCGGTGGCATCATCATCACTGGGCGCCATCAGTAGCAGCAGTAGATGCCTGGTGATGGATTAGCAGCAAGCAACGGCAGGAAGGTGGCCCGGTGAGGATGTCAGCAACGGGCAGTGGAAGGGACGGTGACGTGAGTCAACGGCGGCTAGGGTTTGCGGAAGCGGCCATGGGAGCGAACCGTCTGTGATACCATGAAAGCATAATAGGAATTGTAGAATACGCGATGTATTACTCAGGGGCCTGTGTTATGTACATATAGGCACGATGGGGAGCCAGATACGGCAGGGCCATGGGCCGTGTCACGTTTATAATCTAACAATGACTTTGCTGACAGGGTGGTAGGGTGAGCATAATGACGTGGGGGCGCGGCGACTGGCGAGGCACGCGAGCATGATGACCTTGCTAAGGCTGAGGCGCCAGAAGTCACAGCTGCCAGGAAGGTGGAGGCGTTCGAGGAGCTAAAGGGCGTGGTCAGGGCGCTCTAGGACGGCGGCGGAGGCGGTGAAGGTTGCATGTCCCACGTCGAGGTGGGCAAGGCCATGCGGAGGAAGGCCAAGGACGACGCTGACGCCACAGAGATGCTCGTGATGCTCGGCGCCATCCCGCCGCTCATCATGATGCTAGCATGGTCTCCTAGAATGGTAGGCTCTTGGAGGTGGAGGAGGCAGTAAGCACCTTGAGGTTCTCAGTCATTACCAGAGTGAAGTCCTACGGCAGCCGCACGCGCTAGACAATGCGCCGCATGTTGCTCTACAGGCTCTGCTGAACCAGCTGCCGCACGATGCGCTTCTTGGAGCTCATGCCGGCGTCATCGAACTCAATGTCCATCGACTCCTCCTCTCTTTGGCACCTGCGCTCTTGCGGCGCTGACACCGTCGCCATGACGCCTGAGACATCGTCCACGACCTACTTGCCCTTTGTCGGTGCGGAGGATCTCTAGGATCCTAGACGCGCGCTTCTACATGAGTGTCGTGCCCATGAGCGTGAGCTCTAGGAGAGCGGACGAGGCGGCGGCCTCGGCCATGGCCGCACAGTCACCGTAGCTCTGGTGCGTCAGGACCATGAGCACGTAGGCCACCTTCTCCTGGCACCCGGGCTCATCGGCCTAGTTGAGCACGTCGACCAGGGACGGCACCGCGTTGGGGGCATGGGCACCGCGCGGTGGCCCTCGGGGCAGGCCACCACGAGGTTGTAGAGCATGGCGAGCGCGCGGTCCATCATGGGGGAGGCGTCCCCCACGGCAGCCACCAGCGCCAGCGCGAGCCCGACCGCCAGCAGGTGTGGCGCGTTGGCGGGCGCAATGGAGAGGTTCAGGAGCACGTGCAGCGCGTCATGGCGTGCCTGCTCGATGGAGGAGCACGTGGCGAACAGGAACACGCGCACAAGGAACGGCTTGACGCCAGATGCACCGATGACGGGCTTGTTAGCCTTGAGTGCGCTGAGGCAGAGGAAGTTGGCAACCACGACCTCCGTCAGCGCGTCGGATGCGCCGCCGCTGTTCGTAATGCGGAGCATCTTGTGGACCGTGCTGCCTGTCGGCGCCGACATCTACTACTTCTCGTAGGGCCACGCCGAGCACGCCGGCGCCGCCGCTGTGGTCCTGCACGCCGCCGGTACCTGGCTCCCTGGATGCCTGCAGCAGCAGCAGCAACGAAGCTTATGGAGGAATTTGCTAGTTATCCACCTTAGCGACGAGGAAGACGCACTCGCCGACGCCGCGCTTCATCACGTCCACGTCCTTGAACTACTGGCGGGGCTTGTCGTTGTCCCCGTCGGTGGTGGTGGCGACAGCGTCGGCCTCCGTGGATGAGTATAGGATGGCGATGCACACGCGGTTCGCTGGTTGTAGATAGGTAGGCGCTCGATGGCCGCCCAGCGAAGCGCCTGATGAGGACATCAACACCGATCATACATCCACGCCGTCCACGCCGACACCTGCTGGTCCTATTACTCGTGCTCGTGCTCGAAAAGTTAATCATCAAGTGAGTTCCTTCTTGAGCTCTTGTCTATCCTGTTTAGATCTTGGAGACACGTGCACTCTTGTTTTGATTAGGAATCAAGGAGAAGACCGAAAGGGAAAAGGACTCGCGTAGGCTGGATTCGGACTGCAGCACACCTCCAACTTGCGACGGTCGCCACGGTTACATACGGAGTCGGATTGGGGTGATTCTGGACTTATTGGAAAGCTAATAAAGTCTACTTTCATACGGATCTGACCTCATACTCATACCTGCTCAGAAGCGGCGTCAACAGTCCAAAAATCACCGAGAGGTCTATTCTGTCCAGGGTGCTGCGCCACCTTAAGTTAGCCCAATGGGCTTGTATCGTTTAGAGTCCAGTAGGGACGCGTCCTAGGGTTGGAGCACGACCCAACCTCTCTTGTGGTCGTCCTCCACACGTCATATACCCCTTAGCCGCCACCAGGAACACTGGGGGTTTTTGTTTAGATCAAGTTTAGCCTTTGCTACTTGCTTGTAGGCGCGCGTGCTGATCTAGCCGCCCGTCTCCTTGTCTTCGGAACCCCACTCATAATAAGATTCAGTTTGAGGTTTTCAATTTCATCTTGCAAATTCAGTGCTTGTTTCGTTGTTCTTGCTAGTTCTTCGATTGCTTGCAGGACGGGAGCCCTAGTGGCTGGTTGTTGCGCTCCACAAGATCGTGACGGCCTTTGGAGGTGGTGTATCAGTTGCTAAGGCGCAGTCTTGGAAGGCTGTAGTTGGGCCGTGAACGTCATCTCCATCCACCAAATCGAGTTGTCTCACGCCTCTCATCGAAAGATCATCCATAAACCCTAGCGGGTTCATATCAATTGGTAATCAGAGCAAGGTTTATCGGTGAGAGACTTCCAATCCTTCACTGTTTTATTTTTCCTATAGTCCAGAAAAGCTAAAAAAATAGTAGATTAGTTTCCTGCAATCCTATAGACCTTTGAGCCGTGGCTAGTGCTACCTAGTTAGGGCTTGTTGAATATTCGGTTGCATCGGGTGTGTCGGATTGCTGGTCTTAGTTTATTCCCTTAGAGTTTCGAGTTCTTATCACTTTCGTATCACAACACGCGCTATTATATAGTCTCTCTGTTGGCCGAATCCAAGTAGGGTTTGAAGTTTGAATCGGACAAAGAATCGGCTGTTCCTCTCTGTTGGCTGAATCCAAGTAGGTTTTCAAGTTTGAGTCGGATCAAGGAATCGGTTATTCCTCGCTATTGGCCAAGTCCGAGTAGAATTGGAAGTTCCAATCGGATGAGGAATCAGTCACCCTATGCTACAAATATCAAACTAACCACGCTGCAAGTATTCATATCTAAACGAGTGGCTTACTCTAGAGAGAGAGAGAGAGAATATCTTTTTTTACCGGAATACCCCTGCCCTTTCGGAAAAAGTGTGTGTGCTGAGTTACTCTTTGGGAGTGTTCTTGTTCATATAATCAGTTTTGAGTGCCCCCTGAAAAAAAAATATTCAAAAAAAAGAAAAAAAAAAGAAAAAAAAAGAGAAAGAAGCAAAAGAAAAGAAGAGAAAGGGGCTGATCTTAGAGATTTTTCGTTCACTTTGGGTGGTGTGTTGTGCTCTCCTTTGTGTCCAGGCTCGCGTCTCTAGCACGGTCTAGACTAGGACCAGCACAGTACCGCCGGTTGAACGATTATTCAGCTTGCTTTTTGTAACTAACGTGGTGCTAGTTCGTTCCTTGTTTCAGCCCACCTATAGCTCCACATATTCTACAGCTTGACAGGTCTCGTGCTGCGGCACCGATACACTTCATCCATTGCTGCAGACTTGTTGGTAGACGACCCCTCCTGTCGAGCAAGGTAAGAACTGGTAAGAACTTGTGTAACAGGTGGAGAGTGAGCGACTTGCTGTAGCTACATCCTAGTAGTTGTAGGGCTTTTATTTCTTCACTTGTCTTCTTGTTGTCTTTGTCTTTGAACCATGCCAGGGTCCGACGAAGATAACCAAATTCCACATTCGCCTCGCACAAAGGGCATCATACAACATTTTGAAAGGAAAGTGAAGCTGCACACGGAGGGACTTGATAATGACTTGCAGGTGACAAATGACAAACTTGGGCAGTTGGAGGCTACGCAGATTGCCGCAAACAACAAGCTTGCAGGTTTGGAGAAGTCCATTGCTAGTGTGGACAAAAGCCTTGCTGCTCTGCTGAGGCGTTTTGATGACCTCCACAACAATGATAAAGACTAGCATAAAGAAGAAAAGAAGGAGGAAGATCAAGAGGATGGTAGTTATGATGAAGAATACACAGGTGATACTGAACATGATGATCGAGACACTCGTGATCGACGTCGCCTATGTCACAACCGTAGAGGTATGGGTGGCCGCCGCCGACGCGAGGTACACAATAATGATGATGCTTTCAGTAAGATTAAATTTAAAATACCTCCTTTTGATGGTAAATATGACCCTGATGCATACATTACTTGGGAGATTACTGTTGATCAAAAGTTTGCATGCCATGAATTTCCTGAGAACACACGTGTTAGGGCTGCTACTAGTGAGTTCACAGATTTTGCTTCTATTTGGTGGATCGAATATGGCAAGAAAAATCCTAATAACATACCTAAAACTTGGGATGCACTGAAACAAGCCATGAGAGCTAGATTTGTTCCATCTTACTATGCCCGTGATATGATAAATAAGTTGCAGCAATTGAGACAAGGTTCTAAAAGTGTAGAAGAATACTATCAGGAATTACAAACAGGTATGTTGCGTTGTAAATTAGAGGAGGATGAGGAACCTGCTATGGCTAGATTTTTAGGTGGGTTAAATCGGGAAATTCAGGATATCCTCGCTTACAAAGAATACAATAACGTAACCAAACTGTTTCATCTTGCTTGTAAAGCTGAACGGGAAGTGTAGGGACGACGTGCTAGCGCAAGGACTAATGTTTCTGCAGGGAAAGCTAGTTCATGGCAGCAGCGCACGTCTACAACTCCGTCTACACGTACTCCTACGCCATCATCTAGTGACAAGACTCGAGCTGCCCCCACCAATTCAGTAGCGAAGACAGCGCAAAAGCCGGCTGCGAGTACTTCATCCGTGGCATCGACAGGGTAGAACAAGCAACATACAATGTCATCGGTGCAAGGGATATGGCCATATGATGCGTGACTGCCCAAACAAGCGTGTTATGATTGTCAAAGATGATGGTGAGTGTTCATCTGCTAGTGATTTTGATGAAGATACACTTGCATTGCTTGCGGCTGACTATGCAGGTAGTGAGGAACACATAGAAGAACACATTAATGCAGGTGACGCGGAGCACTATGAGAGCTTGATTGTACAGCGAGTGCTTAGTGCACAAATAGAGAAGGCGGAGCAAAATCAGCGACACACTTTATTCCAAACAAAGTGTGTCATCAAGGAGCGTTCGTGCCACATGATCATTGATGGAGGTAGCTGCAACAACTTGGCAAGTAGCGACATGGTACAGAAGCTCGCCCTCACCACCAAACCACACCCCCATCCCTACTACATCCAATGGCTGAACAACAGTGGTAAGGCAAAGGTAACGAGACTTGTGCGAATCGATTTTGCCATCGGATCATACAAAGATATTGTTGAATGTGATGTTGTGCCTATGCAAGCTTGTAATATTCTGCTAGGTAGACCATGGCAATTTGATAGAGATTCGATGCATCATGGTAGATCAAATCAATATTCATTTCTATACCATGATCGAAAAATTGTGTTGCATCCTATGTCTCCTGAAGCTATTATGCAATCTGATGTTACTAAGGCTGCAAAAGCAAAGAGCGAGAGCAATAAAAATGACAAATATGTTGTTGATGACAAAGATGAGATAAAATTGAAAGGACGTTGTATGCTTGCTACAAAATCTGATATTAATGAGTTCAATGCATCCACCTCTGTTGCTTATGCTTTGGTATGCGAGGATGCTTTGATTTCATTTGAGGATATACAACGTTCTTTGCCCCCTGCTGTTGCTAACATTTTGCAGGAGTATTCTGATGTGTTCCCCATTGAGATACCAGCGGGGCTGCCACCAATACGTGGGATTGAGCACCAAATTGATCTTATCCCTGGAGCATCTTTGCCAAACCGTGCGCCATACAGGACCAATCCAGAAGAAACGAAGGAAATTCAGCGACAAGTGTAAGAACTACTAGACAAAGGTTATGTGCGTGAGTCTCTTAGTCCTTGTGCTGTTCCTGTGATTTTAGTGCCTAAGAAAGATGGAACATGGCGCATGTGTGTTGATTGTAGGGCTATTAATAATATCACTATTCGATATCGACACCCTATTCCACGATTAGATGATATGCTTGATGAATTGAGTGGTGCTGTTGTGTTTTCAAAGGTTGATTTGCGTAGTGGGTACCACCAGATTCGTATGAAATTGGGAGATGAATGGAAAACTGTTTTCAAAACTAAGTTCGGTCTATATGAGTGGTTAGTCATGCCTTTTGGGTTAACTAATGCACCTAGTACTTTCATGAGATTAATGAACGAGGTTTTGCGTGCTTTCATTGAGAAATTTGTTGTCGTCTACTTTGATGATATACTGATTTATAGCAAATCCATAGATGAACACCTTGATCACTTACATGCTGTTTTCAATGCTCTACGTGATGCACATTTGTTTGGTAACCTTGAGAAGTGCACTTTCTGCACCGATCGAGTATCGTTTCTTGGCTATGTTGTCACTCCACAGGGAATTGAGGTTGATAAAGCCAAGGCGGAAGCTATACAAGGATGGCCTGTACCCACGATGGTCATGCAAGTGCGGAGTTTCCTAGGACTTGCTAGTTTCTATCATCGTTTTGTGAAGGACTTCAGCACCATTGCTGCACCATTGAATGAGCTTACAAAGAAGGGAGTGCCCTTTTCTTGGGGCAAAGCACAAGGGCACGCCTTCCATGTGCTGAAAGATAAGTTAACACATGCACCTCTACTCCAACTCCCTGATTTTAATAAGACTTTCGAGCTTGAATGTGATGCGAGTGGAATTGGATTGGGTGGTGTTTTGTTACAAGAAAGCAAACCTGTTGCATACTTTAGTGAGAAATTGAGCGGGCCTATTCTTAATTATTCTACATATGATAAGGAATTATATGCTCTAGTGCGGACATTAGAAACATGGCAGCATTATTTGTGGCCTAAAGAATTTGTTATACATTCTGATCATGAATCTTTGAAGCATATTCGTAGTCAAGGAAAACTGAATCGTAGACATGCAAAATGGGTTGAATATATTGAATCTTTTCCTTATGTTATCAAACACAAGAAAGGGAAGGATAATATCATTGCAGATGCATTGTCTAGGAGATATACTTTGCTGAATCAACTTGATTACAAGATCTTTGGGTTAGAAACAATTAAAGATTGATATGCTCATGATGCTGATTTTAAAGAAGTGCTGCTGCATTGTAAAGATGGGAAAACGTGGAACAAATTCATCATCAATGATGGGTTTGTGTTTAGAGCTAACAAGCTATGCATTCCATCTAGCTCCGTTCGCTTGTTGTTACTGCAGGAAGCGCATGGAGGTGGCTTGATGGGGCATTTTGGAGCGAAGAAGACAGAGGACATTCTTGCTGGTCATTTCTTTTGGCCAAAGATGCGACGAGATGTGGAGAGATTTGTTGCTCGCTGCACAACATGTCAAAAGGCTAAGTCCCGGTTGAATCCACACGGTTTGTATATGCCTCTTCCTGTTCCTAGTGCTCCTTGGGAGGATATTTCTATGGATTTTGTGTTGGGATTGCCACAGACTAGGAAAAGGCGAGATAGTGTTTTTGTGGTTGTGGATCGATTCTCTAAAATGGCACATTTCATACCATGTCATAAAACTGATGATGCTACAAATATTGCTGATTTGTTCTTTCGAGAAGTTGTTCGCTTGCATGGTGTGCCAAATACAATTGTTTCTGATCGTGATGCTAAATTTCTTAGCCATTTTTGGAGAACTTTATGGGCCAAATTGGGGACTAAGCTTTTATTTTCCACCACTTGTCACCCCCAAACTGATGGTCAAACTAAAGTTGTGAATAGAACTTTGTCTACTATGTTAAGGACTATCTTAAAGAAGAATATTAAGATGTGGGAAGATTGTTTGCCTCATATTGAGTTTTCTTATAATCGTTCGCTGCATTCTACTACGAAGATGTGTCCCTTTGAGATTGTTTATGGCTTGTTACCACATGCTCCTATTGATTTAATGCCATTGCCAAGTTCTGAAAAGTTGAATTTTGATGCTAAGAAACATGCTGAATTGATGCTAAAACTACATGAAACCACTAAAGAAAACATAGAGCGCATAAATGCTAAGTACAAATTTGCTGGAGATAAAGGTAGAAGGGAATTGATTCTTGAACCTGGAGATTTGGTTTGGTTGCATTTGCGAAAGGATAGGTTTCCTGAATTAAGAAAATCTAAATTGATGCCTAGAGCGGATGGTCCTTTTAAAGTGATGCAACGAATAAATGAGAATGCATATAAGCTTGATCTTCCTACAGATTTTGGGGTTAGTCCCACATTTAACATTGCAAATTTGAAGCCTTATTTGGGTGAGGAAGATGAGCTTGAGTCGAGGACGACTCAAATTCAAGAAAGGGAGGATGATGAGGACATCAACACCGATCATACATCCACGCCGTCCACGCCGACACCTGCTGGTCCTATTACTCGTGCTCGTGCTCGTGCTCGAAAAGTTAATCATCAAGTGAGTTCCTTCTTGAGCTCTTGTCCATCCTGTTTAGATCTTGGAGACACGTGCACTCTTGTTTTGATTAGGAATCAAGGAGAAGACCGAAAGGGAAAAGGACTCGCGTAGGCTGGATTCGGACTACAGCACACCTCCAACTTGCGACGGTCGCCACAGTTACATACGGAGTCGGATTGGGGTGATTCTGGACTTGTTGGAAAGCTAATAAAGTCTACTTTCATACAGATCTGACCTCATACTCATACCTGCTCAGAAGCGGCGTCAACAGTCCAAAAATCACCGAGAGGTCTATTCTGTCCAGGGTGCTGCGCCACCTTAAGTTAGCCCAATGGGCTTGTATCGTTTAGAGTCCAGTAGGGACGCGTCCTAGGGTTGGAGCACGACCCAAACTCTCTTGTGGTCGTCCTCCACACGTCATATACCCCTTAGCCACCACCAGGAACACTGGGGGTTTTTGTTTAGATCAAGTTTAGCCTTTGCTACTTGCT
Organism: Miscanthus floridulus; assembly: GCF_019320115.1. Classification (NCBI taxonomy): domain Eukaryota; kingdom Viridiplantae; phylum Streptophyta; class Magnoliopsida; order Poales; family Poaceae; genus Miscanthus; species Miscanthus floridulus. The sequence goes on from NC_089585.1 coordinate 72,374,249, forward strand.
TGTAGGCGCGCGTGCTGATCCAGCCGCCCGTCTCCTTGTCTTCGGAACCCCACTCATAATAAGATTCAGTTTGAGGTTTTCAATTTCATCTTGCAAATTCAGTGCTTGTTTCGTTGTTCTTGCTAGTTCTTCGATTGCTTGCAGGACGGGAGCCCTAGTGGCTGGTTGTTGCGCTCCACAAGATCGTGACGGCCTTTGGAGGTGGTGTATCGGTTGCTAAGGTGCAGTCTTGGAAGGCTATAGTCGGGTCGTGAACGTCATCTCCATCCACCAAATCGAGTTGTCTCACGCCTCTCATCGAAAGATCATCCATAAACCCTAGCGGGTTCATATCAGCGCCCCGTCGTCGTCGACGCTGCCGTGAATGACTGACCAGGAGCCGTGCTGCATAGCTGTAGCATGAAGACGTCGTCGACGCCCCATGCCTCCATGCCCATGCCATGGCCGATGCTCCGACTCATCCGACTCCCGAACAACACGACACGGGCATGGCGCCGTCGAGCGCGCCTTGTCGAACAGGTCGTGGACGTTGGACTTGCTCTCGCCGTACCACATAGTCAACAGCTCGGGGCATAGAAGAGCATGCCACACGACGACAACATGCAAGACATCTCGAACATCTCCAGGAGATCCATCGGGCATGCAGCACATACACGTACTGAACCATCTCCTGGAGCTTAACTTCTTCTACCTGCAGAAATCATGGACTTGTAGGATTCCAAGTGCAAGTCGTGCTGCCTCAGCAAGGTCATCATGCTCGCGCGCCTCACTGGCCGCCACGCCCCCGCGTTGTTATGCTCACCCAGCCACCCTGTCAGCAATGTCTTCATGCTCACAAGCAAAACCCGTAAGAGTTGTCCAGCTGTGGGAAGACGCCGACGTGCATGCATCATGCATGCACATGCATGCGTGTGTGCGGCGTCCACCTGGACCCGGAGGGGCCACATCGGTTAAAAAATTAAAACAAAGGGGTATGGGCTATGAATGCGTCACTAACAAAGATTATGGACCCAAAAACCCACTTTTAGAGTTGATGAACCTAAATAAAACTAGAGTGCAAGTTAATGGACCACCCATACATTTAACTCTATCTTTTTCTACCTAGTGTGTACCAGAAAAGAAAGAAAAAGGGGACTTCCTACGAAGCTGAGCTGTGGGGGATATAAATAACGGATAGGCTAGCGCCTGGACATCCGAACGACTACACCTACTGTGTTGACATCCGGACGCCCACGCCTACTGCATTCATTTCCCGCGTGCACGTCCGCCGGCCCCAGTGCGCCTTGTCTGTCGGCCCCTGGGCCTGACTCGCTTGTCCGTAGGCCTCTGGCTCGCCGCACCCTATCCCCCGCTGCTTGGGCTATGCCCCCATCGCCCACAACACTCCCATGACTATCCGAACATACCTCTAAAGCATGAAACACTTGAATGCAATAATATATGTCTAAAATAAATGAAACATTAGGAACATACAATTACAACATATGTGAAACATGTGCAACATCCAGATTAAACACTTGCTGCAACATATGTTTGAAAACAGATGAAACATTTTTATATACGTATTGCAACATATGCAACATCCAAAAGTATTTTTACAACATCCGGATAAACAACTTGAAACATTAGTTTGAAACAGTTGAAACACCTAGAACATACACTTACAACTAGTTCATAATTAATTTATTTTAAATTATAAAAATATGAAACTAGTTCATGTTTTCTTCTAAAAATGTTATATATATGTTGATGCTATATTTAAAAATGTTTAGACCTTACTTGTTTTATATAAATAACAAGAGTGACAACGAGCAACAAAGCAGTAGGAACATAAATAAATCAATTCCAAATACCTATATATAGACCATAAATAAGTAGAGAACATTTTTAGAAAAAAGTACTAGTTTCATATTTTTCTGATCTAAAATAAATATGGACAGGGGATAGCAATGCTACTGTATATATTAATACAGGGCTTGGCGCTCGCAGCCGGACTCTTAAGTTGTTTTTGGCTAAAATCAAGCGGTGCGCGCGGAGACGAAGGCAACGAACTGCCATGTAAAAGAACGGAAAGCGAACAATTTAATTTTGTGCGAAATTAAAAACAATTTTAAATATAGCATCAACATATATATAACATCTTTAGAAGAAAACATGAACTAGTTTCATATTTTTATAATTTAAAATAAATTAATTACGAACTTCTAGAGATAGAACCAGTTTTTTTTATTATTAGAAAATAGAAAAACACTTTTGAAACTAGCCGAGCACCAAATTTGTCTAGTTTTAACAGTTGAAGGGTGTTTGTTACTCGATTTAGTTGAAGGTTGAAAATTGAATTTCAATGCGAGTTGGAGATTGAAAAATATATTTTACCCTAATTTTTAAGACAAGAGAGATTAACAAAGTTGAACACACATACATTCAAAACCTATCGTGCTTATTCAGACATATCACCAATAAGAACCATATTCTCTAAATGATAGTTACATGGTAGCCGATGAGCATCCTCCGCCCCTCTCCACCCAAATACAACCTCCGTCACCATGGTCGGCACGTGGCCACCGTTGAGCCAGCTACCGTCAGGAATCTAAGGTTAGGTCATGTTTAGTTCTTCCCAGTTCCTGAATTTGGCACTATGCAAAAAGAAGATTCCTCATCACATCAAACTTACGGTATATGCATGGAGTACTAAATGTTGACGAAATCAAAAACTAATCGCACAGTTTGATTGTTGAAGGGACCGTGACGCCTAAGAGGGGGGGGTGAATTAGGCAACTTATAAAATCTAACTCTAAACTATGGCCTCTTTTTCTTACCCTAGCAAAACCTATGCAATAGATAAACTATATAGATGTGCAACTATGGTTTTGCTAGTGTGTTGCTATCTCTACCGCAAATGTATTAAAGTAATCAATGTAAATGCGGAAGCTAAAGAGCAAGGTAGAGATATGCAAACTCCCGTCGATGACTCCGGTATTTTTACCGATGTATCGAGAAGCGCGCAAGCTTCCCCCTAGTCCTCGTTGGAGCCCCTCGCAAGGAATCCCTCGCAAGGGCCAAGCTCCCGGTCGGGTAACTCCGTGGATAGCCTCGGGCCTTCCCCACGCGCAAGTGGGTCTCCGATGTGCCTCTCGGCAAGCCTCTCCCGGATGCTTCCCGCCGTCTTCACTATCAAGCTTCTGGCCGAAACGCCGCGGGCCTTGTTCCCTCCTGTACACGGTGGCGGCCACACCACAAACGCGGTTGGTGTGATCTCGCAAGACTTCAAGCCCCTCCAATGTACAACACTTGTGCTAGCAAGCACGGGGTGGCAAGAGGTATGCAAACCTCACTTAAACACTAGGCAAACACCTAGAGCAAGCGCATGAGCGGTGGTCTAATCAACCTAAGCACTTCGCAAAGCACTTATGCTAATCACCTAATAAAACACTAAGTACTATGTATGTGGAGATCACTAAAATGGTGTATCAACACCCTTGGTATGTTTCCTCAGCTCCACACATATCAAATGGCCGGTTGGGGGTAGTATTTATAAGCCCCACTGAGAAAGTAGCCGTTGGGGTTGAATTCCCGCGAAACAGCTATTGACCGGACGCTGAATCGTCCTGACCGGACGCGTCCGGTCGTCCCGACCGTTGCAGCCGCGAACTGCCGATCGGACGCTGCCAGCGTCCGGTCGCCTGCCACCGGACGCGTCCGGTCGCAGTTTCGCGCGCCTGGAACCTCTCTGTACTCGATCGGACGCTGCGTTTCTATGTCCGGTCAGTTGCCGCTAGCGTCCGGTCCTCGCGTCCGGTCGCCTGTCTACCGAGCCACCGGTCCAGCGTCCGGTCGTGCTTCCAGCGTCCGGTCCAGCGTCCGGTCGCCTCTGCGAGCTCGTTTCTTCGTGATCTTGCGTACGGCTTGGTTCCTGTCTTCATGCTTAGACTTTGCTTGATATCTTGGGTCTTTTCTTGTGCTCCTAAGGTCTTTCTTAAGGTGTTGATCATCGGATCATCATGTCACCTACGTCCAAGTCATGTCTTGCACCCTATTGAACTACAAAATAAACACTTGCAAATTCATTAGTCCAATTTGGTTGTGTTGGTCATCAAACACCAAAATCCAAAGTAAATAGGCCAAGGGTCCATTTTCCTTACAATCTCCCCCTTTTTGGTGATTGATGCCAACACGACCAAAGCAAGCAAATAATTAGAATTTGGAAGTTAAAAACTACCTACTTGCTAGGTTGCAATGCAAAGGGCAAGGTTATATGATACTAATTGATAGATACCAATTAAAACTTTACTTAAAAGCATGTCTTGCCCTTGCAAATGTCCCTATGTGATATTATGGATTAAAGCCTATCTTTCTAAAAAAATTTACCCATTACTTAGACTAATCCATAATTCACTTTCCTCCCTTTCTCGGACCATTACCACTTGTAGACATCAACTTGATGCTTGCCTTTGGTCCTTCAAATTCTCCCCCTTTGGCATCAAACACCGAAAAGTAAGACATTAGTAGCACAAGGGAGGGTCAAATTTCATGATCCTTTGTGTATAGAGTGAAATGGATCACAAAATTTGACTCTCACATTATATAGACTAAGCTCCCCCTAAATGTATGCATACATATGGTAGAAAGCAAAGCATATGCATAATTAGCAATTTATTGCATAAGATAGTTTAATCTATATAATGCATGGAGAAAGCATATTAGAAAGAAAAGTAAACAACATGATGATGCCAATTGAAGAATGATGCTTAACTCCGGAGACTCCATTTTCCATACAATGAAACTACAACACACAAGATAAGCTTGAAAAGGTGTTAGTCTCAAAGCATCCAACTTGTAGATTAAGCTCCCCCTAAATTTGTGCACATAAGTGTTGAATACATATGAAATTTGTGCGCATTGATTTAAGTATCAAAATACCACTTGAAAGATGATATTTGGGAGAGATTATCTACAATTTGGACTTTGGCACATATAAGATAAATATTTGTAAAACAAGCTATGTGCCGTGCTTCTAAACAATTTTTAAACCATGTAGGTTTGCTCTAAGGGTTGATAATGAAACCGAGCAAGCCTACCATATGATGTACCTATTGAATGCCTGACAAAAGATTTAAGCAAGTAAATGCAAACATAGGTATGAAAGATAACTAGATGCTTTAAGAGTATATCAATTGAAGGACAAAACCAATTGAAATGAATACTAATTGAAAGTAATGACATCTAGTTACCTAACATGGGAAGGGGAATTTGGATCCATAGTATTCACTAACCTACTTGGCAATGACTATGTCCATCAAGATGCACCCCATGAAATGCACCCATACTTTGCCAAGTCTCCAAATTCCCCAATTTCCGATGGACTTCTTACTTCCCTTTCAGAATCCAAACCTTCTTGGTGCTTTTTATGTTGGAAATGATTTCCTTTGGCACCCAAAAGCGTTTGACCCCATCGTTGGCTTGCTTGTTCACCTTGATGGCCACCACCTTGTCATTTTTCTTCTTCTTCAAGAGATAAGGTGTGGAGGCCTTCTTGTCCACCTTGTTGGTGTAGGTGTTGGAGAGCTTGCTTGTTTGCTTTTTCTCCTTCTTCTTTGCTCCTCCCCCATTCTTCACCTTGCACTCATAGGACTTGTGGCCTTCTTTGTGGCATACGTAGCAAACCACGGTTTGTCCTTCATCAAGCTTCTTCACTCCCTTGATGGTGTTATCTTGATAAAGTTGGGTTTGCTTCGCCTTGCCTTTCACTTGAGTCAAGTCCTTGGTGAGGCGAGCTACTTCTTGCTTGAGTTGCTCATTCTCTTTTGCAACCTCTTGTGTGCATGTATCTACAATCACTTTCTCAACACAAGCTTGGTTGCATAAATGTGAGTCTAAACATAAATCATTGCAAGAGGTAGATGCATCCTTTTTAATTATGTCATTTCTTTTAGATGCCTTGGTGGGGGTATTTTTGACGGCCTCAAGATTAGCAACTTTATTTGTTAGCTCATCACAATGTTTGCACATGATTTCCATTTTAGCAAGCAAACTTTGATAATCATTTTGTGAGCTAGCTAACTTTTCTTTTAATTTTTCATTTTTCTTTTTAAGTTGCTTATCATTAATTGTGCATGCACTTGTTGTTGCATTAGCCTCAAGTCGCTCAATTTTAGTAGATAGTTCAACATTGAGATTTACAAAGTTTTCATATTGTTCAAGCAAATTCTTGTATGCTTCTTGTGAACTACCTAGTTCTTCTTTTAAAGTTTTGAGCTTCTTTTGTTGACTAGTGCAAACTTTAGCATATTTAAGATTTTGTTGCACAATTGTATTGTAAGAAGGCAAATCATCATCACTATCACTCTCACTAGAGGATGAGCTTTTGTTACCTCATGCCATAAGGCACACACGAGAAGAGCTTGATGATGAGTGCTTGTGACCTCGCCTCTTGTGATAGTTTTCTTCTTCACTTGAAGAATCATCCCATGACCTTATTGTTGTGAGGGCTTTGTTCTTGCACGCCTTCTTCTTTGTCTTGGGTGTGGGCTTGTTTGGACAAACTTCCACAAAGTGCCCCAACTCGCTGCATCCATAGCATCCCCTCTTTCTTTGCTCGTTTCTTTGATTAGTGAAAACGAGGTCTTGAATTTGGATGGGCACACCCTTGACATTGAGCCTTTGGATCATCTTCTCCACCTTGTTGATTAATTTGATTGATTATTCATCAAGGTCGGAGGTGGAGGAGGAAGATTGATCATCATCACTTGAATCTTCATCATTATCATCATCCTCATCTTCTTCTTTACTTGAGGAGCTTGAACTTGAGCTTGACTCAACTTTCTTGCCCTTCATCTTCTTCTTCTCGCTACAAGCGAGAGCTTTGCCTTTGCTTGATGAAGATGCTTCTCCTTGACCCATCTTACGTGACATTTCAAATGCCACTAGCTTTCCAATGATAATGCCCGGGGTCATGGTGTTCAAGTTCTCCATGTTGTGAAGGATGGTGATGATGCTTGCATATTTCTTTTGTGGTAGAACGGAGATGATCTTTCTCACTATGTCCGCATCATCTAGCTTTAATAATCCTATTGAATGGAGCTCATTGATGATTAGATTCAATTGAGAGTACATATCACGAATAAGCTCATCATCATTTATAGCAAAGGAGTCATAATTTTGCTTGGCTAGATAATGTTTTTGCTCACGGACATTACTTGTGCCGTTATGGAGCTCTTGGAGTTTTAACCAAATTTCATATGCCGTATTTAAGGTGAACACTTGGTTAAACACATCCATGCTAAATGATTCAAACAAGCAATTCTTAGCTATAGCATTAAAATGTATTTCTTTTTCCTCACTCTTTGTGGGCTTTTCGGGATTCTTAATGGGTTTTATCCCGTCGCGAGTGACTCTCTATACATCCAAATCAACCGCCTCAAGGTGACAAGCCATTCTAGCTTTATAGTATGGGAAGTTAGTACCGTCAAATTATGGAGGCCTAGCGGTATCCATCCCAACCACTCTACAATAGCGTCGGCTCAACGGCGGTTAAGCCAAAGGTCCAAATATGAGCCAACCGGCTCTGATACCAATTGAAGGGACCATGACGCCTAAGAGGGGAGGGTGAATTAGGCAACTTATAAAATCTAACTCTAAACTATGGCCTCTTTTTCTTACCCTAGCAAAACCTATGCAATAGATAAACTATATAGATGTGCAACTATGGTTTTGCTAGTGTGTTGCTATCTCTACCGCAAACGTATTAAAGTAATCAATATAAATGCGGAAGCTAAAGAGTAAGGTAGAGATATGCAAACTCCCGTCGACGACTTCGGTATTTTTACCGAGGTATCGAGAAGCGCGCAAGCTTCCCCCTAGTCCTTATTGGAGCCCCTCGCAAGGAATTCCTCGCAAGGGCCAAGCTCCTGGTCGGGTAACTCCATGGATAGCCTCGGGCCTTCCCCACGCGCAAGTGGGTCTCCGATGTGCCTCTCGATAAGCCTCTCCCGAATGCTCCCCGCCGTCTTCACTATCAAGCTTCCGACCGAAACACCGCGGGCCTTGTTCCCTCCTGTACACGGTGGCGGCCACACCACAAACGCGGTTGGTGTGATCTCGCAAGACTTCAAGCCCCTCCGATGTACAACACTTGTGCTCGCAAGCACGGGGTGGTAAGAGATATGCAAACCTCACTTAAACACTAGGCAAACACTTAGAGCAAGCGCATGAGCGGTGGTCTAATCAACCTAAGCACTTCGCAAAGCACTTATGCTAATCACCTAATAAAACACTAAGCACTATGTATGTGGAGATCACTAAAATGGTGTATCAACACCCTTGGTATGTTTCCTCAGCTCCACACATATCAAATGGCCGGTTGGGGGTAGTATTTATAAGCCCCACTGAGAAAGTAGCCGTTGGGGTTGAATTCCCGCGAAACAGCTATTGACCGGACGCTGAATCGTCCTGACCGGACGTGTCCGGTCGTCCCGACCGTTGTAGCCGCGAACTGCCGATCGGACGCTGCCAGCGTCTGGTCGCCTGCCACCGGACGCGTCCGGTCGCAGTTTTGCGCGCCTGGAACCTCTCTGTACTCGATCGGACGCTGCGTTTCTATGTCCGGTCGGTTGCCGCTAGCGTCCGGTCCTCGCGTCCGGTCGCCTGTCTACCGAGCCACCGGTCCAGCGTCCGGTCCAGCGTCCGGTCGCCTTTGCGAGCTCGTTTCTTCGTGATCTTGCGTACGGCTTGGTTCCTTTCTTCATGCTTGGACTTTGCTTGATATCTTGGGTCTTTTCTTGTGCTCCTAAGGTCTTTCTTAAGGTGTTGATCATCGGATCATCATGTCACCTACGTCTAAGTCATGTCTTGCACCCTATTGAACTACAAAATAAACACTTGCAAATTCATTAGTCCAATTTGGTTGTGTTGGTCATCAAACACCAAAATCTAAAGTAAATAGGCCAAGGGTCCATTTTCCTTACAGTTGTACTTTGCGAGACAAACGTTTTGAGCCTAATTAGTCAACGATTGGATAATTATTACCAAATAAAAATAAAACGCTACTGTACCTACAGTAGCTCCAGAAATCGGGCGGCGCCGATTCGGTGGCCAACTAAACATGGCCTTAAGGAAGATGCAAATCCCAACCTGCCTCCGACGGAGACAGCACTGACACAGAGTCATCTGGTCACGCAAGAGCACGATAATCATGCATTAGCCCAGTGTCAAGTGGATAGTTTCGTAACATTGTTTTCAAGACATATAAGATGAAACGAAACTTGATGAAACACTCATTTTTAATGTAAAGTTTTATTCTATAACTTCATAAGCATTTAATTTTATGATTCATAGAGAGTTGGTAATCGTGTCACCAAAGTTTCTAGATGAAACTCATTTCTCATCTCTCTTTTCAAATAGTATGTCATGTTATGTCTATATGATAACCTATTTAATACAAATGAAACCCACATGAACCTCCCACTGAGATTAGCCTTAGAGTTCACCGATACCTCTCGGGTACGATCCTGTTTTGCAGCACTACTTTAGCCGTATTTTTCAGCGAACGAGCAATGCTTTCCTCTTACAAAAATCAGCATAAATATCAGCATAAGCCAAATTTCAACGATGTTTTCGCTGAAATTTGGCTTAGGTCTCTTACAGCATAATGTAACTAATTGGAGATTAATTAATCCGTGCCAAACATCAAGTAATATTGTTTAATAATAGGAGCTAGTACAATAATGCTCCGTTGGTTCTCAGAAGCTCTCTTGAATCTTGATTGAAGGCACGGATAGAGACACCATGAGCACGGAGCTAGGTCTTTCGAAGAATTATTATGCTGCAGATGGATCGTCCAAGGATCGCTGTACAGATCCATTATCTTTTCTACCCAGCGTGTACGAGAAAAGAAGGGGAAAACAAACTTCCTACGAAGCAGCTGTGAGGGATACAAATAATAATTGAAATTATCCTTAGGAGTAGGATTGGGTTTTGCGTAAAGGGTTAATTTGAACCATGCCATTATAAATGTCGTGGTTTGGAAAATTACCATTATTATCTATCTCTTTAGAAATATACCATTATAATTGGCTGTGCACTTGAGTGGCGCCATTTTCTACGTTTGACTCATCCCTGGGTCCATTTGCAGACATCTATACAAAGCAATCTTTTTGTATGGACTACTTTACTCTAGCTCTCCACCTCACTTATAAGTGGACCCCACGTGTCATCCCTTCCCCTTACTCACTAATCCACCTTCTTCCTCACCCTCTTGCGCCATTAGTCGTCGCCACGACAACCCATGCTGCATCTGTTTGTGCCTCGGCGGCACCCATGTCTCAGCCGGTCACCAAGGTTGCACGTCATCCGCCACGCCCGCGCTTCCATGAGCTAGCTGGCCCACGCACCCACACCTTAACCAGCAGCTCACGTCATGCCCGCGCCACACACCAGCTCCACAACCGCGCGCCACACCTAGATATGTGGCCACATTAGGTGAGCTCAACTCGCCATGGCCGACTCCCTAGGTCCTTCATCCGGTGAGTGATAGCAGGGACAAGGACTCGAGGTCGTAAGATGGTGGCAGAGAAAGAGCAACGGTGGTGGTTGCACCCGTGTGGCGCCCTTGCCATGGGAAAGTGGGGCGCGGTGATTGAGGATGGGGATAGCCGTCACCATGTCCGCCGACAACAATACCTTCATGTCTTTGGATCAAGGAGAAGAAGAAACAGATGAAAACAAAAGGGGTATTTTGGGCAATATGACAGTACGATTGTTTAAAGGCATCTATGACGTATAAAATGGCATGCTTCGTGGAACACAACCAATTGTAATGACATACTCCCTCATTCCAAAAAGAGTGTCTTTATTTATTTTTAGATATCCTGTTTGGCCATCTGTCTTATTCAATTTTTTTATATAAATATCATCGATTTTGTTATGACTTATTTTATCATTAAAGATACTTTAATAATGATTTCTTTATTATATAATTTACACATAATTTTTGAATAAGACGAACGGTCAAACACGATGTCTGAAAGTAAAAAACGTCACTCTTTTTGGAACGGAGGGAGTATTTACAAATAGATAAATAGTAATGGTAGATCATCAATCCGTGATGTTTATAATGGTGTAGTTCAAATTAACCCTTGGTGTGTTTGGCAATTATTTGGGAAGGGACATGAAAATTAGTGGTGGGAGTTGACACAATGAGCTAAGGTGAGAATTTGAATTTTGGTCTCAATGACTCGTTTGTGTCGTGAAAGGAAATAAGAAAGAAAATTCATATCTCCTATTTGGTGTGGGATTCTGAGTAAGAAATTATATGACAAGTCATGATATGTGGTGAAAATTTATTTATCTTTCATTAAAAACATAATTCTCATCGAAGTGGGAGTTAATCCTCTAAACTCCTATTCTCCTACCCAACAAAACTCTCACGCATAAAAACAAACAAAAGATTTATATTTTTTTTATCTCCAAACTCTCAATTCCTCCTTCCAATTTTACCCCAAACAAATAGGTCGCTTGGTTCGTTAGCTAGCAACTATATTACCTCGCGAGCGAGGATATAGAGTTAGCTTATTTATTTACTCTCCTCGTCCATAAAAGAATGTAATTTTTAGATTTTGAGGAGTTAAACAAACTAAATTTATATAAAAATATAAACAGTCATGATACAAAATAAATATTATTAGATTAGTTATAAAATATATTTTATAATAAATTTATTTGGCAACATAATTGCGAATACTATTTACTATAAATTTGATTAAACTTTAGCTCGATTGATCTGCACGGATACCATAATTAGATGTCTAATAAAAACACCTTTGCCACCTTGGGACCTGTGTGGGCAAGATTTACCTTGCCCTTGGGAGCGAGCCAATTTGGCTGTCCTGGGTAAAGCTTTTTTTTGTTGGCCGCGCTAGAGAGGCGAGGGCGCGAGGCGAGGCGAGGCGAGGAAGGCTAGCCCCACCACCAGAAACCATCGACTACTTGTGTCCTTCCCCATTTCTTCCTTGCTTCGACTCGACTCCTCTCGACGCGATCGCTCCAGAGAAAGTTTCGAGGGTTTAGCCAGACGGTGATTGGGATCGAATTCTGGGCGCCATGAGCGAGGTGTTCGAGGGCTATGAGCGCCAGTACTGCGAGGCGTCCGCCTCCCTCACCCGCAAATGCACCGCCGCCGCCGCCCTACAAGGAGGTAATCCCCCACCCTTCCCAAATCTTGCAATCTCGGTTGTCCCCCCCTCCGAATCGTCTATTCATTGGATTTTTGGTCGCGCAGAGAAGTTGAAGCAGAAGGCGGCGGAGATCCAATCCGGCATCGATGGCGCTGAGGCACTGGTATCCCCTCGCCTCTCCTTTTTTTTGTTTTGTTGTTTGTTTTATTAAACATGCCGATTCGTCCTTGTTACCAAGTAGCCGAAGGATACACCACCCTCACGAAATCGCACTGGATTTGGCTTTGGAATTATACAGCTGTAGGTAGGGAAAAAAAAACAAGGAAAGATCCTTCTTGAGAGCTGTATTTTGTATCGATCGTGGAAGAATTTCAATTCTACGGATTACATAATTGTGTAAATTTAGGGACGTTTCCTTCTTTTAAGATCAGGCTAAGCACCTAAGCAGTGATCAAATGAAAGTTTTCTCGTCTGGCGCAAGACATGTACTATTGTATATTGGTAATGTTGTTTTGTTTTCAGATAAGGAAGATGGATCTCGAAGCAAGGAATCTCCAACCGAGCATTAGAGCTGGGCTCCTAGCAAAGATCAGGGAGTACAAGTCAGATCTTAATAACCTCAAGGGAGCGCTGAAGAGGATTACCAGTGGTAATGCACAGCAGGGGGTGAGGGAGGAGTTGTTGGAGTCAGGAATGGCAGATGCATTGGGGGTATGTTACCTTTTTCTGGATTCATGGATCATTCTCATCTGGAGTGAATCATGCTCTTTTTGGTTTGTTAACAAGGTTGTGCAAGGCATGTCTATATCTGAACCATCATTTTCTATTGGTTATTTGTCAGAAATGACACATAAACATACCTGTTTGGTTGGTGTTAATTTGGCTTAAGTTCTGGGATTTTAGCTCTGTGATCAGGATACAAGTGTCTATGGCTCCTCTCAGTACTGCAGTGAGTGGAAGCATTGAACCTTCCAAATTACAGATGTGGAGCTAGTTGGGACAAAAGCAATGCCTTGCATGAGTAGCTAATGTCAGGATGTGTTCTTTGGTTGTTTCATGGACTTATAGTGAATGAATTCACATTTCATCATAAACACACTCTGAATGGCGAAGCACATGTTTTCCCATTTTGTTCATCGAAAATATCAATCAATTTTTGTTGAGGCAGCTCTATACCAATCTAGAAAATTCTAAATACTACCCCTGTAGCATGGATAAGCCAAAGCTATCAATAATGCCTGCAAGGTGATAGTAATGTGTCCTTCATGCTATGGCATATGCTGTCCAGAATCCATTTGGCTAGGGTCTAACCATATCAATCTGGCAACATTCATATTCTGATGAAGTATGAGGCCCTTGTCCTTTTGCACGCACATATTTCTGATTCATCATCAATCTTAGATTTGTTTATTTGTTAGTTACATGGGTTTATCCTTCAACCTGCAAATAAAAAGTTGACGGTCTCCATGAGAGTCTAATGTTGTTTTTTGATGATCACACAGGTCTCTGCTGATCAAAGGTCAAGATTGCTCAGGGCAACCGAGAGACAGAACCGAACAACTGATAGGCTCAGAGATAGCCATAAAACTATGCTGGAGACTGAAGATCTTGGTGTCTCCATCTTGCATGACCTGAATCAACAGCGCCAATCTCTCTTGCGTGCTCATGATGTAGTAAGTATCTGTTTTTCTAATTCTGCCGGTTTGAACTAATTGTTTTGGTTTTTGTGTGCCATTTAGTTTTGTTTTAAATTAAATTATCTTAAACCTCCAGTACTATGCAATTTGTTGAAAGGAAATCACTCACAAGTCGCAAGTTTCTCTCTATCTTATTCTGTTTCTGATTAGATGAAATGTAGCTTTCCATAGTCTACTGTTTAAAAAATGTTATGCATACAAGTTTTATGTGGATAATTATGTTTATTATGCCTTTTGGTGTCAGCAAACATTAAAGGAGATAGTGTAGAGCCTGACCTACTATCTTCAACAGTTCTTTTTCCTGGTTATCCGTAGTATCTATATTGGCTGAGTTTTAATAACTCTTCAATGTTTTTCATTTCTTGTCATGCATAGACTTACTTTTAATTCCATAGAGTGCCCCCCCCCCCCCCTTCCATTTTTATGGTACTTGTGACTGATGTAATTGATAAGCATTGCACATGTTCATTAAGTGAACCTATTTTCACATGCCTAAAGACATACATACCACTGCAGGGGCACATGCCTGAAACACTGAGCCCTATCAATATGGAGTCTTTAGAGTAATTAATTGCTGAGTGGGGATGACTTGCATAGATAATAGATAGATGGATATTAATATAAACTTATTATTAATTGAACCGGACGTCACCAAGTTTCGATGGTTATCAGATCATCTAATGCATCAACTTGGATTAGAAAAACACAGTATAGCTTGTTCTTCACTACCAACTCGTAGTCCATAGTTTATGTTCAAACAAATATGGGCAATAGTTGATGCCAGAGTCCATGCTGCCATACACCAGTTAAATACAATAACTGGTATCCACAATTACCAACGTGCGGTTGCTGTCTGTTTGGTTCAAATCTCCTGTTTCCTATTTAACCCCGTGTTGTGTAATCCTTATTTGGAACTGCAGTTGGATGAGGTGGATAACAATGTTGGCAAGAGCAGGAGGATCATCGGAGGCATGATGAGGAGAACGGATAGAAACAAGTGGATCATCGGTCTCATCATAGCAGTCCTTGTCTTGGCTATCCTTGTGATCCTATATTTCAAGTTCGTGCACTAGAGGATTGCTTTGCATTGGACAGTAGTTTTCTACTGTAACCAGGACGAAGAGGAAGGCAGCTGTGATATTTTTTTTCTTATATCATGATTTTGTGTTTTTCTTTTCAATTTCCTTTTCTTTTTAGATTAATATTTCTGTAGGATGTGCTTGTATGGTATCGAATGTGTCAGTGTGAGTAAACATGTTCAGGCCGTGAAGCAGAGTTTTGTATATCTGATTGGTTTTTATTTGAAAGAAAAACTGAACGGATAGGCAATAAGTAAGCAAGCATATTTGAGAATGTTACTGCATTTTAAAAAAAAATTCAAGCCCGATAAGAGGCCAGGTGAAAGCCTCATTTTATATGATCATTTATATACCGGAGACCCATGGGCGTTGAATGTTACTGCATTTTTTTAAGCCCGATAAGAGGCCGGGTGAAAGCCTCATTTTATATTATCATTTATATACGGGAGACCCATGGGCGTTGAGGTGTTTGCTTTCATGGCATTTGCGTTCTGCTTAATACAGGGTCGTATGTGGTATACTCCGACCTAATATTATCCTAGCAATTCTAGTACTAGGCACATATTATATACTAAGGTCTTGTTTGCTGATTTGTTTGTTGTGAGAGATGGATAAGTTCAAGCGAACAGAAATTGTATAGTAAAGCTAGTCTAGAAATTTAGTAAGTAGTAGGTAGCTTGCTCTTAACCGCGAGGAGAAAGCTAGTACTAGGAGGTAGCTCTTAATCGCGAGGAGAGGATATGTTGTGAAATTTGTGATCATCGTATTTAAGTGGGTGATACAATAATGTTATGTTATGTACTCCCTCTCCCTGATAAATAGATTCCTAAAGTTATTTTGAGTCAAACTTTTTAAACTCTGACTGAATTTCTAGAAAAACTTGCCAAGATTTATGACATCAAATTAGTATCATCAGATATACGATATAATATATTTTCATAATGTGCTTATTTTATGTTATATATATTGTTACCCTTTCATATAAAGTTAGTCAAATTTAAGATAATTTAACTGACACAGATTCTATGAATTGATTTATTTGGGATGGAGGGAGCATGTATACAATGATTGTTTTCAAAATTAAGTTGGAGCACGGTTATTTCACCTCTATCATCTCTTATAGTTTGGAATAAATATTTGAATGTCTTATATTTCAAGAGAGTACGCGATATGTGTTGGGTTGGGTATCCCAAACCAACATGGTTCTAGGAATGCCTGGTGAATAGCCTGTCTACTAATTCTAGGCTTCTAGCAATAATCTGTTCTGAGTTTCAAAAAAAAAAAAAAGAATCTGTTCTGTCTCCCGCCTATTGGATGGTGCCGTACGTAAGATACATCAGTCCAGTTTTTCGTAGGCATCATCCACATGCCGATCCGTGGTTCCATTCTCTGCAGTGCAAAGAACAGAGGAGGAAGTTGCATCGTAAGTGATGGATGATGCTGTAATTACTTTCATATCGCGCACAGACCAGTCTATCTACTTGTCTTGCCGCTTTTGCTCTCGCTTGCATTGAAAGATTCCCGAGTGCAAACACGTGCTAATCACGTTCTCGGGGAAAAAAACCCCCGCGTGTTGTTAGGACAAGGACAGGGCCAGGGAAACAGCTCGGGGCTTTCTTCCTCCTTAGCTTGACCTCGAGTCTGGTGGCCCGGCGGTGAGCTGAACCTGAACGAGGTATTTGTCTCATTGCCTGCCGTTTTTATTTCCCTCCTCGCCTATCGCCATGGCGAGCATGACGTCGTTGGAAGCTTCAGTGGAGGCGAAGCTGAGCACCCTGCGAGAACAGTTGCCGCAGTGGATGGATCAGCCGTTCACCATCTTCCGCGTCCCCGCCTACGTCCGCTCGAGCAAACCGACTGCCTACGAGCCGCGCATGGTGTCCATCGTCCCCTACTACCATGGCGACGTCGTGCTCCGTACCATGGAGGACTACGCTCCTACTTTGGAAAGAGAGGAACGCCAGAGTTTTCAGAAACACGACCAAGACCCCAGTTCAGCTGGGCAAGAGCATCGTCGACGAGCTTGAAGAATGGATGCATGCCGGCTTCTCGGACCTGGCAGTTCTGTTGGCGCGGAGGTCGCACAATAGTTTGGCTATTAAGCTTTCATGTACTCCATGCTGGCTTGCACCTGCATGAATCTCGCTAGCAGGGCGGCCGACATTCTGTGTAAAACTTTAGGGCCTTTGGAACGGAGGAATAAAAAATGTAGGAATGAGAGAAAATACAGGAATAGGAAAGGGATGTGGTGATAAAACAAAGGAATAGAAAAACACAAGAATTTTATAGGAATGAGCGTTTGAAATGCAGGAGTGAGGTAGTAGAAGAATATGATTTTATTTGGACCAATGATGTGCCTGTTTTGCTAAACTTGGTAGCTTGAGATTAGCTTTGGTAGATCATTAATTTTTTTTCGTGATCGGGCCATTCACCTGTTTTTTCATTAAGAGGAAGTTAGTTTGTTAAAACACAGCACGCAGTTACGTTGGCGAGTAGCCTTCGTAGATCAGCGCAAACACCTAACTACTGGGAAAGCACATGTCCTATTACATAAAAACGGTGTTTTGCGACCAAATCGGACAGACCACGGCGAGCGTCTTGAAGCCTGCCTGCACCCAGTCTTCAGCCTCCTGCACGACCTTCCTGAAGAGCTCTTGAGTTCCTGCCACCGTTCTGGAGAAAGTCCTATTGTTCCGTTCCTTCCAAATGGCCCACGAAATGAGCAACATCAGGGAGTCGAACGGTGGCCGTGCATCGTTGTCCAACCTCCGCCGCTGCCGAAGCCACCAAGATCCCAGGTCATCTGCGCCTTCAGGCATCGGCGCCGTCAGGCCAACTGGAGCCAAGCAAGGAGAACCAGAGCTCTCTGGTGAGCACGCATCCCAGAAATAGGTGGTCGACTGTCTCTGGTGCTTGGCCACAGCGGACGCAGGCATCGTCGTCCTGCAGACCATGCCTCTTGCGCCGCTCGGCGGTCCATAAGCGACGGTGGAGCGCGAGCCAGAAGAAGAACTTGACGCGAGGCGGTGCGTTTGTCTTCCACAGTTCGCTGGAGCCCAACAGCGACGTCGAGCCAGCAAAGAAGGCTCGGTAGGTGGACGACGCCGAGTACTTCCCACTGGACGTCCATTTTCCAGACGAAGCGGTCCGCTTGCACGGGATCAAGCACCACACCGCGCAACAGCTCCCATACATGGAGGTATTGGCACAACACCTGAGTGGTGGGCGCGCCCACAATGTCGCACGCCCAGCGGTTCTGAAGCAAGCTGTCCCTCACCGACCTCTTCTTCCCTGAGGCGGAGATCGCCGCGTACAAATTTGGAGCAAAGCGACATAGCGGCCCGACCTGCGCCCAGCTGTCCGTCCACAGTCTGGTCAAGCACCCATCTCCCAGGATCACCGACATGCTGACGGCGGCCATCGCCGCCACAGTCTTCTCCGCCTTTGATGGCAACGATGCCCAGCAGCTCCCCTGCGCCGTCCTGCTGAGCCATTCCCATTGTAACCTGAGAGCGAAACCAAAGAAGCGCAGATCAAGGATAGCGAGGCCACCCAGGCACGTCGGTCGACAAACTTTGGTCCAGGCCACCTTGCACTTCCTGCCATCCCCTGGCCTTGATCTGCATAGAGTTATAAACAAATTCAGTTACAGCCAACATATTTTCAGGGCATATCTTAGACTGTGTTCTGGAAGATTGACAACTATGGTGTATAGCATTTAGTCCAATCATCTTCAGAACTAGAACACATACAATTGGAACGAAAATCTGACCTGTCAGTATAGTTTGCGGCTGTTTTCCGTCCATTATCTCGACGAAGTTTCTAAATGTCCATTCGAAGTCTTCAGTTCTTTCGTGATTTAGGAGCACACCACCAAATATTATTGATTGGTAGTGGTTGTTCACCCCAACAAAAATCCCAAAAGGCAAGTTGTACAGGTTGGTTCGATAAGTAGTGTCAAAAGTAACTACATCCCCAAAGTGCCTGTAATCGATTTTATTTTCCCAGTGCACCATAACATCGACTCAATTCTGCCATCTGGATCTGTCTTGAACCTGACTTCCATTTCAGGGTCTGCCTCCTTCATCTCCCCCAAGACCTCCATAGTATTCTTCATATCGTCTTGTATATCTTCTTGTGCCATCCTTGCACAGAGGCTTTTAACTGATTGTTTTCTGATTGGCACTACAGACTCTGCTGAGAGCACCCCAATTATGCTGCAGACACGCCCCAGTGCAACATTATTTCTCCTCAACCTCTTTATAAACTCCTTTGTCATTGGGTCTACGTATCCATGGGACCCCCACTGCTTCTTCTCACCACATGTCGATGAAAGTGCATGATTGTGTTCAGAAATAATTCTAGTGACTATCCATGAATGGTTCTCAGTTCGATGCAGGCGCAACATTGCTTTGCATCCTGATCTCGCTGAAGGTGCTCTTGGGTTTTTTGCAGAAACCCTGCAAGCATGAAGATAATTAGCCAAAAATTCTACCATTGAGCCTTCTTCGTATACTTCATCCCAGAATAAGGCCATAGTTGTATGCATACCTCACAGGAGCACACTATGTCTTTCCTAGTTGTGTAATTGTTCCCATTTTTCTTCGACCGTGATTCCCTTATTCCGAATCCGATCTCCCAAGAATATAGGTTGTAGAACTCCTTTGCTTCTTCATATGAACTGAATGTTGTCCCTTCGTAGGGGTAGAATATAGGCTCACCCTCCCTGTCCTTGGCTGTTGCTATTGCTCGAGTAATCGCGCTGTTAGCTGTTGGCGCCAAGCACGCGTCTGGCCCCTCCTTCCCTCGTTTCCTGCCAAAAAATCTTTAAAATCACAGATCTACTATATCCCAAACTCTATCGATCTTTTGAGCATCAGATAGAGTACGATGGATTCAAATGTAAACAGATTCACCTTTTCTTGAACGAGAGGGAAGTGAGAACATCATGTCCGGGCGGCGATGGATCCCTACTCATATCTCCATTCGATGTGCTCCCAGTTGCATTACCTGTTAGCTCTAGGGATGCAGGGATGACCTGCTGACTATCACGAACTGAATCTGCCATGCCAGCGCCCTCGATGCGATCGGGATGTGGACTACCCTCACCATCTACCGCAGCAGCCGAATGTCTCATGCTTTCATCCATGCC
Source organism: Miscanthus floridulus (assembly GCF_019320115.1). NCBI lineage: Eukaryota > Viridiplantae > Streptophyta > Magnoliopsida > Poales > Poaceae > Miscanthus > Miscanthus floridulus. The sequence continues at coordinate 72,394,347 of NC_089585.1, forward strand.
ACCCGCTCATCCGTTTTTGAACGGATTAAGTCCACTTTTGATCCCTCAACTCTCATGTCGGTCTAATTTTAACCTCTAAATACAAAATTGTCTGGTCTGGGCACCAGAACTTTCAAACACGTTCAGTTTAAGCCCCTCGGCGCGATTGAGGTGGTTTGCGTTGACGTGTTCCCGGTTTTGACTGGCCACGCTGGCGTTGACGGACACGAAGGATCATCGTGCGGGTTAAAAAACATGAGCCGGCCCGTTCAGCTCTGTCTCTCCCTCTCAGTTCCTATCCCCCGAACTCTAGACGCCGCCGCCGCCTCCATCGCCGTAGCCGCTACCGCATCCTCTCCTCCGGTGCCTCCACGTCCGCAGTCTCCCATCCGCCTGGGAGTCCTCCGCCGCCATGGCGACCTCAAGCGGGTCCAACCGAAGTTTGGGGACCCAAGAGTCACGATGGCGTCGCCATGGCGATTCCCATGGTGATTCATCCTCACCCATCCCCTATCGTGAAGGACCACTAGAGTATACCCCAGCTGTGCTATGCAAATGCGGTGCAAAAGCTGCTAGGTTCATATCTTGGAGTGATTTGAACCCAGGATTGCGGTATCTGAAGTGTGCACGGGCTCGTGTAAGTTGTTCTCTTCGTGATTCATAGTATGTAGATGCATCAGTGATTGAGTGTGTCTCTGATTTGTTGGTTATTGGTTTGTTTGATAGGATGGTGGTTGCGACTTTTATAATTGTGTGGATCCGCCAAACAGTAGTTTCAAGAAGCAACTTTTGCTTGATTTGCGAGATGCAGTGAAGTACTGAAAGCGTGCAACTGGAGTAGCTGAACAGAGTTTGGAAGATGCAAGAATAGAGACTGCAAGACTCTTGGAAGGCGCAACAAGGGAGAATCAAGGACTGCAGCTTCAGCTGAAAGGCACAACAAGGGAGAATCAAAGACTGCAGCTTGAGCTAGAAGGCGTTGTCAGGTACAATGAAGACAGAGGGGCCATGTTTGTTGCAGCTAGGAGAGATGTGGCCATTATGCAAGCTGAATTGCAGTTGGGAGCTGAATCTAGAGTTGAGTTAGAGGTGAGGATAGGGACATTAGAGAAGGAGAGGAAGTTCTTGTTTGGTGCTCTATTTGTGTGTGTAGGATTAGTGGCTGCTTCTTGGATGGCTTGGATCATGTAAGTCAATGCGGTGTTAGCCTTGGTCTAGTTGTAGTTGTAGTTAGTATGATCCATGTTGGTACTGAAAACCTATTCAGGTTCTATTATGGGTTGTGTATCAGCTTAATGCATGAGCATAATGCTTAGGACCATGTATAAGTATCAGGTTAATGCTCATGTCCTAATGTTTTAGTGAAATATGGTTGCATGAATCCTTTTATATGTGTAACCAGTGAGCTTTGTCAAATTTTATATGTGCAACCAGTGAAATGCTCAGGACCATGTATGAATCCTTTTATATGTGTAACCAGTGATCCATACAACACATGTTATTCAGTGATTAACACAGATTCAAGTTCATTACAATAGTTCAGGTTGCACACACACAGACTCATGAAGTAAGGTAGAAGGATAGAACCAAGTTCATTACAGTAGTTCATTACAATAGTTCCAGATAGCATAGAAAAGACAGATCCAAGTTCATTACAATAGTTCCAGATAGCATAGATAAGACACAGACACACACATGGGCTCAAGGATTTGGGCCTGTCAGCAGTAAGGTAGAAGGAGTGGTTCCCTTGTGATCAGCTGCACTTGGTCTTCCTTCCTCTGGATAAATCTGCTTGGCTGGTCCTGCAGCTGACACAACAACCCTAGAGGTAGAAGCACCTAAAACTTGGAGGCTTGCTTTACTGTGCTTTCTAGACATCCCTGGTATAGTCGCCTCTAGGGCGACCTTAGCCCGAGCCCCTTCCTTCAGCGTTGTCTTCACTCTTGCTGATGACTTCATAGCTTTTTGCCCATCCTACAAGATAAAGGAAGTATATAGCTAAGACAAAGAAAGTATATTACTATTAAGGATGACCACATGGAATAAGCAGTTAAACTTACATTGCAGTGTCTTTTGCTACTAGCCGCAGTAGATGAAGGGCTTGACTTCCTTTTTGATGAGCCTCCTCTACCAGACTGTGAAGCACCATCACCTCCTCTCACAGACTGTGAAGCACCACCACTTACATTACCAGACTGTGAAGCACCACCACTTGCATTACCAGAACCTGTCCTCCTGCTACAAGTTGTCCTGTTGTGTCCAATCCCTTTACATACTCTGCACCTTATAGATACCTTTCTTGGATAGCTTACCCTGAGGTGGCTTCTTCTTCTCCCCATCTTGCTTTTTTCTCTCCTTCTTTGGTCTTTCAGGCATATTTACATACCTGGGAGGCAATGGCTTTTCTCTATTTGATACTGGCTAGAAGGCCTTGCCTTCCACTGGTTGCAGGCAATGTGCATATGTCTTGTTGTACTCCTTAACTGAATAACACTTGGCTATGAATTCTTCTAAAGGCCTAGATGCATAGTAGATGCAAGAAATAGCATGAGGGCAGGGCAAACTAGACAACTGCCAGAACCTACAGGAGCAAGTTCTCTCATCCAAATTCACAGTGAATCTATGATCCTAGTAGGTTACTTCATAGCAATTATTGCCATTGCTGATAGCATGGCAGAATCCACTAGCTATGACATATGTCCTTCTTCACTTGTTCTGGTGATGGCATGTTCATTATAACCAAATCCTCAACCACCACATTGTCTTCATGAGGTGTTTCCATCCCAATGCTTTCACTATCTGCCTTTTCACTCTTTATTTGGGCATCTTCCTCCTAGTCACTACACTAGTCCTCCCCATCCTCTTCCTCCTCAGTCTCCATGCCATCAGCTTTCACTTCAATAAGCTCAACAAATACATCTGCAACCCCTCTATTAGTAACACATTCAGACATGTCCAAACAAGCCTTGTCATCTACCAAAACTCTAAGCCCATTTAGTAAATCCTTGCCAGGGAACAACCAATGGAGAAGAACATGCTCTGAAGCATTGTAATGGTCTTTAAGATGTCCAATTACTTCAGGCAAATATATTTTGCCACGCTCAATGAATGACATCTCCTCATTTCCACCTAGATAATGAAGCTTCTTCCCATCATTGAAAAACTCGCCACCAAAGTGAAATCGAACACAAAGAAATTTCAAATGGTCCATTCCTATAACAGATAGTACAGTCTTAGGACTACGGATCCGAGGTAACTAACCTAAGAGTACTTCCATCCCTACATCCAGAAATGCAGAAGGATTCAATCGTACCTGAGCGTGTTCGTTTCAATCATTCCAAGCCCATACGACTGCGAAGGCGACGGCGACGGCGGAGGACTCCCAGGCGGAGGGGAGACTGCGGACGCGGAGGCACCGGAGGATCGGATGCGGTAGCGGCTACGGCGATGGAGGCGGCGGTGGCGTCTAGGGTTCGGGGGAGAGGAACTGAGAGGGAGAGACAGAGCTGAGCGGGCCGGCTCGTGTTTTGACCCGCGCGGTGATCCTACGTGTCCGTCAACGCCAGTGTGGCCAGTCAAAACCGGGAACACGTCAGCGCAAACCGCCTCAATCGCGTCGAGGGGCTTAAACTGAACGGGTTTGAAAGTTCCGATGTCCAGACCAGACGGTTTTGTACTTGAGGGTCAAAATTAGACCGATATGAGAGTTGAGGGGCTAAAAGCGGACTTAATCATTTTTAATCTGAAAACTATCTTTCTGCGTTGGGCAGCAACTGTGAGTACAAGCTGTTACATGTCCGCCTTCGCGCTGAAGACTTTATTCAAACCGTTTGTTACTGTAGTTCACGGCACACTTCATTCGTCACCGTTACTTTTATTAGGCCAGTCTCAGTGGGGATTTTATGGCCCTGTTACTAATGTATCTGTATTTTGGAAATAGTACAAGAGAGTTTCATCCCCATGAAACTCTCTCTACTCTCATGAAACTCTTATCATCTCTCTCTTCATCAATACGGTGCTACATCAGCCTATTTAATGCCCATAAAACTCTGATGAAACCCATTGAGACTAGCCTTACGCACATTACTCCTTACGCACAGCCTTTCTAATTTCATCTGATGAGCGTTCCGTTCTTTCATCCGAGCCGTCCGTTCAGGGGGGACACATCAGCCCCGAGGCACCCGTTTCGCGTCGGGCGACCAACGCAACAGCGAGGAGGCCGGCGCACGACTGCTCGTCATGCGATGCTGTGTTCGCGTGCGGGCAGGCGCTCGGTGGGCACATGAACTGCCACCGGCTGCTCCCAACCTTCCTTGCTTCTTTTCTTTCCCTTTCCCTTTCCCTTTCCCTTTCCCTTTCCTCCTCTTCTTCAACCTTCAGACAAACGAGAACACGAACCAAATCAAGCACCAAGTCACCAATACGATACGAGTATAGGATGATGGCTAATCGCATCCATCAAGAAGCTCACGCCTCCTACACTTCAACTGCAGTCCTGCAGTTCCTGTGCTATTCTGTATTGAGGTTCAGTTCCATGTCTGAATCGCATGGAAGAACACTGTTCAGGCTAGTAGGGACTCAAATCGAGGAGCACGAGGGCAATTTCGTATGGTAGAAACCGATTTGGCACTGGATTGAGAGGTTCTTGCTTCTGCGGCAGTCCGTGAAGGATAAGTCACGGCGGCAGAGTGTGGTGGAAGGCCGAGCTCGTGTCACTCTCGCCGGTGTCGTCCAGGAGGGTCGTCACGGCGCTGCACTCAATAATGCCATCGCTCCATCAACCAGTGCATGTTGTAGTACGCGCTCTGCTTCGTCGCCATCGTCGTGGCTCCTTGGCCCCATCACCGCCATGGACTCCTCGCCTCAGAGAGCCTGGGCACCATCAGCAGTACAGGTGGTGGCCAGAACCCGTGGAAGAGAGCGGGTCAGATGGCGGCACCGCGCGGCGTGCGGACGGCGACCTGAAGGGGCGCACAAACAGCGGGCGCAGTGCATGGGGCTCGCGGGCGGTGAGCGTGGCCAGGTGATGGCGGCGGACCTGCGATAGAGATGGCGTGCGCGCGTAGGCACAGCAGCAGGGTCGGTCGTCGTCGTAGAGAGGAGAGATGGAGCTGATATTTGGACGTACAGGAAACCCAAACTGAGTTTAAGTTTCAAAATGACATAGTTTCTAAGTAAGGACCGGGATCCTACACCCTCGCAAGTTCGAGGACCGGGCATACACTTTACATTACGCTTCCAATAGTTTCTATGCAAGAAATGTATTCCACTACGTGCCCAGCTTACCAAAATCTGCAAATGGATGAAAATGAAACACAGATGAATACTACAAGCCTCAACAGCGGACCACCACTGAAAAGTTACCTTCGGCCGCAGTAGGTACTGCCTCTGTCCTAAAGAACGTAATTCTAGAGCAGAGTCATGTTTTAGTATAAGTTCGGCAGAGTCATGTTTTAAGTATAAGTTCGACCGATTATAAATAAAAAAATATAAATATTTATAATATTAAATAAATATTATTAAATTAATCACGAAACATATTTTTATAATAAATTAATTTAGAGTCATAAATGTGAATAGTATTTATTAGATACTTGATCAAGTACCTAAACTAACACATTACTCATAGTTGCATTCTTTGCCAGAGGTACTAATAAGGTAAAGGAGAGACAGGACTGATTTTTGGCCACCGGCTTCACCGGACAATCCTAGTCAGCCAGCGCTTACTTCGGAACAGGATACCTAGCGTAGCCAGCTGCATTCGCTGCCTTCGATCAATAGGCAAAGGCAGTACGGGGTCACCTAGACTTAGGCCCGGTTGAGTTCGACCCAAATCCAAACTTTGGCACTATGCAAAAAGAAGATTTCCCGTCACATCAAACTTGCGGTACATACATGGAGTACTAAATGTTGACGAAATTAAAAACTAATTGCACAGTTTGGTTGTACTTTGCGAGACGAACATTTTGAGCCTAATTAGTCAACGTTTGAACAATTATTACCAAATACAAACAAAATACACAGTAACTACTGTAGCTGCAGGCGCTACGGCGGCGCCGATTCTGGCCTCAACTAAACGAGGCCTAGCCGAACACCGATTTTTATGCAACGTCCATGGGCCAATCCTAGCTGCAGGAGGGCAGAGCCCGGCTATACGACCAACGGGTGTTGTTGCTGACAACAAACAGTGCCCCACCACCAGCCCTCGAGAACCTGCCATCTGAAGGAGGAGGAGAAACCAATGCAGGTCAGCCCATTCCTACAGCTCCTTCAATGGCCGCACGACCAAAGTCTGCGCTTGCCGGAAACAATGGCACAACATCGAGCAAAAAACAGCGCGAGGGTAATTTCTGCGACCGCCTGCTTTCTTGCTTCGGCCTTTGCTCATGATCCCTAAACTAAGGAATGGAAGCAAGCATCTGAATCAAGATCAGAGGAATCAACACCTATTGATGTCTGTTCTGTTCTGTTGTTCTACCAAAATGCACAAGCATCAAATCTTTTGTGAGTTAATTAATAACGGTACCTAAAACTAGAAGTCATAGCAAGCAAAGGTTGCATCATATTCATATCGACAAGTGGCAAGTCGTCATTAGGAATTCAGAATGCACATATCCCCTTGAGATGTCTTCAGAGCCATAAGTCACAAAAATCAGCTGCATGTTCAAGCATTAGTAGAAGATAAAAAGATCAGTTCGGATGGCCTCAGACCACATAGAACAATAGCAATCGGTTCATGGCAATGCCCCTGTGGACACTATCACTGAAAGCTTCACATGGTTCACGGCATCCACAGAATCAACAGATAGAAAAAGGACATCTGATTATGCACAACCTTTAGCCCAAATGTACCATTTATACACCTTCGATTCCAATACCTGACAGCCTCCAAGTCACTGGATCTAGACAAATTTAGTCTTGCCACCCTTCTCAGACTTCTTCACCTGTTGTCAATTACAATAATGTCAAGCTTCCATGGAGGAATAGCAATGATGATAAATATGGAATATATCATGATTGCAGGTGCAGGAAGCAAGTGCCTGCTTACCACTTTGAATGTTGACTGCAGCTTGCTTAGCTCAACGGGGCACTCTCCCTTCTCATCATACTCAGAAAATTCACCTTCAGAGCAGTCAATTTCAAAAGGAGTCCCATGCACCTTAAAAAAGATGGCACACTGTTAGCACATCACACAACAAAAACTAAACAATTGTGACATTGAGTACATGCAGAACTAGCAATAAACTAAAATCCGCAAAAAGATGGTTTTAAATCAAACTCCCAATTGTTCAAAAGGTGAAACTTTCTAGATTTGGAAAAACAATTTAAAACAAGTCATAGACTTGTTACTGTGAAAGAAATCAAAGACATTTTATTTCTTCTTGGAGAAAGAAGACAGACAATCAGTGTGTGAACTATGAACATAAAGAATCGGTGTGTCAACTTAAAGAATAATACATTCGTAGGTCAGATGCCATACAAGCTACACACACATGGGAAACTCTATGCCACTTCAAAATAAAAGCACATATACACTTTAACACTTCTATGCTTAAGTAATGCACGATGTGAAAACAGATAACTGTAATATACCCTTGTATTAAGTAATGTGCAATGTGAAAACAAATAATTGTACCAGAGTTATGCCATACATGGAAAATGGAGTATTGAATATAACAAATCAAGCACACAGAAATGACACTCACATAGAATAGAATACCAGAAAGAGCTCAATTCTAGAATGTGTGAATAACTTTGAAAAGATTAATTATTTACAACTAATGTGTTGGTTTGGTATATGTAAGCAGTCATTAACATTCATGATATAAGATCAAGAAAAAACATACAGATTCAGTCTTCCAGCCAGCACCAAAAGAAAACTCAACAGGTTCATAGCCTCTGCAGTCAAACACCATCAAACAAGTCTTCTCTTCTTTCTGGCTCCGCTCAATAGTAAGTGGCGTCCCATGACCAGGAATCATCACAATTGTTCCATCTCTCCCACAAAGCTTGCACTGAGAGAAGACAAAACATCATACACAGGAGGACATAGCTTACATGGTACAACAAAATATACAAAGTCGATACACAATTACTGAAACAGTTTGTGTTATCCTTTACGCCTTTGTTAGAAACCTCATGGAAAAAAGTTAAACAAAGAACCTTATTATATGTATTGAAACAAGTTTTTCCTCCTTTATGCCTTTGTTAGAAACCTCAAGGAGAAAATTTAGATAAAGAACCTCGAGATATCAAATTGATTATTGGACAGAAAGTCATTCAGAAAGTTGTTATCGCTAATCAAATCATGGATTGCTAGAACAAAAAGGCTATTTTGACCAAAAAAAGGTGAGGATCCTACATATACTGTCAAGGCACAAAATAAGAATTTTTTAAGCTTCCAGGTCAAAAATGGCATTATGAGGTCTGGTACATATTATGAGCATATACATAACTACAGCAATAGAAAGGTGCACAGTACCACGAAAGAGTGCTGAGGCTAATAGTTTGCATTTGATCAGTAAATAATATAAAATAATTGGAAAATGAAATTGGAAAAAAAGTTCTTTTAGCATTAAAAATGGGACCATTTACATCGGGTCACATTTGATGTCCATAGTCTCACACACAATAAGTTTTATGCAAAATGTTCATGATAGTACATATTCATCTTGATGGCATATGATAAACCTCAAGTAAGGAGACATAGCAATCATATTCATATATATATATATATATATAAGTGCACAACACAGAGATGATAAGACATAATTATTGACTTCTTACATTGAATTTAGGTAGAGCAGAAAACTATTTTTCTACCATGGAGATAAGGAAGACAATAGTAAAGAACATGAGCATAATAGACAAAATAACTGCATTAGATGCCTACACAAGGTCAAAATAGATAGTGAGGTGCTTTCCCATCATGAGTAGTGGCAAAGGCACCTTGTTTCCTATGGTTCACCGGTGGACACTAGACTTTTGCATCATAAGATTTTTTTCAGTGTAGAATATTTAAAGAAAGGTAGAAAAAACCTCATGGGGGATTAATAAACTATATTATCACAAAAGAACCGACAATGGAAAAATCATCACCCTGCCAATGATCACAATTCACAAGACAACAAATCATATTAACAAAAAAGAAACCCCATTACTTGTGAATCCAAAAGCATATATTATATTTTCATGGGCAACCTATAGTTTGCAAAATAGCATGACCCTTGAGAAGGAACAAATGAACAATCCTCTGTTGTTGCCTTTTTACGCAAATATGACTCCCGTCCACCCAATTCAATCCCCAGTTTTAATAATGAAATCAGTACTCCACATTGAATCCATTCCCAGCCTACTAAATAAATAACATACAAGAAGGAAATCCAGAAGAGTAAAGGAATATCAACGAACTATATCATCAGTCATCTCATTTGCTGTCCTCATACCATGCAAGTTCATCAAACAACCTAACAGAAAGTCAGCTGATATCAATTATCATCAACGACACTAACACGCACTGCACGTTCATCAAAATACAAAAAGCACAGGAAAATAGCATTTCCTGTAAAAAAAATGCATTTCTTGCTCACTTAAAAGCATATATAACACTAAACAGAGTTTACCATTGTATACAAATATAACTCTCCACAGCCAATCTAATGCCGCTTTTACTTTTATCCAAGGAAAGAAAAATGGAAAAAGTCTACTTAACCCCCCACCTATCATACTGTCTACTTCACCCCCCAACTATGAAACCGTCTGTTTTACCCCCTGAACTATCTAAAACCGTCTGTTTGACCCCCTGGCGGTTTTCCAGCGGCGCTTTTGCTACAGTAACAGCGAGTTTGCTACGGTGACGGTGTGATTGTTACTGTGGCAAAACCGCCGCTGAAAAACCACCCGGGGATAAAGCAGACGGTTTTAGATAGTTCAGGGGGTAAAACAGACGGTTTCATAGTTTTGACGGTTTCATAGTTTTGGGGTGAAGTAGACCAAGTATGATAGGTGGGGGGTTAAGTAGACTTTTTCCAAAGAAAAATCGTTCACCAAATGTACTCTAAACAAAGGCAAATGGATGTATGCAGAAATGAGACTCCATCTACCAGAGCAATAAAAGTGTCCAGTAATAAACATCTAAACTATGTTAGCCCCTTATAGACATACTAACATGCTGATTGATCCATCTTGCATGCTAACAAACACTCCTCACGGGCCAGTCTTATCAAGCACACCAACATTACAGCAGAGGGAAGCCGAATCCATCCGGCCACAGAGGTATGCGGAGGAAGGTGATGTTTACGAACGAGGGTGGGTACCTTCTGGACGAGGTGAGCGGTGCCGTGTCCTTTGGGCAGGTCGACTTGCTCGCTGAGGGTGACGTAGGTGGACTTGGCGGTGACCTCCCCGCAGTTCTCGCACTTGAGCTGCGATCCAGCACAGAGAAGCGAGCGAGCAAACCCCGCGATCAGCGCCTTTCGCGATCGATGTGAGGGGAACCGGAGCCGATCAAGCCAAGGGAGGAGAAGGGAATGGGGACACGGACCTTGAGGTAGTAGGGGAAGTTGGGGTCGTCGCAGCCGCGGCGGGGCTGCAGGTTGGTGAGGCCGTCCAGCTCCGCGCCCACCAACAGCGCGTAGTACACCATATCCGCCGCCGCCTGCTTCCTAGGGTTAGGGCTCCGGGCTCGGGTTCGGTCCGACGCCGCCGACGGAGACGACGAGGGGAAAGGGGAATGGGGGTTTTGGTTGGCTTCGCTTCGGTTCGCCTTGCGGCTGTACGAAGGGAATACGAAGGACGGAAGGGGAAGGAAGTGCTTGTGCGGTGCCATCGCCATTTGGACGAGAATGGCCCTAGAGTTCGCGCGTGGGTTGGGGGCTTCGGAGGGTAATTTAGTCATTGGGCACTGGCTGAGTGGCGCCTGAGGCCTGCGAATAGATTCGACCGGATTTCCTACTTCTACGGCCCGTTTCGTTGGGAGAAATCCACTTCATCAGAATTCAGAAACAAAACACGAGCTCATTCTAAACAAAAAAAAACAGATCATAGGAGAAGACTCGCCTATGTTATTGAAATAAGAAGGTGCCAGGCTCCGAACCCGGATCAGATGGGAGAGCCCCGAGCTCACTGCTCTAACCGGTCACATCACGAGAAGCTTGGCCACGAGCTCATCCTGACTTCCTCAGTCCTCCTTACTTTTGAATTTTGACTTTTTTATGTGCTAATTTCGAGCAAAAGCAACGGAAAAAAGCACGAACCCAGCCGTCGACTATGAACAAAAATGAGCATGGGAGGACAACACAGTAAAAATTACTGTGAGAGTGTTTGTGCTTTCATGAGAGTGTTTGTGCTTTCGGAGCTAAAACCTAATATTATGTTTGGCTGTTTGCACGAACCCAGCCCTTTCATTGAACAAGTAATTTTTAGCTCCGAAAATATATTGAACACAGTAAAAATCACACTTCATTGAACAAGTGAACACCACCACCACCCAAATATTATGTTCAATGATTTTGAGCTAAAACCTAATCAGCCATAAGAATAAAAAGATACAGTACAACTCGTCTGAGCTTGCAAACAGCCTTTCTGAACATTTCTGAACTCTGAGCTAGAATAAATGCTATCCATAGGGCCGGATCACAGTTCCAACATCTTATCGCCGATGAGCTGCACTCCAGTCACGATCGCAAATTCGCTATAAACTAGAACGAAAGTTGACATAGATTTTGTAATAAGGTGTTGTATCAATCAATCCATCAGAAGCAAAATACCCATACTCCCATTCTGTTCTGCTCACATCAGTTGGGGCCGGCACGGAGGGACCGGAGGCGGTCGAGCCACTGGTCCTCGGGGACGCTGCCCGCCCACGCCGGCGGCGCGCCGGGGAACTCGACGCCGCGCATCGCGTCCACGATCCGCGCGGCAGCGCCCGCGGGCAGCTGAGTGCGGCGGCGGCGCTCGTCCTCCGAGAAGGCCCGCGCCGCCGCCTCCGCGGGCCGCAGGTCCCCGTCCTCATCCTCCGCTTCCGCGTCTTCCGCCGCTTCGTCCTCGTCGGACGCGAGATCCAGCGCGGAGATGCCGTTTCCTGCCTCGTCGAGGCGGTGGTGGGGCACGGCGGCGTCGAAGTCGGGGTCAGGGTCGGATTCGGAGTCGGAAACGGCGCCGGCGATTGGGCGGTAGTCGGATTCCGGCTCGGCGTCGGAGTCAGAGGCGGAGGAGTGGTCGGGGAGGGAAGCGGAGGCGGGAAGGTGCCTGTTGCCGGGGATGGACATGGCGGCCGCCGGAGAGGAGACGAGGAGGAGAAAAGCCAAGTGGGTTCGGATTTTGTAGGGAACGGCGAACCAACCAGCTCAACAACCCAACAGTTAAGGTCTGCGACAATTGGTGATGGCAGCAGCAGATTCCTGATGCGAATTAAGGCCTATAATCTATACTCAATTAATCTGCTGCGAATTAAGGCATATAATCTACACTTAATTAACGCAGGGCACTGTACTTAATTAGCTCAATACCAGGACAGGCGGTGATTATTCACAACAATGAACACACTTTTGCCCGTTTGTGAGCATTTGGATCCATTAAGCGCTACTTCATCTTTGCTTGCTGCCATTGGAATTGATTATTAAAACAAATTTGGTTTGATTTCGTATTTCAATATCCAAACAACATCTTCAATCAAATTATATAAAAAATATCAATTTCTCTTCAAACTAATTGTTGGAATCTAATTGCTAGAGTCAGATTTTTTTCCTGTCAATTCGGGGGGAGTTTCCCCACCTACTTATCATTGAATTGAAGGAGCCAAAAGCTCGAACAAGTACAGCGTACTTCCGGCATACCAGAAAGTGTCCATAGTATAGGAGAGGGGGTGTGGATCGACATAGCAGAGAGAGCAAAGGAAGAGCCAGTACAACAACTCAGCCCAAGCCACAGGCAAGGCGTGGCACCACCCGTAAGGTAACCACCGATCACCAGAACGCCGCCGCCGCCGAATAATATACTCGCCGACGCACCTCGATTATTATAACACCTAGTGTTACGAATTACTTAGCACCTAAGTTAAGGTCAACGAAAAATAATTTCTATAAACAAAAATAAAATATAACTTGTGTATAGTGTTTATATAAAAATGATGTGCAAATAGTGTAGATAAGAATGCAACTTTAGGTTTGGAAAGAGAATAGTGTTAACCAGTGTTTTGGGAGTTCACACATCAAATCCAAAAATTAAACTAGAACTTTTCGTTGAATCGACGAGAAATTGAACTTAGGTTACGAACATCATTTTTTGTGAATTATATTGAGCAAAATAGTTAAAAGGTGCTTAAATATTTTGCTCCTATGAGTTAGCAAGTAGTATGGGCTATTGAGTGAAATATTTATTGGTTGACTGTGGGGGATATACCCCGGGTACCACAAGATGGTACATGGGCCGCACCATCCGAGGTAGCCCGGCCCGTAAGATCGAGGCGTGCACGGTAAGATTACAAGTTGTACTAGATATTGTAATAGTACAAAATAGGATACTTTACTTGTAACATTGTCCCTTTGAAGTATATAAGGAGGGGCAAGGGTCCCCCTAGGGGACGGATCATACAGATCATAACAGATCACACCTCAATCAATACAGAATAATGAGACACATGACGTAGGTATTACACCAACACGACGACCGAACCTGTATAAATCTTGTGTCTTGTGCTTCTGTAACCATCTGGTTCCTGATTACACGCACCGTCTACCGACAATCTACCATCATGGGCATACCCCTAAATGGACTGTCGACCATATTTCGTCACCAGTGGCGCGCTAGGTAGGGGCTGTGCGCGCTGATTCATGGTGAACTAGATGGCAGACCTCGATTCCACCGTACGGTGACAACTCGGCGACGGAATCAATCTACTACGGCTACAACTCAGCGACCTCCGTTACATACCGACGTCCATCTGATCCTCTCCTCGGCTGAACTACATGGCGGCGCTTCGTCGAGATCCCATCGGGCTCACGACGGGCATGCAGGGCTCCAGTATGTACGCATCTGCACGGCAAGCAACCATGCATGGCTTCGGGATCCAATTCCAAGAGATCGACACGGATACGTTTGCTGGCCAGGCCTGTGATCTACAGCAACATGCAAGGCTAACTTGCATGTACGGGCGTATGCACATATACAGCATATGCATATACGAAGGATGCAAGCCAATACAAAACAAGCAAGCTGGTGACGCGTGCAAGCCAACTTGCACGTATGTATGCACCATACACGCAAGGCGATTAATCAACCAGTTAGCAATCAAGAGCACATACGCATCTACAAGATCCAACCGGCTAGAAGTCATACTGCATGCTTTCACGTACAAGCTAGCAAGCAAGGTCTTGATCAGGATCCGGTGGCTGCGTCTCTCTATCTACCTCGCTCATCACTGCGTTTCTGACGCGTCGTCTGGAGGACCTGCAACGATGGCCGAGCACTAGCGTGCGTAGTCTCGCGGTGCAAAGGTCGTATCTGAGGAGTGCCACACTATCACCGACATCGCAGTCTGGCTCAGGATCACGGTCACGGTGGGCGTGCGGGACTGTACGCTGCAGGACTCTATCTGACTACGTCCGTTCTACTCCAACACGAGATCAACTCTGTTCTAGCCATCAAGCAAGCTGCTAACCGAGCTCCGGCCACGTCAACCATGGACCACGTTGACCATGTCCCGAGTGGCTCCGCTGAGCTCCGACCACGTCGACCACGGACCACGTCGACCACGTCTCGGGTGGCTCCGCTGAGCTCCTGACCACGTCGACCATGTCTCGAGCGGCTCTGCCGAGCTCCGACCACGTCAACCACGGACCATGTCGACCACGTCTCGAGCGGCTTTGCTGAGCTCCGACCACATCGACCACGAACCACGTCGACCATGTCCCGAGCGGCTTTGCCGAGCTCCGACCACCTCGACCACCAGACCACGTCGCAATGATGATCGCCGTGAAGAACGGCGCTACGACAACCACGACCACCGTCATGACAACAGGTCGGAAAGCTCGAGGACCAGACAACTTCATCACCGCCGACCAGATTTCTATCCAAAGATAAGTACACTTCTAATATTTATATTTAATATAATTTTTCATTACGACGTTTCTCCACAAACGTCCTCGTCATGATTATTCTTCAAATAACATTTGTCCATGTATATAATCTTAAATATAACATATAGCTATACTTAATGCAAATCCTCGACCAGTCATGTTGACGCTCGATGTCTCCAGAAATGGCCCTGTCTCTGGCTCCTCCCTACACGTGCACGAGCGTCTACCCTCTGCGTTATGGGTGGTCGGCAGCGGCTCCTCAGCGACGCTTTGTTCTTCCTACACGTGCATGGGCTCCGCGCCCCGCGTTATGGTTAATGGGCTAGCTAGGGCTAGAGACTTAGCTACATACTAACTGGTCGGGTAGTTTATATTAAGTATAAACACAAACTTCACATTAACACTGATGTTTACAAAGCACCAACTGCTTTATCACATCATGCTCATTTGCAAATGACTGCTGAGCGTCATACGCTATTTCTTCACCGCTGATTTTTCTTCATAATTTATTATTTTATACATTATGTACTACCATTCTACATATTTATATTGCAGGAATTTCGAGCTATGCTCGGGGACTTCGTTGCTCGCTTCTCGACCTACGCTCGGGGACTGCCACGATCACTCTCCGACCACAGCTCGGGGACTTTGTCGCTCGCTTCTCGACCTACGCTCGGGGACTGCCTCGATCACTCTTCGACCACAGCTCGGGGACTTCGTTGCTCGCTCCTCGACCTGTGCTCGAGGACTGCCTCGACCACTCTCTGACCACAGCTCGGGGGCTTCGTTGCTCGCTCCTTGACCTATGCTCGGGGACTGCCTTGACCACTCTCCGACCACAGCTCGGGGCCTTCGCGTCTCGACTACATGTGACTGGCGACTCGCATACAGTTGGGATATTTTTTCTCACTTAGACCTTGCTACAAGGCTGATACCTCGCCTTCCAGCAAGCTCGGGGACTACATCGATACGATGCACCTGCCGGTGCAGCTCGTATCGCTTGTACGATGGTTGGATTCTCAACTTAACTAGGAATTCTTTTTAGACCCTAGGCACCACGTGCCTATGTCACCTACTACTAGGCTCGGGGACTAAGTGGGCACACTTCACCTTGCAGGTGAATGTGTTTGTTTTTCAACCCCTATGCCTCTGATGATCAAAGACGCTACGCTTCAAGACACCCTTACGTTTCTTCACAGAAACCCAAGTGGGCACACTTCCTAGGACGGAAATCTTTTTCTTTCTTCTTAAGAGCACCATACATTCTTCGGACAACCTACTTCTCTGGCGACAACGGTGGTCGGAGATGTCAAGAACTCAAGCCTCACTGTTCGGAGAAGGTTGAAAATGGCAGTGTCGCATCAAAATACATGGCGCTCGGGGACTAGCTGTGGGGGATATACCCCCGGAGTACCACAAGATGGTACATAGGCCGCACCATCCTGAGGTGGACCCGGCCCGTAAGATCGAGGCGTGCACAGGCAAGATTACAAGTTGTACTAGATATTGTAATAGTACCAAATAGGATACTTTACTTGTAACCTTGTCCCTTTGGAGTATATAAGGAGGGGCAAGGGTCCCCCTAGGGGACGGATCATACAGATCATAACATATCACACCTCAATCAATACAGAATAATGAGACACAGGACATAGGTATTACGCCAACACGGCGGCCGAACCTGTATAAATCTTGTGTCTTGTGCTTCTGTAACCATCTGGTTTCTAATTACACGCACCGTCTATCGACAATCTACCATCATGGGCATACCCCTAGATGGACTGCCGGACCATATTTCGTCGACATTGACGATAATAAGGTTTTAGACATTTTAAAAATGGTGGCAACAAGTATTCATGGAGGTCAAGTCCAAATTGAACCCTTTCGTTTCTAAGTCAGGAAAAGAGTGTTCGACAATGCTATTTTGGCATTTGAATTCTAATAAAATTTCTTAGACCTCAGTTTCATGTTTTGGTACGATTGGTTGCATCAAAGAGAGTACTTGGGCAAGGCATATGTGGTTGTTGTGTTGCGTGTCATGTTGCTCTCGTAAAAATTTCCCAAACTTCGTTGAAACACGCGGTGAACTATGTCATTGATGTTCTGTTCATGAACTGGCACTTTGGGAACGAGCTCAGGTTGGCATTCATCTATCTCCCTCCCTAACTGCTCTTTGATCTTGACAATTGATTTCAGTTAGATAATCGGTAGTGTGGACTTTAGAGTAGTGAAATTGGTCGAGTTCCAGACGTGAGGATCAACAACTCTTGAGTCACTTTAAAATGCGTATGCGACACTGGTGGTGGTCGATCGGCCTGAGTCCGCAGTCACCACGCGTGCATGTTGCCGATGCCTATCCGCTTTAGGCCACGATCGTGCTCGTGGCCGGCCTTGTTGGCTGTCGGCCGCGCGTCGGGCTAGGGGTTGGCCGCAGTCACCTTCCGTGACGCCGGGCTACTGCTGCGCGACCATCGCGTGTGCACTGCCGTCCTAGACGTGCGTGGGCCAGACCGATGTCACGGGGGCCTTCGTCTAGCGGACATGGCACTCTTTCTACCGCTCGAACCACCTACTCGCCAAGCCGCTGCCTGCCTCCTTAGTCACATTGCACTAATGCCCTTATCGCAGTGTCACTGCCCTCCCTCGTGTCATTTTGTTGCACTGGCCCTACAAGACGGCCCTCGCGCATGATCGCTGCTTCACTGCAGCCGCCCGTGTCTTGCCATGGCAGAGTAGTCCCATCACAACGCTCCACGATGCTCTCTCTCTAAGTCTTCCTCGTGCAGACACCTCGCTTCATTAATGCAGTCTCGATCAAAGCAGGTACAGCCTTGAAGAGCTACCACCCCCACCTACCCTTGTCGCCAATAGAATCGCCCCAATTCACATGGACAAATACGTGTGATTCGGGGAACCACACCTCAATTCGGCATTCCAACAGTTAGACAGGAAAGCCAGCTAGCAGCCCGACCCTCACCTTAGCTCAATCGAGCACTACTGGCCGCCAATTTGACTGTTTTTCTCACCGCCGACCAGGTGCGCCGCCTGTGCTAGTGAAATTGGGGTAAGGTCCGAATGGGTTCAATTGTTTGTATCCACGAGCTCGCTTTGACCTCCTCTATCTGGTCTAGCACCATTTGGCTAGGGCGCTTGCCGGAGACATGGCGATGCATGGGTGTCCATTTCGAAAGCACCACCGTCCTGGTGGCTCGCACGTGGCCAGGCCACCTCGGCACTCCTCTGCCACAACCGTCACCACAACATGAATTTTAGGGAGCTACTGGTGCTTACCCGCTATCTCTACCACCCCGATAGTATCTTAGGCCGTCCGAACAGTCGCTCCCATCGTCGAGACCAGGCCTCGGTAGTGCACCATTAAGCTCCCAACCGCCACCATCATTGCGCGTTTGGCCATAGAGCTCAGTTGACCCCGTGGTCTCACCAGAGCAGCCACTAGGTTGCTCGGTGAACCGCCGTATGCCATCGGTGAGCTGCGCCTGTCACGTGCACGTGCCCAAGGGCATGCCAGTTGCAAAGACTGAGTTTTTACATGGTGTTAGGTGCGAAGCGTGTCTCTTCTACAATAGTGCGCATAGTGCCACGTAATAACTTGTTAGACCGAGGACTCTTTTACAAATGCATCGGAGCACTCCCGTAGCGGGCCAATTGGGCTAGCCTGCTAGCGCCCGGCCATGCTCCACGCCGATCGCAATGGGCTGCTGGGACGAATGCTTGCTGCCAGCCCTTTTTGTTTTCTGAAGCATTTTTCTAATTTAGTTTCTAAGCAAACTTGTAATTTCAATATCAATTTATGTACCTATCCAAAAATTTTGAAACTAATTTGTTAGGTTCCTAAAATCATGACCTATCTGCTAGTATGTTTTGTTTGCATAGTTCCATAGTATTTTTAGGAGTTATCTAATTAATTTGATATGCTTAATATTGTTAAGATAGAAACTTGTAGGAATTTTTATGATTAATCAGTGCTAGTGTTAAATCTAGAAATTTCACAGTAACTTTCTAATATTATGAGGTGCTCGCTGTAATTTTTATAGCTCCATAATAATTAGTTTGCTAAGATAGCTAAGGAGCCCTAGTTCGAAAATATATTTTAAATCAATGAAATAAAGAAACACCTTAAGAGTTTAGAACTAAAACACTTGTTGAGAAATAATGCCTTATTCGACAACAGTGGACACGTAGCCTAGTACGTTAGTTATTAGTGCTAGCTCATTAACTTGAGAGTCGTAATCATATTTTAAGAGTTGCGGTTGTCGTTGATTAATTACGTCTCTGCGTTGCATCCACGTATATCATAATAGGAATAACGATGGATCACGGAGTCATCTGGAGTAGTAGAAAAGATGGTGCCTTGATGATCATGTCACCACGATGGGATGCTAACTTTTGGTTATATCTTACCCAGGCAAGCCCTCGATGCATAACCCCTATTATTCTGTACTTTATTTTATGCTTGTGCATTAAGTTTTAAGGAGTTGAATGAAAACCACTTGCATATATATATCCTTATCCAATGAGTCCTACTAGTATGTTAGGATCATGTAGTTTGCTATGCTATAGGATCCGGTAGAAATTGAGTGATTACCTGTCACTCGCGAGAGATAGGAAATATATTATTGCTGTTATTATATTACTATCACATGGAACATATATGGAGTATAATTAGAGACCGGGCAGAATGGTACTTTGGATCTAGACTTGGTTAGGCATTCGAGCGAGGCTCAGATTGCACTTGTTCCGCCTATGACGATTGAGGATCGTCTATTGCTGTGGATGGTAGTCTGGTCACAGACTTGTTATTCTGAGCACAAACTTGCTCATAGGAGTAGGAAGGCTCGTTACGCTTTTGTCGTGGGTTCCGGTTCTTTTTGAACCGATTGATTGGAGGTGGGGAAAGGTGGAGGTCTAAGCACCATGCTGAGACCGGATCTCAAGTGTGGGGGCTTGGAGTCCAAGTTTGGGTGAGGACCTGGACCCCTCGATAGGAGTGAAATGGGTTGGTCTCGTTTGTGCCTAGGGTATAAATGGGGTGTGTGTTTCAGGGTACACTGCTGGGATACATTGATTCGCAAATCACCGTTTCTCTAAGATGGTACCGACTTGGCTATGGTCTAGCACCGTAGTAAGAATTAGAATATGAAAGATGGTAAAATGGTTCTAATTGCTTACCACCTACTTAAAAGTAGCATAGGTGCTTATATAGAATGGTTAGTTAATGAATTAATGATGACTGCTAATAAAATTGAATATAAGGACACACGTTTAGTAATGCTTCCTGTAGATGCAATAACCTACAAGCCAGATAGCCTTGCATATCCTTGGAGTCTTTTATTTTTCTCCTGTTGGGTAAGTCTTGCTGAGTATAATCGAGTACTTAGGGTTTTATTCCTTCTGTTGCAGGTGACCGATGGATGGTAGATGACTTTTGTGTATGGAAACCTCCTGGTGGGCTCAGAGAGAATTCCTTCTGCACTACGGTCATAGTGTTTATTTATAACCCTCACTAAAAGTTTTTAGAAGAAAAGTTTTATGATCTGCCATCATATTTGGTTTATAAATGTTCACTACGTTAATGATTCACCATTAATCTTTATTTCTGCTGTAACTCTGATCATATGTTGTTCTCCACTGCAAGATAAAAATATAAACCTAAAATGTATAAACTCTTTTACATGTAAAATTGTCTTAATTCTGCTATTGCATTCAACTTGTTTAAGTACTCTAATGTTGTAATAAAGTGATGTAAGAAATGGTTAAGAATGTTGTAAGCTTTATTCTCTCATTTATGATCCTGATGAAAAGATATGGATTTTTGAGTTCTCTCTCAGGGTGTGCTCGACAGAACTGCATAATTTTGTGTCCTCGCTTGGGTACTTAGTATCTAGTAGAAGACAAGTACCCTTGAGAGAGCATTAGATTAGGTGATTCTACCACAATTATTGTGCAACCACACCACCTCTTGTAGCTACACCGATCTAAGCCATTCATAATGGAAAGGGGACTAAAGGTGGTGGGTAACACCCCAACAAAGGGTGCACTGAAGATGACGACCTCCCTTTAAGCTGAAGACAACACCTTTCGCAGCACATCCGGGCTCCATGTTTCGTAATCCAGCGCCAAAAACAAGGGGAGGAATCCTTGAAGGGGGATGACAGAAGAGGTGGGACCGTCCGGCATAAGATTTGATGAAACCACCAACAGGAGACCATCGACAGAGCAGATGCACCGAAGACGGACACTCACCAGGTCATGATAGGAGGCGAACTTACAGTTGTAAGTGCATCTAGCCCTTTAGTGGGTTTTGGTGAATTGAATGACAAAACCTTTAAAAGGTCTAACAAGTTTGCTAAGTGTTGAACAGGAAATTGAGTTTATTGCATACACTTGTGGATTGTGGAATGAGAAGTGTATATAGGTTCAACAAGAAGGCAAACTTGATATTCCACATAATGTTCAAATCAAGGCCAAAATTGTGTATTGTTGTGTTGGAAGATTATGGGAACAATCTAGTTTAAGCAAAAGACAACAATGCAAATGGAATCAATGAAATGGATTCTATATTGTGGGATATCATAGCATCATGTGAAAGCAAACATATTTGGCAAATGGCAAATGAGACATGAGTTGATAATTTTGGATTGGTCTCTGTAATGGCTTACTTGCATGAACAAGAAGAGTTTGATAGTGGACTAGCCTTGATCAAGGATTGAAGAATGAATCAAGGGTGCATAAGTGAGGAAATGTCAAGCAAAGGTGAAATGACAAAGGAGACAATATATAATGGATATAAGATGTTCTCTACATTGGTTTGCTTGTATGGATAAAGATTTGGAAAATCACTTTGCATTAATATGATCAAACTAGAAGTATGAAGATAGAGATTGAAGTGAGTGTTAGGAGTGTCAAGCCAAAATTAAGAGGATATAAGGAATCATGAATTGGCTTGACCATATTGATGTTGGTCTATATATGTCTCTATGTGAGTCAAACTGAAGCTTGATTGATCTCAACATTTATATCTAGAAGATATTCAAGCAAGGATCACAATAATGAAGAAATGGTTTTTTCAATGGATGCTTAATATGATGTGACTTGAGTGTGGCTCGATAGAGTGAAGATAGCAAAGAAAGGGCTTCGAGGGACTAAGCGAAGGTGAAGGGCAAGCGATGGCTTGAGGACCAAGGTACCATGGCTAAGATGAAGAAGAGAGTACTTGCATTGAGTCAAGGAACTAATCGAGCTATGAGGAGTCATATTATGTTGAGAATCAAATCATTAGTGAAAGTGACTTGAAGCCATTGAGGTGAACTCATATGTGTGAAAATGGTTCAAATCACATGCTCAAGATATGTTTGCTCAAAGAGAGGAAACAAAGTTGATTGCAACCCCTTATGAAGTGATATTGAGAAGAAATGGCATATGAAGACATTGAAGACTCAAGTGGGTGAAATGGTTATATTCTCTTGATCTTGAGTATAGGTATGCCATACTATCAATTGGGATGCAATACTGAATCATAGACAAGTCTCAAGTGCTCAAACTAACCGAACCCAAGTGCTAATATGAGAGAAAACACTTAGCACTGCACCTGCACTTGTTGATCTTGGTGCTTTTTCTCTATTGGGTTGGATAGCCCTTGAAACAAGCTTTCTGAAATGTCCAAGATCACTGAAAACGGAGTTTGGAGTAAAAAGTTATGGTATTTTATGCGAGATGACCTATGCTGTTTCTGTGAGCTGCGGCAGTGCTGTGGGTCAGCGCGATAGTGCCACACCTGTACAGGTCATAATGGCTAGTTTTTGAATTGCAATGGCTAGTTTATGTAGGGGTGAGTTTAAATACCCATCCCATGCCTCCTAGTCATGCGGCTGATGTTCTGAACATTTCCAAACCCTTTCCAAGCCTTGTGAGAGCTTTCTCTAACCCCTCTCTTTGTGAGAGTGAGTGATTAGTGTATGATTAAGAGTTAGAGACAAATTAGAGCAAGGCAAACCTTGAGCATGTGTCGGGCTTCAGTCAATCTTCATTGCGCATTTGTTACTCTTAGAGGTGAAGCCTCCTAGATGGCTAGGCATCGCCCGGCGAGCTCCCAGTGCTTGTGGTGAGCAATAGGAAAGTTTGTTAATCACCCCCATTGATCTAGTGGAAACCCCTCATCTCAAGAATTCACTCTCTTGACTTGAGAATGAGGATAAGGGTTGCAAAGCCTAAGCCTTAGTGGCTTCCTCAACAATATGGACATAGGAAAGCCTTGGTGGCGAGCTGAACCATGGAATAAATGTTGTGTCTTGTCTCCTCTATGTTTTGAATTACATTATCTATGTTCCACTCGATCTACTTGGTTGTGCTGTGTTTATGAGTGCTAGTACATAGTGGACTTGCCATTGGACATCTCCATGCACATCTCCAAGTTTGGGTTCTAGGCATAGCTACTGTTGAAGCTCTCTACACAGGCGTGATAGTGTTGCATTCTTAGTGAGGTAGTGCCGCGCAATGGAGCAGCAATGTCGCGCACTCTACTAATCCGCTGCAAGTTTTATTTGTTATTAATTTTCAGTAGCACCTATTCACCCCCCCTCTAGGTAACATCAAGGTCCTTTTAACAGCGCTAGCCATGTCCATCGCCAGGCAGGCACTAAGGGATGAACGAATGAAGGGGGAAGCAAGAGTAGCATAGCTCAGGCCACAAGCATGCCATGGCACCGCCTATAAGACAACCACCAATCATGGAAGAAAGCCACATGTGAACAACATACTCGTCGACTGCACCACAGTTATTGTGCAACCACACCACCCCTCATAGCTACGTCGATCCAAAGCCATTCTCTGTGATGGAGAACAATGGAAAGGGCACTAAAGGTAGTGGGTAACACTCCAACCAGGGCACACTAGATACAATGACCTCCCTTTAAGCTAAAGGCAACACCTTTCACAACACATCTAGGCTCCACGTTCCATAATCCAATGCCAAAACAAGGGGAGGAATCCTTGAAGGGGAATGACGGAAGATGTGGACCGCCCTGACATAAGATTTGATGACACCACCAACAGTAGACTATCGACTAGAGTAGAGGCAGCCGAAGGTGGACACTCACAAGGCCATGATAGGAGTCAAATTTGCAATGCCAGCCATGTCCATCGCTAGGTAGGCTTGAAGAGATGAAAGACTAAAGGGGGGAGCAAAGGAGGTACCCCACATAGGTAACATGGGGTGAGAATCTATGGGAGCGGGAGCTTGTGCGGAGGTGGAGCAACTCCCCACACACCTAGCGTGGAACTTTCATTGCACATGGCTCATGGATGAGCACCAGTCGCTAGAGAACCAAGTGGAGATGCAGCACGACAACACCTCCCCGCGCATCGGGCGAGACGCTTTTGGTACTTGGTCAAGCATGCTAGGCAAAAAATAGTGCCATCACAAATCAGACCAACAGAACCAGAGTAGGCCGCAGCCAGCCCTGGCCTCCCATAGGGGTAGCCCGGCCCCTACACTAGGCACCACCAGCCCACTGTGGGTGAAAGCCACCATAGCCCCTGGCATTGCTCTAGTAGGCCACAACCACATGCGGAGAACATATGGGGTCAAGGTTGCCTGTTCGCCTACCCGTCGGCCACCATAGGGCTCTAGCACTAGATCTAGGCTACCCGACCACCTGATCCAGCCAGCCGTGATCCCTAGACCATAATCTAGCGTAGCACCGGACCAGCCCCTGCAAGTTGTGACCCAGCTAGAGCTGGCGGTGCCAGGTCTGATCCCAGTGAAAGGTCCTAATATAGCTAGAGGGGGGTGAATAGCCTATTGAAAAAGTTTACAAGGCACTAGAGTAATTGATTAGTATGACAAACAGCGTAATGCAATTTTGCTTTAGCTCTACAAGGGTTGCAAGCCACCTATCCCAAAAAATCTAGTTGCTATGATCACTAGTGCACACATGAGCTAAGTTCTACTCACTATGCTAGTGTGCTCTCACTGGACTAACTAAAGAGTCACACTAACCAAACTAACAAGCTCTCAAAGACTAGCTACACAAAAGAGCTTGACAACTAGTTTGCAAGAATGTAAAGAGAGGATATGATGATTATACCGCCATGTCAAGGAATGAACCAATCACAATGTGTCAAAAATCCAATCACCGGGAGAAATCCAATCACACAAGAGACAAGATTTTTCTCCCGAGGTTCACGTGCTTGCCGGTACGCTAGTCCCTATTGTGTCGACCAACACTTGGTGGTTCGATGGCGAAGAGGTGTTGCACAAACCTCAGTCCACACAATTGGACACTATAAGAACCTACCCACAAGTGAGGTAACTTAATGACATGAGCAATCCACTAGAGTTACCTTTTGGCTCTCCACCGGGGAAGGTACAAGACCCCTCACAATCACCGGAGCTGGCCACGAACAATCACAACACATGTGCTGATGATCCTTCGCTGCTCCAAGCCATCTAGGTGGCGACAACCATCAAGAGTAACAAGAACTCTATAGCCACAACAATCCCCAAGTGCCACTAGATGGCAATCACTCAAGCAAATGCACTAGGTATCACTCCCAATCTCATGATGCTAATGAATCAATGATGGAGATGAGTGGGAGGTGTTTGCTTAGGCTCACAAGGATGTCAAGTATGTCAAAGTGCCTAAGAAAGTGAGCCCCAAGCCAGCCAAACACTATTTATAGAGTCAGTTAGGGTCAAGAGAGGGGTCTCTACGTACTAACCGAACACGCCGGTCGGGTTGACCGAATGCGCCCGCTGCCAGCGTTCGGTCATTGATCTATCACCATGTGTCCTTGCTTTCGAACGAGCGCCATTCATCTCCAATGGCTAAGTCCCAAGTGCATGATCAGTTAAGTTATGACCGGACGTGCCTGAGCAGCGATTAGACTTGGTGCCACTCAGAGTTCGGTTGTTTCCAATAAGCTCCCCGAGGCATTTTCTATGGATGTGATGTGTCTGGTCATAAGTGACCTAATGTGCCACAGCATCCGGTTAGCTCTTCATTCCTCTCCACTGCGCTCGCGATGCTGACGCCATCATACGTCATCACATACCTAACATGGACCCTGCGTGTCTGATCGCACCAAATTGACCCCTCGCTAAAAGTGACTGGTCACGCCGGTGAAGCCTAGGCCAGCATTTGGTCCTTCCTCGGCCTTCTCGGCCAGTCATCGCGTCACGGCTATAATTGACCAGGACTTGGCTACCAGCGTCCGGTCAGGACGTGGCCAGGGTCCGGTCATAGTGCAGCTCCTCCTTCTTCTTTTTCTAAGTCCACAACCACTTCGTCCTTGTGTCCAACTTGCTAACCACAAAGTGTAGAACTTGTGTGCATGTGTGTTAGCATTTTACCAGGGTCAAAGTTAGCACACTAGGCTTCTAAATGCATATGCAAGAACAATGTCACCTAGTGGCACTCGATAAACAATTTAGCCAAAGAATTCCCCTCTTTATAGTACGGCTATCGATCCTAAGGCACGCACACCATTTATGGTGTCTTGAGTTCAAACCAAAAATGGCTCCTATCATTATACCTTTATCTTGAGCCCATTTTTGTTTTCCCTTTCTTCTTTTCCAAATGTGAAGCACTTGATCATCTCTTTTGTGGCCATCACCTAGCTTCACCACTTAGATTGGACTACCTCATCTAATTCACACACTTCGATCAAAGGTTAGTCCTAGGTTTCATCAATTATCCAAAACCAAACTAGGGCTTTCAATCTCCCCCTTTTTGGTAATTGATGATAACCTTTTCACAAATATATTCAATGAAATATTTTTGGATTCATGTTGCTTGCCCAAGCATATTACCATGTGTAAAGGTTATGGGCAAGTTTCATAAACCCAATTTGGTAGTATTAGCTCCCCTTACATATGTGCTAAGAATTTGGATTTGAAAGCTTGCACATATGCATGGATTGGAAGTGTGGGAGAGTAGTGTCTACCAAATTATGCTAAAGTGTAAATAATGGACCTTTGAAGCATGATACCAATCGGAGTTGCCATTTGAACACCATCCTTAGCACTATGATTTGCTAGATATCACTTGAAAAGCAAAGAGAAACTAGATACCTCATGAGATCAACATTAGAAGCAAGGTTCTAGTACCACTTGTATAAAATCAAGGTATATCTAGCTATCATATGCATGCTAGTTTTCATTGCATCAATCATTTCCCATAATCTAGCATACACCACACAAGCATGGATATGGAATTTAGAACTTGTGGCATGCAAGCAAACATATGTAATGCACATACAAATACAACATACAAGTTTATGAGCTTGCTCCCCCTACTTGTGTGCTTCAAATTTTAATTGATCCCCTTACAATGTCATTTCATTTGTTTGCTCCCCCTATCTTACTATCTTTGTGAATTTCTCTCCCCCTTTGTCAACAATTAGCACAAAAGGTGAGCTCAAATTTTAGATACGTTGGGGTGAAACCATGTGAAGTGAGGATCATTTTTCCATATTTGGTTCAATCTAGATTACTTGCCAAAGATATTTAACTCGGTTTGATCCAAGGACAAGCATCTTCACACCTCCAAGTAAGGGTTATCTTGTACCATGTTGAGTTAAACATTTATAGCTCATTTTCTAGATTAAACACTAGGTTCACAAGCCCATAAACATGTCATATGCTACCACTAGATCACTTCAAGCATACAAGCTATAGTGGTACCATACAAGCATCAAATTCATTTAATTTTCATGAATGAGCCTAAGACATGATAGAAATAACTAGATGCACTAAACAAGTCCTTAGCAAAGGATGAATGACATGTCAATCAACTTTACCTTGCTTTACTTCGAAGGAGAGGCATGTCATATAATGGGGGTGCATCAACACATATTTGAGAAGTCAAGTATGTTCAATTCATTCCTTATCTTGCAAAACCTTTTCTCATCAAGTGGCTTGGTGAATATATCGCCAAGTTGATCATCGGTGCCCACACTCTCAATGCGAATCTCCCCCTTTTGTTGGTCATCTCTTATGAAGTGATGGCAGATATCTATGTGCTTTGTTCTTGAATGTTGAACCGGGTTGTTGGTGAGCTTCACGGCACTCTCATTGTCACATAGCAATGACATTTGTTTGAATTTGATTCCAAAATCACTTAAAGTAGCCTTCATCTAAAGTAATTGAGCACAACAACTACCGACCGAAATGTACTCCACTTTGGTGGTTGAAAGTGCTACACTATTTTGCTTCTTTGATGACCAAGACACAAGTGATCTTCCTAATAATTGACATGTGCCCGATGTGCTCTTTCTCTCAACTTTGCATCCCGCATAATCGGAGTCTGAATATCCAATCAACTCAAATCTTGCTCCTTTGGGATACGACAATCCAACATTTTGTATATGCTTCAAGTACCTCAATATCCTTTTAGTTGCTTTCGAATGACTCTCTTTTGGTGAGGCTTAAAATCTAGCACGCATGCATACACTAAACATCACATCCGACCTTGATACGGTCACATAGAGTAGGCTTCCAATCATAGACCGATATATCTTTTGATGCACCATGTTGGCACTAGCATGTGGTAGAACCTGCCCTAAATAACACGCTTCCGGAGGCACTCAGTCTTCCACTAGACACTAAGCACCCCAAAAATATGCTACATCGGAATAGTTCCGTCGAGCACACCCCACATGAGAACTCGAATCAATCCACATTTTACCTCCAGAATCTAATAATGAGTATGAGCTTACAATACTTAGTCCATTTCATACAACAAGAGTCCTTGGAAATTATTTATTACAATACCTAGGGTTTAGAGTGTGATAATTAAATAGCGAAATAAACATCTAGCGGAAATGATACAAGGATCCATCTGTGCCCACCAAAAGAATCCTCCACACTAGAGCTAACTCCTCAAGCTTGCACCTGCAATAGGGTAAAATAAACCCTGAGTACACTATATACTCGCAAGACTTACATGACTAGTGGGAATAGTTTCCTGACTCCAAAGGGTATGATAGGCAAGATGGTTTGTTGTTTTCTTTGTTTGTGAAAAGCATTACTAATAGTACATCCTTTAGATCATGTTTTATTAGCAGTCATGATTACTTCATTAGCTAACTATTCTAGGCAAGCACCTATTCTACTTTCTAGAAAGGGTTGAGCAATTAGAACAATTTTACCATCTTTCATATTCTAGTTCTTACTATGGCGCTAGACCATAGCCAAGATGTACCGTCTCACAGAAATGGCGATTAGCAAACCAATGTATCATAGCTGGGTACCCTGAAACACTTGCCCCGCTTGTACCCTAGGCACAAATGGAGGGAATAATTTCACTCCTATCAAGGGGTCCAGGTCCCCGTCCAAACTTAGACTCCAAGCCCCTACACTTGAGACCCAGTCTTGGTATGGTGCTTAGACCTCCACCTTTCTCCGCCTCCAATTAGTCGGTCCGAAAAGAGTCAAAACCCACGATAAGAGCGCAATGATCCTTCCCACTCCCATAAGCAAGTTGTGCTTAGGATAATAAGTCTATGACCTAACACCATCCACAGCAACAAATAGTCCTCAATCGACACGGATAGGGAAAATAGTGTAACCAAGTTAAGCCCTGTTGGTCGTGGGACACAACTTGTTACACCCACCAATATCCCATGCCATATCCCTGCCCGGTCTCTATTTTCTTTTCATCATTTTATTATGAGAGTAATAATAATCACCTATTGTGAGCAACGATAGGTTACTCACGCTACCGATGACCTAAGCATAACATCTACTCACGCTACCGATGACCTAAGCATAACATCTACTCGAACCTGCACTAGTAAGACTCTTAGGACAGGTATATCTGTGCATGTGGTTTTCACAAAATTCCTGTAATGTAAATGCACAACACACACACATATTATATATATATATATATATATATATATTATAAAATAGAGGTTATGCACTGGGGCTTGCCTTAGGCTGGCGCGGTGTCAGCTGAGTCAGTCAGTGGTGGCTTCAGGACCTCCTCCTGCACGAGAATCTTCTCCTCGTACTCCTCGATGATCTCCTCGAACTAAAGGCTCAAGTGAATCGGCTGAAATAGCCGATTCGGGTGAAAAGGGACTACAACTTGTGAACAATCAACTATTTTACATGGACAAACCTATGGACTCATTAGACATAACCTACTATCTCTAACAGTGGGGTTCGACCAGATCGATGCAGCCATGATAAAGACAACAAATCAAACCCTTAAAGTACATAGATCTATTCACGCTTAATAGAATCATGGATGCACACTGTAGGCGTTAAAGCATAGGCGATCGGCTATTTAGCCGATGCAGGCATAGCAAACAGTTAAGGTCACGCCTAATCGAGAACAAACCTACTAACTAGCATCCTCCAATCTACAGTGCCATCAGTGGGGATCGACCAGATTGTTACAGCCATAATAGCGAACCATAGACCAGATTTAACTAACCAACAAACGTCTTCAAGATCATACATGCCTTAACCGTGTACTATGCATGATCAAGATCAAAATAGAAACAATCGATGAAACATAACCCATCGCTCAAAGTAAGAAACATCATGTTGTGACAAAGCAAACGATGGACTAAAAGGATATGAGGCCGATCTAGATTGATCTTGATCGGGCAGATTGATGTTGCTGCAAACTAATAGCAATAAGAACATTAGCAAGATCGGTAACTTAATGAATCTATCCGAAGGACACCACCCTTAGGTAGAGCCGATATCTTGACCTTAATCTAATTCGAGTAGTGGAGGTCAACTAGATCGATGCAGCCATACTTGAACTAGACAAGAGTCGATAACTAGCTTATACTAGAGTTCGTAGTGGAGGTCGAACTTAACCAATGCAACCATTCAAACGAAAGTATAAGCCATGATGGTACTTACAGACAAGCCAGAGGTCGGCCGGACCGATGTAGCTCTGCTTGTTGAAGAATTCACCGAGATCTACACTACACCTACTCCTAAGGGTTGGCACAGAGCCAAAAAAAGTAAATTGTATTTGATTGATTGGATGTTCTTTACAATAGTCGGGGTCCAATATTTATACCCGGAACCTAAGCATGAATCCTACTTAAGTATGACTCATTACAATCTTTGGTATAAGATAAAGCTTTCCTAATTTAAGATAACTTGGACCCTAATCTTTCCTTTTTTGTAGAGTCCGACATGTTTTGCCCCGATGCCAACCATAGCCTTTTGTCGTTATCTGTTGGCGTCATCTGAAGAGAGCCGATTCCAGTGCCACATCTGAATCAGCTGATACCGATTCTTATGCAATCAATTCCTTGACTAACACTCTTGGAGGCTTCAAGTTCCCACATTCTCCTTCCCAAATTTTGGTGTAAACAGGCATAACACCGAGGGTGTTACATAGCATCACTATCCAAGCTTCTATTTATTCCCATTGGTGTACTAATAGCTTTGCTCTCATCCATGCCAAACTTCTTGAGCATGTCCTTGATGTACTTGCCTTGACTCACAAATGTGTCATTCTTCATTTGCTTGATTTGAAGAACAAGAAAGTAACTCAGCTCTCCAATCATAGACATATCAAACTCACTTGCCATCATCTTTCCAAACTTCTCACAAAAATCTTGATTGGTTGATCCAAAAATGATATCATCAACATAGATTTGCAACACAAACAAGTTATTGCCTAGCTTCTTGGTGAAGAGAGTGGTGTCAACCTTACCCATCTTGAATCCTTTAGAGAGTAGGAAATCCCTCAATCTCTCATACCATGCTCTTGGTGCTTGCTTCAGACCATACAAAGCCTTTCTCAACTTGTAGACATGGTTAGGCTTCTTCTCATCTTCAAAACCAGGAGGTTGCTCAACATACACAAGCTCATTAATATACCCATTGAGAAATACACTCTTCACATCCATTTGGTATAACTTGATATTATGGGCACAAGCATAGGCTAACAAGATCCTAATTGCTTCCAATCTTGCAACCGGGGTATATGTTTCTCTAAAGTCAAGACCTTCAACGTGAGTGTAACTATGAGCCACTAATCTTCCTTTGTTCCTTACCATCTTGATCTTGCTTGTTGCAAAAGAACCATTTAGTTCCAATTACATTGTGTCCCTTAGGCCTCTCAACTAGCTCCCATATTCTTGTGAGGTTGTTTAGCTCTTCATGCATAGCATTCACCCAATCAATATCCTTTAAAGTTTCATCTATCTTCTTGGGTTGATGGATGACACAAATGAGAAGTGTTCACAAAATGATGCCAATCTTGATCTTGTTTGCACACCTCTTGAGATATCACAAATGATAGAATCCAATGGATGATCTCTTGCAATATTGGTTGGTTGGAGCACTTGCACTTGATTGATCATTTGGTTAAGATGATGAACTAGCCACTTGTTGTTGATCTTGCACTTTATCATCACTTGTACTAGCTTGACCTTT
This sequence comes from Miscanthus floridulus, assembly GCF_019320115.1. Classification (NCBI taxonomy): domain Eukaryota; kingdom Viridiplantae; phylum Streptophyta; class Magnoliopsida; order Poales; family Poaceae; genus Miscanthus; species Miscanthus floridulus. The sequence goes on from NC_089585.1 coordinate 72,426,837, forward strand.
ATCATGAGAACCACTAGCTTGCACATTTGAATTAGAGAGCACTTGATTCTTGTCATCTTCAACATCAATCACCTCTCTAGGCCTTATGTCACCAATGTCCATGTTCTTCATTGCATCGACCAATTAAGTACCTCTCACATCATCTAGATTCTCATCTTTCTCCTGGGAACCCTTGATTTCATCAAATTCAACATCATGCACCTCCTCAAGAGTACCACTGACCAAATTCCAAACTCTATAAGCCTTGCTAGTAGTTGAGTAACCAAGTAAGAAACCTTCATCACATTTCTTCTCAAACTTGCTTAATCTTGTGCCTTTCTTCAATATGTAGTATTTGCAACCAAAAACCCAAAAGTATGCAATGTTGGGCTTTCTATCATTCAAGAGCTCATAAGGTGTTTTCTCCTTCAATGGGTGACAATAAAGTCAGTTGCTATAGTAGTAAGCCGTGTTGATTGCTTCGGCCTAAAATGAATGACTCACATTTTACTCACTCAACATTGATCTTACCATGTCAATCAAGGTTCTATTCCTCCTATCAACTAGGCCATTTGATTGTGAAGTGTACTTGGCCGAGAATTGATGTCTAATCCCAAACTCATCACACAAATCATCAACTCTTGTATTCTTGAATTCACTTCCATTGTCACTTCTCACTTTCTTGATTGTTATTTCAAACTCATTGTGAATTCTCTTGATGAATGACTTGAAGGTTACAAATACATCACTCTTGTCAACAAGAAAGAACACCCATGTATATCTAGTGAAGTCATCCATAATCACAAATCCATATTTGTTTCCACCAATGCAAGTGTATGTGGTTGGTCCAAATAAGTTCATGTGCAACAACTCAAATGCCTTAGATGTGCTCATCATGCTCTTCTTAGGATGTGTATTTTCAACTTGCTTTCCAGCTTGACATGCACTACATAGCTTATCCTTCTCAAATATGACATCTTTCAAGCCTCTAACTAGGTCATGCTTAATCAACTTGTTTAATTGTTTCATTCCAACATGACCAAGCCTTCTATGCCATAACCAACCCATGCTAGACTTAGTGAGCAAACATGTTGACAATTGAGCTTCTCTAGCATTGAAATCAACCAAGTATAGATTCTCATATCTAAATCCTTTGAATATCAACTTAGAGCCATCTACACTTAAGATCTCTACATCATCCACACCAAATATGCACTTGAAACCAAGATCACACAATTGAGCTACCAACAATAGGTTGAAGTTCAAGCTCTCTACTAGTAGCACATTGGAAATGCTCAAGTCATTGGATATTGCAACCTTACCAAGACCTTTGACCTTGCCTTTGCCATTGTCACCAAATGTGATACTATCAACACCATCGCTATCATTTGCATTGATTGAATTGAACATTCTTGAATCACCAGTTATGTGTTGTGTGCACCCACTATCAAGCACCCAATGCCTTTCTCCGGCTTTATAATTGACCTACAAATGAAGATCAATCTTTTTAGATACCAAAACTTGCTTGGGTCCTTGAAGGTTAGTTACCAAGATCTTTAGTACCCAAATGGCCTTCTTCTTTGGGCCCACGATTGGTGTACCAATGAACTTAGCCTTCACACCATTGGCACTCTTAACAAGCATGTAACAAGAATCAAATCTAATTGAGGATACATTAGGTTGCTTGTTCTTATTAGTCTTGTAATATTGCTCTATATGCCCAACTTGCTTGCATCTATTGCAAAACCGACTGTTGCCCTTCATAAAGTTAGCTTTAGGAGTGACAAAGGCTACCTTGCCTTTCTTGGGGGTATAGCCTAATCCCGCTTTGTTGAGAGAAAACCTTTGGCTACCCAAGCACTTTAGCAAGCGGGCATCTCCACCATAGGCATTGCCTAAGGCATGAGTGAGCTCATTTATCTCCTTCTTAAGGGTCTCATTTTCTATCATTAGTGGCACATCACAAGTGAAACCATCACTCAAAGGTGAAGTAGAAGTGATAGTGCTACAAGAAGGGTTATTGGGAGCAACAACAACGGGCTTATAAAAAGATTCATCAAGAATATCACATGTTAGTCACACATCACATGTCACAATCACTTGCTCCTTCTTGGCTTCCTCCTTCTTGACTTGCTCAAGAAGAGAGGAGTGAGCTTTTTCAAGCTTAGTGTGAGTCTTGCCAAGCTCCTCATGGTCTTCCTTTAGACTCTCATGAGAAGCATTGAAATCATCAAAGGATTGCTCAAGAGATTTGATCTTCTTATGCAATTCTTTGCACTCCTTTCTCTTCATCTCAAAGCAAGTGTGTACTTGCTCACACATCTCCAAGAGCTCCTGCTTGGTGTACTCCTCATCATCACTCCTACAATTATCACTTTCACAATCATCATCACTCACATCATATTTTGCCTTGGTGGGCTTTGCTGTGAGGCAAGTCGATAAAGTGTCGAAGATGGAAGGCTTGTTGTTGATGGTGATGCTTGCTAGTGCCTTCTTGATGGATTTCTTGTCATCATTACTAGAGTCATCACTATCCAAAGAGCCATCACTATCCCATGTCACCACATAGCCTACACCCTTCTTCTTTTGGAAGGTCATTTTCTTCTCCTTCTCCTTCCTTTCTTTCTTCTCCTTCTTATGTTTCTTCTTCTCATCCACATCATTATCACTATTGTAGGGACAATCCGCTACAACATGATCAGGGCTCTTGCACTTTTAGCATCTCCTCACATACTCCTTGTTGTGATCTCTTTTCTTTCTTGCACCATAGCCCCTCTTCTTCATGAATTTGCCCATCTTGCGCACAAGGAGAGCCATAGCTTCATCATCAATGTCACTAGTATCTTCATCATCACTTGATTCTTTCTTTGACTTGCCCTTGTTCTTTGATGATGTGCTAGCCTTGAATGCTACACTCTTCTTCTTCTTGTCTTCATCTTCCTTCTTCTCATCCTTGTCAATCCCCTCCCTTTCTACATGATATGTCTCTAATGTCATGACATCACCTAGTACTTGCTTAGGGGAGAGTTGCTTCAATCCTCCTCTAATGATGATCAATCTCAATGTCTCAAATCTTGGAGGTAAGCACATCAAGAACCAATGAGAGACATCATCAACATTGATCTTCTCTCCCAATACCTTCAAGTCATTCACAATCACTTGTAATCGATGGAACATTCCAGAATGCTCTCATCATCCTTCATATTGAAGCATGTCAAGTTGTCCTTGAGGATATACAACTTGGCACTCTTCACCGCTAGTGTGCCCTCATAGGTTGAAAGGTGCTAATGGCTAGAGGGGGGGTGAATAGCCTAATAAAAATTTCTACAACAACACTTGACCAAATGGTTAGACAATTATGAGGCGAAGCGAGTGTTGCGCTAGCCTAATCAAAATGCAAGCCACCTACCACAATTCTAGTTTAGATAGTGTCAATTCACACAAGATCAATGACACTACCCTATGTTAGTGTGCTCTCAAAGGCTAACTAAAGAGCCACACCAACCAAGCATGCAAGCTCTCACAACTAGCTACACTAAAGAGCTTGTCAACTAGTTTGCGGTAGAGTAAAGAGAGTGATCAAGAGGGTTATACCGCCGTGTAGATGAATGAACCAATCAATCACGAAGATGAATAACAATGATGACCAATCACCTCAGAATCAATGATGAAAACAATGATTTTTACTGAGGTTCACTTGCTTGCCGGTAAGCTAGTCCTCGTTGTGGCGATTCACTCACTTGGAGAATCACGCGCTAATTGGCTTCACATGCCAAACCCTCAATAGGGTGCCGCACAACCAACACAAGATGAGCATCACACAAGCCACAAGCAATCCACTAGAGTACCTTTTGGCGCTCCATCGGGGAAAGGTCAAGAACCCCTCACAATCACTACGATCGGAGCCGGAGACAATCACCACCTCCGCTCGACGATCCTCGCTGCTCCAAGCCGTCTAGGTGGCGGCAACCACCAAGAGTAACAAGTGAAACCCGCAGCGAAACACGATCACTAAGTGCCTCTAGATGCAATCACTCAAGCAATGCACTTGGATCACTCCCAATCTCACTAAGATGATGAATCAATGATGTAGATGAGTGGGAGTCCTTTGGCTAGGCTCACAAGATTGCTATGTCAATGAAAATGGCCAAAGATGTGAGCCATAGCCGGCCATGGGGCTATAAATAGAGCCCCAATCAAATAGAGCCGTTATACCCCTTCACTGGGCAAAACGTGCTCTGACCGGACGCTCCGGTCATACTGACCGGACGCTGGCCCTCAGCGTTCGGTCGCTCGATGGACACCACGTGTCATCGCCTTCAAACGCTGTTCATCAGATTCCAACGGCTACGAAGCTGACCGGACGCTCTGGTTAAAACTGACCGGACGCTGAAGCCCCAGCGTTCGGTCGTTTCCAGTAAGCTCCCCAAGGCATGTTTTTTTGACCGGACGCGTCCGGTCCACCTTGACCGGACGCAGACCAGCGTCCGGTGCTCAACCCTAGCCTACTGTGCCGTCTGACAGCTTGACCGGACGCAGCCTTTCAGCGTCCGGTCGCTGAGTGACCCAGCGTCCGGTTAGTAGACCGACGCCAGCATCATTTCGACCAACTCCATTTCAACTCTAACTTCTTCACCCTTGCTCCAATGTGCCAACCACCAAGAATTTTGCATCCGACGCAATAGAAAATAGACATTTCATTTTTCCAAAAGCGCCTTGTGCAAACACCTTGTGCACATGTGTTAGCATATTTTCACAAATGTTATCAAGGGTGTTAGCACTCCACTAGATCCTAAATGCATATGCAATGAGTTAGAGCATCTAGTGGCACTTTGATAACCGCATTCAGATATGAGTTTCACCCCTCTTAATAGTACGGCTATCAAACCTAAATGTGATCACACTCTCTAAGTGTCTTGATCACCAAAACAAAATAGCTCCTATGGTTTATACCTTTGCCTTGAGCTTTTTGTTTTTCTCTTTCTTCATTTCAAGTTTAAGCCCTTGATCATCGACATGCCATCACCATTGTCATGCTATGATCTTCATTAGCTTCTTCTACTTGAAGTGTGCTACCTATGTCATGATCACTTGATAAACTAGGTTAGCACTTAGGGTTTCATCAATTCACCAAAACCAAACTAGAGCTTTCATAGGTCTCCTCCAATCTCTTCCACACCTCACTAGCTCTCTCACAATCCTTGATTTGCTCAAACATCTTAGAATCAATGGCATTGTAAATGGTGTTGAGAGCCATTGTATTGCATTATTTGTTGGCCTTGTCATTGTTGGTGAGATTGTTTGGATCAAGAATCACAAAGTCACTCTCGATCACATCCTACACTTGATCATTGATTGAACCAAGATGTATTTTTATCTTTCTCTTCCAATAGTCACAGCATGTACCATCAAAGAACGATGGTTTGCCCCCCATATGGTTGAACACAATTTGAGCCATCTTTTGACACCGAGGTTGTTAAGCCTTCAATCAAATGGTGACCATGGCTCTGATACCACTTGAAAGGTCCTAATATGGCTAGAGGGGGGGGGCGAATAGCCTATTGAAATATTCTACATGGCACTAGAGCAATTGATTAGTATGACAAACAACGTAATGCAATTTTGCTCTAACTCTACAAGGGTTGCAAGCCACCTATCCCAAAAATTCTAATTGCCATGATCACTAGTATGCACAAGAGCTAAGTCTCTACTCACTATGCTAGTGTGCTCTCACAGACTAACTAAAGAGTCACACTAACCAAACTAACAAGCTCTCAAAGACTAGCTACACTAAAGAGCTTGACAACTAGTTTGCAAGAATGTAAAGAGAGGATGTGATGATTATACCACCGCATCGAGGAATGAACCAATCACAATGTGTAGAAAATCCAATCACTAGGAGAAATCCTATCACACAAGAGACAAGATTTTTCTCCTGAGGTTCACGTGCTTGCCGGCACGCTAGTCCCCATTGTGTACACCAACACTTGGTGGTTCGGTGGCTAAGAGGTGTTGCATGAACCTCGTCCACATAATTGGACACCGCAAGAACCTACCCACAAGTGAGGTAACTCAATGACACGAGCAATCCAATAGAGTTACCTTTTGGCTCTCTGCCAGGGAAGGTACAAGACCCCTCACAATCACCAGAGCTGGCCATGAACAATCACAAACACATGCCGATGCTCCTCTGCTGCTCCAAGCTATCTAGGTGGTGGCCACCACCAAGAGTAACAAGAACTCCGCAACCACAACAATCCCCAAGTGCCACTAGATGCAATCACTCAAGCAAATGCACTAGGAATTACTTTCAATCTCACTATAATGATGAATCAATGATGGAGATGAGTGGGAGGTGTTTGCTTAGGCTCACAAGGATGTCAAGTATGTCAAAGTGCCAAGAGAGTGAGCCCTAAGCCAGCCAAACACTATTTATAGAGCTCCTTGTTAACGATAGTTAACAACCATTATAAACCATCAATATAACATGTATAAGGGCATAAATATGATCACCAACAAAGGTCTAGAGGTTTAAATTAATAAATTCCATGAGTTTTGGTGAATCTATGATTTCTACAGGGTTTATCCATAAAACCATTAGGGTGGACCTAGATGTCAGAGTTAATCACGCTTATCCATAGCAAAACGGACACCAGAAGACTCTAGAAGACTCGAGAGGACTCCACACCGAGGTGGAGCCTGAGTGGCTGCTAGGTGGGGCCAGCCAACCCCACCTATAGGCCGCCTGACCCCCCAGGGCCCACATGCTAGCCCCCATTGTTATGTCAGTTCTCCACCGCCTCCTAGGTTGCATTTACGCCATCCTTTAAGTCAGTTTGATCCAAAGGCTCATGTTGGATGCTCCAGCCTATATATATCAGCCCCTACCACCCTAAAAGCTCTAGTTTGGTTTTGGTGAATGGATGAAACCCTAACTGCTAACCTAGTTTATCAAAGTGATTATAAGATAGGTGGCACATTCCTAGTGGTGAAGCAAATGAAGATCATGACATGATGATGGTGATGCCATGGTAATGATCAAGTGCTTGGAGTTGGAAAAGAAGAAAGAGAAAAACAAAAAGCTCAAGACAAAGGTGAAATTTATAGGAGCTTTTTGGTTTAGTGATTGAGACACTTAGTGAGTGTGATCACATTTAGGATCAATAGATGTACTATTAAGAGGGGTGAAATTCGTATTGAAATGCAGTTATCAAAGTGCCACTAGATGTTCGAACTCATTGCATATGCATTTAGGATCTAGTGGAGTGCTAACACCCTTGAAAACATTTGTGAAAAATATGCTAACACATGTGCACAAGGTGATACACTTGGTGGTTGGCACATTTGAGCAAGAGTAAAGAAGTTAGAGTTAAAAAGGAGTTAAATGCGCTAGTCATGGGTGACCGGACGCGTCTGATATATATACCGGATGCGTCTGGTACTGTCTTAGGCGGCAGTTTTCCTGATGTGACCGGACACGTATGATATCCATACCAGACGCATCCGGTATTCTGGCCAGGCCTAGCAGAGTTGATGAGGTGACCAGACTCTAGGTCATAGCAGTGACCGGATGCTGAGCAATCACTATTTAGCATCTAGTCGACGTGACAGTGCGATGCGGGTGTTGGTCTAGAGAGGACCGGATGTAGGGGTGCGTCCCATTAGCCACATGAGATGTGTCCAATTGTAGTTGAGCGGCTCTAGGAGCTCTCTGGACTCGACTGGACGTGTCCGGATGTGAACCAGCAAGTCTCGAGTTTTCAGCGCAATAATTGATCGGACGCTAGGAGCATCCGGTCGCCTAGAGCGGCTCTAGGAGCTCTCTAGGCTCAACCGGACACTACGTCTCCCGTATCTGGTCATTTTCTAACAGTGCGTCCGATCACGCAGAGATAGCCGTTTAGTCGTGAATGGCTAAACTAATTTAAAAGGGACACATGGCGGTTAGGCTATGACCTGAACAGCGTCCGATCACCACACCAGACGCGTCCGATGCACACGACCGGTGTGTCCAGGTCTTCCCGCAGTCAGCTCAATAATTGAGCCAACGGCTCTATTGTTTGGTGTGTCTATAAATATTGTTTGGCCAGCTCAAGCTCCTTTTCTTGGCCATTTGCATTAACATAGCAACCTTGTGAGCTTAGCCAAAGCCCTCCCACTCATCTCCATCATTGATTCAACATCTTTGTGAGATTGGGAGAGAATCCAAGTGCATTGCTTGAGTGATTGCATCTAGAGGACACTTGGTGTTCGTGTTTTGCTGTGGAATTCACTTATTACTCTTGGTGGTTGCCGCCACCTAGATGGCTTGAAGCAGCGAGGATCATCGAGTGGAGGTTGGTGATTGTCTCTGGCTCCGATCACGCTGATTGTGAGGGGTCTTGTGCCTTCCCCGATGGAGCGTCGAAAGGTAACTTTAGTGGATTGCTCATGTCATTGAGTTACCTCACTTGTGGGTAGGTTCTTGTGGTGTCTAATTGTGTGGATGAGGTTCATGCAACACCTCTTAGCCGCCGAACCACCAAGTGTTGGTGGACATAACGGAGACTAGCGTGCCGACAAGCATGTGAACCGCATGGAGAAAAACCTTGGTTCTCTCTTGCCCTTTGGTATTCTCCCAGTGATTGAATTAGTATTTATCTTATGATTGGTTCACTCCTCTATGCGGCTGATATAATCACCTTACTCATTTATATTCTCACAAACTAGTTGTAGCAAGCTCTTTAGTGTAGCTAGAATTGAGAGCTTGCTTTGTAGCTTAAGTTCATCTAGTGGAGCTCTTTAGTGTAGCGAGTGTGATAGCTCTTAGTGAGTAGTGACTTAGTAAATTGTATGTCTAGTGATCATAGTAACTAGAATTATTAGATAGGTGGCTTGCAACCCTTGTAGAGCTAGAGCAAGTTTGCTTTTCGCTATTTGTCATACTAATCAAATTGCTCTAGTTGGTTTGTAGATTTTTAAATAGGCTATTCACCCCCCTCTAGCCATATTAGGACCTTTCAAGTGGTATTCGGAGCCATGGTCACCGTTTGATTGAAGGCTTAACAACCTCGGTGTCAAATTATGGCTCAAGTTGTGTTCAACCATGTAGGGGGCAAACTACCGTTCTTTAATGGCACATGTTATGATTATTGGAAGAGAAAGATGAAGATGTATCTTGGTTCAATCAATGATCAAGTGTGGGATGTGACCAAGAGTGACTATGCCATCATTGATCCCAACAATCTCACCAAGCAAGACAAGGCCAACAAGCAATGCAATACAATGGCTCTTAACACCATATACAATGCCATTGATTTCAAGGTGTTTGAGCAAATCAAGGATTGTGATAGAGCTAATGATGTGTGAAAGACATTGGAGGAAACTTATGAGGGCACACCGGCGGTGAAGAGTGCCAAGTTGTATATTTTCAAGAATAGGTTGACAAGCTTGAAGATGAAGGAAGATGAGAGCATTCCAGAGATGTTCCATCGATTGCAAGTAATTGTTAATGATTTGAAGGCATTGGGAGAAAAGATCAATGATGATGATGTCTCTCATCAGTTCTTGATGTACCTACCTCCAAGATTTGAGATGTTGAGATTGCTTATCATAAGAGGACGATTGAAAGAGATTACCCCTAACCAAGTACTAGGTGATGTCATGACACAAGAGACATACCGTATGGTAAGGGAGGGGTTGACAAGGATGACAAGAAGGAAGATGAAGACAAGAAGATGAAGAGTGTAGCATTCGAGGCTAGCTCATCATCCAAGAATAAGGGCAAGTCCAAGAAAGAATCAAGTGATGATGATGATCTTAGTGATATTGATGATGAAGCTATGGCTCTCTTTGTGCGCAAGATGGGCAAATTCATGAAGAAGAAGGGCTATAGGTGCAAGAAAGAGAAGAGATCACACCAAAAGCAAAGAATATGTGAGAAGATGCTACAATTGCAAGAGCTCCCCATCATGTTGTAGTGGATTGTCCCTACAATAGTGACAATAGTGAGGATGAGAAGAAGAAGCACACGAAGGACAAGAAAGAAAAGAAGGAGAAGGAGAAGAGGATGACCTTCCAAAAGAAGAAGTAGGGTGGAGGCTATGTGGTCACATGGGATAGTGATGGCTCTAGTTAAGATGGCAAGAAATCTATCAAGAAAGCACTAGCAAGCATCACCATCAACAACAAGCCCTCCATCTTTGACACTCCTATGGACATGCCTCAAGGCAAAGCCTAACAAGGTAAAATATGATGTGAGTGATGATGATGAATGTGAAAGTGATGCTTGTAGGAGTGATGATGATGATGAGGAGGAGTACACCAAGGAGGAGCTCATGGACATGTGGGAGCAAGTGCACACTTGTTTTGAGATGAAGAGAAAGGAGTGCAAAGAATTATGCAAGAAAGTCAAATTTCTTAAGCAATCCTTTGATGAGCTAAATACCACTCATGAGAGGCTAATAGAAGCCCATGAGAAGCTTGGCAAAGCTCACTCTAAGCTTGAAAAGGCTCACTCCTCTCTCATCGAGCAAGTCAAAATGGAGGAAGCCAAGAAGGAGCAAGTGATTGTGTCATGTGATGTGGGACTAACATGTGATATTATTGATGAATCTTTTTATAAGTCCATTAGTTGTTGCTCCCACTAACCCTTCTTGTAGCACTACTACTTCTACTTCACCTTTGAGTGATGGTTTCACTTGTGATGCCTCATTAATGGTGGAAAATGAGACCCTCAAGAAAGGAGGATGAATGAGCTCACTCGTGCCTTAGGCAATGCCTATGGTGGAGATGCTCGCTTGCTAAAGTGCTTGGGTAGCCAAAGATTTTCTCTCAACAAAGAGGGACTAGGCTATACCTCCAAGAAAGGCAAGGCGGCCTTTGTCACTCCCAAAGCTAGCTTTGTGAAGGGTAATGGTCGGTTTTGCAATAGATGCAAGCAAGTTAGGGTATATAAAGCAATACTACAAGACTAACAAGAACAAACAACCTAATGTATCCTCAATTAGATTTGATTCTTGTTACATGCTTGTTAAGGGTGCCAATGGTGTGAAGGCTAAGTTGATTGGTACACCAATTGTGGGCCCAAAGAAGAAGGTCATTTGGGTGCCAAAGACCTTGGTAACTAACCTTCAAGAACCCAAGCAAGTTTGAGTACCTAAAAGATTTGATCTTCTTTTGTAGGTCAATTATAAAGCTAGAGGAAGATATTAGGTGCTTGATAGTGGGTGCACACAACACATGACCGGTGATCCAAGAATATTCAATTCAATCAATGAAAATAAGAGCAATGGGATTGATAATATCACATTTGGTGACAATGGCAAAGGCAAGGTCAAAGGTCTTGGTAAGATTGCAATATCCAATGACTTGAGCAGCTCTAATGTGCTACTAGTAGAGAGTTTGAACTTCAACCTATTGTCGGTAGCTTAATTGTGTGATCTTGGTTTCAAGTGCATATTTGGTGTGGATGATGTAGAGATCATAAGTATAGATGGCTCTAACTTGATGCTCAAAGGATTTAGATATGAGAATCTATACTTAGTTGATTTCATTGCTAGAGAAGCTCAATTGTCAAGATGTTTGCTCACTAAGTCTAGCATGGGTTGGTTATGGCATAGAAGGCTTGGTCATATTGGAATAAAATAATTGAACAAGTTAATCAAGCATGACTTAGTTAGAGGCTTGAAAAATGTCACATTTGAGAAAGATAAGCTATGTAGTGCATGTCAATCCGAAAAGCAAGTTGGTAACACACATCCTAAGAAGAGCATGATGAGCACATCTAAGGCATTTGAGTTGGTGCACATAGACTTGTTTGGACCAACCACATACACTAGCATTGGTGGAAACAAATATGGATTTGTGATTGTGGATGATTTCACTAAATACACATGGGTGTTCTTTCTTGTTGACAAGAGTGATGTGTTTGCAATCTTCGAGACATTCATCAAGAGAATTTATAATGAGTTTGAAACAACCATCAAGAAAATGAGAAGTGACAATGGAAGTGAGTTCAAGAACACAAGAGTGGATGATTTGTGTGATGAGTTTGGAATTAGGCATCAATTTTTGGACAAGTACACTCCACAATCAAATGGCCTAGTTGAAAGAAAGAATAGAACCTTGATTGATATGGCAAGATCAATGTTGAGTGAGTACAATGTGAGTCATTCATTTTGGGTTGAAGCAATCAGCATGGCTTGCTACTATAGCAACCAACTCTATTGTCACCCCATGATGGAGAAGACGTCTTATGAGCTATTGAATGGAAGAAAGCCCAACATAGCATACTTTTGGGTTTCTTGTTGCAAATGCTACATCTTGAAGAAAGGCACTAGATTAGGGCAAGTTTGACAAGAAATGTGATGAAGGATTCCTACTTGGATACTCAACTACTAGCAAAGCATATAGAGTTTGGAATTTGGATAGTGGTGCTCTTGAGGAGGTTCATGATGTGGAATTTGATGAAACAAATAGGTTCCCAAGAGGAAGATGAGAATCTAGATGATGTGAGAGGCACACAATTAGTCAATGCAATGAAGAACATGGACATTGGTGATATAAGACCTAGAGAGGTGATTGATGTTGAAAATGACAAGATTCAAGTACTCTTTAACTCAAATGTATAAGCTAGTGGTTCTCAAGATCAAAGTCAAGCAAGTGCTAGTGTTGACAAAGTGCAAGATCAACAACAAGTGGCTAGTTCATTATCTCAACCAAATGATCGATCAAATATAAGCAATCAAGTACAAGTGCTCCAACCAACCAATGTCGCAAGAGATCATCCATTGGACTCTATAATTGGTGATATTTCTAGAGGTGTACAAACAAGATCTAGATTGACATCATTTTATGAACATTTCTCATTTGTGTATCCATTGAACCTAAGAAGATAGATGAAGCTTTTAAGGATGTTGATTGGGTCAATGCTATGCATGAAGAGCTAAACAATTTCAAGAGAAATCAAGTATAGGAGTTAGTTGAGAGGCCTATGGATCATAATGTTATTGGAACCAAGTGGGTCTTTCGGAATACAGCAAGATCAAGATGGGATAGTAATAAGAAACAAAGCAAGATTAGTGGCTCAAGGTTACACTCAAGTTGAAGGTCTTGACTTTAGAGAAACCTATGCCCTGGTTGTAAGATTGGAAGCAATTATGATCTTGTTATCCTATGCTTGTGCCCACAATATCAAGTTGTATCAAATAGATGTGAAGAGTGCATTTCTCAATGGGTACATCAATGAGCTTGTGTATGTTGAGCAACCTCTCAGTTTTGAAGATGAAAAGAAACCTAACCATGTTTACAAGTTGAGAAAGGCTTTGTATGGATTGAAATAAGCACCAAGAGCATGGTATGAGAGATTAAGGGATTTCCTACTCTCTAAGGGATTCAAGATGGGAAAAGTTCACACCACTCTCTTCACTAAGAAGCTTGGAAATGACTTGTTTATATTGCAAATCTATGTTGATGATATCATATTTGGGTCAACCAATCAAGATTTTTGTGAAGAGTTTAGCAAGTGAGTTTGAGATGTCAATGATTGGAGAGCTTAGTTACTTCCTTGGTCTTCAAATCAAGTAAATGAAGAATGGCACATTTGTGAGTCAAGGCAAGTACATCAAAGACATACTCAAGAAGTTTGGAATGGATGATGTTAAAACTATTAATATACCAATGGGGACAAATGGAAGCTTGGATACTGATGCTAGTGCCAACATGGTAGATCAAAAAATGTATCGGTCTATGATTGGAAGCCTACTCTATGTGACCGCATCAAGGCCGGATGTGATGTTTAGTGTATGCATGTGTGCTAGATTTCAAGCCTTACCAAGAGAAAGTCATTTGAAGGCAACAAAGAGAATATTGAGGTACTTGAAGCATACATAAAATGTTGGATTGTGGTATTCCAAAGGAGCAAGATTTGAGTTGATTGGATATTCAGACTCTGATTATGTGGGATGCAAAGTTGAGAGAAAGAGCACATCAGGCATATGTCAACTATTGAGAAGATCACTTGTGTCTTGGTCATCAAAGAAGCAAAATAGTGTAGCGCTTTCAACCACCGAAGCGCAGTACATTTCGGCCGATAGTTGTTGTGCTCAATTACTTTGGATGAAGGATACTTTGTAATCAAATTCAAGCAAGTGCCATTGCTATGTGATAATGAGAGTGCCATAAAGCTCACCAATAACCTGGTTCAATATTCAAGAACAAAGCATGTAGATGTCCACCATGATTTCATAAGAGATCACCAACAAAAAGGGGATATTTGTATTAAGAGTATTGGCACCGATGATCAACTTGCCGATATCTTCACCAAGCCACTTGATGAGAAGAGGTTTTGCAAGCTAAGGAATGAATTTAACATACTTGACTTCTCCAATATGTGTTGATGCACCCCCATTATATGACATGCCTCTCCTTCGAGCAAAGCAAGGTAAAGTTGATTGGCATGTCATTCATCCATTGCTAAGGACTTGTTTAGTGCATCTAGTCATTCCTATCATGTCTTAGGCTCATTCATGAAAATTAAATGAATTTGATGCTTGTATGGTACCACTATTGCTTGTTTGCTTGAAATGATCTAGTGGTAGCATATGACATGTTTATGGGCTTGTAAACCTAGTGCTTAATCTAGAAAATGAGATATAAGTGTTTAATTCAACATGGTGCATGATAACCCTCTTTTGGAGGTGTGAAGAAGCTTGCCCTTGGATCAAACCAAGTTAAATATATTTTGCAAGTGATCTAGATTGAACCAAATTGGAAAAAATAATCCTCACTTCACATGGTTTCACCCCAACCTATCTAAAATTAGAGCTCACCTTTTGTGCTAATTATTGACAAAGGGGGAGAAAATTTCACTAAGATAGTAAGATAGGGGAGCAAACTGTCACACCCAATTTTAAGGATAAAATTGAATGCACAAAACTCGTATGTGCCCAAGAATCAATCACACATACAAGCTGACAAATTACATATAGTATCATCACGGTGTCTCATACATCAGAGTTATAATAAAACTTAGTCTAATACATCACAGCAGAAAAATAAAAAGATAATAAAACTCTCATGGCTTCATCACAGGGAAGGTCAACTGGTTGACCACAAGCCTAATAATCCTCCGGGAAATCCTCATACCCGTTGTCATCTGTTACCCATCCGGGATTTTTATCCAAGTAAAGAAAATAAACAAGTGTAAGTACATTCTGTACTTAGCAAGCTAACATGGGGTTATGAAGCTCAAAAAGGATAGACTCTAGTTTACTGCAGTTAGCATTTTTAATAGGTCAAGCTTTTATTCTCAAGTTTTATCAAGTTATGCTTAAGCTCCCATTTAATTCCCATAAGATCATATATCGGGGTCAAGTGTACCATATATCATCATTGAACAACTTTAAATGATCATCAACAAGTAACCAGTTATTCTGTGAGTTTTCCAGGGCCGCTCATAACCATGAGCACGGCAGTTATAACAGTTTGTTACCCTCTACAGAGGTGGTGCACATTCACCACGAGTCATGATCCCCATATGCCCTAGGTTAATTACTCCCATGTCACTACCAAGGTGAGCAGGCAGGATACACTATGAAGCCATTTCATAGGTTTCCCTAACAAGTTAGGGCCACTAGGTTTCCTTGGTAGGCAGATGTAGGAACCCCCCCTATCCTATGGCACATATCCATCGCGGCTATACTCATAGGAACAGAGGCAGCCCTATACCCAACATGGCAAGCCCCATTTATGCCAAAAAGGTAACCTCTAACTAGCTAGAAAAGATCCTATTACTGAGCTAAAGTCAGAGCCATATGACTCTCCTGGTTGCACTGTCAGTCCCAGCTTTTGCCGACAGATAAGTCCTTATGGAGGGCCAGGAGCAACATGAACAAAGGTCATTTGCACTTTCGCCCTATGGAACAGTTGTTATAAATCATGTTACTCACTTTGTTCCATAGTATCATTCATCAACATGTATATCAAGTTCAGTTAGAGCACTAGCAATCTACCCATATGCATTTAACCCATAGGAGACAAGGAACAGGAGAAACAATCACTGGGTTGTCCTTATGGGTATCAAAATTAGACACATGCAAATGAGTAATTGATTAAAGTGAAATAGGACATCAAGGAAGGCCCATGCTATACTTGCCTTGGTTCACAAACTCATGCTGGTCCTGCTAGTCATCGAAGAGTTCTTGGTCTCCAACGTTTTCCTCACCGTCTAACTCGACCAACACAGCAACATACAATCATTCCAAAAGCATTCATGCAAAGCAAACATTCCTATCATTAGAATAGTACACCAACAGTATTGAAATCAAGATAAAATGTTTGTAAAACTAATCTACATCTCGCTATAATCACGTCAACGCGAAGTTCACGAAAAACAGAGCTAAAATGCGAAAGTTATGATTTAAACAGGGTTTTCCTATAGCCATATATTTAATTAAATCTAATCATGAAATTAAAAAGTTCCAAACTTGACTAACAGTAGCTCCAACATGTAGCTTATGAAATTACGAAGCTAACGCGATTTGAATGGATCAATTCAGAGCTAAAACGACAATTTTATAAGCGAAACAGTTCAAATGGCATTTCTGTAAATACTGAAAACGTATTTTTGACTTAAGCCATGGAGTTTACGCTTTCCAATCGAGATTGCGCATTCAGGGGAAATACGCTTTGGACTGCTGGGTTAGGACTTAAAAAGTCCAGGGACTCTTTTGCAAAACTAGCCACGCGAAGGGGTAACTTCTAATCCTGGCCGTTGATCTCGCGATGGGCGGTTGAGAATAAACCGAGGAGGGAGAACAAGGGGGGGGGGCTGGCCGGAACAGTGCCCCTAGGCGGCCAGGCGCCATGGCCGGCGGTGAAGTCTCACCGGTGAGCTCGGTTAGGGGGGCTAGGGTTCGCCAAACGGAAAGCCGAGTGCACCGGGGGACGCGAGGGAGGAAGGGGGTCGCGGCCATGCCGTTACGGCGGCTGGGAACGGCGGCTAGCGCGGTGGCCGCCATGGCCGGCGACCACGGCTCGTGGAGCTCGCGGCCAGGGCTCAAGAAGCCAAGAAATGAGAAACGAAAAGCATGGGAGGAGAGGGGAGAGTACGGCGATGCTCACCACGGCGAAAAATCAGAGCGGAGGCGGCTCGGTGATGGTGGTTCACGCGGAGGTGGACGACGGAGCTCGGAGACCTCGGGGCGATGGTTCTCTCGGGCACGGCGATGTGAGAGGGAGCGGGGAACAGCAGCAACGGGTGCGGGGATGGCCTCAGCTTCCTTTTGTAGAGGCAAGGGCGCGAGGGGGTGCTCCCACGATGCCGATCGTGGGCGGCAGTTGCGGCCAGGCCGAACGCGGGTGGTTCCGCGGCACGCGGGGATGAAGACGGCGCCGACAAGTGGGGCCCAGGCGTCAGTGGCAGGGCATAGGGGAGCGTGGGCGGTTGCCTGGCGCGACGCTGGGCTGGCGTGGCTGCTGGGCTGGCGCTGCGATGCTGGGCCGAGCGGGGAAAAGGGGAGAGGGGCCAGCGGGCCAAAAACAAGGAAGGAGGGGGAGAAGAAAAAAAGAATTCTTTTCCTTTTTCCACCGATTTTCCAAATTTTATTTTCAATTAGATTTTGAATTCATTTGGAATTTGAATCAAACCCATTCATCACAAAAATAAATATGTAGCAGCATGTATGCATCACTTGTAGCTAATCTTAATCTTATATTTGATTTTAGTTTTATAAAAATTATTTGTTTCCTATATTTCAATGCTCACCAAAAATGTTTAAATAAATCAATTTGGCTATTTCTAAAAAATGCAAATTTAGGGTGTTACAATTCTACCCCCCTTAAGATGAATCTCGTCCTTGAGATTCGGGTGATTGCTTACTCAAACAGTTGGGGATAAGTCTTTCTCAGATCCTCTTCTCTTTCCCAAGTAGCTTCATCCTCTATATACCGATTCCACTGCACCTTGCACATCTTTATGATTCGGCTTCTCGTAACTCTTTCGGCAGTTTCCAAGATCTTTATCGGATACTCTTCATAAGTAAGATCTTCCTTGACAGCAAGTTTTTCCAAAGGAATTTGTTCTTCTGGTACCCTCAGACACTTTTTCAACTAGGAAACATGGAACACGTCGTGCACACCGGACAAGCTCTCAGGCAGTTCCAACTGATAAGCTACTTCTCCACAGTCTCTCTAGGATCTTAAAAGGTCCTATATACCTTGGTGCTAACTTTCCCTTCATATTGAATCTTCTCACACTTCTCATTGGTGACACTTTCAAGTACACATAATCACCAATCTCGAAAGTCAGCTCTCTTCTGCGGGTATCAGCGTAACTCTTCTGTCGGTACTGAGCTACTCTCAAATTGTCTCTAATCATTCTCACTTGTTCTTCCACGTTTCTAAGGACATCGGGACCAAACACTTGAGTTTCTCCAGTCTGATTCCAGAACAAAGGTGTTCTACACTTACGTCCATACAACGCCTCGAAAGGTGCCATCTTGAGGCTCTTCTGATAACTATTGTTGTACGAGAACTCTGCGTAAGACAGACTCTTATCCCAACTATCACCATACTAAAGTGCACAAGCTCTCAACAATATCTTCCAAAATCTGGTTGATCCTTTCAGTCTGTCCATCAGTTTGCGGGTGGTACGCAGAACTGAAATTCAACTTTGTCCCCAAGGATCTATGCACTTTATGCTAGAATTGTGATGTAAATTGGGTGCCTCTATCCGACACAATTTTCTTGGGAACACCATGTAAGCACACTATTCTTTCCATGTACAACTCTACTAATCTTGCACCATTATAGGCAGTCTTGACTGGTAAAAAGTGAGCAACTTTGGTGAGTCGATCCACTATTACCCATATTGAATCATAACCTCTTTGAGTGCGGGGCAGTCCTACAATAAAATCCAGACCAACTTTTTCCCATTTCCATTCAGGGATCTTCATTGGTTGTAGTAACCCTGCAGGTCTTTGATGCTCAGCTTTCACTCTTTGACAAGTGTCACACAAAGCCACATATTCTGCCACATCTCTCTTCAAACCATACCACCAATACTTCTCCTTGAGATCCAAGTACATCTTGGTACTTCCGGGATGTATAGAATAAGCAGACTCATGGGTCTCTTGTAGAATTGCATCTCGGATAGCTTTCACTTCTGGTACACATATCCTTTTCTCGAACCAAAGAGTTCCATTCTCATCCATTCTAAATCTGGGTGCCTTTCCAAGCATTACATTCTCTGCTATCTCTTTAAGTTTTTCATCCTCCAATTGACCTTTGCGTATCTCTTTTTCCAAAGTAGGCTCTATCACCAATTCCATTGCATTAGTGACCAGGCCCAAGTTGAGATACTTCATTTCAAGCACACAACTCTACTGACATAGATGTTATCTGAAGCCCATTGGCATAGCTCTTTCTGCTAAGTGCATCAGCTACGACTGTTTGCCTTTTCTCGGATGATAATGCACTTCCAAATCATAGTCTTTGATCAATTCCAACCAACAACGTTGTCTTAGATTAGATCTGATTGGGTAAAGATATACTTCAAACTCTTATGATTAGTATAGATATCACTCTTATGTCCAATCAGATAATGTCTCCAGATCTTCAAAGCATGAACCGACAGCTGCCAATTCCAAGTCATGAGTAGGATAATTCAACTCATGCTTCCTTAGTTGTCTAGATGCATATGCAACCACTCTTCCTTCTTGCATAAGCACACATCCAAGACCCAAACGGGATGCATCACAATATATAGAGAAGTTCTTGCTTAAATCGAGCAAGATTAATACTGGAGCTGTAGTCAATCTCTTCTTTAGCTCTTCAAAGTTTGCCTGGCATTTATCCGACCATACATACTTAGCATTCTTTTCCAACAAAGCTGTCATGGGCTTGGCTAGCTTAGAAAAACCTTCAATGAACCTTCGGTAATAACCAGCTAATCCCAAAAAGCTATGAATCTCACTTACAGTTGTTGGTGGTTTCCAATTTAGTACATCTTGCACTTTGCCTGGATCCACTGCTATTCCACCATTGGAGACAACATGACCCTAGAAAAGAGACTTCCTTTAACCAAAACTCACACTTGCTCCACTTAGCGTATAATTTATGTTCTCTAAGCTTTTACAAGACCAACCTTATGTGTTCCGCATGTTCTTCTTCAGTCTTAGAGAATATTAGTATGTCATCTATGAATACTACCACAAATTTATCCAGAAACTCTATGAACACCTTATTCATCAGATACATGAAGTATGCAGGTGCATTGGTCAATCCAAAAGACATAACGGTGTACTCATATAATCCATACCGTGTAGTGAATGCTTGTCTTGGATATGTCTGAGTTTCTGAATCTTAAGCTGATGATACCCTAGATCAGAGATCAATCTTGGAGAACACATGTGCTCCTCTCAACTGATCAAACAAATCATCAATCCTAGGCAAGGGGTATTTATTCTTGATGGTAACCTCATTAAGTGAGCGGTAATCCACACACATCCGTTGACTACCATCCTTCTTATCCACAAAGATCACTAGGTGCCCCCCATGGGGAAGAACTGGGGCGTATGAAACCTTTTTCTTGCAACTCTTTTAGTTGTTTCTTAAGCTCTTCTAATTCATTAACTCCCATTCTATATGGATGTTTAGCTATTGGTGTAGTTCCAGGTAATAATTTAATAATGAATTCAATGTCTCGGTCAGGTGGCATACCTGGCAAGTCATCGGGGAAGACATCCGGGAACTCCTCTACGACACGATCTTGTTCATTGACTTCACCATCTAGCTGATTCACTGTGGCTATAGGACTGAGCTTGCACTACTACTTCTACACAGATTCTATCCCCATTGAGTGATGTCACAACCATAGATTTCTCCTGACACTGAATCACTGCCCGATGTTGTTTCATCCAATCCATTCCCTAGGATAAGATCAATTCCCGCTGTTCTCAACACAATAGGCTTCACTTTGAAGTCTACCCCCCTTAAGGAAATGCTAGTTGAGGGGCTCTAATAAGAAGCGGGCATACTACCTCCCGGGGAATTCACTAGTATGTGGTTTTTCATGGCACACAAAGGTATGCTATGCATTCTAACAAAAGTTTGGGAGATAAAAGAATGCGAAGCACCAGAATCAAAAAGTATGGTAGCAGAGATAGAGTTGACGCTGAACATACCCAACATGACCTCAGGCGTCTCCTGAGCTGCATCACATGACACATAGTTCACCTTCACTGTGTGAGGTGATCGGGCAGTTGAACTTCTGATTGTTGGTCTGGTTCTAAGGTGCTTGTTGGTTCTGCTTCTTAGGACACTGAATGAGCATAATGACCTACTTCTCCACATCGGTAACAGGCATTGGGATTGTTGGGTGCACCACTCTTCACAAGAGCATTGTTAGGCACTCCCTAGGCATGTTGCAGGATTGCTAGTCTGTTACGGGGGACGCTGATTTCCAAACTGTTGCTGATACTGAGGGCGTTGCTGGAACTAGTTCCGCTGGGGATACTGACCACGGTTTCCTTGGTGAGTTGGTCCTTGATTTCTCTGCTGGAAATCTTGCTAGGGATAAGCACGTGGGCGAGTGTTGCTTCCAGAAGCTTGCCCTTGGAGCCTTCTCTTCTTAGCTTCCATCTCCTTGCGCTTATCATCAATCACGATTGCGCGATTCACCAAAGACTGGAAGTTAGGATAAGTATTAGACATTAGCTGGAGCTGCAGTCCATCATAGAGTCCCTTGAGGAAATGGCATTGTTTATCCTTGTCATCTGCTACATCAATAGGAGCGTAGCGTGATAGTTGTGCGAACTTGTCCCTGATACTCCGCCACAGTCATTGATCCTTGCTTGAGAGATCTGAATTCTTCCTGCTTCAGTTCCACTAGTCCATCAGGAATATGGTATGATTGGAAACTATCCTTGAATTCCTGCCAAGTGATAGTAGGAGCATTGTTGGGACGTCCAAACTGGAATGATTCCCACCAATCCTGAGCAGCTCCTTGGAGTTGCCCAGAAGCGTACAACACCTTCTCAAGGTCGTTGCATTGTGCTATGTTCAGTTGTTTCTCCACAGCACGCAACCAATCATCGGCCTCCATAGGGTCTGAGGCATGGGTGAACACCGGTGGATGACCTTTCATAAACTCTCCACGCTTATCTCTAACCTGGACAGGCGGTGGCCCTCTTGCAGGTTCATTGTCCAAGCGCTGCAGCATAGCTTGCATCAGCTGCGCTTGCATTCCCAATATCTGTTCCATGGTCACAGGTGGCGGTGGTGGATTTATGAGAGCATCACGCCCACGACCATGGCCTCTACCTCTTCCTCCTCTTGCGGCCATCTGTTTTCCAATAAATGTGCAAAATTTTAGAGATTTTTCCAATTATAAAGAGCTTACAAAAGATAAGAAACAATGCTGAGAATTTTCTGGACAAGATTCCAATTCAGCAGTTCAGTAAAACTAGTATACCTCGAGTTTCAGAGATCCAACAGAGGTGCACCAAGATTCGTTAGAAAGCTTAGGACATCAGCTACAACTTTCTTTTAGACCACTTTTACAGATTCGGACTCACACATAGTCAAAAGTAGAGCTAAACCGAAACTGTTCTGAGTTCCAGACAGTGCAGGAACCTCAACTTGTGACAGCTAGATCTCCCAAACCTGAACAGCTATTGACGTGATTCCAAAGAAACTTGAAAGATACAGAGGTCTAGTTATCTCCACAAAAATTTCAGAATTTTTATCATCCCAGATTTCGAGATACCAGATAAAGAACACAGGCTGCTCCAGAAATCAGCACAGCAGAGATAAGATAAAACGAAACATCTACATTAAGATTTCATTCTAAACTTAAAGTTCCAATCTAAGGAAGTTGTGGACATGCCCACAAACTTCCAGCAATCAAGCAAAATACCAAATCAACCAAGTTCACAAATTAAACATCTAATCAACCAAGTTCACAAGACCAACAAGACTAAATAAGAACACGAACTAACGACGTGGTAATCTAGATCAAGGCACCTAACACCTATGGAGCGGTGTCAATCATGGTGAAGGACCGGCGCTTCTTCTTGTAGATGGAAGGCTGTCCAAGTTGTGCTCGAAGTTCATCCACTTGTTTCTGAAGACGTCTCTGTGCCCTCTGAGATGCACGCAGTTCTCCTTTGACTTCATCATCCACTCCCTACATAGCGTGGACATGCTGCACCGTTGCCTCCAGAGTTGGGTCATTCTCTGGTGGAGCCAAAACCTGCCAAACACCCTCATGATCATTTCGAGGAAGGAACCTGAAGTGATCCTCCCTCATGGCCTCAAAGCGACGACCATGGTAGTGAATGTAGGCATTCTGTGCTGCATCCTCCATGCCATCCAAAGCATGGGCTCTCCTGGTAGGGGCACAGTGGATAGTCTCCACCTCATGTCCATTATTGATATCGTTCCATGCGGTGACCACCAGCTCTATCTTCCAGAAGGTAGCCTCCAATGGATGCTGGTACTCGGCGCAGTGGTAGCTGATGGAGGCGTGCAAGTCGGGGAAGTAGTCGTCCAGCACGTGGGTGAGGAGAGTGTGGTAGTAGGCTGTCTCTAGAGCTGGCTTGAAGTAGTACTTGCACTTCCAACCAATCTCCTCGTCCTCCACGGGGACAGCTGGGGAGGGTGCAGGTGTAGGGGAAGTAGCCGTTGACTCCTCAGGTGTAGCTACAACAGGATAGACGGGCACGGCGACTAGTGTAGGAGCAGGTGTAGGCAGTTGGTGTAGCCATCTCCTCGTCGTCGGAGATGATCACAATCTCCCTCTCCGCCGGTGGGGCACGTGGGGTGAACATGGCACGATAGCCGGCGGTGCTGAGTGGAGCAGTCTTCGGATTATGAGACATCTATAGATTTAAAGTGAGATAGAATTAGAATCAACAATTTTAAATAATAGATTAAGGTATGAAAAGCATAAATGTTTTAATAAAATAACAAGAATAAGTCAGTAAGCAAGAAACCAGAGGAGCAAAGATGCTAAAACGACATTTTTCTAACTAGGCTTGCATCCTACAGTCAACCTAGCTCTGATACCAATTTGTCACACCCAATTTTAAGGATAAAATTGAATGCACAAAACTCGTATGTGCCCAGGAATCAATCACACACACAAGCTGACAAATTACATATAGTATCATCACGGTGTCTCATACATCAGAGTTATAATAAAACTTAGTCTAATACATCACAGCGGAAAAAATAAAAAGATAATAAAACTCTCGTGGCTTCATCACAGGGAAGGTCAACTAGTTGACCATAAGCCTAATAATCCTCTGGGAAATTCTCATACCCGTTGTCATCTGTTACTCATCTGGGATTTTTATCCAAGTAAAGAAAATAAACAAGTGTAAGTACATTCCGTACTTAGCAAGCTAACATGGGGTTATGAAGCTCAAAAAGGATAGACTCTGGTTTACTGCAGTTAGCATTTTTAATAGGTCAAGCTTTTACTATTATTAAGTTTGCTTCATGCTAGTTAAAAAAAAGATGCATAACAAACTAAAACAAAATAAAAATTTATCCGAGTTAATTATATATAAAAAGGTGTGTCTAGATTTTTAAGAGCTAAATAAAATGGACTCTAAGGATAATCTCTTATAATGGAAATGATGAATAGTTGCTCTGTTGTAATTTCTTTCAATGTACCTAGTTTTTCAGCCTTGAATTCTCTAGAGTTTTGGATACGACTTCTTTGATATAAGAATTTACTCTGAACTTGAAACTCGTGGGTAGCATTTGCTTGATCTAAGTCTAGACAATTGATGGATATGATATGAGAAGGTCTGAGCTACTTTTTATCTTGTTCTAAGTGATACGAAAGTTCTGGAGATTTATCTTTTGAAAAACATAAAAATATTACATGATGAGCTCCTATATGACAAAGTTTGAATTCCTTCTAGAGCCATATATGATATTTAGAATAGGAAAACTTTCACATATATACTGCTTGTTTTTGCATTGAGTTTAGTCAAGCTTTGTTGACCCTTATGAGAGGTTTGTCATGCTCTTAAAATCAAGATCATGTACACACCACCCACATATGCACTACTCCTATATTAGGAGTAGGCGTAAAAACATGCCACTCCATCTAGATCCACCCAAAAGTGTTTTACTCCTACACTGGGAGTGAACACAAAAAATATGCTTGATAGGATATCCACCGAATAATTGCTCCAAAGTTCTTGTTGCTATCTCTCAAAAGTTTTGTTGCAGAAAAGAAGCATGTGGCTATGCAAAAGTTATTCATAAAAAAGAGAGTTGAAAAAATGGACAAGTGTCTGATATATCTAAAACAATGAGTATTTAGATGCCTGCCTGAAAAAAAAGAAAGAAAAAAGAGATAAATAAGATAGCCCAGATTTTCTTATAAAGTTATTTTCCAAGTTTCAAAAGAGAGATATATGTTCAAGGAGCACAGTAGAATTAGGTTAGCCACCATATATCCACTGTATATCCACACACATGCACATCTTGATTTGATTGTATGACTCAACTCTCTTTGGATCCGAGATTTGACTTTACAATATATGTATTGCAAGTATGCTCTTTCATGCTATCGACACTCTTATGAGCTCCACATAAGCCTTAGTTGTAGGAAGAGAAAGGCATAACATCATTATTGCCTTGGTGAGGACCCACAAATACCACATATATTGGGAGACTTTAGTGTCATACAATGGAAGCTCTAAGTTTTATTTTGAAAACTTGTAAAAACTCTAGAATAATGGTAAAGCAAAGAACTTAAGACATAGTGCTTGACTTGATCTTTCTGTCTTTCAATTGCTCAAGACCCAAGTGAAGGCCAAGAAGCCCTATGGTTGAAGGTAATATGGGTAAGTTTGAAAGTTAGATCGGTTTATTCTAATCTAGAGGAGAATTCTTATTTGAATGCATGTGAACTTTTGAGGAGTGAAAACATCGACGCAACTCTTGATCCATTTTGCTAAGCTTAGCTTTGCTAAGGGACTAGCAAAGGTTTAGCTTGGGGGAGCTTATTGACGGTAGTTAACAACCATTATAAACTATCAATATAACATGTATAAGGACATAAATATGATCACCAACAAATGTCTAAGGGTTTAAACTAATAAATTCCATGAGTTATGGTGAATCTATGATTCTATAGGGTTTATCCACAAAACAGTCAAGATGGACATAGATGTCAGAGTTAATCGCGCTTATCTATAGCGAAATAGACACCTAGAAGACTCTAGAAGACACGAGCAGGACTCCACACTGAGGTAGAGCCCGAGTGGCTGCTAGGTGGGGCTAGCCGGCCCCACCTATAGGACTGCTCGACCACCCAAGGCCCACATGTCAGCCTCCATTGTTATGTCGGTTCTCCACCAGTCTCCTAGGTTGCATCTACGCCTGTCCTTTAAGTCGGTTTGATCTAATGGCTCACGATGGACGCTCCGACCTATATATATCAGCCCCTGCCACCCCCTGAGGCATAAGTCATTTGAGAAGACAGAAACCCTAATCGCCCTAAGAGCTCCACCATATTCTAGGGCATAGCTAGTTAGGCTAGGTCTAGAGGGAGATAAGCAGGCTTCGCTTGGATTCCTGATCTTGTCAAGAGCATGGTTTAGTATAACCTTTGTACCCCCTCTCTTTTGTATCTCCATTACTTTTATATGTTTGCTATAATTGTTGTGACAACTTTGGTATTCACAATATTCATGTTCTTAGTCATAATGTTCATCAGTCTACTTTGATTATATACTTAGTACATGTAGTTTATCATTATGTTTATGCATAAGTTCGTATAGCGCTTGCTCTAGTGTACATGGGGTGAGTGGTCAACATTGTGTAAGCATGGTGCTTATACGTTATTTGCCTATGGATACACCCTATATTCTGGGTCATGTGGTAGATCGTGGATGTGACACTCTCATTGAGTCCTTTGTAGTCCACTCCCCGAATATAGGTGCAAGTAGGGTCCAGGTTACGAAGGAAGAACAAGCTCTGTTCTTAATCTTCTTAGTAATATCCCTTATGTGTAGATATAAAGATGACCTTAGCCATGACTAACTAGGTGTAGTTGCACTAATCAATGTAGGCTTTGACTTATAATTAAGAATGACTTAGGAATTATTCCTCTAATATTCTACCTGACCATGCTAATACCATAGAAAGGAGTACTCTGAGTGATTTATCATTATCATTGACCAATACTTATCATATATATACCTTATCCTATGACTTACCCCTATTATCAGTAGAATATTGGTTATGGCTTACTTACTCCATCAATAGTATAAGTTATCAATACATGTCCACACTAGACCTTCCCAGTGGTAAAATATAAATAACGATACCTATAATACACCCGGGTGAAGTGCTATAATGGTATAATTATCTGTGCGCTTACAGATTCCTCTCATATATATACACACACACATATTCTTCCTAGTCACATAAAGTAATAAAGAATTGCTTAGTATTATTCTAATAGTAATGCTAAGAAGTACCAATAAGCATCTCTGATATCATCATTAGGGATGACAACCTAGGTAAGTAATATTAAGAGATGCAGACATACATTAGGTGACTACTAAAACAAGTGATAATTTTATAAAATACCAACACCCCTGAAACAAATAGAGCCGTTAGGGTCAAGAGAGGGGGCTCTACATACTAACCTAGACATGCCGATCGGGTTGACCAGGACGTGCCCGCGCCAGTGTCTGATAGTGGATCTATTGCCACGTGTCCTTGCTTCGAACCAGCGTCGTTCATCTCCAATAGCTAAGTCCCAAGCGCATGATCACTTTAAGTTATGACCGGATGTGCCTGAGCAGCGACCAGACTTGGTGCCACTCAGGGTCCGGTCGTTTCTAGTAAGCTCCCCGAGGCATTTTCTACGAACCTGTACGCGTCCAGTCACAAGTGACCTGATGTGCCACAAGTGTCCGATCAGCACTTTGTTCCTCTCCACATGCTCGCGATGCTGACACCAGCATATGTCAGCACGTACCTGACGCAGACCCTACGCGTTCGATCGCACCAAGTCGACCCCTCACTGAAAGTGACCAGCCACGCCGGTGAAGCCTAGGCCAGCATTGGGTCCTTCCTTGGCATTCTCAGCCAGTCACCGTGTCACGGCTATAATTGACCGGACTCAGCTACCAGCATCCGATCAGGACGAGGCTAGCGTCCGATCACAGTGCAGCTCCTCCTTATTCTTTTTCTAAGTCTGCAACCACTTTGCCCTTGTTTCCAACTTGCTAACCACAAAGTGTAGAACTTGTGTGCATGTGTGTTAGCATTTTTCAAAGTATTTTACAAGGGACAAAGTTAGCACACTAGGTTCCTAAATGCACATGCAAGAACAATGTCACCTAGTGGCACTCGATAAACCATTTAGCCAAAGAATTCCCCTCTTTATAGTATGGCTATCGATCCTAAACCACTCACACCAGTCTATGGTGTCTTGAGTGCAAACCAAAAATGGCTCCTATCATTATACCTTGGCCTTGAGCCCATTTTTGTTTTTCTCTTTCTTCTTTTTCC
This sequence comes from Miscanthus floridulus, assembly GCF_019320115.1. Classification (NCBI taxonomy): domain Eukaryota; kingdom Viridiplantae; phylum Streptophyta; class Magnoliopsida; order Poales; family Poaceae; genus Miscanthus; species Miscanthus floridulus. The sequence continues at coordinate 72,455,346 of NC_089585.1, forward strand.
AAATGTGAAGCACTTGATCATCTCTTTTGTGGCCATCACCTTCACCATGACCATCATCTAGCTTCACCACTTGGATTGGACTACCTCATCTAATTCACTACACTTAGATAAAAGGTTAGTCCTATGTTTCATCAATTATCCAAAACCAAACTAGGGCTTTCACCCGGCCGCGTGCCGTCACGGCGCTCAGGCCCATGGCTGCTGAACGCCACGCCACCATTACTAGAATTAGGGCAGTGGACTCTAGATCCAAACCCCTAGGATGAAAATCCGGTGCTGCTTCAGGCCTCCTAGCCCGCCGTCGGTCAACATCGTTGCCTAGGATTCAGAGGTAGCCAGGAGGAAGTGGAGGGGAGGGGAGGGGATGGAAGGAGCTACGGGCACCGCAGCAGGCTGTCGCCATCCCAAGCCTTTGCACGCTATTGCGTCTCACCACCATGCTCCATCTGGCCAAACCAAGTCGCGACGCCGCCTGGGTCATCGAGTGCCAGTCCCGCAAGGAACACTCGTGACCTCTAGGGCGAGAGCCTCACCGCTCTGCCATCCTAGGTGGCCGCACAAGCTTCCTAGCAGCGCCCTCCGGTAGCGACGAGGGTTGCCGCTGCCCGAGTCGCCCATGCGGGTGGGCGACGCGGGGGTCGAGGATGTGATTCAGGACTCCTAGAGTTAGATTTGATTCCTTGGATCCAATCATGGCCACTTTTGCATTACTACAGATTGATCTACCACCAACGCATCTATCACCGCCGGTATCATTAAAAACGATGGTGATAGCTATCACCAATGGTTCGTAATATGAACTATTGGTGATGAGAGTATCACCGCCGGTTCGTAAGAATGTCCAGGTCGATAACTATCACCGCGCTTCATCTTACCAATCGACGGTGATAGTCCATCATCAGCCGATTTGCACCACCAGCCAGCGGTGATGATGTGCTCCTCATCACTGCCGCCTCGCCATATGAACCAGCGGTGAAGACATTTTTCACCGCCAGCTCGTTGTATGATAACCATATTGCAGTATAAATAAATTCATAGCTTTTTCAAATAAAGTTAGATAAAAACAAACTTTATATCAAATTTGTAGATCTTGTACGCAATTCGACAACTTTGTAGTTAATGACTTTTTCATTTGAAACCATTTACAGTCCTAGAATTCTGTTTGAAGCGCTCAAATTTTGAAATTCAATATTTCGAATTGTACAAACGACCCTAGATGGAAAAATGACCAAAACCAAAGTTGTAGATCTCGATGAGATATACAACTTTGTAGTTGACAACTATTTCATTAGAAATCATTTATAGTCTCAAATTTGTATATGAAGTTTTAAAATTTTAAAAAACATAATTTTTCAAACAACCTCAGATGGAAAATCGACTAAAACCAAAGTTGTAGATATCGATGAGAACAACAACTTTGTAGTTGATGAGTTTTTCATTTGAAATCATATGAGGTCCCAAAAGTCTGGCTGAAGTTTTGATGTTTTGAAATTTAAATTTGTAGTTTATGACTTTTTCGTCTAAAGCCATTTAGGGTCCTAAATATTCATTTTATATTCTGAAAAGTGAATACTAGAGGAATGGGTATGCTATATAGACACAAGTGACTTAGGGGGTGGAGTGGTTAGGACTTCACAGGATTAAAACAAAATTTTTTGTTATTTTTTGGCCCATTTTTGGAGATTTTTAAAAATTCAAATCAATAACGGCTAGTAATACGAACCGACTATGATAAGCTAGTATCACCGACGGTTGCAAACCACCTGTGATGAGAATGTCATCACCGAAAAACGTTTGTGATGGACTTTACGAACCGCCTGTGATAGGTCTGAACGTAGTAGGGTTAATTGTTTGTTTGCGTTGTATCTGCATGTGTGTTGCTATGCACAAAACATCATTTAATCATAGCCCAGCATCTGAACACCAATCAAATGAGAAGCGAAAAATGTGATGAGGTACCTGCCCTCCTCGCGCACATATAACAGTAGAAATGTCATCACTATGTCAGCAAGCCACTTGGGCACCATTAATCTATCCTTATGCCAAGCAAGTCCAAAAGTACCACCACACTTTTGTTGCCTTTCATACTGGATGAGCACATGGAGACTCACTCTATCATCACTGTCATGTGTTTCCCATCTTCTCATAGTTTCAGCATGCACAGTTCTGAAATATTGATGAGCTGGGGGTGTAACACTTCCAAATAGCAAGCTCAGGAACCAATGGGTGAAAGAAGGCTATAGAAATGGACGTACATCATCACTGCCACACTCAAACTCAACTAGCATGTGTGGCGGTGGCCAAGGGGGCTTTGACCATATGACATCTGAGTCAGCGTCAAGTCGGGGAGGCGGCGTGGCGTCAAGGCGGCGGGGTTTCTGCTTCCATGATAGACTTTTTATCGGCAAAAGGAGACTTTTTATCAGGGGAGGTTGGGTCTACGGGGAGAATGATTGCTTTGTAGAGTAGAGTAAAGTTTTCCAAACAGGCCAAGCCCGCTGGGCCGACATGAGCACGGTACGAATTGGCCCAGTACGAAAACGGCCTGGCCCGGCAGCTACCGTGCCCGTGCCAAGCACGGTACGACCCCGTGGCCGTGCCTGGGCCGCGATGCCAGCACGATGGCATGGCACAGGCACAGCCCGCTTCAACGGACTGGCACAGGGGCGGCACGGCCTCGAGCCATTGGATGGAGCCCCCCGCCTGCTGACCGTTGGATCTAGGGGTTAGGTGGGATGGCTTTATAAGCCAGCCGCTGCTCCTGGCTCCCCACCTTTCCAAACCCTAGCTCATTTCAGTCCCCATTCTAGCCACATGGCCGCATCGAGCTCTCCCATCGACTGAAACCCTAGCCGCTCTCCTCTCTTCTTCCCACCATCCGGTGGCTGGTTAAGGCAGCAGTTGCTGGCATGGGCACACGACACTTCTACACCACTCTTCCTTCTCCCTAACTGTCGATTGTAGCTTTCTCATCGAGATTCACCACCGTTTGTCTTTGTCTCTATCTCGTCGCTCTCATCGACCTCGCCGGAGTCCGACATCATTAGGGCTCCACTCTGATGCGTTGAGGTACCAGGGTGTCAGGTCTCCGCGATGTCATCGTCGCCGTTGTCTCTGGTGCTCCATCAAGAGAGGTGAGCCATAACCCTAGATCTGCTCGTTTTTATTCTTCTTCTTGATTTCTTCATGATCTTCTATTAACCCTAGGTGTTCTTGTTGTTCTTGGTTTTGGTAGGCGTTGGAGTTGAGGGACCGGAGGCCGGCGATGATGAGATGTCGGATGAGCAGGAGGACATCGGTCTCTCCATGACTATCAACGATGAGCTGCGCCTCTGCGGGATGACCGGAGACGACGAGGACGATGTCGCTGGGGATGCCGAGGAGCTCTTCGGTCGTCGTGTTGCTGAGGAACTCTATGATCATACTACTGCTGATCCACTTCTCGTCGATGACACTGATGCCCCCCAACACCGGCGGCGCCATCTAGGATGACGACGCTATTGATGACGGCTCCAGCAGTAGGCCTAATCGCCCTTCTACCTCAGTATGCTGGGAAGATTTCAAGAAGCTCACCAAGAAGGTAAATGGTAAGGTTGTTAGGTATGGCGCTCGGTGTCTTCACTGTCGTAAAGAGTATTCTGCGTACTCTAGATTTGGGACTGGCCACCTTCTCCGTCATCAAGACTCTTGCCCTAAGAAGCGTGAGAAATGTCGCATGGCTCAGTCCCACATTACTTTCAATAAGGACGGTACTATGCATAATTGGGAGTATTCGGCTAAGGTTGCTCATGTTTAGCTTGTTCGTTTGCTTGCTAGGTTAGATCTTCCCCTTCATCTTGGGGAAATTGAGGCCTAGGAAGACTACATAAAAACTGCTCATAACCCTAGGTACACAACTGTTTCTAAGCAAACTACAGCTAGAGATCTTTTTAAGTACTTCAATGAAAAGCGTGATCGTTTGATTGATGATTTGAAGAGTAATGCCATTTCATCTGTTGCTATTACCTCTGATATCTGGTCTGGAAATGCAAAAGAAGATTATTTGAGTGTTGTTGGTCATTACATTAATGCTGATTGGCAACTTAAAAAAAGGGTGCTTGGCTTAAGGCTTATTAATGCATCACATAATGCTAATAACATTGCTGAATGTGTTAGTAATGTGCTTAATAATTATGGTATATTAAAGAAGGTTTTTTCTATTACTTTGGACAATGCCTCTGCTAATACTAAAGCTATGGATAAACTTAAACCTGTACTTAGAGAGTATTTGGGTGTTGATCTGTTTTTGCATCAACGTTGTGCTTGTCATATCATAAACTTGATTGTTAAAGAGGCTCTGGTTGCTGTTAATCCTATGCTTGATGCTTTCAAAACTGCTATATCATTCATTAACTCTTCTAACCAGAGAGTTGCTGCATATAAGAGCTATTGCATGGCATCTGGTATTAGACCTAGGAAGTTTGGATTGGACATGGAGGTTAGGTGGAACTCTACCTACCTGATGCTTAGGCATTTGCTACCACACAAGGAAACTTTCCATACTTTCATTGAGTCTAATTATCCTAGAAAAAGAGGTGACCCCTTTCTTTTGACTCATGAGCATTGGGCTATGGCAACTAAAATACTAGGAATTACTTGAACTGTTTTATAACTCAACAGTTGCTTTATCTAGTGTGTACTATCCTACTGCCCCACTTATGGTTCATCATATTGTTAAGATTGCTATACACCTGCATAGGTATCAAAATGATGAGCATATTAGAACTGTTGTCCAACCTATGATTGATAAGTACAATAAATATTAGAGAACCATACCTGAACTTTACTGCATTGCATTTATCTTGGATCCAAGAGCTAAAATTAAATGTTTTAACAAAGTTCTTAGGAAGTTAAATTTGCTTACTGATGCTGATTATTCTAATAATATGGTGGAAACTAGAACTCTTCTTTTCAAACTATATCATAAGTATGATGATTTGTATGGCTCTATTAGGGCGAAAAGGCCTGACCCTCCAAGCCTATCTGGTAAGAAAAGAACAGCTTGAGCTGAGATATATGATGATGATGGTGGTGGTGGTTTGCTTGGAGCTGGTTGTTCTTCTCTTCCTCCTAATCTTGATATGTCCAGGACTATTCCTACTACTACTTTATTACATGCAGCAAGTTCATCTAACACTGGTTCTGAACTTTCAGCTTATCTAGACTGTGACACAGTTAGCCAGATGGATGATAACTTCAACATCTTGAACTAGTGGCATCAGCATAAACTAACATATCCAGTTCTTTCTACCCTTGCTAGAGATGTTTTCAGTGTGCCTGTTTCTACCATTTCTTCTGAAGCTACTTTCAGTACCACTGGCAGGATCATTGAAGACCTGGCGGCGGAGGCTGAACCCTGAAACTGTGGAGGCACTCACATGCATCAAGGACTAGGGAAGCTGCAGAGACAAGGCTACAACATATGGTGTAGGATAAGGAGCTCGAGGAGGCCTTTGAACAACTTTATCTTGATTAGTCATTTATGTAATGGTTCTGTAATCTTAAGACTTGGATGCTTTGGACCTTTGGTTGTGGATGTAATGAACAATTGAACTTATGAAGCTGGTTGCACTCTTTTTCCCTGTCTAGAGTTTCTCACAAGGGTGGGTTTTATCTAGACAGGTTTTTAATGAGGCGGCCATTGCACAAGCTCCTTTAATTTGGTATTTTGTTATCTCTGTCTTGTGTTTTCTTCTTTAGTGATTTCAGATTCATCAGATTTCAAGTTTGTTTTTGAACTGTTCTGTTGATTCTGATCTGTTGAAGTGGTGATGTGGTTTTAGTGCCAAGGCACGGCACTAGTCCGCTGGGCTGCCGTGCCCTGTGGCACGGCACGGCACGGCACTATCTGAGTGCTTTAGTGCCGTGCCTAGGGCCAGAGTCTGGGCACGGTGGCACTACACGGCATGGCACGGCAGTGACACCATGCCTGATAGTGCTGTGCCGTATAGTGCTAGTGCCGCCCGTTTGGAAAACTATAGAGTAGAGATAGGGAAGAGGAGAGAGAGAGAGAGATTATCACTTGACTTTGTTGCCAAATGCCATTGGCTGCTTTCTACTACTGTTTATGCTGAACCACTGCCTGGGACGCCCCTATGCCTATAAAATCATCAGCATGTTCGTTTGGCTGTGGCTTGTCGTAAACAATCGTAAATTTTCAGCCAAAACAATATTTTTCTCTCACACAAACCAGCCAGTAGTACTTCTTTACGAACCAACAATGATACGAACCAGTCCAACTGAACAGGCTGCATGTATCTAGAGCATCTCTAGAAGCATGGTACAGTTTACTTGCTAAACTGATAGATCAAGCAAGTTAATATAAAGAAAACAGTAACATTAAATTTTATCTTTCGCCTGATAGTTTCCTAAATTTTCTAACCCCGCTATTTTTAACCAACCAAACCTTTTTTAATTTTTTTTCTTTTGTCTCCTACGATTTCATATCTGGAATTTGAATTTATTTGTGTGTCCAATTTAATCCGATCTTTCAGTAAAAACACCAAATGAGTAGTGGATACGGAGTTTCTCGGAACTTTCAAAACTTTCGAGATAAGGATGATAAGCTTTTTATCTTTCAGATAGATCAAGTTGGTAGTTTCTGAATCTTCTAGTTTCTCTGTTGTCTGTCTATTATCCTCTAAACTCTGGATTTCCGTTAATCATTTAATGGAAATGGGATCATTCTCGAGTGGAAAAAAAAGTATGATAAGCTCTTTTACTAAATTGTTGGAGGATTTTTTTTCTCTTCTTTTTTTTTTGCTAAAAAATTAAAATAAGGTGTTGTTTTACCATACTCCCTGGAGATCCTCTTTTTTATGGGTCGTAACTCGCTAGCAGACACCCTGAGTCGACCCCTGATTCTCGCGGCGATCCTTGCTTTTGTTCGCCTTTGTCGATTCTTGATCATGTGACCAACTCTACGCCGAAGCGAACCGTTGGCGCACTGGGCACCGTCCATCATCGCCCGTGAAGATGCATGCCAGGCCCTCATGTATCCGCGATTCAGGATTTGAAAGCGACATGAATGAATTCAGCATTACGGTGACTGGGCCGAACACAACAGAGAAGGCAACACCAACAACACAATTAGCCATGCATTTTATTGTTTCAATTCCATCTTCTCTTATTCGTTCTGGCAGTAGGACCCACCCCAGGAGTGGCCCCCACGTGACAGAACACACAAGAAGCATGGTGTGGCATGGCGCGGTGGCGGTGCTATGAACACGACACGACACGACACACTAATAACGAGACAAATTAAAGCTAACCGATCGAAGGGAATTCATTCATCAACAACAAGAAGGCAAAGTCCCAAATTAAAGAAGAAACCCCGCGGCCGGCCCGGCCAGCCCGAGATAAGACGCTGCTTGCTGGGCGTCGATCGATCACTCAGGCGTCCACGACCTCGTCGTCCTTGGACGCAATCACGAACTCCTCGCGCAACGCCGGCGACACCTTGGGGATGGTCCCGTCCACGGCGTTGGGCCTGCCCAGCGCCTGCAGCGCCAGGTGCGCCGCCTTCTGGCCGGAGATCATCATGGCGCCGAACGTCGGGCCCTGCAATCAACAGATCGACAGACATCATATCCAATTCCTGGTTCAGTGATGAGTAACGTAATAACAGGAGTAGCAGCTAGCTGTCTTCCTCACTGACCATCCTCGGCGCGCCGTCAATCTCGGCGACCTCCATTCCGGTGACGATCATGCCGGGCACGACCTCGCGCGTGAGGCGCACGATCTCGTCCTCGGCGGTGTTCATGTCGAGCGCCTTCATCCCGGGCACGGCGCTGATCATGCCGATGTCCTGGAGCCTCTTGACGCCCGTGGCCCCGAAGGGCCCGTCGTGGCCGCAGGAGCTGACCACCACCTTGGCCTCCATCACGTTGGGGTCCATGCACGACTGCGTGTCGTGGTTCATGGACACCAGCGCCCAGTTGGTGACCACGCCGCCGACGCGCCCCTGCTTCACGATCAGGTCCTCCACGGCCACGGCGTTGAACAGCTTCACGTTGGGCCGCGCCAGGACCGCGCTCATGACCGTGGACGTGAAGAGCGCCGCGTGCTTGATCACCACGTAGTCCTCGGCCTCGTCGTAGGCGACGCCCAGCTCGTCCAGGAACAGGTGCGCCGGCTTGCGCACCACCATGGCCGAGAACAGCTGCCCGCCCAGCCACGCGCCGCCGCCCGGGGACACCGACTGCTCCACGATGGCGATGCTCACCGTGGGGTCCTTGGAGAGCTCGTACGCGCAGGAGAGCCCCGCGGAGCCGGCGCCCACGATGACCACGTCGGTGTCGGCGTGGGTGATCATGTCCGTCATGTAGCGACGGGTCATCTCGCGGGACACGACGGACTCCTTGATGGGGCTGAACTTGAAGGACGTCAGGTCGTAGGGCGGGTTGGAGGAGGAGATGGACGCGCAGATGGGGCCGCCGCCGGCGCGCGGGGTGGCCGCAATGACCACGGACGACGGGGTGCGCGTGGCAGCCGGGGAGCCGGGAGCCCGCGAAGGAGGACTTGAGGAGGCTAGACGCCGCGGTGGTGGCCATGGCTAGCTGCTGGGAATGCTGCAGTGTAGTGTGTGAGGGGATGAGGCTGGCTGTGGACTGCGGTTGCGCTTCCACTGCCGAGGTGGTTTAAGAAGGGGACGAGATGACGAGGGAGGCGCTGCAACTGCAACAAATATCTTGGCTGGCGCCATGCATATATGGCTACGTGTTAGGTCACGGGAAGGCTGGGATCGCTGGCAGCCACCTGTGTATCAGCTGCTGCATGCAGATATTTTGGAGGGTGAATTGAGGTGAGAACCTACAGCCTGTTCGTTGGCCGGTTCGTATCGTTGCTGATTCGTCAAGAAGTACTGTTGACTAGGTTTGTGTGAGAGAAAAATATTGTTCCGGCTGAAAATTTATCGATCGTTTACGATAAGCCACAGCCAAATGAACAGGCTGCTAAACGAACAGGCTGCTAGTATATACTTTTGGAGACAACATACTACTTTTCTACTGTAATAATGGAGTAAATGCATTGCCTCCTTGGTACCATGGATAGATGTAGAGAGACGATATCTGCACTTCATAACTTGGTGATCCTCGGCACATCGATCAGTAAAATATCTGTAGGGTGGTCTCTCTCAACATCAGGTGAATGAACCATCATATCTTTGTATCTCCTTTTTGGCCTTTTGGGTGATATTTCCACATCATTTTCAAATATATATGTCACAATACGCTCTTGATTTCTAAAAGTACGCCGCCTAAATTGTGACCGTTGAAGTACCTATCATGTCTCACAAGCAAATCCCACCGCCTGCGAGAAAGACGATGCCATGCCATGCAGCCAAGACACAAGACACACACACACACACAACGCAAGCTCATACATGATCTCCACGATCTTGCCACAAAATTACCGTGGCGTCATGCCTCTTTGGCCTCAATTGTAAAATCTGCACAGCACGACAAAATAAGTCACGTCCCCTCAAATATCTGCGCCACATAGTGACATACTATATATTTGGCCCCATATGATTCATGAAAGCGACCTTGCATCCAGAGAGGCCTTTCCTATGAAAGGATGAGGTTATTGTCCACCTTTCCTTTCCTTTCCTTTCCTTTCCCTGCCTGTTGTGATGATAACTAACAGCGTGTGACCCTTGCGTTGGAGATCTAGCTAGATCTTTCGGACCACTGTCCAAATGATCTTGACATTGGATATTTCATCAGGACGCATCAAGCATGAGCTAATTATGTACTCTAGCCGGAGATAAGACTCAATTAGTTAACTAGATTATACTCCCTCCGTTCCAAAAATATCAGCATGTTCGCTTGTTGATTTCAGCCCGGGCTTATTAGTCATGGTACAGTATTTTCCTCTCACAACACCAGCTGGACTTATCAGCCCAGAAACCAACCAGCGAACAGGCTGTATAAGGGCCCCCTTGGAACATATGATAGAAAAAGTAGAGGGATAGGAAAAATGTAGGAATTGAGCTGTCATGTTTTCATGTTTCTGTGGGAATTGAACACACAGAAAAGTAGATGAGGGAGCCTTTGGTTCGAGCACGGGTAAAACAAAGGAACTTTATGCTCCCATTTCAAACTACCTGTGGAGCATTCAAAGCAAAGGCTGCAGTTTACTACCGGACAACAAAAAAATCAGCACAGACACAGGCTAGCGAGCGCGTGAACGATCTCATTTCGTCTGAGCTCTTGTTTAGTTTCCTATGAAACTGAGCTATAGGAATGCATTCCTATGGAATATTTCCTTTGCATTTCCTGTGAACCAAAGGGAAGGTAGGAAAAAATCCTTTGGAAGTTGAATCCTATAGAATTCCTTTGGCAATCCTCCAATCCAAAGGGGGGCCTAATATGTTTTGGCATTTCTAGTTCTTATCATGTATTTAGACATAACTTATAACTAAGTGCAAAGCAAAAGCTACGAAACTAGAAAAAGCCAAAACGTCTTATAATTTGCTTGGCAGGAGTAGATTAGTTTAGGGATTGCCTATCAATTTGAGTGGCGTACCCTCTCCATGTCCAAAAATATTGACAATTTAGGATTACAATAAAAAATGTCCCCAACACTCATTTTTTCTTTTTTTGGCTTGATGTGGAATCTAAATCAGCATCATCATCCCATACACATTGACACCATAATTGAGTCTTGGATCCATAGAACTAATAATTGGTTCGTACTAATAATTAATTCTTTAAATCCAAACGAGTCTAGCTAATTGTTAGCTGAATACCATCTAACAGTTATCTCACTACATAGATCAAATCAACTAGTTGTTAGCTATGACCTATGAGCTATAAGCTAGTTAACTATTAATAGATAATGGACCCAAACAGGACCTAAGGCTCTATTTCCGATCCAATTGTGCTAATAGTTATCTAACTCATAGCTAAAAAGCTACTGACTATGTAACTAGTAGCTAATTTATTAGCAGGGGTTGTTTGGAACTTTGGATCCACCTGCTAATTGGTGGTTGGATAACTCGTTGAAGGTGCATATGAACTTCACTAAGGGACTGTTAAGATCCACCCAGCTTACTATTAGCTATATGCCAGCTGAGAGAAACCAGCTAAGAGCAAATTGTTAGCTGGGTGGTAGTTAAGACATTGGCTGAATTATTAGCTGAGTATCTAAGTATGACCTTAGGTAAATTTTACCGGCTAACTCTTAGCTATATGAGGATCCAAATAGGCCCCAATAAACTATTCCATCTGTTATGAAATACAAGGTATCCAAGCAATTTTAGATTGAATAAGAAGTGTGATAAAAGACTAGCTTGCCTCTCACTCATTAGCTTCTTCACTTGTCAACTTTTGCTTGATTTTCTACTAACGCATACTTAAAAAAATTCATGCATGTCACGAATTTTGGCTACCAATTATAGAAGTTGTTTTTTGCAAGATGGTATTTAAAATGCATGCATGGATGGGGATTTAAAACACAGGTACACATGGATGTTGTTGAGCAATCCGAATACCTTATACTTTGAGATAAATTTTGAACCTTTGATACTCTATATTTTAGAACTGAATGGAGTAATTGTTAGCATAGCACACATCTGCTTGCTAATAGTTAGCATGTCTATTATCAAGTCAGTTTGGACCCCTAGCCTACTTTGAAGCTACTAACTACCAGCATGTTCGTTTGGTTGTGGCTTATCGTAAACGATCGTAAATTTCTAGCCGGAACAGTATTTTTCTCTCATACAAACCAACCAGCAGTACTTCACGAATCAGCAATGATACGAACCAGCCAACTGAACAGGCTGTACTACTACTACTAATGGATCTAAACAGGCTCTAAGTTAGGGAGCAAATTCAAGTGCCTGCATAGTCAATCGTGAGTTTCCTAAACTGCGTACGTTGAAAAGGCAACACAGCTAATTAATAGGGACATCCTAGTTATTCCACATCTTCGTTAGTCTGTCTCAACTCCTGCAGAGCATATCGCAGGAGTGTAGAGTTTGGGACTCGGCTAGGTTCAAGCATCTCAGGCTGTTGCTGCCAACGTCGCCAGATTCAGTATTTTCATCTGTGCTAACCCTTGGTTTTACCGCTGTTATGTTTAAACTCTATCTCCTCTTAATGAAATACGTACCTTATAGTACAGTTAAAAAAAAAGATCCCAAGAATTTTTTTATAGTAACTTGGCAAGATTTTTTTTTATAGTAATTTGCTAGAGTATCAGAATAACACGTGAGACTTCCATACAGTCTTACGAGATGGCCAAAACCCTCCCATAACACCTAAAAAAGAGCTAAAAACATGGTTTTGAATTTTGATTGCTTTCCAAAATGTATTGGTTGAAAAAGGAAGTTCCACCAAGAGTGGTTTTTTTTCTCTCTCACCGTTAGAGTTTAGACATGTCAAGGGAGCGCAAATATAAGACACTAGCGGCGGGTTTTGTGCAGTTGGGAATATAACTGAGGTCGAGAATTCATTGTTGGAATCCTGTTTTCCTGGGCCAATGCAAGGCCAAAACTAGATTTTGGGCTTATTTTTTGACAATATAAGAAAAGAAGATATAGGCATTGCTCAAAAAAAATATAGGCTCATGATCCTAACAAAAATTGTACGCTAATATCTAAATTAGGTAATTTCTATGTGAAATTGAGTTCTGTTGGTTTATCCAGACATGTTTTTCATTCCTTCTCAGGTTGTTAGTGTATCAATTGACAATATGACCTTTTAAATAATTGAGTTGTGATACAATTTTATTCGACATTAAGGTTCATTAAAAATGCAAATAACTCCACTAAAGTTTACCAAAAAATACAATTTGGTGTATCAAAATCAATGTTATATTCTTCATTTTTCATAACTCATTACAAATCTTATATAAAATAAAATACTTTGTAAATCTAAAAGGATCATGATTCTATGATTTGAGTAATGCTCTTTCAAGACATCATAAAGATTAATAACTAGCTCAATCAAATAATTAATTATCTAGCCAATTGTTCTCGATCAAGCAGAATGTTTGCGCGTCTTTATATTAAACTAGACAACACGCCTTAGCGGCGCCCTAGGAGACCTATGCCCAGCCTGCCGATCGGACCTTCCCTTGTGTACTATAAGCTATGCAATTACATTGCACAAGGATCAACCCAAATTGCGGCGCCGGCTAGGAGGCCTATGTCCGGGCTGCCGATCGGCGGCGGGGCTGCTTGCGCTCGCCCACCTCGCCATCCGCTCGGAACAACTCACGCAACGCCTGCATATGAGCGGGGTCACCATTGAAAATTTCTCCAGTACGCCTTTTTGGCCGACGTCGACGGAGACGACATCCCGCTGATTAGCGCCAGACGTTTCATGATAAGTTACTCACCTCGCTTGGTACCCAGCCAATTGTAAACAATTTTGAGCATCAACATTTGTATAGCAGCCGTATTAATCAAACAAATGCACAAAAGGACTAAATTTATAGGAGTATATAGTCAAATTTGTCTATCTCGTGTTCTCATAAAAACATAACCCGAGCCAAATTCTTAACATACAATTAGACCAAAATATACATATGCGATTGGCCGAGTTACCGTGAATTCTGTAATGAGGTATTCTTTTCTCGCGAACGTGCTCTGCACGTGTGTCTGATGAGATATTTGTGTAATGACACTGATGCTTAGCCATTTTTTCTCAAAAATATAATAATAATCGTACGAGTCACCGCTGAGGTCAGAAAACATAAAGGAACCACAGAAAGTAAGGATACATTCTTTTTTCCTTTGAACAATTTTCACTATCCACGGTCGGATATGATGGAACAAGTTCATCGCACTTTGTCAACTCAATCTACAGGTTGGCTAATGTACACATCATTTCTTTTCTTTCAGAGGTACTGAGCAGACATACCCAAATGATCACTCCCAGAATGAGGAACAGTACACAGCCTCAGAGGGTCGCCATGGTTCACGCTTTCCTCAGTGAGGAAGGAAAAGCTTCACACCGCAAGCTGCATTGCATTGCATCACGCATCATGTTTACGTACCTAACAAGGTCTAGAACTTGTCTACGGCGACGCCATCCGTGACAACCTCGTAGGCGTCCCGATTCCTGGTCTTGTTCATGCCGGCAGCAAAGTGCACCTTGGTGGCCTCGGTCCTGACCTCCGTCACCTTGGTCCAGATCAGGATCTTGGTCTTGAGGCCCTCGATGTGGGTCATCTTTCCTTTCTCCAGGTACCCCGACACGTTGGTGGAGAAGCGCAGGACCGACGAGTCCTTGTAGCCCACCTCGCATGGCGACGCGATGTACACCGTTAGAAACTTGGTGTCTTCGTTCAACTCGTAGTTGGTCGCGTCCTGCGGGAACAGGCCTACTGGGAGGTCATACTCCTTGAGAAATTCAGGCAGTGGTTTCTGCATCTTCCCTGAAACCAATTAAGCAGTACTTTACTCATCATACAAATAGTGGGCAAAGGAAGCAAGCAAAAACCTTGTTTCCCTCACATTACATCCAACCATATATAGGTTTAAAACAATGCAAGGAAGATCATATCTGATTGTTGTATCTTGTAACAGAAAAAAAAAATCTGCAAATCTAACCATCGCAACAAACATACCTTTGATTTTGTTGACCATCCATTTAGCTCCATCTCCAATGCTGCTAGAGACTGACTGAAAGTTGCAAAAGGTGAATAGTCAACACAAAGGAGTTTCTGTTTGTTGAAAGAATGTCTTGCAATGCTATCATATAGCAATATAAATAGATCACATAGTTTATATACAAATCCAGGGAGTAGAGCAAACGAAAAAACATTGAGGAATTGCTCAAACCATGTAATAATATAAAATGCTTACATTATGTAGCAAGCACAATGCATATGCCGCATGAATGAAAAGTAGTCTTTTAAATAAACCCAAAAGTAGAATTACTAACAACATATATGATCCCAATCCAAAAGTAATATAAATGTTCAGGAGGTTCTGGCGGCACCACTGAAGCATGCACAACTCGATCCTAAACTGACTGAAAATGGGAATAACTTCAGTTCTGGCTCAATTGTCAAGTAGCCACCTTAGAAATCTCCCTTTAGCCAGGCAGCACCGTTCACACGTGATCTCGAGCCCCTCTTATTCTATTTGGGCGGAGTAAATATTACTACAACTAAGAGCAGCTGAATTCTCGCCTTGTTTCCTCCTTCGGAGATACTAGCACCTCGACGTCCGGACAAAAAGCGCGTGTCCGGATGCCCGCGCCACCTTCGTCACGCGCGCCCGTGAAAAGGCAACGCCTGATGCTCCTTCCCGTGGCCCGTCCTCTCTCTCCGTGACCGCGAGTCCGGACGCCCGCGCGCCTGCGGGGAAACGCCACGCCCGCCGCTCCTTCCCCTTAACCCCCTCCTCTATCTCTAGGCGGGTGGGACCCAAGAGCTGGCATGAGGACGAGCACGCCTCTCCCGCAGGATCCTAGGTGCGCTGCGTGCCCCGACTGTCGCGCCCCATCCCGCGACGCTAGGGTGTGGCCCCCAGGACTCTCTACCTCTGAAACATGAAACACTTAGATGCAACAGACGACTAAAGCAGATGAAACATTTGAAACATACAATTGCAACATGTGTGTGAAACATATGCAACATCTAGATAAAACACTTGCAAATTGCAACATGAAAACACTTATTCCAACATAAGACTGAAACAACTGCAACATTTCCAACATAATTTTGCAACATAGGTGTGAAACATGTGCAACATTCAGATAAAAACGCTTGCAACATAAGTCTGAAATAGATGAAACATTTTGAACAAACGTTTGCAACATGCCTCTGAAACACTTGCAACATATGCAACATCTCAATCTACTTTTCATACCTCTGAAACATGTAAAACACTTGAAACATACATTTGCAACATATGGGAGGGGAGGTCGAAGCCGGTTGACTCCAGCCTCGGGGCGCGAGCGCCACCAGCACGGGGTCCGTGCTCATGGGTGCCCTTGGTCGACTAGGGACCAACCTGAGGCGTGTGATAGCACCACGAGCACCGGCAGAGGCGGGCGGCGCGCCCGACTACGTGGGAGCTAGCGGCAGGTGGGACTGCAGGAGCAAGGAGCGAGAGGCACAACTAGGCGCGTGCAATGGGCAGGAGCGAGAAGCGAACAACAGGGTGGGGTGCGTGTTGGGAGGTGGCTGTGGCGGCAAATGCGAAGTGGAGCGGACGGATGGCCGCACGGCGCCATGAATCGTGCGATGGGTGAGGAAGTGGGTAGACCCATGGCGGATGAAATGGTCAATCTGATCTCAGCGAGTGCGAAACCTTGTGTGGTTCTAGTTTGTTTGCTTTTATGAGCTATGCGTTGTCACTTGGTTTAGTCGTTGTTGCTTGTGTGACTTTGTTGGTGGTTGATGGTAGATGTTGCTACTCTTTCCTTGTAAGTTGGTGTGGTGTTTCCGAAGTCGTTGCGGGCTGTTGGTGGCCACCGCCGTCGCACCAGGGAGGCGGTGTTGCTGCTTGGGGCGGTAGTGTTGCTGGCGCCGGCGGCAGAGGCAACGATGACATTGCTGCTCGGCTCGGCACCGGTAGCGTCCGTGTAGATGTTGGGTTTTACGGTGGCACATTGAACGTCCGGAGCACAGTCTGCACGAACAAAGACTCATGTGGCTGGCGCTGGCCATTCATGACCGTTCTCGATAGGTGTCCTACCTCGGTTTTTATGCCGTGTAGGTTAGAAAAGAAATATATTTGTGTAAGTAATTTTGAATTGCAAAAGAACTAAGGGAGCACTAAAAAATTTCCATATAAACACACACATGTGTGTGTATGTGTCTGTGCGTGTGTGTGTGTGGTGCATGTGTGCGCGCACGTGCGCGTGTGTGGCGTGTGTGGGGCGTGTGCGTTGTATGCGATGAGAGAGATGTGGGAAACGTAAGGAGGAGGCAGATTTGGTGGGCTACGCGGACCCAAGAAGCACCTGCCCCTGAGCATTACCCTTCCACCATTCCTCCTTCAACCTACCCTTGAATCGGTAGCCCTCATTTCGTTTCGGTGCAATGAAGTTCTAAAGCTAAGCCTTCTTAGTTGTTTTGCTATATGGCGTCATTCTGACAATGAACCATACAACAGTTTTTATTGTCATGACCATGTGTAGCATTGCACCATGCAAACGATGCATTATCATCACTAGGTACCATTGGCCATTGGGTGGATCCATTTAGAGAAATTAAATACAGTTTGTGAAAGGTAATATTTTCCTCTGAGTGAATTGATAACTAAGGAATCCTGAAATCATGCATGATCCACTACTTAAACATATGCACCATGTTCGTTTGTTGGTTTCAGCCAGGCTTATTCAACCAGCCAACAGTGTTTTTCTCTCACAAAAAACCAGCACCAGTCAACCCAAACCAGCACTAGCACCCACCAGCGAACAGGGTGATGGTTTATTGAATCCATGCAACGTCGGATGTTCTACAGGTTTATTGAATCTACTTCCTGATCCCGCACGCTACACAATTGGGAATCCGAAATTGCAGAAAGCATGCATGTCACTGGTTGTTGAAGTCAGGCTATATTTCCGACATGGCGACATGACCATGTTGTTTCTAAACGGATAACATAACCAAGCCATCTCAGGATCTGAACGTAGCCATCTGCGGCAGGTGGAGGCCCACAAAATGCAATGCAACGAAACAAGAACCGGGTCACTAATTGACCCGAAATGCATCACCGCATAATTGGTATATATCTCTCAAACTAAAAGTCATCGTCATGCAGGTTGTATAAACAGTGATGAAGAAGAACAAAAAGGTGAGCAAGAAAGACCGACAGCCGATCTATCAATCCACTGGAACAAAATGCAACGGAATCAATGAAAACGGAGAAAGTACTCTAAAATCTTTTGGAGGGCCGGGGGTGCTTTTCCTTACGTTCATGTCGTCGAGCTCCTTGTTGGCCTTCTGGTTGAACCAGTAGCCGCCCACCTTCCCCATGATCTGATCCATCCCTGCCCTTCCCTAGCTTCCCTTCTCGATCTGTCTATTATCTGTAGTTGCCTCGTCTTTAATTTCCCAAGGATCGAATCAGGGTCGAGCTAGGATCTGGAACAGCAGCAATCTTTCCTCGTGTTTTCGTTGGAAAATTGGAATCCACTCGCGCGAGCGACGGAGTGGGCAAGGGAACGGAACCAAGGAGAGGGAAGGGAAAGCCGGCAACCTGGTTCCTTCTTGTTTCCGTCGCAAACAGGTGGAGATTGCAAGTCGATTCTATTTTTAGGACGGAAATCGGGTGACCTGGATACAGATGGCCCCCCCTCAAAAAATAAGATACAGATGGGCCCACCATTGCCCCCCTCGGCAATTGGACCTCGTCCGGGACTTCTTCAGCCTCGCTCGGAGCCTGTTGGGCTACCGGCCGGCCCACCTCGCTAAAAGGGAAAAAAAACGCCCGTGCACGTTACTCCACTCCACAGAGGCAGAGAGTCCACCGCACCAGGCACCGAGCCAGCGGTGGGGCTAGCCCCCTATCGCTCACGAGCAAGCGAAGTCTCGTAGAGCCGCCGTCTGAAATTTCAGCTGGAGATTTACAGGTAGGAGGGACTGAGATTTGCTGAACCTCTTTTCTTGCTAATTGCCATTGTTTAGCCTCTCCTAAATTTTTTTCTAGCTTCATCCCTGCTCCGCACCACCAACACTCCGAGGTCCGCCTCGACGAGGACAAAATATTTTTTGCGTCGACATGGTCAGGACGTGCCGTCACGTTCGAAGTCTCGATGACTTCGAAAACCTCTTAACCACGTACGGTCTTTCTGTATAGGGCTCTGTTCTAGTGCCCTTAAATCCAGCTTGATCCGTTTCTTTTTTTCATCCAGAACAATGTTTTTCTTTCAAAAATTCCTCCAACATTTCTCCAAACCATCCAAATTTCTCAAAAATTCCTCCAAACGAACAGGCCCTAGATATAGGTCTAGCTTGTGTCCTAGGACGTGTGTAGGTGAGGGTGTGCCTGCTTGCGACGGTGTGAGTTGGTGCACTGAGGCATAAAAAAAGAGTAAAATACGCCGGAGGTCTATTAACTTTTGATGAAGTGTCATCTAGGTCCATCAACTTTGAAACTGCATTTTTGGATCCATTAACTTTCGTTTTGTGTCATCTAGGTCCATCAACTTTGACTCTTGCATTTTTGGTCCATAAATTTTTAAAATGGTTCACTACAAGTCCATGCCATTTATTTAACCTTAAATCCAACGCATGCATACATGCACGTCGGTTTCGGTCTACGGACTTTTTACGTCGGTGGAGCCGTGCCTGCACTCACCAGTTCAGTTGGGTTCGGCTGCAGCCCGTGATGAGGACATCAACACCGATCATACATCCACGCCGTCCACGCCGACACCTGCTGGTCCTATTACTCGTGCTCGTGCTCGAAAAATTAATCATCAAGTGAGTTCCTTCTTGAGCTCTTGTCCATCCTGTTTAGATCTTGGAGACACGTGCACTCTTGTTTTGATTAGGAATCAAGGAGAAGACCGAAAGGGAAAAGGACTCGCGTAGGCTGGATTCGGACTGCAGCACACCTCCAACTTGCGACGGTCGTCACGGTTACATACGGAGTCAGATTGGGGTGACTCTGGACTTGTTGGAAAGCTAATAAAGTCTACTTTCATACGGATCTGACCTCGTACTCATACCTGCTCAGAAGCGGCGTCAACAGTCCAAAAATCACCGAGAGGTCTATTCTGTTCAGGGTGCTGCGCTACCTTAAGTTAGCCCAATGGGCTTGTATCGTTTAGAGTCCAGTAGGGACACGTCCTAGGGTTGGAGCACGACCCAAACTCTCTTGTGGTCGTCCTCCACACATCATATACCCCCTAGCCGCCACCAGGAACATTTGGGTTTTGTTTAGATCAAGTTTAGCCTTTGCTACTTGCTTGTAGGCGCGCGTGCTGATCCAGCCACCCGTCTCCTTGTCTTCAGAACCCCACTTATAATAAGATTCAGTTTGAGGCTTTCAATTTCATCTTGCAAATTCAGCGCTTGTTTCGTTGTTCTTGCTAATTCTTTGGTTGCTTGCAGGACGAGAGCCCTAGTGGCTGGTTGTTGCGCTCCACAAGATCGTGATGGCCTTTGGAGGTGGTGTATCAGTTGCTAAGGCGCAGTTTTGGAAGGCTGTAGTCGGGCCGCGAACGTCATCTCCATCCACCAAATCGAGTTGTTTCATGCCTCTCATCGAAAGATCATCCATAAACCCTAGCGGGTTCATATCAGTTGGTAATCAGAGCAAGGTTTATCGGTGAGAGGCTTCCAATCCTTCACTGTTTTATTTTTCCTATAGTCCAGAAAAGCCAAAAAAATAGTAGATTAGTTTTCTGCAATCCTATAGACCTTTGAGCCGTGGCTAGTGCTACCTAGTTAGGGCTTGTTGAATATTCAGTTGCATCGGGTGTGTCAGATTGCTGGTCTTAGTTTATTCCCTTAGAGTTTCGAGTTCTTGTCACTTTCCTATCACAACACACGCTATCATATAGTCTCTCTGTTGGCCGAATCCAAGTAGGGTTTGAAGTTTGAATCGGACAAGGAATCGGCTGTTCCTCTCTGTTGGCCAAATCCAAGTAGGTTTTCAAGTTTGAGTCGGATCAAAGAATCGGTTATTCCTCGCTGTTGGCCAAGTCCGAGTAGAATTGGAGGTTTCAATCGGACGAGGAATCAGTTCACCCTGTGGTACAAATATCAAACTAACCACGCTGCAAGTATTCATATCTAAACGAGTGGCTTACTCTACAGAGAGAGAGAGAAAGTGTATGTGCTGAGTTACTCTTTGAGAGTGTTCTTGTTCATATAATCAGTTTTGAGTGCCCCCTGAAAAAAAATATTCAAAAAAAAGAAAAAAAAGAAAGAAAAAAAAGAGAAAGAAGCAAAAGAAAAGAAGAGAAAGGGGCTGATCTTAGAGATTTTTCGTTCACTTTGGGTGGTGTGTTGTGCTCTCCTTTGTGTCCAGGCTCGCGTCTCTAGCACGGTCTAGACTAGGACCAGCACAGTACCGCCGGTTGAACGATTATTCAGCTTGCTTTTTGTAACTAACGTGGTGCTAGTTCGTTCCTTGTTTCAGCCCACCTATAGCTCCACATATTCTACAGCTTGACAGGTCTCGTGTTGCGGCACCGATACACTTCATCCATTGCTGCAGACTTGTTGGTAGACGACCCCTCCTATCGAGCAAGGTAAGAACTGGTAAGAACTTGTGTAACAGGTGGAGAGTGAGCGACTTGTTGTAGCTACATCCTAGTAGTTGTAGGGCTTTTATTTCTTCACTTGTCTTCTTGTTGTCTTTGTCTTTGAACCATGCCAGGGTCCGACGGAGATAACCAAATTCCACATTCGCCTCGCACAAAGGGCGTCATACAACATTTTTGAAAGGAAAGTGAAGTTGCACACAGAGGGACTTGATAATGACTTGTAGGTGACAAATGACAAACTTGGGCAGTTGGAGGCTACGTAGATTGCCGCAAACAACAAGCTTGCAGGTTTGGAGAACTCCATTGCTAGTGTGGACAAAAGCCTTGCTGCTCTGCTGAGGCGTTTTGATGACCTCCACAACAATGATAAAGACCAGCATAAAGAAGAAAAGAAGGAGGAAGATCGAGAGGATGGTAGTTATGATGAAGAATACACAGGTGATACTGAACATGATGATCGAGACACTCGTGATCGACGTCGCCTACGTCACAACCGTAGAGGTATGGGTGGCCGCCGCCGACGCGAGGTACACAATAATGATGATGCTTTCAGTAAGATTAAATTTAAAATACCTCCTTTTGATGGTAAATATGACCCTGATGCATACATTACTTGGGAGATTGCTGTTGATCAAAAGTTTGCATGCCATGAATTTCCTGAGAACACACGTGTTAGGGCTGCTACTAGTGAGTTCACAGATTTTGCTTCTGTTTGGTGGATCGAATATGGCAAGAAAAATCCTAATAACATACCTAAAACTTGGGATGCGCTGAAACGAGCCATGAGAGCTAGATTTGTTCCATCTTACTATGCCCGTGATATGATAAATAAGTTGCAGCAATTGAGACAAGGTTCTAAAAGTGTAGAAGAATACTATCAGGAATTACAAATGGGTATGTTGCGTTGTAAATTAGAGGAGGATGAGGAACCTGCTATGGCTAGATTTTTAGGTGGGTTAAATCGGGAAATTCAGGATATCCTCGCTTACAAAGAATACAATAACGTAACCAAACTGTTTCATCTTGCTTGTAAAGCTGAACGGGAAGTGCAGGGACGACGTGCTAGCGCAAGGACTAATGTTTCTGCAGGGAAAGCTAGTTCATGGCAGCAGCGCACGTCTACAACTCCGTCTACACGTACTCCTACGCCATCATCTAGTGACAAGACTCGAGCTACCCCCACCAATTCAGTAGCGAAGACAGCGCAAAAGCCGGCTGCGAGTACTTCATCCGTGGCATCGACAGGTAGAACAAGCAGCATACAATATCATCGGTGCAAGGGATATGGCCATATGATGCGTGACTGCCCAAACAAGCGTGTTATGATTGTCAAAGATGATGGTGAGTGTTCATCTGCTAGTGATTTTGATGAAGATACACTTGTGAAAGCATCTAGGCCCCTAGTTGGATTTCGGTGATTAATGTCAATACAAGATTACTATGACTAACGTGTGTTTTGCAGAGGCAATTATGTTAGGTCATGGTAATGGAGATCGATTGGGCAATCGAGGTTGTCATGCCCCTACAATGGAAATCGTTTCGGTTTTCAAAGGATGGATGACAAGGTTAAGGATAACTAGTTCTAAGTGTCGATTGGAGTTGGAGAGACACTTAGAGTAGTTTAGGACTTTGTTTTTTCCTTTGGCCGTACTATGAAGGGGGGTATGAACGGGTAGCTTGACCTAGTTGAGTCTAGTGAGTTAGGTGTGGTGCACACTTGTTAAAACTAGCTCTAGGTAGCTCCTATGAATGCCTAAGATCCTTTACATATGTTCGGAAGTTGGAAGTGAATGGAGGGTCAAATACTGACCGGACGCTGGCTCCGGTGCGACCGGACGCTAGCCGCAGGGTCCGGTCAGTTCATTTGACCGAGAAGATCAAGTCTGGTGTGACCGGACGCTGGGAGGTCATGTGACCGGACGCTAAGGGCCAGCGTCCGGTCAACTCCAGTAAGGGTCCAGACTTGGAAAAGTGTGACCGGACGCGTCCGGTCAGTGTGACCGGACCCTGAGTATCCAGCGTCCGGTCGTTTACAGTAAGCATCCAAGAGAGACCGGACGCGTCCGGTCGGTACTGACCGGACCCTGACAGCGTCCGGTCATCACTTGAATGCTGGTTCGCGGGTTGAACTGACCGGAGCGTCCGATCATCACGACCGGAGCGTCCGGTCATCCCGCAGAAGCTCATAACGGTTAGTTTTTCAGGCTGGCTTATAAATAGAAGCTCCACTCGTGAGTGGAGCATCTTTTGCTCATTCCAACAGCTGAGAAACACATTTGTGAGTGCCAAGAAGAGCAAGATCCTAGTGAGGTGTTTGTGATTTGAGAATCCAAGAGAGTAGCCTCACTAGCAAATCAAGAGTAGCAAAGTGTGCATCCATCTTCTCATTAGGCTTCGCATGGTCAAGTGAGAGTTCGTGCTTGTTACTCTTGGTGATCGCCATCACCTAGACGGCTTGGTGGTGATTGGGAGTTTGGTGTTCATCCGGCGGAGCTTGTGGGTGACCCAACTCAAGTTGTGAGCGGTTTTGGGTGATTCGCCGCGACGGAGTGTCGAAGAATCAACCCATAGAGAGCACTTGATCCTTGCGCAAATCAAGGGGGAGCTACACCCTTGCGCGGGTGCTCCAACGAGGACTAGTGGGGAGTGGCGACTCTCCGATACCTCGGCAAAACATCGCCGCGTTCTTTTTTTCTCTCTACTTACTTTGAGCACTTACTTTGAGTATTTACTTTGGGCAATTCAATACTTGTTTTACATTCATAGAATTGCTTGCTAGAGTAAGTTTGGAACATAGGTTGAGAGGTTGTTGTGCATTAGTTTGATATAAACATTTTTCTAGGCACAAGGGGGTTAATTGGGCTATCCGTAGGATTTGATTATTGCAAGAGAATTTAGAATTAGCCCAATTCACCCCCCCTCTTGGGCATCTTGATCCTTTCAATTGGTATCAGAGCCTCGTGCTCACGTTTTTAAGCTTAATCGCTTAGAGCAAGATGTCTCACTGGGATGGACCTCCTCCTATCTTTGAGGGAGATGATTTTTCATATTGGAAAATCTGCATGGAGGCATACTTAGAAGCTCTAGATGTTGGAATTCTTAGAGCCGCCTCTCAAGGGTTCCCCACACCTAGGAATGCCGCACAACTTCAAGGCGATGAAGTGAATTATGAGAAATGGAATGCAAAGGCTCGCAACACCATTTTTAGAGGCCTTTGCAAAGAAGTGTTCAATCGTGTAAGGAACCACAAAGACGCCCATGCTCTATGGTCGGACGTTTGTGCGCTCCATGAGGGAACCAAGAGTGAGCGTGAGGAACGCTATCATCTTGTGATTAAAAAGCTAAATTCTTTTGAGATGTTTCCCAAAGAAAGTGCTAATGAGATGTATTCTCGATTAAATGTTCTTGTAGAGGAAGTCAATGGGCTTGGACTTACTCAAATGTCACCATCCGATGTTGTGAGAAAAATCTTGAGTGTCCTCCCCATTGATAAATATGGGCACATTGTGACCGTGCTACATCAAGGTGATCTTTCCACCGCTACACCGACACAAATCTTGGGAAAGATCAATGCTCATGAGATGTACATGCACATCACACCACAAGATGGCTCATCCTCTACAAAGAAGAAAGAGAAGGACCTAGCATTCAAAGCTAGCCAAGACAAGGGCAAAGCAAGACTTGAGTATGAGAGCTCAAGTGATGAAGATGATGAAGAAAGCCTTGCCCTCATGGTGAAGAAGACCACAAAGATGCTAAAAAGGCTAAACAAGAGTGGCATCAAGTTCGACGGCAAGAAGAAGAAGTTCTTCACAAGCTCAAGAAGAAAGCCAATCTCCGAGATGGATTGCTACAATTGTGGTGAACTTGGCCACTTAGCTCATCAATGCACAAAGCCCAAGAAAGACAAGTTCAAGAACAAGGGCAAGAAAGATGATTCAAGTGATGAAGATGAAAAGAAAAAGAACAAGCCATACAAGAAGAGAGATGGCAAAAAGAGGGACTTCTACAAGAAGAAGAAGAGTGGCAAGGCCTACATTGTCGGTGATTGGCTCACGGACATTGATTCATCAAGTGGATCATCCGATGATGATAGTGATGATGAAAAGGTGGCCACCATTGCTATTGATCTTGCATCTTCACCGCCACCATCGCCATCATCCTCTACACACCTATGCCTTATGGCCAAAGGTGAACGCAAGGTAACTAAGAGTGATGATAGTAGTGATGATGAACATGCTAGTGATGATGATAGTGATAGCGATGATGATGACTCACCTACCTATGATGATCTTGTTAAAATACTAAGAAAATATACTAAGATCATTAGAAAGAGTAGAGCTACAAATGAAAAACTTAGATGCTAAAAATGACTCACTCTTAGCTAAATGTGACACATTAGAAAAGGCTAATGATGAGCTCAAAGAAACAAATGGTTCTATATCATCCAAACTCAAGGAGCTCAAATCTTCTAAGAAAGAACTTAAAGATAAAAATGATAAACTTGAGTGGGTGCACAATGAGCTTATCACTAGTCACAATAAGCTAAAAGATGAATATGCAACTCTAAAGATCAATTATGATGCCCTTATTATTGCACAAGAATTCTTACTAAATGAGCCACATGATGCTACTAACCATGTTGTTAAGATTGATATAGCTACCTCATGTGATGATTTAATTGATGAAAGCATTGAGCATGGATCTAGTAGCAAGGGCAAGCAAGTGGTTGAGTGCAATGACTATGATGAGTATGTCCAGCTCAAGAGTAACAATGAGAAGCTCATGAAAGATCTTGAAGAAATAAAAAGTCACAACACCATTGTGCTAGAAACTCTTGATCATGACAAAGAGGTGATCCTTGAGAATGAGAAGCTAAAAGAAGAAATCAAGAAACTCAAGGAGGAGAAGAACAATGATATTCTCAAGGAAGAGAACAAGAAGCTCAAGATGGAGAAAGAGCATCTCAAAGTGGGATTGAGCAAGTTTGCTAGAGGCAAGCATCTCCAAAGTGAGCTACTCATGAATACCATCATGAAGATGGATAGAAGTGGCATTGGATATATGGCAAGTGTAGAGAAGAAGAAGGCTCAAGCTCAACACAAACAATCAAAGCCAAAGCCAAAGCCAAAGAGATGTTTTGAGTGTGGACAAGAAGGTCACTTTGCTCATGAGTGTCAAACTCCACCACCACAACCCTTGCCCAAGCATGCTAGACCCTTTGCTTTCAATGCTCACTACATGCTTAGAAAAGATTCGAGTGGAAAGATGAAAGTCATGTTCTTAAGTCCCCCCAACAAGAGTAGGCCTAAGAAAGTTTGGGTGGTTAAGTCACTTGTTGAGAAGGTGAAGGGCCCTCAACAAGCTTGGATCCCTAAAGCTTGAATCTCTTGTGTGTAGGTGAACTACAAGACCGGTGGAAGTCATTGGGTTATTGATAGTGGTTGCACTCAACATATGACCGGTGATCCTCGTATGTTCACCTCACTAGATGAAGAGGTAGATGGACAAGAGAAAATAACATTTGGAGATAATTCAAAGGGCAAGGTTAAAGGATTGGGCAAAGTGGCAATATCAAATGATCATTCCATCTCCAATGTGCTCTATGTTGCTTCATTGAGCTTCAACTTGCTATCCATTGGGCAATTGTGTGATCTTGGCTTTCAATGCTTATTCACCGAGAAGGAGGTGGTTGTATCCAAGGTAGATGACAATCAAGTCATATTCAATGGATTTAGATACAATAACTTATATCTAGTTGACTTCACCTCCGAAGATGCAAACTTGAAGACTTGCCTATTCACCAAAACAACACTTGGGTGGCTATGGCATAGAAGACTTGCTCATGTTGGGATGAGCTCACTCAAGAAGCTTATGAAGAATGATTTGGTGAGAGGGTTGAAGGATGTGAAGTTTGAGAAGGACAAGCTTTGTAGTGCATGTCAAGCCGGCAAGCAAGTTGCAAACACTCATCCAACCAAAGCTTTCATGTCAACCACAAGAGTGCTAAAACTTCTACACATGGATTTATTTGGACCAACAACATACAAGAGTTTGGGAGGAAATCTCTATTGTCTTGTGATTGTGGATGACTATTCAAGATATACATGGGTGTTCTTCCTTCATGACAAATCCGAAGTTGCATCTTGTTTCAAGAAGTTTGCTAAGAGAGCTCAAAATGAATTTGAAGTGAAGCTCAAGAAGATAAGAAGTGACAATGGCAAAGAGTTTGACAACACAAATATAGAAGCTTATTGTGATGAAGTTGGAATCAAACATGAAGTCTCCGCAACCTATACTCCTCAACAAAATGGTGTAGTTGAGAGGAAGAACCGGACTTTGATCACTCTTGCAAGGACAATGCTAGATGAGTACAACACCCCCGAAGCTCTATGGGCAGAAGCAATCAACACCGCATGTTATGCATCCAATCGCCTATTTCTTCAAAAGTTCCTTGTCAAGACTCCATATGAGTTGCTCAATGGGAAGAAGCCGGACGTCTCCTTCTTTAGGGTGTTTGGTTGCAAGTGCTACATCTACAAGAAGCGGCAACACCTAGGGAAGTTTCAAAGGCGTTGTGATATAGGTTTTCTTGTTGGTTACTCATTGAAGTCCAAAGCATATAGAGTATTTAATCATGCCACCGGCTTGGTTGAAGAAACATATGATGTGGAATTTGATGAATCTAACGGCTCCCAAGGAGCACATGAGAATCTCGATGATGTAGGTGATGAACCATTGAGGGAGGCTATGAAGAATATTCCGGTGGGAGACATCAAGCCAAAAGATGATGAAGATGATGTACAAGTCATTAATCAACCCTCTTCATCAAATGTACCACAAGATGGTGAAAAAGTTGGGAGAGTAGAAAATGAAGATACTCATATCTCCCATGAGCAAATGGTGGTACAAGCACAAGATGTTGATGCTCCACAACCTCCTCCTCAAGTGGTCAATAGAAGAAATACACCTCTCCTACAAGATCATCCACAAGATCTCATCATAGGGAGTCCAACAAAGGGGGTGATGACTCGATCTCAAAAACTTACTTCATTTATTGCTCATCACTCTTTTGTCTCTTGCTATGAGCCTACCAAGGTAGAAGATGCTCTTAAAGATCCGGATTGGATCAATGGCATGCATGAAGAGTTGAACAACTTCACTCGCAATGAAGTTTGGAATCTTGAAGAGCGACCAAAAGATGCAAGAGTCATTGGAACAAAGTGGGTGTTCCGCAACAAGCAAGATGATCAAGGTGTTGTTGTGAGGAACAAGGCAAGACTAGTGGCAAAGGGGTTCTCTCAAGTTGAAGGTTTAGATTTTGGAGAAACCTTTGCACCGGTTGCAAGATTAGAAGCCATCCGTATCCTTCTTGCATATGCATCACATCATGAAATGAAACTATATCAAATGGTTGTGAAAAGTGCATTCTTAAATGGCTTTATTAATGAACTAGTCTATGTTGATCAACCTCCCGGGTTTGAAGACCCTAGATATCCTAATCATGTTTATAGGTTATCCAAGGCACTATATGGGCTTAAGCAAGCCCCAAGAGCTTGGTATGAGCGCCTTCGGGACTTCCTTATTGAGAAGGGCTTCACCATTGGGAAGGTCGACACCACACTATTCACCAAGAAGCTTGATGGGCATATCTTCATTTGTCAAGTATATGTTGATGATATCATCTTTGGATCATCAAATGAAGACTCATGCAAAGAATTTGGTGAATTGATGTCTAAGGAGTTCGAGATGTCAATGATTGGTGAGCTTACATTCTTTCTTGGTTTTCAAGTCAAGCAAATGAAAGAAGGCATCTTCATCTCTCAAGAGAAATACACAAAAGATCTTCTCAAGAGATTCAAGATGGATGAATGTAAGCCAATCAAGACCCTAATGCCTACCAATGGACATCTCGACCTAGATGAGGGAGATAACTTGGTTGATCAAACTCTCTACCGTTCCATGATTGGTAGCTTGTTATATTTAACCGCATCTAGGCCCGACATCATGTTTAGTGTGTGTATGTGTGCTAGATTTCAAGCTAGTCCTAAGGAAACTCATTTAATTGCCGTAAAAAAAATCCTTAGGTATCTTAAGCACACACCAAGCATTGGCCTTTGGTATCCCAAAGGAGCTTTATTTGAATTAATTGGCTATTCCGATTCGGATTACGCCGGATGCAAAGTTGATAGAAAGAGCACATCCGGAGGGTGCCATTTGCTTGGTAGATCACTTGTGTCTTGGTCCTCCAAGAAACAAAATAGTGTGGCTTTGTCCACCGCCGAAGCGGAATACATTGCCGCGGGTGCTTGTTGTGCACAAATATTATACATGAAACAAACTTTACTAGACTATGGAGTAGCTCTAGAGAAAGTACCTCTTTTGTGCGACAATGAAAGTGCGGTAAAACTTGCAAATAATCCGGTTCAACACTCTCGCACCAAGCATATAGATATCCACCATCACTTTCTAAGAGATCATGTAGCTAAAAATGATATATCACTAGAAGGTGTAAGATCCGAAGATCAATTAGCGGATATCTTCACTAAACCGTTAGATGAAGCTACATTTTGTAGATTGCGGAACGAGCTCAATGTACTTGATTTTAGTAACTTCACTAAAAATTGAGCTTGTGTTGTCCCTTGCATTCATTGTAATATACAACATATTTAATTTGTGGCAATGCATATAGGGCTTGTCTAACATGGTTAAGATAACCGCCGAAAAGCGTGTGAAGAAGCTTAACCTTGGATCAAACTTGACAAGCAACTAGATTTACTTACAAGTATTACATATGCATGAATGTTGTTTTGTCGTTTTGTTCCATTTGCCCTCTTGTTGCCTATTTTCTTAAAAAGAATTATAGCCTAAGGCAAAATATTTTGAAAAATATGAGGGTTTGAGAGAGGTCACTCACATCAGTCCCAATTGGTGTTTATTTGGATCTTATTCAAGTTGGGACTTGATTGGGAACAGGTAGCGCGAAGGAATGTTGAAGGATTGCTGTAAAAGGTGCACCGGACGCTGCTGTCCAGCGTCCGGTCAGTTCACAGGAGGTGAACTGCTGTTGAAGGAGTGACCGGACGCTGCGTCTGTGCGTCCGGTCAGAAAGGACTCAGCGTTCGGTCGATCAGAGGATGGCAAAGTTAAACTGACCGGACCCTGCCTGTGTCCGGTCATGGACCACCGGACGCGTCCGGTCGCGATTCCAGAGGATTTGGACCTCTCTGGAATCGACCGGACGCTGGGTGGTAGCGTCCGGTCGCTACCACCGGAGCGTCCGGTCAGTGGATCTCGCGCGTCAAGGACTCCTTTCCCCGTTTCCTTTTCTGTCACGTTCTTGGGGGTTACTTAACCGCGTCCTCTGTCACCCGCCGTGACCTAGCCCAAGCCGCCGCCGTGCCCTAGCCCGAGCAGCCGCGCCGCCGCAGCCTCGCCGAGTCGCCGTCGTCCCTCGCGCCACCACGCTTGGTCCCCTCGCCAAGCCGCACCGCCGTCCCGCGGGCCTCCGCGCCTGCTCAGTGCCGCGCCTCTACAGCGCCCTAGGGCCCGCTGCCGAGCTGCGCGCCCCGGCCTCGCGCGTCACCGAGCCCCGTGCCTGCTCGCCTCCACGCCATGCTCCAGGCTTCTCGCGCCCTAGCTCATCGCTCCATCGTTGCCTCTTGCGCCGATCTGTTGATCATCAATTTGTGAGCCCTAGCCCTACTATCTCCTTTGTTTAGTACGAAATCTTTTTCTCAATCTTGATCTATACAATGGTGACCTAGATCAAATTCTAAATACATTGATTCACCATTGCATTCAGGGCGTTTGACCTAACCCTAACCGGTTCCGTGATCCCCCACGTGACGTCTTATCTATTCTCGGATCGCTGATCGTCAGGTAGAAAGCCATTCGATTCAATTTCGCATCTACATTGCTTTCTCTGATAGGTTTTCGCATCTATTAGACATATGGTATTTATTTGTATATCCATCTATTCTATCGTGCAGCGAGTCGGTTCCATTGTGGTTCAATTGGCAGTTGGCAGTCAACTCGGAGCCAAGCTCACGAGTAAGGATCGAGGCCAAGCCTCGAAAGCGACAGTTTGACAGTTGATCTTCATCAGCGTCAGTTCACCATCTTGTCAGTTCAGATGGCTCGCACCAAGAATGTTGGTGGTGGCCCAGGTGAAGATGATCGGAGGCCCCCGCCTCGTCAGCCAGTCGGATCCAAGGGCAAATCAACCAAGCAAGTAACATCCAAGAAGCGGAAGTACCCCAACGCAGAGACAGCCAGAGCAGCAGCTGTTGCAGAAGCCGCAGAGCGTGCCGAGAGAGGTGGCACCCGCAGCGGAATTGTCATTGCAGATCAGCCAGTTTCACCTGCAGTCAGAGCTGCGATTGAGGAGGTTGAGCGTCGTCATGGTAGTCCAGCTAGGACTGCCACGTTTGCAGGATGACGGGTTGCCATTGAGGAGGGTCCGTCAGCACAGCAGCAGCCTCCACCAGCAGAGCCTCAGCTAGCCCAGGAGACTCAGGAGAGTCAGGAGACCGAGCCGGCACCTCAGCTACGCCGCTCGAGTCGTACCAGTGCTGTAGTTCCACCGAGGCCAGCTACACGGCGCAGGGGTTCACGCCCTCCGCCCAGACCACAGGGTCCGCCTCTAGTGGTTCACCTCGACTTGAGGGCCGCTATAGCCAGGCAGGTTCAGCAGCTGCGGTTTGTTGAGTTTGAGGTTTGGTTCCCTCCGAGGAGGGATGAGAGAGCAGCTGAGGGGTTCTACACGCCACTGCAGGAGGATTTCTACAATGCATATCTAAACAGTGGGGCAGTGTTTAGATCACAGAGGGTCTGTCCGATAGAGTCCATTATGGCAGCAGTCGGAGAGGGCATTCGGCAATACTTGTCATATTTGCCAGGACTGTCAGATCTGATTGGACGGACAGGGATATATGTACCTTCTTGGGTTCGTCAGTTTTATGCCTCGCTCTACATCGATCCTCATCACAGATTCATTCACTTTGCCTTCAACGGCAAAGACTATAGAGTGACGAGTAGCAGGGCTAGAGAGATACTGAGACTACAGGAGCAGCCTGTAAGGATGCATGAGGTTTGCTATGGACATCAGGAGCCTCCCAAGCGTCCTCATGGAGGGTTGGTGCCCCCTACAGACTTAGTGCGCCATTGTTTCAAGGAGCCGTTTGGTGAGGGGTCGAGCAGGAACCCCAGTGACTTGACTCCTACAGCGAGGATACTAGAGGCCATCATCAGGAGGACATTGCTTCCCAGGTTGGGATACAGGGAGGGCCTGACTCGCTTACAGCTCTGGCTTCTCAATGCCATCATGCAGATGACAGTGTTTGACATCTGGGACCTCCTTCTTTCAGAGATGGAGGATACTATAGCTGAGGGATTCAAGGGTCGCAGGCAGCTTCCCTATGCTCACTGGATCATGTTCCTCATCCGCAGAGTTGTGATTGATAAGCCCCCTGGCATGATGGATGAGTATACTGGTGCCACTACAGAGTTCCCAGCTTACAACCTGTCACAGAGGATCAGACACGCCACTCCTTAGGCACCCAGTCAGCCTAGCCGTCGCCCCGATGTGCCAGAGTCTGCAGCTCAGCAGGACGAGATCATCAGAGGGATTGCAGCCACTGAGGAGGCGGAGCTAGAGGCACAGCAAGAGGTGAGTGAGTACAGTGACAGCTCCAACGACGACTACCAGCCTATACCTCAGATGCCTCCACGCAGACACGATGCAGAGGCCGGTAGCTCCAGTTCTGCTCCACCTGCTCCACAGACAGACCCCGCTCTCATTGCTATTCTTGAGCGGATGCAGCAGGATCAGACACGACAGGCATAGGAGACAGCTACAAACTTTGCTCAGTTTCAGGCTCGTCAGGACAAGTTTCAGCGGCAGCAGCAGCTCCTTCAGCACCAGCAGTTACTTATGCAGCAGTAGCTCATGGGATTCATGCAGCATGTAGTGACAGCCATTGGGATTCCACTGCCACAGACTTCGCCCCAGCTTGCACAGCCTCCTACCACTTCGACGACTCCAGCAGTACAGCCCATCGGGCTTCAGAGTCAGGGACAGCCTCTAGCTCAGTTTACTTCACCTCCTGTATAGGTGTCCCAGTGGTTAGCTTCACCTGGTGTAGCCCCGTAGTTCACTCCTTATCACACGGGTTTCTCACCAGAGCAGACTTCCTCGCTATTTGTGCCTGAGTCGTCAGTCTCCAGGAGTCTTGGAGCATCGTTCAGCGAGTTGACCGGCATGCCTACTCCGCCTCACATGCATACTGCCGGTCCATCTACAGCTGCTCCAGCTATCATGACTACTCAGAGGCTCCCCTCGTCTGTCGCCTCGTCAGATCCTACGACAGACATACTTGCAGCTTCACAGGCAGCACCAGCCCCAGCTCAGACCTAGACCGCTTCAGTGACACTTCCTGCTTCAGAGGGTCAGTCAGTTCAGAGCTCAGGGTCAGATGATGATGGCGCCCAGTTCCACCTTGCTCCACGTACTTCAGCGCTCGACTCGTCCGCTGCAGCCCCGCCGTCCGACCCTTAGGTTTTGGTGTTTGACGCCAAAGGGGGAGAGGGTTTGAGTATGTAGACTTAGGGGGAGCGAGTTTTAGGGGGGAGCTAGTTATCTAGTATTAGCTTATTATATACATTTGGAGTTTTATTTGTGTGATACACTATTACTTATGCATTCGTGTGTTTTCTTTCATGCATACTATTATATATACATGTGATAGTGCTATCTACATGATTGTGATATTTGACATATGTGATTTCTACTTTGCTTTATCTATATGTCATATCACTTGTGGAATGCTCATTTGCTTTTGCTTCCGCGTTTTTACTTCAAAACAAATGAGCTTTGTTATTTGTACTCATGCTTAATTCATATCCTTTGAGTACATTGTGTTGGCTTGGGTCATATAAGCTTGACTAACTCTTTTGTTCTTATTGACAAAAGCTTATATGAACCAAGCCCGTCAAAAACCTCACTCCATAACATACTCGAGGTGGTATTGTCATCAATCACCAAAAAGGGGGAGATTGAAAGCATCTAGGCCCCTAGTTGGATTTCGGTGATTAATGTCAATACAAGATTACTATGACTAACGTGTGTTTTGTAGAGGCAATTATGTTAGGTCATGGTAATGGAGATCGATTGGGCAATCGAGGTTGTCATGCCCCTACAATGGAAATCGTTTCGGTTTTCAAAGGATGGATGACAAGGTTAAGGATAACTAGTTCTAAGTGTCGATTGGAGTTGGAGAGACACTTAGAGTAGTTTAGGACTTTGTTTTTTCCTTTGGCCGTACTATGAAGGGGGGTATGAACGGGTAGCTTGACCTAGTTGAGTCTAGTGAGTTAGGTGTGGTGCACACTTATTAAAACTAGCTCTAGGTAGCTCCTATGAATGCCTAAGATCCTTTGGAGCAAACTTCATTCACATATGTTCGGAAGTTGGAAGTGAATGGAGGGTCAAATACTGACCGGACGCTGGCTCCGGTGCGACCGGACGCTAGCCACAGGGTCCGGTCAGTTCATTTGACCGAGAAGATCAAGTCTGGTGTGACCGGACGCTGGGAGGTCATGTGACCGGACGCTGAGGGCCAGCGTCCGGTCAACTCCAGTAAGGGTCCAGACTTGGAAAAGTGTGACCGGACGCGTCCGGTCAGTGTGACCGGACCCTGAGTATCCAGCGTCTGGTCGTTTACAGTAAGCATCCAAGAGAGACCGGACGCGTCCGGTCGGTACTGACCGGACCCTGACAGCGTCCGGTCATCACTTGAATGCTGGTTCACGGGTTGAACTGACCGGAGCGTCCGGTCATCACGACCGGAGCGTCCGGTCATCCCGCAGAAGCTCATAACGGTTAGTTTTTCAGGCTGGCTTATAAATAGAAGCTCCACTCGTGAGTGGAGCATCTTTTGCTCATTCCAACAGCTGAGAAACACGTTTGTGAGTGCCAAGAAGAGCAAGATCCTAGTGAGGTGTTTGTGATTTGAGAATCCAAGAGAGTAGCCTCACTAGCAAATCAAGAGTAGCAAAGTGTGCATCCATCTTCTCATTAGGCTTCGCATGGTCAAGTGAGAGTTCGTGCTTGTTACTCTTGGTGATCGCCATCACCTAGACGGCTTGGTGGTGATTGGGAGTTTGGTGTTCATCCGGCGGAGCTTGTGGGTGACCCAACTCAAGTTGTGAGCGGTTTTGGGTGATTCGCCGCGACGGAGTGTCGAAGAATCAACCCGTAGAGAGCACTTGATCCTTGCGCGGATCAAGGGGGAGCTACACCCTTGCGCGGGTGCTCCAACGAGGACTAGTGGGGAGTGGCGACTCTCCGATACCTCGGCAAAACATCGCCGCGTTCTTTTTTTCTCTCTACTTACTTTGAGCACTTACTTTGAGTATTTACTTTGGGCAATTCAATACTTGTTTTACATTCATAGAATTGCTTGCTAGAGTAAGTTTGGAACATAGGTTGAGAGGTTGTTGTGCATTAGTTTGATATAAACACTTTTCTAGGCACAAGGGGGTTAATTGGGCTATCCGTAGGATTTGATTATTGCAAGAGAATTTAGAATTAGCCCAATTCACCCCCCCTCTTGGGCATCTTGATCCTTTCAACTTGCATTGCTTGCGGCTGACTATGTAGGTAGTGAGGAACACATAGAAGAACACATTAATGCAGGTGACGTGGAGCACTATAAGAGCTTGATTGTACAGCGAGTGCTTAGTGCACAAATAGAGAAGGCGGAGCAAAATCAGCGACACACTTTATTCCAAACAAAGTGTGTCATCAAGGAGCGTTCGTGCCGCATGATCATTGATGGAGGTAGCTGCAACAATTTGGCAAGTAGCGACATGGTACAGAAGCTCGCCCTCATCACCAAACCACACCCCCATCCCTACTACATCCAATGGTTGAACAACAGTGGTAAGGCAAAGGTAATGAGACTTGTGCGAATCGATTTTGCCATCGGATCATACAAAGATATTGTTGAATGTGATGTTGTGCCTATGCAAGCTTACAATATTCTGCTAGGTAGACCATGGCAATTTGATAGAGATTCGATGCATCATGGTAGATCAAATCAATATTCGTTTCTATACCATGATCGAAAAATTATGTTGCATCCTATGTCTCCTGAAGCTATTATGCAATCTGATGTTACTAAGGCTGCAAAAGCAAAGAGCGAGAGCAATAAAAATGACAAATCTGTTGTTGATGACAAAGATGAGATAAAATTGAAAGCACGTTGTATGCTTGCTACAAAATCTGATATTAATGAGTTCAATGCATCCACCTCTGTTGCTTATGCTTTGGTATGCAAGGATGCTTTGATTTCATTTGAGGATATGCAATGTTCTTTGCCCCCTGCTGTTGCTAACATTTTGCAGGAGTATTCTGATGTGTTTCCCATTGAGATACCAGCAGGGCTGCCACCAATACGTGGGATTGAGCACCAAATTGATCTTATCCCTGGAGCATCTTTGCCAAACCGTGCGCCATACAGGACCAATCCGGAAGAAACGAAGGAAATTCAGCGACAAGTGCAAGAACTACTAGACAAAGGTTATGTGCGTGAGTCTCTTAGTCCTTGTGTTGTTCCAGTGATTTTAGTGCCTAAGAAAGATGGAACATGGTGCATGTGTGTTGATTGTAGGGCTATTAATAATATCACCATTCGATATCGACACCCTATTCCACGATTAGATGATATGCTTGATGAATTGAGTGGTGCTGTTGTGTTTTCAAAGGTTGATTTGCGTAGTGGGTACCACCAGATTCATATGAAATTGGGAAATGAATAGAAAACTGCTTTCAAAACTAAGTTCGGTCTATATGAGTGGTTAGTCATGCCTTTTGGGTTAACTAATGCACCTAGTACTTTCATGAGATTAATGAATGAGGTTTTGCGTGCTTTTATTAGGAAATTTGTTGTCGTCTACTTTGATGATATACTGATTTATAGCAAATCCATAGATGAACACCTTGATCACTTACGTGCTGTTTTCAATGCTCTACGTGATGCACGTTTGTTTGGTAACCTTGAGAAGTGCACTTTCTGCACCGATCGAGTATCGTTTCTTGGCTATGTTGTCACTCCACAGGGAATTGAGGTTGATAAAGCCAAGGTGGAAGCTATACAAGGATGGCCTGTACCCACGACGGTCACGCAAGTGCGGAGTTTCCTAGGACTTGCTGGTTTCTATCACCGTTTTGTGAAGGACTTCAGCACCATTGCTGCACCATTGAATGAGCTTACAAAGAAGGGAGTACCCTTTTCTTGGGGCAAAGCACAAGAGCATGCCTTCCATGTGCTGAAAGATAAGTTGACACACTGCACCTCTACTCCAACTCCCTGATTTTAATAAGACTTTCGAGCTTGAATGTGATGCGAGTGAAATTGGATTGGGTGGTGTTTTGTTGCAAGAAGGCAAACCTGTTGCATACTTTAGTGAGAAATTGAGCGGGCCTATTCTTAATTATTCTACATATGATAAGGAATTATATGCTCTAGTGCGGATATTAGAAACATGGCAGCATTATTTATGGTCCAAAGAATTTGTTATACATTCTGATCATGAATCTTTGAAGCATATTCGTAGTTAAGAAAAACTGAATCGTAGACATACAAAATGGGTTGAATATATTGAATCTTTTCCTTATGTTATCAAACACAAGAAAGGGAAGGAATAATATCATTGCAGATGCATTGTCTAGGAGATATACTTTGCTAAATCAACTTGATTACAAGATCTTTGGGTTGGAAATAATTAAAGACCGATATGCTCATGATGCTGATTTTAAAGAAGTGCTGCTGCATTGTAAAGATGAGAAAACGTGGAACAAATTCATCGTCAATGATGGGTTTGTGTTTAGAGCTAACAAGCTATGCATTCCAGCTAGCTCCATTCGCTTGTTGTTGCTGTAGGAAGCGCATGGAGGTGGCTTGATGGGGCATTTTGGAGTGAAGAAGACGGAGGACATTCTTGCTGGTCATTTCTTTTGGCCAAAGATGCGACGAGATGTGGAGAGATTTGTTGCTCGCTGCACAACATGTCAAAAGGCTAAGTCCCGGATTGAATCCACACGGTTTGTATATGCCTCTTCCTGTTACTAGTGCTCCTTGGGAGGATATTTCTATGGATTTTGTGTTGGGATTGCCATGGACTAGGAAAGGGCAAGATAGTGTTTTTGTGGTTGTGGATCGATTCTTTAAAATGGCACATTTCATACCATGTCATAAAACTGATGATGCTACAAATATTGCTGATTTGTTCTTTTCGAGAAGTTGTTCGCTTGCATGGTGTGCCAAATACAAT
Organism: Miscanthus floridulus; assembly: GCF_019320115.1. NCBI lineage: Eukaryota > Viridiplantae > Streptophyta > Magnoliopsida > Poales > Poaceae > Miscanthus > Miscanthus floridulus. Next base: position 72,493,910 of record NC_089585.1, read on the forward strand.
TGTTTCTGATCGTGATGCTAAATTTCTTAGCCATTTTTGGAGAACTTTATGGGCCAAATTGGGGACTAAGCTTTTATTTTCCACCACTTGTCACCCCCAAACTGATGGTCAAATTGAAGTTGTGAATAAAACTTTGTCTACTATGTTTAAGGACTATTTTAAAGAAGAATATTAAGATGTGGGAAGATTGTTTGCCTCATATTGAGTTTTCTTATAATCGTTCGCTGCATTCTACTACGAAGATGTGTCCCTTTGAGATTGTTTATGGCTTGTTACCATATGCTCCTATTGATTTAATGCCATTGCCAAGTTCTGAAAAGTTAAATTTTGATGCTAAGCAACGTGCTGAATTGATGTTAAAACTACATGAAACCACTAAAGAAAACATAGAGCGCATGAATGCTAAGTACAAATTTGCTAGAGATAAAGGTAGAAGGGAATTGATTCTTGAACCTGGAGATTTGGTTTGGTTGCATTTGCGAAAGGATAGGTTTCCTGAATTAAGAAAATCTAAATTGATGCCTAGAGCGGATGGTCCTTTTAAAGTGATGCAACGAATAAATGAGAATGCATATAAGCTTGAACTTCCTGCAGATTTTGGGGTTAGTCCCACATTTAACATTGCAGATTTGAAGCCTTATTTGGGTAAGGAAGATGAGCTTGAGTCGAGGACGACTCAAATTCAAGAAAGGGAGGATGATGAGGACATCAACACCGATCATACATCCACGCCGTCCACGCCGACACCTGCTGGTCCTATTACTCGTGCTCGTGCTTGAAAAGTTAATCATCAAGTGAGTTCCTTCTTGAGCTCTTGTCCATCCTGTTTAGATCTTAGGAGACACGTGTACTCTTGTTTTGATTAGGAATCAAGGAGAAGACCGAAAGGGAAAAGGACTCGCGTAGGCTGGATTCGGACTGCAGCACACCTCCAACTTACGACGGTCGCCACGGTTACATACGGAGTCGGATTGGGATGATTCTGGACTTGTTGGAAAGCTAATAAAGTCTACTTTCATACGGATCTGACCTCGTACTCATACCTGCTCAGAAGCGGCGTCAACAGTCCAAAAATCACCGAGAGGTCTATTCTGTCTAGGGTGCTACGCCACCTTAAGTTAGCCCAATGGGCTTGTATCGTTTAGAGTCCAGTAGGGACACGTCCTAGGGTTGGAGCACGACCCAAACTCTCTTGTGGTCGTCCTCCACACGTCATATACCCCTTAGTCGCCACCAGGAACACTTGGGTTTTGTTTAGATCAAGTTTAGCCTTTGCTACTTGCTTGTAGGCGCGCGTGCTGATCCAGCCGCCCGTCTCCTTGTCTTCGGAACCCCACTTATAATAAGATTCAGTTTGAGGCTTTCAATTTCATCTTGCAAATTCAGCGCTTGTTTCGTTGTTCTTGCTAGTTCTTCGATTGCTTGCAGGACAGGAGCCCTAGTGGCTGGTTGTTGCGCTCCACAAGATCGTGACGGCCTTTGGAGGTGGTGTATCGGTTGCTAAGGCGCAGTCTTGGAAGGCTGTAGTCGGGCCGCGAACGTCATCTCCATCCACCAAATCGAGTTGTCTCACGCCTCTCATCGAAAGATCATCCATAAACCCTAGCGGGTTCATATCAGCCCGTCGATGGAGCCATGCATGCATGCACGAGCCAGGAACAGGGCCAGGGCAGCACCAGTTGTTGGGTTCGGCTGCAGCCCGTCGGGTGAACTCGACGACGGATTAACTGCACGTATTTATAAATCCGAAAAGACTCGAAACTAGATGTTGCAACCTAAAACCAACTTACTATTTGTGTTGTTTATTCAACTGGGCCGCAAATATAACTGTCAAATACTGCTGGTAGCTATACGTATACGTAGTTTCAATGAAGCAAGGTCCGTGTCAAACACCTGTGGCTCACTTTTGATCCGATGCTGCTGGTAGAATAACTGCAGTTGTCTGCTGTGGTCTGATGATGAGCATAGGCCATGGTGGCACGACACAAACACAAAAGCAAAGCTTATTAATTAGTGCAGTGGGGCCCTGAAGCCTGCATTTCTGACACGAACAAACGAGCGAGAAGTCCTACCGACCGATTCAAAGAGAAAGGACGACGGCATGGCTGAGCTCGCGGAGCTGGTGGGCAGCTCGGGTTGGATGGAGGGAAACAGGACGAAGACCACAGGGAGGGAGGGAAGAGCGAGGGGATGCTCATGAGCTGCTCACCTTGTCCTGCGACGACGGTCAAGCTCGGCTCGTGCATACGGCCGTATACGGTATACGCGTGGCAAAGCGAAGCGAGAGCAGGCGAGCAAGTAAGTTGAGCGTGCAGCTGGGTGGTGGAGGAGAGCACCTCGACGTCGCCTTTTATAGGCCAGAGGAGGGGGGTTGGCCGGCGAGCACAACAACTCGCCTTCAATGGTAGCATTGCAGCGGGCGTCGCCTGCTTGCGACGACGGTGGCGCTGAGGCGATGGGGCTGCGCGTGGACGATGAAGTTCTTCCGCTCCTGCAGGTACGCCGCGCCGCGGAGAGCCAATGACAGGAGCAGCAGCAGGGTGGCGCGATGCACAGTGAGGCCGTCCTCCATCTCCTTCCCCACCCTATTCCGGTGCAGGCGGCTTGCTGCCCTTACAGGAGCGGAGACGGAGATCGCTAGGGCGCCAGGCGCCAGCGATATTGCGGTAGGGCGGCAACTTTGCAAGTTGATCAGTTGGGGGCACGCCCCACACCATCAGATCTGCCGCCCGCGCAAAACGACGAACGTAGTGAACGTTGCTTGCTGCGCATCGTCCGCACACGAAAACACCAAACGACGTATACGGTCAACCGCGGATGAGGCAAGCAGGCTTGCCTACTACGTAGTAGGCGTCTAAGCTCATCGCTTGTGCAACTGTGCAAGTGCAAGCACTGAAGCACGCACGGTGCACGGTAATTAAGGAACAGCTAGCAGCAGTCTACTCCTACGGTGCAAAGAAATGTCCAGTGAGAGTGAGGTGCGCACGTAAGTTGCTTCCATTGGCGCAGAGAAGAGTCCAGTGCCTCTGTGACACCGTGAGCTCGGTCGGGCTTTGCTTTGCTTCGCTGCTGGTGCGCCCCGCATTGCCCGTGGCGCAGCTGATGAAGATGCCGCGCTCCATGGCCACGCGGCGATGGCGATGGGGTCGTAGTTGAACTGCATGCCCGAGTAGGCGCCGATGGAGAAGGACAGCACGTCGACGCCGTCCTTGACGGCGGCGTCCAACCCGGCGATGAGTCCATGATGGAGCAGCGGCTGCGCGTGGACGATGAAGTTCTTCCGCTCCTGCATGTCAGTGTTTTTCTAAACGTTAAACGGTAAACAGTCGGTCACTTACCGTTTAGCCATTATTCGGACAAAACGTCCCATTAAATGGTCAATTAAACGGGGTAAACGGGTGATTAAACGGAAACGGCGCACCACCGTGTAGCGTTTACACGATGTTTAAACGGGCTAAACGATCGTTTAGGCGAACAGTGCTGCAGGTACGCCGCACCGCGGAGAGCCAGCGACTGGAGCAGCAACAAGGTGGCGCGACACCACAGGGCCGCTTAGCCGGTTAGCCGGGCCGAAATGCACTAACCCTGTCATGATTCGAGCAGGAAAACACACATGCATGCCCGGCAGACGAGCGGCGGCGGCGAGTGCAGGCATGGCTCCACCGACGCAAAAAGCCGACGTGCGTGTATGCATGCGTGGACCTGCAGTGAACCATTTTAAAAGTTCATAGACCAAAAATGCAAGAGTCAAAGTTGATGGACCTACATGACACAAAACGAAAGTTAATGATCCAAAAATACAGTTTCAAAGTTAATGGACCTAGATGATACTTCATTTAAAGTTAATAGACCTCCGATGTATTTTATATATAAAAAAAAGTCCGCCTCGACCCGCTCTCCGCCGACCGCCGGTGCCTTCGCCTCGTCCCCGCTCTCCGCCGACCCGTGCGCTTGCCGCACCACGCTCCGCCGGCGACCTCGACTCGTGGAGACGCACCTTCCTCCCCGCGCTGGCGGCCGTGAGCACGCTGTCCTCCCCTGCGCCTGGCGGCCGAGCATCTCCCGGGCGCCGGGTGCCGGCTCGAGTCGCGGGGCGAGGCCGCGAGGAGGACCAGCAGGACGTGTCTCGGGTCGAGTCACACGGTGAGTGCCCCGCTCAGCACGGGGACGCCTGTCGTCAGCCGTAGCGACTAGCGACGACTCATTCTACCGTTGCGGGTGCCCTTACAGGACCCGACCCACTACTCGCATCGCATCGCGGGATCGTCCAATCAGAGCGCGCGTTGCACGTCATCCGCCTCGAAGCGGATACCGATTCGGGGCAGACGCAACCCGGAAGCGGGCGTATATGAACACGCGGGTCAGACGCAGAGGGCGCACTCCGATCTCGCTCGGCCATCGAACTGTACAAGGACGACAGGGAGAAGAGAACAGCGTTGTGCGTGCGCATACATCTATCCACCGCTCTTCCCCTTCTCTTCTGCCGGTGCTTCCAAGGTTTGTTTTGGTTATATCCCTCTGCGTATTGTTCTTCCCTCGATTGGGCTTAGATCAGCATGTCTCGCATCTTCGAATTCTGCTTGTCTCGCCTCTTCGAATTCCTGTGTTTAGCGTACCTGATTCGTCCAGATTTGGCCCCCAGATATGGTTGCCTCGTTTTAATTATCGGCTGCTGATTCATGCTTATATGCCGCCCCTGTAATTGTGCCATAACCCCAGAGCGTAGATCAGATACGTTTATGACTGGTAATGGATCGTGGCTAAAGATGGGGACGGTTGCTCCGTGGAGCAAACCGGACGTGACCCATAGAACCAAATGAACGCCGTTCTATCCATACATATAATCCTGCTTTGACCCCGGTGCTCCAATGGATCGGGTGGGTCGATCCATCCTTTGGATGAGCTAGCTAGCTGCGGCAGCACTGATCCATCCCAAGGACTATGAGATTTAACCTGATGATCTTTGGTTGCACGCTGAATGGTGCTAAATTGATGGGAAATTCAATGGTCCTGGTGGACCTTGTTGATGGTTTCGGTCTTGGTTTGTATGTAACGGTTATATCATCCCTGTGTATGTCAACATGCCTGTTGATTTTGCAATGCTCCTCGCAACGAAACTACTTTATTTGCCTGCACTTATTCTGTTCCTGTTACAAGCTGAATAATCTGATGTGAAGCTCGTGCATTTGTCTGGCCATTGCTTATCTAATTCTTACGTGATGTGAAGCTTGTACACGTATACCACTGTAATATATCATGATCTCTTCTAGTGTATAAGGTTAGTACGTGGTCTGCTAAAGTAGGAGTTGGATTTATGCACAATTTAGAAATTGAATTTCAGCTTACTATCCCAGTCATAATTTCTGTTAACACCAGTAAAGTAAAATCATCTTATGCTTACAGAGTTCAAATTTTGTGCTTAGTTGGTCTTTGTAAGCATAAGAAAGCAAAATGATTGCTTTTCTATTTCGTCAATGAACAGCCAACTGCATAAATGCTACATGCTGTAGGTATTCTTAGCTAGATTTCCAAAATGTGAAACAAATATGTGATACCCGCTATTGACAGCCAACTACATGTTGTGGTGTTCTCACAGTTTTAGTTTTTCAAGTATTGTATCTGAACCCTTTTACTGTCATGCAGAGAGTGTTAGAACAAGATGGTGGCCAATGGTGATGCACCTGCTAGAGGGAGTGCGGCGGCAGCTGCAAGCCTGCGTAGGCGCAGGACCACGAGCGGAGCTGCTGGTGGTGGAGGCGGTGCCAGCTCAATGCTCCAGTTCTACACCGACGAGGCTGCAGGGCGCAAAATGTCACCAAACACTGTTCTGATCATGAGCATTGGGTTTATCACTGTCGTCGCTATGCTCCATGTTTTCGGGAAGCTGTACCGCACCTCCAACTAGGTTGGCATTACCATATCCAAGAAAGCTGAGTCCAGCAAGAGAGGAACCTTGTAGAGCAAATTTAAATGGATAGCAAGTGACTATCAGATTTTGAACTGTTATAGAAGTTTATTTATACAACTTGCAATGCTGAGCGGTTATGGATAAATCCTTGCGAATCTTGTTTAGTCATTGCTTCATATTTTGAATTGTGTGTGCATATGCTACTTTGTGTTTCTGTTGTCATGATCTTACCATTCCATCCTTGTTGCCTACATTTGGCAATCTTGCACTGCCTAATGGGCCGTGGACCTGAAATTAGTTTCCAGCGGGGCGTAAAGATGTGTTACGAGTGCCGTGATTAACTGGTAAGCAGTGAAGGACCTGAGTAGGTTGTGCCTGGTCTACCTGGTGCGTGGCAAGCGGCTTGATCGTGTTGCAGTGTTTCTTCACATATGCTGTGCCTGTATGATATGTCCGGTGATCTCTATGGCTTTCTCAAAGCTGATAAACTAAGCCAACACGGGTGGTGAGCACGGAAAGCCACCGGTGGATAAAAAGGTAAAAAAAAAAAAGGGAAGTAACAATCTCTCTGTTTTTAAATATTCTACACCTTTTTTTTTTGTCGAAAAAGTTATACTCGTACAAGCAGGCCGATGCATATCATTTTTGTACTCGTCACTGCATGTTTTTCCCAGAACCTAGCTCTAGCATCCTACTCCACATTCTCACCCTGTTGGAGGCCTTTTTTGGCATTAGGATAGCATAAGATTATCTGATTATGTGGGCTTCATCAAATTGTCAAGCATTTGACAAATGGAGGTTGTCTCAAAATCATTCCAATTGATCACATCCATTCGACCAAAACTTGTTGATATCAAGCCTGTATATCGGATTCATTGGCACCTGCCAAGAAATGGATCTAATGGAACATAAAAGAACAGCATATTTGCAACACACAAGATAGCCACATCCCAAGCGTAAATTGCATTCACGACATTCTCCCAAAACCAATCTCAACTTCGTCTAAAAAAAATCTCAACTGTAGCATTCTAATCCGTGCTCTCACATTCCATATTAAGATGTCTGTAAAATTGTTAATCGAGAATTCATAGCTATGTATGTTTGATCAAACAGTCAAGCACCTAAAGGAGTGGAGGCCGTAAACAATCACTCCTTCGGTCGGTGAAAAGATGTCAAACGGAGGTAGCAGTTCCAGTTCGGTTAGTTAAACATCTGCTGGCCGGAATTTTTTCTAACTGGAAGTAGTAACATGCACACCATCACCGGAAACACTTGTTCACCATTAACAATATGCTCCATCCAAAAGCCAGGCATTCAAGCCTATAGGAAGTAGGAATGGCATGCAAAAGGATATCAACCAATGCCATGATCGTAAGCATCAGAACTCGCTGAAACAGAACAAGCTCACCTCACCTCGGATTCATTCATGTTGTCAGGAAATAAATCAAGTGAGTCATAAAGCCATCAAGCTTCTAAGAACACATCAGGAACGATTTACACAGTCAATGCTATAAATATGATGCAGCCCCAGATGATGACGAGGCAATGACCAAGTAACAAGAAAGCTGCACTTGCGAACAGAAACAGTACTGACTAAACCACACCCCTCCAGTAAAGAGCAATGATTCCATTTGGATCCAGATATCACCTGCCATGAAGTAGGCACCAACATGTAATTCTGCGGCTGCATATGAGTATTCCCACCAATTTTAAATATACGACGTTTAGCTCAAACTAATTAGTTCATTTTAACTAACTAGTATTCCCACCAATTTTAAATATATAACATTTAGCTCAAACTAATTAGTTCATTTTAACTAACTAGTTTGTCTTAAATGTCATATACTTAAAGTACTTTGCAATGCTAACCATATCAAGACAACCATTTTTGTTTGGTGGGGACTTTCTTTGTGCATATATATGGCACTGCATAATTCCTGAAGAAGTTTCCCCAAAAGCCCCATTATCTACAACATTCTACTATATATCCTCAAATTTATTTAATTTTCCCCATTTTATCTAACATAACAAATATCTGCCTAGTTGAATGAAGCACGAGAAAATGGAGGCACTAACTAATTAACATGTAAAGTAAACTAGTTGGTCTACATATGAACACTGCAAAACTTGCTCATCTCAACATATATATGCAGAAGTGCTGAGAAGTCCCAAAACTTGCTCACCATCAACCATATACTACTACCAAGGCCATGCAAATAAATATGCATTAAACCACAAATAACAGAACAAGATCGCCTCTTGGGTTGATTGTCACTGCCGAGACATGGATCAGGGGGCATAAAACCAGCAAGCATGTATGAATGCAGCATGACTCATGATGCCAATGCTAAATAAGATCCAGGTAAGGAGGCAATGATCAATTTGCACTCCCAAATCACAGGAACACTACTGCAATTGCAGAGAGACTAACTTTCTGACTTGTTAAATCACATATCAAAAGTATTTCATCCATTTCGATCCAAAATATCACCCCATTAGGTGCGCACATCGAACACATGGTTTCATTCATCACTGCATACCGGTTCTTAGTTGCCACTACTTGCAACTGCTAGTTACCATATCAAGCAAGCATTTGCACCTGCATTGCATATACTATGCCACTACTACTGCCTACTGATCCCTTACTACATCATACTGATACCGAGGATGATCATACCAACTGACGTGACAGAGGAAATTAAACGGGATGATCATACCAACTAACGTGACAGAGGAAATTAAACGCAGCAGCAAAAAACGAAGGGAAAATTGGTCTCATAGCATTGAAAGATCACCGTATCCGAAAAATACCATCAAAACTTTGCCGCTCCGTAAAATACCACTGAAACAGCGCAACGTCACCTGGATATAGCATTCTGTCACGTTTGGAACGAACGCCGTCGCCTCCGTCGAGCTCCTCACCTCGGACGCTGCTGACGAGCACTCCAGCGCCGACGCCGTACGCCGCCGGAGCCGCGCTCGCGGCTCACCGAAGCCACCTCCGCCGGAGCTGCGCCGCACCAGCTCGCGATTCCGCCCGCAGCAGCGACGCCGGAGCTCGCCGCCATGGGCACCAGGGCCTGCCAGTGCCCGCGGCTGCCACCCTGCTTATACGTAGCACAGTGCCATGCATGCGCGTATGTATACGTTCAAGTTAACAAGTGCACCTCGACGTGCAGGCAAAGGAGCTAGCAAGCCAACAAGTATGTATACGTTCAATCAAAGAAGCTAGCAACCATTTGCACCGGCTTATACGTAGCACAGTGCCATGCTTGCGCGTAAATGCGCCTCGACGTGTAAATGGAAAACAGCTAGCAGGTGCCAGTCATGATAAGTATGAAACTGGCTGTAGGACGCGTGCGTACGCCGGTCCATGGTTTGTATATTTCCGCAAAGGCGTACATCAACAGGATGGTGTAGCCTGGCGCGACTCGATCGGTACGTGATCTGGCCGGAATATCCTAAAACCCTCGGTATATACGGCTAGCATGTACGGGATTTCCAGGCGACGTATGTCTATCGGCTGCAAATCGTTGAGTCAGATATATGTGCGTATATATCTTGTTCCTTCAAATTATTCAATAGCACTCCATCTTGCTAGGCCCGCATGTCATGCGCTGCATAGGAGAGATGCTAGTTGATCCCGGTGTTTGGATGGAATACAATCGCCATGTACACGTCCACGCAGCCAGCAAATATCTCAACTAGCCTTCTTGAAACTTATCACGAAGGATAATTATCACGTGGAGATAAGTACGCAAGCTGCCAGCGCCGGATATCTCGCTCTGCTAACGAACTCCGGCGGCGCGTGCTTGTGGCCCAACAGGCCAGCTGCTACCCTAATTGCCTGCCTATATAAAGGAGCCTCAGGACCCCCTGGGAGAGGCTAATCGCACTTTCCACCCACAAAGCAACTAGCGCCGCCGGGCTCTCCTGCCGCAAGCGCGTATTCGCAACCCGCCAACACCGACGTCCGGCCGCGAGGGAGCCCATCGGCGATCAGGCGTCTTCATCCAGAAGGCCGCCCGTTCGTGGAAACTGGCAGGCCCTGGTGCCCATGGCGGCAAGCTCCGGCGTCTGGCTGCTGCGGCGCAGCTCCGGCGGAGGTGGCTTCGGTGAGCCGCGATCGCGGCTCCGCAGCGTCCGAGGCAAGGACACAGGCGCCGGGCGAGCTCCGTGGTACGAGGCCCTACGCCGCCGCCGGTGACTCCCTACACTGTCCTCATCCTCATCGGCTATTATTTCCAAACGGAGGCGACGGCGTTTGTTCCAAACGTGTGACGTTGCGTTGTTTCAGTGGTATTTTACGGAGCGGCAAAGTTTTGATGGTATTTTTCGGATACGGTGATCTTTCAATGCTATGAGACCAATTTTCCCAAAAACGAACGAACGTAAGCAGAGCCATGTTCAGAACTTCAGATCACGACCGCTAGTGAGAGTGTGACAGGACGGCAGCGGGGCGCACCATACCAACCGCCGCGACGGCCGGCTTGGCGCTCGTCGATCAGACGCCAATGGGGTCGCCGAGCTTCTGGAGGCAGCAGGCCGCGATCTCGAAGCAGAGGTATGCGTCACGGGTCGCGTGCGCCCACTCCTCCTCACCCAGGTGGTAGCTGCCCCAGTCCGCCTGCGTCACCTTCGGCGGGCAGCGCGCCAGACGCATCTCCGGCCCGAGCGCCACCCGCGCCATGCGCTCCAGGCTCAGGCCGCTCACCACCTTCGGCGGCCGCCACGTCTTCCCGAGATTGGTGGCCTCCTCCTCCTCCTCGGTGTCGTAGTCGTCCCGATCGGCCTTGGCCTTGGCCCTAGCAAGCGCCGCCTTCCCCATCCAGTACTTGGCGGGCTTCTTCATCAGCGTCTTCTTCTCGGCCTCCACCCCGGCGACCTTCCCGAACGCGAGCGCGAACAGGTGCGTCAGCTCCTCCGGCAATGCCACGTGCAAGCCCCACTCCTTGGCCAGCTTCCTCGTGGCCTCCCGCGCACCGAAGCAGGCGACGGTGATGCGCTTGTCGTCCAGGAACGCGCGGAGCTGAGTCATGTTGTTGCTGTAGAACTTGAGGCGGTCGCCATCGTACTTGGCCTTGCGGACGCGGCAGCCTTCCTCTTCGGGGCTGTAGACGATGGCGCGGGAGCCGCCGAGGCAGAGCGCGATGCAGCGGATCGGGTTGTCGTGGTCGTTGGGGCTGAAGTCGGTGCCCCTCGCCCGGTCGGAGGGGTCATGGCCGCGCAGCGCGACGAGGCCCGCGACGAGGGGCGCGCGGAGGCGGCGGCCGCGGGCGACGACGGAGGCCTCGGCGAGCCAGCGCTTGGTGACTTCGTCGCTCGTGGCGAAGGTGGTGTCGACGGCGGCCAGGTTGCGGCCGATCCGGAGTACGCCGACGTCGCCGTCGTCGACGAAGTCGTCGTCATGCCGCCACCAACGTTGTCTTGGGGGATCGGGCCTCGCCAGGGTGATCTGCACAGGCCCCTTCATGGCGTTCGACGACGGCGGTGGATTTGGGAGGTGGGGAATGGGGTTTTGGGGTTTTGTCGCTTTGGGGGCTTTTATATTTTTATTATTATTAAGATGGGCCCCGTTCGCATGCCCTTAAATTCGACTTGATCCGCTTATTTTTTTTATCTAGAACAGTATTTTTCTCTAACAAATTTCTTTATCATTCCTCCAAACCATCCAGATTCCTCCAGAATTCAGACAAGTCGTTCATCCGATTATCATTTTTAGGATGACACTTATAAGTTTGCTAGACGAGAGAAGTTTGAGTTTATAATTTACCATATTTGCGCATGTGGCAAGCCACGCTAGCCCGACACGCTGGCGCCCAGTCAGCAGGCGCAGGTAAAATGTCATCGCTGCCCCTGCCCATTTTCTTCATTACGCCGCATCCCAACCATGAGATGAATAGGTTGTACTCAAAGTTTCATGGCAAATGGTTCATACATCATGTTCAATTCATTTTCAAACACATTGCTACAAATTAAGTCATTACAACTGATCTGACAACTATTCCAAACACAACAATTGCAACAACAGCAATGAAACAGTTCATTTTCCACATCAGGTTCTCCATCTTCTTCTCCAAGTCCTTCTCATGGCTAGCATATTCACTGCCCTCTGATCCTTCTTCTAGTTCCTCGACCTCCTTACAGTTGATAATGACGATCTTCTTATCAATCAGCTCATCTAGGTACTCCTTCTGGAATCTGTAGAATCCATACAATTTCGGATTCTGCAAACACCATTTCATGACTGTTAAACTCTAGATTTCAAACAAAGAAAGCAAGAGACATGGAAACACAGCAAAACTAACCCCATTCCTAGGGCACTTGAAAAAGCTCCGACCCTTGTTCGGAGTGTCCTGCTTGACGCGAAGCTCGATCACACGGGTCAGATGGCAATCCGGACATTGAATCAAAGGAAGCCCAGTTTCTTTACCGACCGGATACGCCACAGCATGCGCGCGCATGGAGCTTCTGCCTCCTCAACGCCCTACTGGCGCTGGACGACTCCACCCTCTGTGACGGGCAATCACTGCTGCTAGCCATTGTGACACGGGTTGACACCACCTCTCCCACTACATCACAAGCCTACGAAACAATAAACCGAGGAAGACAAAGTCACCATCCATGAACCCTAACCCTAAACCCTAATGGACATGGGACCTGGGTGCAAAGGGGGAGTAAGGCCACATACCTTCAATGCGCTCACCAGGGGTCCCGCTCACCAGATGCGGTCACCGTGGCGCAGGGACGGCGGGAGGGGAGTAGGAGGCGGCGGCGGCGCGGGGAAGAACACGTCAGCGGCGGCGGGTGGGATGGGGACGAAATGAGCGAGGGACGAAATGAGCGGGTGGGATGCGGTGTAATGAAGAAAATGGGCAGGGGCAGCGATGACATTTTACCTGTACTTGCTGACTGGGCGCCAGCGTGTCAGGCTGGCATGGCTTGCCACATGCGCAAATGTGGTAAATTATAAACTCAAACCTCTCTCATCTGGTAAACTTGTAAGTGCTATCCTAAGAGTAATAAACAGATAAGCGGTAATCTTAATAATGGTAAAAATGTAAAAGCCCCGTGGCTTTGGTGAGGAGTTGGTTGTGGAATTGCTGGCTCAGTGGCGTGGAAGCCAGCCAGGCTTGAGGCTTGGCAGGAAGAGGCGAGGGGAGAGGATGTGATCTCTTATAGCTGAGGTAGGCAGCTCCACGTGGCTCGATCAGGAGCGTTCGCTTGCTTCCTGCGGTGCGATGGCTGTGGCTGGTAGTACGTTGCCGTTGCGGACAGACACACGGTGTTGGAAATGATGGACTGGGGGTGGGCCGGCTCGTACTTTACCGGGCCAAAACCGATCTAATTAGCCACCAATTAGGTTGATGTTGGATGTCTCATTTAAATAGAGATCTAGCCCCACGTGTCAATATTTAGAAAAAAAATATAAACATATTCCCTCTATTTCGAAATAAGTCACATCTCATATCTAGAAGTCAACTAATTTTAAGTTTGACTAGATTTATAGAAAATAGTATCAACATTTGATTGATTTACTATAAAGGTATATAACCTGATTCATTTAATGATGCTTATTTTGTATCATAAACATTATAGTATTTATATATTTGGTTAAACTTCAGATTGATTGACTTCTCAAAATTCGAGATGTGCGCTTATTTTTCGACGAGGGAATATATGCATACACATAGTCATATTCCACTCTTAGGCCTTGTTTAGTCACTTTCGTACATGTGTGCAAATCTAATCTAATAGTTAGTAGATTAGCAAGACAAAGGACTTGATTATTTTCCCTCCTAAACTTTAGTCCCTATCACGTCAGATGTTTAGACACAACCATTGAGTATTAAATATAGACTAAAAAATAACTAATTGCACAGATTGCGATTAATTTGCGAGACGACTTGTGTAATTTGTTTTATTATTACTACAATACACACATGTGCTAATGACATATTAATTAGGCTTAATAAATTCGTCTCGCGGATTACTGATGACTTATGTAATTTGTTTTATTATTACTATGCGATAACTCCCATGTGACACCCCCACGTAACACCCGATGTGACACATCAAAACTTTAGCCTCTGGATTTAAACAAGCCCAAAGTTTTCTAACAAGCGCTAGAATAGGTGCACATGTACTCTATAGATAAGGAACACACAGTGCATACTTGGTTGGCTGTATGATTTAATCAGTTCTATGAGCTCTGCTAGGCTCATCTATAAGTGGCCATGCCAGCCAGCCCTGTTCGTTTCGTTGAATTTTGGCTTATGTTGATGCTTATGTTGATTTGCTGTGAGAGAAAAACAATGTTCGTTCACTAAAAAGTACTGTTGAAGTAGTACTACATAACAGGGCTGGCCGCTTTAGGTTTTCATAGGTCAACTATATCTAGCTTTAACTAAATTTATATATAAAATAAATGCATAAACACCTAGAGCACCACGTATTATAATAGTGCATTTATTTGATATTGTATATTTTTTATATGTTTCATCAAAATTAGATAAGTTTGGCTTAGTAGAGAACTAAAATAATTCATAATTTGAAATGGATGTCCTTTTCTTATGGGTGGTGATGGGCCAACCGATTTCTTAGGTCCTGTTTGGCACAACTTCACCAACACCTTCATTGGCCCCGTTCGCTTCGCTGAAAAAAAGCCGAAACACTGTTTCGCCTGATTTGTTGTGAGAGAAAAATACTGTTCCGACTGAAAAAAATAAGCTGAAAAGTACGGATTATAAGACTAGCGAACATGGCCATTAGCCTTTTTTTTTTTTGCCAAACACCTTTTTTTCAAAACAGTTTCATGGGTAAATTTTCTTTTTTCATGATCTCACAAAGGAATGAGGTGGGATAAAACTGAAAAAAGTAGCTTATTCTATATTCACTTGACGGTTCGGTTGGATAGGCGCTTGGTTCGATTATTCATCACCTGGAGCTGCTCTTTGCAGCGAGCACTGCTATAGATTCCCTTTGGCTTTGAAAATGGTTCAGTGGAAATGTTTCGGCAATGAATTGCAACATCTTTCGCGTCAGATCTGATAGCAAAATCTTCGTTCAAACAAACAGGAAGAGCAATATTGTAGGGGCGAAAGAACTGCTAATGGATAGATGCACAACCTTCGACGGCAACGGCATCCACAAGCAAAGGCGCAAAGCAATGTTCAGAACAGAAACAGTTAAAAGATGGTTTCAGCAGGCCAGCACGATAACTTTGGAAGCCAAATTCATTGCCCAGAATGCCTTACAGGTTTGACATTTACTGTACAACATAGATAAACACTGAATTGTACAGCAATCTCTACGACCCCGTACCATATACTGTATTACCAGTATACATCAATCTCTACGGCCCCGTACCACGTTACCAGACTACCAGTAGTCATTTCTGACTGCTGATTTCTACTATACCACTCATAGTCTATTATATGTTACAGAAGCGCGGCTGTGTGATGAGCTCAACACAGTTAAAGTAACAATATATACCAATTCCATTCATTGCATATTCATGAAGGACTCCCAACTTCAGGGCCATCACTTCGGCGCACAACCTGGACTTACAACTATGCAGAGAACAGAAGATCGTATCATCCAATCTATGACGATTGGGTAAGCGCAATCAGTGGTCAGAATACATGAACCGCCATGATCTGCAGCTTGGGGAGCCCTGTAAACTGCATTAAGCTGCCATCAAATGACACGACAGTATATGGTAACCTAGCTACGAATCATTTTGCTTCCTCTCCATTTGTATTGACCGGAAAATCCGTGCTGCTGACTCTGAAGCCGTCTGTGCGTTATGTGGAACAACCCTGATTACATGGTTCTGCTGGTCCTGGCCTCCAGATGACGGCTGAGGCTGGGCATTCGGAACTGAAGCAGTCTGTGCGTTACGCGGAACAACCCTGATTACATGGTTCTGCTGGTCCCGGCCTCCAGATGAGGGCTGAGGCTGGGCATTCGGAACCGAGGGAAAGAATGACACCGGGCCACTTCCGTCACCTTGAGCTTGAAGCCTATCGAAAGGGCTGCTGGCGCTGCTTGCTTGTGGCTCGCTGTCCCTTGATGCAAGAAATCTCCAAATGCCACTCGGGTGTGACATGTTACAAGAGATCAGCGACTGCTGTTCCATGTGCCCATGAGGCTGTGGCGCAGCAGCATGGCTCCCTTGCTCCACTGCAGATGCTGGTGCTCCTGGATTCATCACTGGCATACTGAAAGGTGGGAAGTAGTTCATATGCATGGCAGGAGCACCAGGAGGGACCATATGCTGTGGCTGGTGAGGCATAGGAACACCATATGGTGTAGAAGGCAGTCTTAACGGAGTACAGTTGGCGTAAAATGGTGTCAACAGATTTCCAACTGGGGGACAAGGGCCAGCATAAGGCTTATAGACAAGACCTTCAGAAGGCGACATAACTGGGACAAGCCACTGATTCTGTGGCGGATTCATGCACCAGTTATTCTGTTTGTTGTCAGGAGCAACAGAAATAGCTGGAGGGTTGCTTGTAAAGGTTTCGTTTGCTGCAGCTTCATCATGGTGGTTGTCGCCAAGTCCATCATCACGAGAATGGTGCGATGGGTTTCCTTCTGTGTTTTGTTTTGATAGCTCTGGTTTGTCTAGAGTTGGCTGGATATCATCTTTGTTTGTGATTGACAGGGTCTGAACTTTCAAATTTCCTTTAGGAAGCTTGTTCCTTTTTTCCATTAAGGCATTGCCAAGGACAGGATCACCTTCAATAAGCAGATGTGGAGATGCTGCAATTAGCTTCTGCACCTGCTTGGAAGCCAATTACAAGCTGGGTTATAATGGCATTGTGCACAAGAATGTATCACATAAGCTAACCTAGTTATGAATGGTAAAAGGAAGAAAGATCTATTTATTTCCTGAAGACTCACTTTTATCAGCTTATGCAGCTCGAACACTTGGACAGCAAAAACCCTCTGCTGACTGTAGATTTTAACAGAACAAAGTATCAAACATCAGAAAAGCTATTATGCAGCAATCCGGAAATCAAGAAAGCAATATTTGCAATATCAGTCTAACAAGTAACGTACTGTTCTTTTAGATGAAAATATGTGTTTATACTAGAAAAAAGCAAAAACTGAAGGCATAAGGATTCATATTATCTACAGCTTATTAAAAAGTACAACAGCATAGCTAGGTACTGGAAACCAAACTAAGAGACATATCATCTTCATGTTTTTTTTCTTCCATATGACAATCAACTGAAAACTAAAAGAAAATGAAATTAAGCAAAGTGAAACATATAAAATAGTAATTTTCTAAACAACGCAACAAATACTTGGTACAAAACTACAAAACAGCTACTCAAGCACCATATACTTACTTCTGAATAGCTCTTCTCGCCTTCCAGAAATGCTTTGGACCAACTGCACCAACAATTTCATCTGGAGAGAGCTCCCACCCAGGTATGCATTCCATTGAGGAGTCAGATAAATCATCATTTTGCTCTCCATTGTGATGTTCTCGTTTTCTCTTTGCACCACCTTCTTGTGGGCTTCTTTCCAGTAAATTAGAATTCCAGTTAGAGCTATCTACATCAGTACATGGTTTACAGGATGATGGATTTCTAGTTGCTGTAGGGTTCTTTGCTTCTGTGGATTTTCCATTCACACTTGTAGGTTGGCGACTGTTGTTGTCAGAACGATTTATATTACTCACCTTATTCCTCATTTGACATAGTTTAGCATATTTGTCTTTGAACTTTTCTGATGCCTGAATTGATGAATTCTTTTCTTTAACTTCCACACCTTGCACTGCTTCTTTCTCCTTAACCTTTGGAGAATTCATTAACCTCATATCAGCTTCATTGATTCTGTCCAAGTGCTTATTCACAGTACTATAGCACTTTGCAGATGATTTGGACATTGCAGAAGGACTTTTGTGTGGATTTGTAGCAGATTGGGGTTTTGATTTATTTGCATGTTCTTGAGTAGAATATTGATAAAATCTAGGAGAACAGATGGAAGGAACCATAAATCCATCATCATTGACCACTTTCTTCCCAGAAGACTTGATGGTGTTGCCCACTCTATGCTGTGAGGTGCACTCGGCAATTGATTTTGAAGCACAGACATCCTTGCTCTTGGTCTGTGAGGACATCCTCAGAGATTCTCTTCTTGTACTATTAGACTGGCCATTGATAGAGTTTCCTTTGAACTTTTCAGATGAACGAGCAGGTTCATTTGAAGGCACATTGAAGGGCTGGAACAGAGTCCTGTCATAACCATAAACCTGGATGGAGAAACTCTGTCAGTACTTTGTAAAATTTATTGAAAAAATTGTTAGAACTCTAAGTTCCTATCTCATTTGCCAAGGCCCATCCAGTTAGGATCCCTCCATGCAAACTGGTAGATAGTACTTTCAAAGCATCCAGCAACTTTCATTTAAAACTAGATTAGAGGTGAGAAATGGAGTACCTAAGGGTCAAAATCCCAATTCATTCTTTGCTCACCGCTTTACCCCGCAAAATGGGGGAGAATAGGGAGAGAATCATGAGTGCAGGCAGCCCCTTGTTTCCTTTTCTTTTTTGCTATTATTTCTATGGGAATCTAACTATCAAGTACCTAGTCTTTCTACCTCCGTATTTGCAAGTAATTGACGTCTTGTCGGTGGTTGTACTCTGGAGTGTGGATATTTTTTTCTGTCCTCCAATTTTGTAGAAAATATGATAGACAAGCATATCATTACAGGATATATATTAAATATCATAACAAAAATGAACCTGCAAATAAATTTATGTCAGGCACTAGCTTTTCCTACTGATTGTTAATCATTTCCTATTTGTTTCTGAACCTTTCCATATGTACTACAAAGTAAACTCTCAGCAAAGAAACCCCCCATAATGTTTATTCCCAAACACATCACAAAATGGCTAGAATGGCAAGATGGTTGAAACAGAACTCAAGTGGATGAGAGCCTCAGCACAAGAGCTTCGCTGCAATCCACTAAATTAGGAGAGGCATAAGAATATACCTGTAAAATCAACCCCTAGGGAGATGGTATTCTGGACACACAGATCACTGTGGTTTTAAAGATAGGACATGTGTGCTTACAAAAAGGTACATAGGTACTTTCCAAGCAGCAAAGTTTGGAGCCTAAACTGTAACACAACTATAAGAGGGAGGATCAACATTTCAGCCTCAGATAGAAGATCACTGAGAAAGTCGTGCAGAGGATATTACCAGGTTGGATAACACCAGCAAAGCTAGGAAAGTTCAGTACAGCTACCTCTCGGATTCGGTTTCTCTCCCTAAATGCACAATTGAGTCACTCGTTATCTGAAGTGGTTTGGGTCACTCACTCCGTCACTGTATTTTCATTTGTTATGTTACCTCTGATGGTCACAGTACCATAGCTCCTAAAATCACACCATCTTACTGGTAACTATGCAAGTATGCAGCTGCACACAACTTGGCCAAATTTCCATGAGGACAACTGAGCAGTAAACAACATGGTGACAGGGGTGCACAGATCAAGTATCTACAGCTTGGACTTTTTCCATTGATTCAGCTTTCCTGTGGGTGATCCTCACATGTTTGTACTCTGGAATAGTTTTCCTGTCCTACAAACTCGCAGAACATGGGATAGTTGCTCATCTGTACAACACACACGCTGAGGATCCTAACAAATGAACCTGCAAATAAATGTGTCATGCGCTGGCCCTCTAGCTTTTTGAACTGATTCTTGACCATATCCTCTCTTAGCTTGTGATCCTTTCTATTTATGTACTAGAAAACTAGAAACTTCCTACCAAGTTTTGTCACACGTAATTAGCAAAAAATATCTAGAATACTGAGTGGTGAGTTGGGGAAATTGAGCACGAGTGAGCGTCCTCGATCCAAAAGCTTGTTTGCAGATGGCGCCTCAAAGGAATTAGTTGTGGACATACAGATCACATGCCCGTGTGCTAGGCCAACATATATACTACTATGGGTTTGCAGGTTCGGCAATTGCGCTCACAGAAAAGTTGTTAGGATGCATGTCAGTAATTAATTTTCAATGTTTGAAAGAAATACAGTAGTTGCCAAGAAGCAACAAAAACGGAAGCTCACTTAGCAGCTTGGGCAGCAGCAGGAAAAATTAGGAAAGTTGGTAGCAGCAGAGTCACCCCTCTGGGACTTTTTCCCCTCTAAACATGCAAATGCAAGCACAGAGGTTTGCCTTAGTTTGGCACGGGCTAAACTCAGCAGCAAACAACACAGTGAGAACGGGGGTTGAACTGAAGAGACGAATTCTGCGTTGGCGCGACGGGAAACTCGATCCTGAAAGCAGAGCAAACAGCGAGCGGGCTCACCTGGGCAGCCGACGTGGAGGGCACGAGGCTGGCTCCCGAGGCGCGGGAGCTGAAGCGGTTGGACGGCACGGTGAGCTGCTCGTAGAGCGCCATCTTGTTCCTTGGCGGAGCCCGCGGGCCGCCGCCCTTGCCTGCGTCGCTGACGTGGAGCCGCGGGAACAGCGGGCCCATCACCTTCCCCAGCTCCTCCTTGCCGCCTCCCCTCGTCATGCCCAGCCCAGGAGCCAGGAGGAGCAGGCCGTATCAGTCAAGCAGCCAGCTCGTGGTCGTGGCGCAGCAAAAGATCCCCCGAATCCTTAGCGGCAGCTTCGTTTCAGCCACCACGTTCCAGTGTCAGGGCCGGCGATGAGGGAGGCCCGGGTGCAGGCGCTCAGCTGCTGCCTCGGCGGCCATGGCGGCTGCTGGTGGAAGTGGAACTGAAAGGCAGGGAAAGTAAGCCGGGAGAGGAGAGAGAGAGGGCGGAGCAGAGGGGCGCTCAAGATTGGGAGCGTCGCCGTCTGTGGACTGTGGTGGCCTTACGGGATTGGGGGTCCTTTGATTTTGATGCCAAACCAAAAAGACAAGACAAGAGAAGAGAAGAGAAGAGAAGGGAATGCTCATCCACAGCACAGAGGGTGGAGGTGGGCTCCACCATGAGAGGGAGAGACAGGAGTGGACGCTACGCTCTGTACACAACAGCGTCGATTCATATCGGGCTTTTGGTTTTTCGGGTGTCAACAGCCTAGGAGCAGTGCCGGTTTTTCGGGTGGGTTTGTTCAATTCGGCGACGAAAATGCGCTGCTGCCGTTTCTGTTTTTAGGGGTTTTACCCCATACGGAGATTGCAGAGCAAAACTAGTAATACAAAAACAGTTTTCATGGAACAAGTAATACAAAAATGCGCTACTGCCAACATCTGTTTGTTAGCGTGCATTTCCTTGTTACTCCATCACCATTCACCAAAATATGTTAAATTACTTTTTTTTTTTGGACAAGTCAACATCTATATAAGGGAAAAAGTTTACTTAACCCCCCATCTTTCATACTTGGTCTACTTCGCCCTCAACTATGAAACCGTCTGTTTTACCCCCTGAACTTTCTAAAACCGTCTATTTTACCCCCTGGACGGTTTTCAGCGGCTGTTTTGCTACAGTAACAGCGGGTCTACCACAGTAACGGCGTGTTGCTACAGTAATGATGGTTTGAGTTTTTCTTATTTTTGGTGAATCTTTGAAAAATCACAGTAAATCATAGAAAAATCATAAAATAAAAAATCTAATTTTGTTGGACTCCACATGAGTAGATCTACATAGTGAATATATAATACGGTATGCTTTAGTACAAATTTTTTACTGTAGCCTTAGATTAATTGGAAAATCTAATTTTATCTGTAATTAATTGGAATAATTTATAGCTGTAGCTTCTATGGTCCAATTGTGGTGAAATTTTTATGGTACGCTAATTATTATATGCTTGAATTATAGTAAAAATTTCGTACTCATTGGACTATGTATAACTTAGTTATAGATAAATTCTAATTAATTACAGACAAAATTAGATTTTCCAATTAATCTAAAGCTACAAAAAAAATTGTACTAAAGCATACCGTATTATATATTCACTGTGTAGATCTACTCATGTGGAGTCCAATAAAATTAGATTTTACATTTTATGATTTTTCTATGATTTATTGTGATTTTTCAAAGATTCACCGAAAAAAGAAAATTCAAACCCACCATTACTGTAGCAAACACAACGTTACTGTAGCAAAACCGCCATTGAAAACCGCCCAGGGGGTAAAATAGACGGTTTTAGAAAGTTCAGGGGGGGTAAAATAGATGGTTTCTTAGTTGGGGGTGAAGTAGACCAAGTATGAAAAGTGGAGGGTTAATTAGACTTTTTCCTCTATATAAGTATATAGTGGTAAAAAAAATACTTCTCTAACTTTAACCATGTTTATAGCAACATACACTAAAATTTACAATGCCAAATTAGTTTAATTAAATCCACTATAAAATATAGTGATAGTGCATTTATTTTGTATTGTATATATGATAATATAATTTTGTGCAAACTTAGTTAAATTTAGAGGAGTTTAACATAAAACAAAACTAATGACCTACAATTTAGAATATAGAGTCTTTTTTTCTGCCTAAAATGTCCTGTTGCTCTGCAAGCCTGCGTGCATGAAATGGAGTTTATACTGTTGTTTAGCAACGAGTAATAATTATTTTCCCTTCCATCATATTTTGAAGTACCTTGGTAAATTGCTAGGTGAACCAAGCCGTGTGAGCTTATCATTATCCTTTGGAAAGGTTCAAGCACTCTGTGGGGCCACGACGCTTGGAAGTGAAGCTCCACGGCCGACACGTATCACTTGGCCTTTGGATGAAAATACGAAATTCCTTTGCTTTGTGGATCGTGGGATATCCCTGGACACATTTGAATCACCACTTTGGATGGGACAGCATCTACGTGGGCTGGTGATACTCTGGCTGACAGGTGACAGGAACGATCAAGTCTGTTAGAAGTCAATCAATTTTAGATTTAGCCAAGTATATAGAAAACACTATCAATGTCAATATTTTGAATAAGTTTATTATAGTACTATATTGTATGATTAATCTAGTGATATTTATTTGGTATTGTAAATATTAGTATTTTT
The DNA here is from genome assembly GCF_019320115.1 of Miscanthus floridulus. Taxonomy (NCBI): domain Eukaryota; kingdom Viridiplantae; phylum Streptophyta; class Magnoliopsida; order Poales; family Poaceae; genus Miscanthus; species Miscanthus floridulus. The sequence continues at coordinate 72,516,791 of NC_089585.1, forward strand.
ATATACATTTAATTAAATTTGAAATTTGTTGACTTCTAAAAAAATGTGACAAAATATGTTTCATTATAGCCGGTCGATCTTTTTCTTTGCGTGTACAAAATATTATGGGCATGTTATAGTGTAGAGGATCAACAAGGCAACAACTGAGAAGCCATATAATTTAGTTAAGAAGTATCATATAATTTATTGTAGTTAAGAATCACATCACATAGATGCAAACGCGTCTGATATAGTTGTTCAATTTGGGGCTGTTTGGTTTTATGAATTACAATAGTATATAGATGAGATAATGCATCATGAGATCATTCCACAAATTTGGGTTGAATCACCACATTTCTCATGCTTAGTTTATATAAGGCGAACCAAATAAAAAGTAGGGGGGGGGGAAAGATGATAGAGAACCCAATTCCTCAACCAAACACACACTTTGTGATTGAGCCTAATTTGATTATTTTGACTAGATGGATAAAGAAAATCTTTAGACTGAGGTACCACATTGTTGACGGTAATTTTGTCATAATTTTGAATGGTCAAAATTGTCAACAAAGTGTCACCTTTGGAAGGAAATGAGCAAACTAGTAATGAATTTTGTGCCAATAACTTCGTTCTACATGTACAATTCCTATTTGAATGGAGAGAAAAGAATGGAAGAAAACAGATGTTAGTGGGCCCACATAGGGGGTCGGTCGATCCCACTTGTGGGTCCACCAGGGTCCATCTTCAGTGAAAAACCAACAACACACTTCAATCTGTTGAGAGCCATTGGATGAATGCTTTCCCTGTACGGACAGAATTCAATGCACAAGGATTAATGGACCCACCAAGAAGAAATATCCAATGCCATAAGGAAAATAGACCCTATGGTCCATTAAGTTTGGATTTTGGTTTTTGATGAACAACATAACTATTTGGACTAATGTTGTTCCAGTATGCAAGGTATAATTCAAATGGATGCAAAGGTGGACTTGAACTTAGGCAAAGTGGTGGTCCAAATCATCAACACCTCAAGAAAAACATTAGACGCCATGTTGAAGACCTGCAAGACATGCTAAGACACCAAGAAGTAGAAGCCCGGACACAAAGACACTAACAAAATTTAAGCCACTAAAGCCGAGACAAGGAGATTAGATGAATTGGAATTGTCTCATAATTTTGGATCTGTTCAAATTGAGATGACTTCAGTTCAAAGTTGTAGAGCTTTTCATTAGCTTTCCAAAAAGTTATTCGTCAAAAACAAAGTTCAGAGCAAAAAATTATGCCCAGAATACGAAAGCGTGACATGGTGAAAATAGGGTAGCATATATAGTCCGATGCTAATGGTTCGACACTCACACTTTCGGCCTAGCACTCACTGAACTGAACATAGGCACTTTATAGTCCGACGCTCACACTTTCACTAGTGGAGAAACAGGCTGTACTCCCGGTTCTCAACCGCCTTCAGTCCCGGTTTTGGAACCGGGAGTACAAAATCAGGACTAAAGGTCCTCTCCTTTAGTCCCAGTTTCGCACCCAGGACTAAAGGTGCACCTTTAGTCCCAGTTGGTAAGACCAACCGGGACTAAAGGGCCTCCTGGCCTGGCCACGTGGGGCGACCCTTTAGTCCCGGTTGGTATTACCAACCGGGACTAAAGGTTTCCTTTTTTTGTTTCTATTTTCAATTGATGATTCATTTTGGTTTTCGAATAGGTTTTCGAATACGCATTCTACGCTGCTAATAATATACGTATTCTACACGTTTATAATGTTCAAACATTTTGTACAAACTAAAGTATGAAACTAACGTATATATTACATGCATATACATATATTGTATGTTATTTTATATACATATAATATGTATGTATGTGTGTGTGTGTATATATATTACAAATAAAGGTTGCATTGTATATTCTATCATATCCTTGGGATAACAAAATCACTCTATCTAGTTTGGCTTCCATATTTCATTGACGTCATTGTAGAACTCGTCGGCGGGGTTGAGGACCTGGTCATTAAGAAATCCTGCTATGGTCTCTTAAACTGCTTTCAGTTGGTCACGTCGTATGACTTTTTCCTTCAACCATAAAGTCTTTAATAAAAGTTAAAGGAAAAGTATTAATATATATGTGTTGGTCACTTGATTACTTATATATATGAGCAACAAAAGAAATTGTGAATATATGAATATATTTATATAACATACTTTGAGGATCTCTTTAGGAGTTCTTTTTGTGTACGTCCCGATAAACTCGCAAACATAGTATCCACAGTAGTTGTTCCCCTGTTCTTGCCTCAAAACCCACTTTTACGAGAAAAAAGATCCGGTGAATTGAAAGCATGCATAGTGTTAATTGAATTATATCTAGTGGCGATTACATCCAGTGGCGCTTTGCAATGTTTCATGTGGTGATTCTCAATGAAACTTTTCCAAACACTGCATCCAATAAAATAAAATATTAATTTGGTCTTTAATAATTATTGCAGTTAAGAGATCGGGGTATATATAGTTGCTAGAGAGACTATATTATCCTTGGATAATATCTATCATGTCTTGGTACTCTGTTTGCTCTTTTCTTAATGAGTCTAAGATTCTCAACCGACTATTGGCCATATCGATGACCATCAATATCCAGCGATTGCTGCATATGTTTTTATACACAAATATGATCGACATTAACTAGAGTCAACATATATGTATATATATGGGAGATAGCTTAGCTAGTAAGCAAATAATTGAATAAATGTCCATATGATCGACATTAATTATTTAACACTCACTTGAAGTTGTAGGGGAAGAGTATGTCCTTGTTTTGTTGGTTCACTAAGAACCTCATGAGATTTTTCTCGAATTCAGCTTTCCATTGAGGCGGGGGATTAGGGTGTTTGAATACGACATTTGGATCAACGAAACCAACATCATTATCCTTTCTCTTTCTGAGTTCTGTCATCTCATATCTGCATATATAAAAATATAGTGTGAGGATATATAATGTATATATATACATGTAGCTTTATATATACACACTTTAATAGTAGAAAATAATCACACTTACAGACAATAGCAGCTAATGAGACTTTTGTCGAGAGAGTCCAGGTGGCATAGTTGGTGTAATTCTTCAAACTCGACATATATAACGTCATTGCCATGGAAGTAATGTTGGTTTCTAACTCTGACAGTAACAAAGACCTCACCCCGTTCACACGCTGCCATGTATCACTTGTTTAGCAGGTACATTTACGTACCCAGTTCACCTAAGGCCTCAGGGTTGTATAGACTCTTTCCACGTTCAAATTTCTTCCAAGGATCTACTTTCGGAGCAGATGGTCCTTCAGTGAGCACTTAGGCAAGGTCCAAACCAGTTTCCTCGTAAAACCAAGCCAGCTCCTCAAAATCGATGTCTAAGTCTAAGTTCGAACCATATTGATTACGAATGACAAGAGGGGGGACTGATTGTTGCGATTATTGTCCAAGTTGTGCAACACCTTTCCCTAGTCTAGTCTTTTTCTGCGCCGCCTCAAATGACTTGGTGACAGAGCGGTCGTAGTCCGATTTTGGCTGGGTCTTTTGAGATTCTCGCTTTTTCTGGTCCACCTTCTTTCTTAGAAGATCTGGAGGTAGGTAGAAGTATGATTTCTCTAGGTTCTCCCTCTCTTCTCGTTGCTTTTTTACTTTTTCGAAGAAACTATCCACATATTTTTTACTGCAGCTTTTAATTCCTTTTCACTTTTCTCGAAAGATAGTTTTTGGGGAATAACTGGATTAGATGAGGCTTTCTTCTTTACCGACTGGTGGGACAACAACTTTGTTTGCGGGGCGGACCTCTTAGGAGCTGGCTTCCTCTTAGTCATCAAGGGAGGCGGGGCAGCCATTGGAGGTGTTGGAGACCTCCTTGGAGGCGTTGGAGACCTCCTTGGAGGTGGCGGCGGTGGCGGCGTTGCCACCTGATTGCCTGGAGCACTATGATGATCTGGAGATTGAATAATTGGACTTAGGTTGGTGGAGGCCCTACTGTGTGATTACAAAAAAGAATAATTAGGTATAAGAAATTGTTATTATTAATCATGCATGTCAATAGAAAGTTTATGAAAAAATTGTTTCGTTCACTTTTGTCCGCACCTATTGTCTGGCAGTTGAGGAAGCGGCGGTGGACTAAAGACCTCAGGGATAATGATGTAGCGCTTGTGCCATAGTATGAATGTTTTCTCTGCTTCTTCTATAGTCTTCTCCCCATCACCTCCTGGAATGTCAAGAGGCAGGTCACTAAAACCTTTATTAACTCTATCAACTGAGACGCTAACATATCTAGGTGGTATTATTACCCTATGGATTCTTGGTGTCTTGGTAAGATCTAGAGGAGAAAAAACACTGAGAGCCACCATGATTATGGCATTCTCTTTCGGAATATGTAGCTCACATGATGTAAACGGTGCAGTAATGTCATCCATGGGGAAACATAGCATTGCATCATCTTGATTTGGCAACTCTATGGAAGCGCAACTGCTTTTCAACTGATCAGGGGGGTTAATATTAATGTTCATTCCTAGATCTGATGCCTGCCTTTGGGCACTCATTGCTATTTGCACTTGTTTTATGATTTCGTCCTGCATTCTAGCTTGCATGTCTTTTTCGTGCTCCTGTGCTTGAAGCAACGCCTCCTGTGACTCACAAACCAATTCCTCCAACCTGCTGATTCATGCTGCATCCTCATCCTTCCTTCTCTGCCAGCTTCTGTAGGTATCTCTGTCGTCAGGGAAACTATGCTCCCAAGAAATATTCCGTCCTAAACCTCTCGTTTGGCCACTGTGTTCAGCGGTCTCGACGGCATACATCAGTTCATCCTTTTCTCTATTGGGTCTGAATGCACCAATAGTTTTAGCTTGTAGAGCATAAGATAATCTTTGTGTTGCTCTTTCGAGTTTTGAGCCATGAACTAGCTTCTCGGTCTCTAGGTCCAGTCTTTCCCCATGAGCAAAAAACCAATTCTTCATGCGTTTGGGCCAATTGAGTGATTCTAGTGTGATACCCTTGGCAAGAATGTCCACTTCCATTTTTTCCCACTTGGGAATGGCAGTCGCATAGCCACCAGATCCCATGCCATGGTGGTATACCTTTTGTCGGGCATTCTCTTGGTTCCTTCTCACCCATTCCTCACCCTCTTTCGATGTATTGTACTATACAAAATCATTCCAGTAGGGCCTCAACTTCGCGAGCGGGCCACTAGTATTGAAATTGGGCATTATGTTCTTCTTGACGTATTTTATGTATAGGGATTTCTTCCAAGTCTAAAATTGTGTGGCCATCTTTTTCATAGCCCAATTTCGAACTAGTTTCTTTAATTCATCATCGTTGATAGCATCATAATCATCCGCTTGCAACGTGAAATGTTAAAGAATATCATCCCAAATTAAATTCTTATCAAGATTAGAGATAAAACTAACATGAGGCTCGTTGATCTTTTGCTTCCATTCATGAGCACTGATCGGAAGTCTGTCCCTTACAAGGCACCCACAGTGTTGCACGAATTTCCTTGCGTGTGGACCAAGTGGTTCACCTGTCTCGATATTGAATTCCGATATTATGTAGCGCCCCTCCAATGGCTTTTTCGGGCCTCGATTTTTTTTGCTTTTCACCGTTGTTGTCGTCGATCTAGAGGGCTACGTATAATAGATGATAAATATTCAAATATATATATATATATAATATTCAAATATATATATAAATATATATATCTCGCCTGTATTTTCTTGCACAATATTTTCTTGGTTATCTTCAAGAGCCAGGTATTGACTCCCGTCATCTACATCCTGCTTGTCACCATCGGCAAATTGAGTGCCGGTGTTGATAATATTTATCATTTCTTCATCCATGTTGTCTCTTGGGGTAGCCATCTAGCTTTTACACCACTAGATATATCTATAAAAAATAAAAACTATATCTATAAAATGAACTCCTGCAAGACGTGCCACCTCAAGGATAGTAACATTTGTAAAAATCATTTCTGTATCTGTACTAGTGATAGAATCTAGCATAAGCCTTATTTAAGTGCCTAGCTTGTTTGAATGGAAAATCTTAACTGACAAAGTTTAAAGGTTTCCAGAGCATTTAACACTACTATGCTTGCCGAGAAAGTTGCTAGTGTTGTGTCGTTGGCATTTTTCATGGCCATGGCCATGGTCATTGTGTTCTCGTCTTTTACTACGGTAGGTAAGTAATTCACATGATATTTCCACAAATTAACAGAAGAATAGGAGTGTACACACATAACAATCGATTATCGTTTATATTTTTATATATACTACGTTTGGGTACGGTGATTGATAGACTACTGCGACGATATCGGGATGTGTGAATAAATAACCATCCATACTAGTTGACCTTGCTTACGTGATCATCTCGGCGAGCATTTCTCCACCGGACGGCACTGTACTTGGCCACAGAAGAGCTCCGATTCTACGAGGAAGGGAACACGGTCTTCCACGACCGTTGCCACTCTCCCTCATAGAATCAAAGATCCTCCTTGACATCCATTACTGCTCGGTAGAGAACATGCTCGCCGAGCTAAACATGGTCCGCAAGTTCAACTAGTATGGATTTTCTACAATTTTCTAACTATTCGTCATAAGCTATCGCACAAAAAGGAGGAAACGACGAGACACCGGCCGCGCCCGTGCTCCACTGAGCTCGATGGCTCAGCGCAAAATCGCATTACAAGATTGCCGGCACGAGGGCTCGGCACACGCATCTATCCGATTACAAAAGGTTGGAGCAATTAATCCATCATAAACGGATTATATATGGTGGCGGCGGTGGCTCACATCCAAGGTGTCAAACACGAGGTCCAGCTCCTGCAGCCAAAAAACATGTTAGAGACTTAGAGTTTACTAAAAAACATGTTACATAAGTATGCACCAAATTGATGAGCCAAATTGGTACTAATGGAAATCAGCAGACTATTGTTTATAACAGCAAAATGTACAAAACAAATGCAAAAGCAAGCATCTCACTATATCTTCAAAAATGCTTCCATTGTCAATGCTGCTCTCATCAGCATAGAGATTTTGTCGCAAAAAGTTTCTACCACTCAGGTTCCAATCCAAACTTCAAAGATCATGCATAGATTCTAGATTCATACAGAAGCATCTTTTTTATGACTTGTAGAAATTGCAAAAGCTCATGATATCAGCAATAACTCCTACCAGATCAAAGTTAGCTCCTGCCCAGATTCTAGATTCATACAAAAGCTCATTTGCAACAAGTATGTACAAATGTATAAAATCATAATTCTAATATACATGATCATCTAGTAGAGCATCTATAAGAACTAATTAATAATATCTTGAGCATCTATAATAACACATATATCGTGAGAAAGACTTCAAGCCAGCAAAGCAGGTTCACAAACACACTGCTAACCGTCGTCCTCCCTCTTGTGATGATAGAACAAGCCCCTTGGCCCTTGCCCCTTCTACACTTGAGCATGCTACCTCCTAGCAATAGCAACACACACAACTATCATGCACAGCACTGATCATCTCACCGCTGATCACTAATACCGACATGCATCTTCCCAACCTAGCCCGACGATCTCCATCGTCGTCGAAACACCAACTACAGCATCATCAAGGGAAGTATAGAGGAAGAGGGAGACCGGGGCCAAACCTGGAGACGTGTTGTAGCTGTGGCCTGCTACGGATCTTGGAGAAGACTGCTTGAGGGCGAGGTGGGCCGGGGACGAGGACGACGCGAGGCGTGCGCTGGCTGGCCAGTGACAGCGTGCGCGCATGAGGCGAGGCTAGGGTGGCCTAGGGGCGGCGACGCTGCTAGATCGATCTGGTGGAGAAGATGAGGCTTGGCAGAGGCAGAGAGGTTTTATAAAGGGAGACCTTTAGTCCCGGTTGCCGCTACGAACCGGGACTAAAGACCCTTTAGTCCCGGGTAATGATTAGAACCGGGACTAAAGGTTTGATCTTTAGTCCTGGGTGTAGCCACGGCCCGGGAGTAAAGGTCATTTTGGCGGGCTATGAAAACACAGCCCACCTTTAGTCCCGGGTGATGATTAGAACCGGAACTAAAGGTCTGTTCTTTAGTCCCGGGTGTAGCCACGGCCCGGGAGTAAAGGTCATTTTGGCGGGCTACGAATAAGCAGCCCACCTTTAGTCCTAGGTGTAGCCACGGCCCGGGAGTAAAGGACATTTTAGGCCCGGGAGTAAAGGTGGTCTACCGTTGGCTTTCTCCGGTTTTCATAAGTTTTTTCCTTTTTATATATTTCTTTTATATAAAAATGAATAGAGTTATTAATTGCCTAATAAATAAAATATTACCAAAAAAATTATAAAAAAAATCCTAGACTTGGTTTTGCATTATTATACACAACAAAAATTGTAACCTAAACTCTTTTGTTTTACTGTATGAATATTTGACATAGTGTAAATAATAATTACAATTTGCACCATGCAAAAATATACTACTTAATTAAAATCATTAAAACTATTGCTTTTCGATAGGAAATTAGTTTTCACATCTTATTAACGTTGATCATTTGGTTTTTCATCACACATTCTCCACGGGAAATCCACTGTCTAGCAGAAAATTCATTTAAACCATATAAAATATGAAAACATGACAAAAAAATCTGAAGTCACAATTATTACATAATAGGTCTAATACATCACTAAATATATCAAGCGGGCACAATAGTGAACTTCTTCTTAACGTATATCCCTTGGTTATGATCGCGTCGTAACCATGGAGTGTCCTCATCATTTAGCTAGATGCTTGGGTCTTTGTTCACTGTGAAGGGTGGAATTCGATCATCCTTTTCATAATCTTCTGATATGTCTGACTTGTCTTCAATTCTGATGATGTTTCTTTTCCCTGAAAGAACTATGTGGCGCTTTGGCTCATAGATTGGGTCGTTGTTGTTTTTCCCTTTCTTCGGTTTTATAGACATGTCCTTGACATAAAACACCTAATTCACATCCTTGGCAAGGACGAATGGTTCATCTTTGTACCCAATATTATTGAGGTCCATGGTTGTCATTTCATACTAGTTGTCGACTGCTACCCCGCCTCCAGTCGCCTTTACCCATTGGCACTTGAACAAAGGTACCTTAAAAGTAGGTGCATAGTTTAGTTCCCATATCTCCTCTATGCGGCCATAATATATTTGCTTATTTCTATTAGGGTCGGTGGCATCTATGCGGACACCACTATTTTGGTTGGTGCTCCTTTTATCTTGGGCTACTATGTAAAATGTATTCCCATTTATCTCGTACCCTTTGTATATGAGGATATGCCACGATGGCTGCCTAGCCAACAAATACAGTTGCTCATCAATACTCTCATCACCCTGACATTCTTTTCGCAACCAGTCGCTGAAAGTTTCCATGTGCTAACGCGTAATCCAAGCTTCAGACTTCCCTAGAAACTCGGATCAGAGCAACTCTTTATGTGTCTTGATATACAGATCCACCAAGGAGGAGTTTTGCAGAATTGTGTAGTGTGCTTTATTAAAATAATTGTCCGACATACCAATATATGTTTTCTTCCCTAGTGTCCCCTTTCCACTTAGTCTCCCCTCATGTCGTGATTCAGGAACACCAACCGGGTCAAGGTCAGGAATAAAGTCAACATAAAACTCAATGACCTCCTCTATTCCATAGCCCTTGGCGATGCTTCCTTCTAGACAAGCACGGTTGTGAACATATTTCTTTAGGACTCCCATGAACCTCTCAAAGGGGAACATGTTGTGTAGGAACACAGGACCGATAATGCTAATCTCCTTGACCAGGTGAACTAGGAGGTGTGTCATGATATTAAAGAAGGAAGGAGGGAACACCAACTCAAAGCTGACAAGACATTGAACCACATCATTCTATAGTTTAGCTAGATCCATTGGATTGATTGCCTTCTGAGAAATTGCATTAAGGAATGCACATAGCTTCACGGTGGCTAGACGTACATTTGGAGGTAGAATTCCTCTTAATGCAACTGGAAGCAATTATGTCATGAGCACGTGGCAGTCATGGGACTTTAAGTTTAGGAATTTCTTCTCTGGCATATTTATTATACCCTTTATATTCGAGGAGAATCCAGATGGTACCTTGATGCTTGCTAGGCATTCAAACATGCTTTCCTTCTCTTCTTTGCTAAGAGTGTAGCTGGCAGGACTTAAGTAACGGCGTCCATCATCTGTCTTCTCTGGATGTAGGTTGTCTCGTTCTTTCAAACATCGCAGGTCCTGTCGTGCTTCAAGTGTGTCCTTAGGCTTCTCATATACACCCATGAAGCCTAGCAGGTTCACACAAAGATTCTTTGTCAGGTGCATCATGTCGATCGCGCTACAAACCTCTAGGACTTGTCAATAGGGTAGCTCCCAAAATATGGACTTCTTCTTCCACATGGGTGCATGACCGTCAGCGTCATTCAGAACAGGTTCGCTGCCATATGCCTTTTCAAATACTACTTTCTCATCCTTGACCATATTGAGTACATCCTCACTAGTTCGGTTGCTCGGCTTGGACTAGTGGTCTGCCTTACCTTTAAAATGCTTGCCTTTCTTTCTTAGGGGGTGATTCGTAGGAAGAAATCGACGATGGCCAAGGTACATGACCTTTCAACATTTTTCAAGAATATACCTTTAATGTCATCGAAACAGTACGTGCATGCATTATATCCCTTATTTGATTGTCCTAAAAGATTACTTAGAGCAGGCCAATCATTGATTGTTATGAACAACAATGCTCGCAGGTCAAAGTGCTCCTGTTTGTGCTCATCCCACATACATACACCTGATCTATTCCATAAAAGTAGAAGTTCTTCAACTAGTGGCCTTAGGTACACATCGATGTCATTGCCAGGTTGCCTTGGACCTTGGATGAGCACTGACATCATAATAAACTTACGCTTCATCCATAACTAGGGAGGTACATTGTAGATACATAGAGTAATAGGCCAAGTGCTATGACTACTGCTCTGCTCCCTGAAAGGATTCATACCATCCGTACTTAAAGCAAACCTTAAGTTTCTTGCATCATTTGCAAACTCCGGGAATTCTCTATCGATTGCTCTCCACTGGGACCCATCAGCAGGGTGTCTCAACATATTGTCTACCTTACGGTCTTCTTTGTGCCATTGCAATAACTTTGCATGGTCTTTGTTTCTGAACAGACGTTTCAAGCATGGTATTATAGGAGCATATCACATAGGATTTTCTTCGTGGGACGTTCGCCCTCAATATCACTAGGGTCATCTCGCCTGATCTTATACCGCGATGCATGACATACCGGGCATGCATCTAACTTCTCGTACTCCTCGCGACGGTAGAGGATGCAGTCATTAGGACATGCATGTATCTTCTAGATTTCTAATCCCAAAGGTCAGACTACCTATTTTGCTTCATACGTAGTGACGGGCAATTCATTATCCTTTGGAAGCATCTTCTTTTGGATTTTCAGTAACTCCCCAAATCCCTTGTCAGATATACCATTCTTTGCCTTCCATTGTAGCAATTCCAGTGTGGTACCCAACTTTTTCTGTCCCACATCAAGTTGGGTATAGCAATTTCTTGTGATCCTCTAGCATGCGCTCGAACTTGATCTTCTCCTTTTCACTTTCGCATTCTCTTTGTGCATCACGAATGGCTTGACCAAGGTCATCAGCGGGCTCATCTTCTGCCACTACCTCTTCTTCAGCTTCCCCTATTGCAGTATCATTGAAGGCACCATATTCAGCAATAATGTCATCATCGTCCCATTGTTCTTCTTCACCTTGTTCCATTACAACCCCGGTTTCTCCATGCTTCGTCCAACAAATATAGTTTGGCATGAAACCCGACTTCAACAAGTGTGAATGAAGACTCCTTGAGCTAGCATATTCTTTCAAATTCTTATATATGACACATGGGCAGCACATGAAACCATCGCGTTTGTTTGCCTCGGCCACACGTAAGAAAGAATGCATGCCCTCAATGAACTCTTGGGAGCGGCGATCAGCATTGTACATCCAATGTCGGCTCATCTGCATTACATGACATACATACCATATTAAAACCTAGAACATAATTAGTTAATTATACGACATGCATGCCATCACACAAGGTATGAATTTATGAAAGTCTCGCTACAATGTAGACAATCCCAACTACCACTAAAAAAATAAAGCTAAAATGCACTTCAGTAACATAAGGATTTCATGACCAATCCCAACTAAAACAGATAGATCATGCATTTGTTCAACATCTATGGGCTTCTTCCGTAGGATCACTGCCTCATCAGCCACCGTAGCCGACTGTGCAAGAGAGTTTTGCACATATTCAACATACTCTTCCTTCCAGTACCAGCCTAAACATCCAGTGCCATCCCACTGAAATTAAAATAAAAAATTAGAACTTTAATCACAATCATCATGAAAATAAGTATAAATTAACCATAATTATCAAATGCGACAAAATAACTTATATTGTGATCCGGACACTTGTAGAAGATACGGCCCTTGTTGGGACACTCCTTCCTCACCCGGTACTCCATCACAATCTTCTCCTCACACTTGCCGCATGCAATGAGAGGAAGGTCCGGCCTCAGTCGCTTTGGAACCTGATGAGAGGCCGAGGACCCGGAAGCAGTTGCCATCTACTCTGTATACTCATTTTTAATATAATATAAATTTCTCATTTTATAAACAAATAAAATTAAAAAAACTCTAAAATTCTCTATATCTCCAAACCATGAAGTGTGCTATGCATTCTAGAATTGAAAACTCAATACTAGTTTTGAATAACTACTTTAACCTTCCTTCATCCAAATACGCAAACTTTAAAGTGATTTTGAGCTTAATTGGCTTACAAATAAAAAAAATCTAACATAAAAAACCACATATATCTAGTCCACAAAATAAAATAAGCTACTGATGAAACATAAGAGTATAAAGTTGGTAACCTTCAGAACCGAAGAATCGATGGAGGAATGGAATAAATCTTGTGATACACAGGTGATGAGGAAGAAGAGAGGTCGGCGATGAAGCAAGAACACTAAGCTCGAAGTGGCTCGGGCTCGGGGAGGAACAAGGGCTATATAGGAGGGGACCTTTAGTTCCGATTGAAAACAGAAACCGGGACTAAAGGTCCTTTCCTAGTCCCGGACAGAGCCTCTAGCCGGGAGTAGACTTTTACTCCTGGTTGGAGGGACCAATCGGGAGTAAAAGTTAACCTTTAGTCCTGGTTGGTAGCTCCAACCGGGACTAAAGGTCCCCTGCAGCAAAATCCTGCCGCAGTAGCCGTTGGGCAGGGTCCTTTAGTCCCGGTTGGAGCTACAAACCGGGACTAAAGGTATCTCTAGTTCCAGGCGCGAAAAATACTGGGACTAAAGCCAAATTTCGAGGTGGGATCAAATATCGTTTCTCTACTAGTGTTTGGTCCGACGCTTCTAGAAAATGTTGTAACAGCTAGTAGAAAAAATCTCTAATGACAACCAAAAAAACATTTTCTTTCGAGGTGATAAAAAATGTCTGAATTTCTAGAAAGAAAATCTACATATTTGTTTGAAAAAGGTTTCAAAAGAAGGAGAGACGTGAGGGAAAAATTATTAAAGCATAAGGTGAGAAAGGTGTCGAGATCATACATTCATACAGGCCTAGCCTAATACAGCATACTCACTCTATTCCATAAAGAAAGACATAACACTATACGACATTATATTGACATTGTTCAGCACTGTTTATCCCAGCTCACTAGTACTTTTAAGGGATATCCAAGTCACTTTATCTGATTCTTAATTTATACTTCATCTATCTAAATTATGGGTGGTTCTGGTTTTTCTAGAACATAATTTTTTAATCGTATCAAAATATACGTGAAAAACTTCAAACTAAAAAGATCTAGGACTTCTTACCATTTAGAAAAATTTAAAAAGAAGAGAGTACAACAAATCGTATGACACCTTTCTTTGCGTGCGGTGCAGCAGGTCCTGCTGCGCTTTGTTGTGGCATATTTAAATGAATCAATAAATTCCATTTTAAGCAGGGACTTAGCATTTGCAACTTTTGCAAAATGTATGTGCCCAACCACGCCAAACAGTGACACATGTTTATGATGAGAAAATGATATTAATATGGGAGAAGGAATAGAATAGCAATTAGATATGATATTTTAATTTGTTGCATAGCTGCAAATGGTATACTCCATTCATTCCAAATTAAAGATCATTTTTACTTTTTACTAAGACAATCTTTTAACTTTGACCAAGTTATAAAGATATATTAATATCTACAAGTTCAAATAAATGCACTACCAAAATATATTTCTTAGGAAATTTAGTGAAACTAAATCGATGTCATATATTGTTGGGTATCGTTATTAGGGATACCCAAATCAAGGAAGTTAGCGCCCACGCTGACTCCCCCGGATGGCTCGAGATGTATTAAAAGGTCTCGTCCGACCCCTTTGAAAGCTCTAGTTTGGTTTTGGTGAATTGATGAAACCCTAAGTGCTAACCTAGTTCATCTAAGTGATCATGAGATAGGTAGCATTATTCCAAGTGGTGATGCCATGGTGATGATCAAATGCTTGGACTTGGAGAAGAAGAAAGAGAAAAACAAAAAGCTCAAGGCAAAGGTGAAACTTGATAGGAGCTTTTTCGTTTTAGTGATCGAGACACTTAGTGAGTGTGATCACATTTAGAATCGATAGCCATACTATTAAGAGGAGTGAAACTCGTATTGAAATACGGTTATCAAAGTACCACTAGATGCTCTAACTCATTGCGTATGTATTTAGGATCTAGTGGAGTGCTAACACCCTTGAAAATGTTTATGAAAATATGCTAACACACATGCACGAAGTGTTACACTTGGTGGTTGGCACATTTGATCAAGGGTAGTGAAGTTTAGGGTCAAAAGGAGCTATTTCGTATTGACAGGACTCTGCCTTGAGCAGTGACCTGACTCTGGCCTTGCGTCCGGTCAGTGGTGCGCAGTGAAGGCCGCCCTCGGTCCTTTAACTGGATGCTGAGAAGAAATAGGACCAGACACGCTAGGGATGCTGAGAAGAAATTGTGATAGGTAGCTTGTATTTTTAGTAGGCTAGCGCAACACTCACTTGTCTCATATTTGTCTAACCAGTTTGCTAAGTGTTGTTGCAGAAATTTTGAATAGGCTATTCACCCCCTCTAGCCATTAGGACCTTTCAAGTGGTATCAGAGCCGAGGTCACCGTGATTTGAAGCTTAACAACCTTCAGTGTCAAAATGACTCAAATCAATAACACCAAGAAGCCACTCCAATTTGATGGCACAAATTATCCATATTAGAAGTCAAAGATGACCACACATATCAAGTCAATCAATAGAAAGATGTGGAAGGTGATAGAAACCAAAATTGAGATTGTCGATCCAGAGAATCCCACCGTGGCTAAAGAAATGCTTCTCCAAAACAATGACATTGCTCTAAGTGCCATTCATGATGCAATTGATGAGAGAACCGTTGACACAAAAACATGTCGATGCGCCGAGCACACAGCAAGCCAGGAGGATCTGCTTGATAGAGCAAGGCTGGAGATCTGCTTGGCTTCAATGTAGGACCAGTCGACCCTGTGAATTCCTCCTGAGGGCATGCCAGTCAATTTGACCTGCAATTGACAAGGAGAGAAAGTTGATCAGTAATTTAAGGTGGAACATGCCGATCTTGCCCAAACAGTTTCAAGTGTGCCGCTCTGGGAGCAGCCAGTGTTAGCCCACTGGATCTTCAGCAAGGAGATGTCCGACCACTCACTAATGTTACCGAGCACGCACTAGTAATGCCAACCATGAACTATCGTTGTCCTCCCTCTAGTCATAGTGTGTGGTTGGACAACGTTAGTCGTGATCGACAACGCTGGTGAGTGCTCGACAACATCGGTGATCCAGTGGGCCAATAGCCAGATGGGAAAAATCGATTGAATAGCCGAAATGAGAAGAAAATCGGCTGTTAAGGACTGTAACACTCGCATGTTGTGATTATTTTTATGATGACGAATATGGTGTACATAGATGTAAGTAAAATCATCAGCTAGACAAAATATAACTAGTATGAAGCATTGAACCGATGAGTCTGACGAGAAAGGATATAACATGCAAACAAATCGACTGTCTAGTACAAACAGTTCTACAAACGCTCCAAATCTAATCCGCTATCATCAACAGTGAGGTTCGACCGGATCGATGCAGCTATGATGATAACAACAAACTAAAGCCAAAGAATTCACAAGACCATCCATACCCTGACAGGTTTCTGAAAGACATGCTATATCTGTGAAGGTGCAGGCGAATCGACTAAAAGAGCCAATTTCGATAGAAAAAAGGTCACAACATATGAACAATCGACTATTCAATACGAGCAGACCTATCAACTCCTCAAACCTAACCTATCATCTTTAATAGTGGGGTTTGACTAGATCGATGATAGCCATAATAAAGATAACATATTAAATCTTTAAAGAAAACATATCTACTCATATTTAATAGGATCATGAAGACATACCATGAGCATTAAAGCGTAGGCGATTGACTATTTAGCCGATGTAGGCATAGCAAATAGCTAAGGTCACGCCTAATCGAGAACAAATCTACCAACTAGCATCCTTTGCCATCAGTGGGGATCGACTGGATCATTGCAGCCATAATACCGAACTATAGACCAGATTTAACTAGCCAGCAGACCTCTTCAAGATCATACATGCCTTAACCGCATACTATGCATGATCAAGATCGAGGTAGAACAAGCCAATAAAAAGTAACCCATCACTCAAAGTAGGAAATATCGTATTGTCACAAAGCAAATGATGGACTAAAAGAATATGAGGCCGATCTAGTTCGATCTTGATCAGGCAGGTTGATGTTGCTGAAAAACTATTGACAGTAAAAACATCAGCAAGATCGGTAACTTAATGAATCTACCCAAAGGACGCCACCCTTAGATAGAGCCAATAACTTGACCTTAATCTAATTTGAGCAGTGGAGGTCAAACTTAACCGATGCAACCATACTTGAACTAGATAAAGATCGATAACTAGCTTATACTAGAGCTCATAGTGAAGGTCGAACTTAACCGATGCAGCCTTACAAACCAACGTATCAGCCATGATGGTACTTATAGACAAGCCGAAGGTCGGCTGGACCGATGCAGCCCTGCTTGTTAAAGAACTTGCTGAGATCTACACTACTCCTACTCCTAAGGGTTGGCATAGAGTCAAAAAAAAGTAATTTATATTGATTGATTGGATGTCCTTTTTACAATAGCCAGGGTCCAATACTTATACCCAGAGCCTAAGCTTGAATCCTACTCAAGTATGACTCATTACAATCTCTGGCATAAGGTAAAACATTCCTAATTTAAGATAACTTGGACCCTAATCTTTCCCTTTTTGTAGAGTCCGACATGTTTTTCCCGACGCCAACTGTAGCTTTTTGTCATTATCTGCTGGTGTTATCTGAAGAGAGCCGATTCTAGTGCTGCATTTGAATCAGCTCATATCGACCCTTATGCAATCGATTCCTTGATGACACGATCTTGGAAGCTTCGAGTTCTAGCGTTCTTCTTCTCAAATTTTGGTGTAAACACATGCCCCCAATTTTGGGATAAAAGTAATTTTATTCTAAAATTACCACGTCTGTGCCTTCGATAGGTCTACAGTCATGGGTAGAGAATTTTGATCTAGAGTCTACTATCTATCACCATCTTTGCCAGCTTATGAGCCCATGCTTCAATGCTTCACGAGAGCATCATTGCTTCACGGGCGCTTGGATCCATCTCTCCAGACCGATTATAAATGTCTATCCAACTTTAGCGAGAGCAACTCAACAACTCAGTTATGTTTCTCTTCTGCTTGCTTCCTCGAGTGCCCTTGGCTCCACTAGACCCTCCATGGTCTAATTCCTTGCTATGAGGATCTTGAGTGGTTAGAAGAATTCTTGTGCATAGGGTGATTGTGTCGCTCATTTCAGCGCCTTATCGAGCAAGAGGATCAGCTATTGTGGTTAGAAGAATTCTTGTGACATCACCTGAGTTTTCTCACCATGATCATAGAGCTGTTCTAGTGTTTGCAAGGGCTAAAATGTGTAGACACCTTCCCCTTGTTTGCTTCATCAAATGCCCATTGGGGGAACCACATACTTCTTTCCCACGGTTTCCCAGCCACCA
This sequence comes from Miscanthus floridulus, assembly GCF_019320115.1. Taxonomy (NCBI): domain Eukaryota; kingdom Viridiplantae; phylum Streptophyta; class Magnoliopsida; order Poales; family Poaceae; genus Miscanthus; species Miscanthus floridulus. The sequence goes on from NC_089585.1 coordinate 72,534,938, forward strand.
AAAAATGGGCATCTTTTAGTAGGCGGCTTTCTTTCCCATTGCTTCCTAGTCACCGAGAAATCAGTTGGGTATATGGGCATCTTTTAAGCAGATGCCCTTTCCTCTTCCCTTGATGCAATTTTATCAGCGGGGTGATATGACTTGGTCTATGATGACCTTCGGCCTTGTGGGGATCTGAACTCCCTTCAATCCAAAGAAATCTTAGTGGGTTGATCGTCAGTTAATGTAAACCTTTCATATCAATCCCACAATATTTTGTAATTATAGGAAGCAATAAGTCTGAATATGTTATCTCTTTGTGATCCATCCTCTGAATTTTCTAGAGTGTCGATCTGTTTCCATATCTGACTTTAATTCCATAACCCTGATGACACCTATCTTCTCACCTCCCGGGCTATATATACGGGCCACGACTATGGATCGAAAACAACCTGCTTTGTCCCAAACCTTCTATGTCTTTAGTGTGATTCTGCTTTCCCATTGGTTTGAAGGCATGGAGAATGGCAAGAGGTCTACTAAGGAGGCCTTCAACGGGTCTATGTCACCACGCCAGCATCTTCATCGTCAGGAGGGTGCAACCCGGGATGCTCCCATCATCCCAGAGCATAGGGCTGACTCCGCTCAACTTTTGGGGTTGTCTTCATCAACAATTCACCACCAGCTCCCCTACTACCCGAGGAAGTGGCTCTACAACGACGATCTGATCGCCTCCATCGATCAAGCTGGCCAAAAGCTCACCGATTGCCTCTCCATCGTAGAATTGGCTCTGACCACCTTGGCTCAGTGCCGATCATCCTCTGAGGCTGACCAGGTGGAGGAGAGGTTGGCCAAGGCCAAGGCCAAAATTATGGGTGAGATGCCTACCACAATTTTCTGTCTCTTCTTAATTTTTGTCGTTAAGATCTTGATCATCCCTTCCTCGAATCTTTTTAGATCTATCAGCTTAGCTAGAAAGCCTTCGATCACCTGTGGAGTACGCGATAGGATTCATGAACGCCAGGGGTGCCATGCCAGTGGTTCGCTTGCACAACATCTCAAACCGTGTTAGAGAGGTTGTTCTTCATGGTGCTACCATGGCACTGGCTACTGCACAAGCTCGCTCTAGCCATGAGCTTCAACTTCTTCCCCATGGTTTTCTAGCCATCGAACACCCTGGGGATCATGAGCGCCTGGTCAAGGATTTCTTTGACACCGCTAACTCCGTAGCCCTTGCTTTCTAGGCCGATGACATAGTGAACAAAGTGTTTTATGGCCTTTAGCCTATAATAGGAGAAGCTGGCAAACAATCTCTTCGTTTTAAGTGGTTTCTCTTTTGCCCCATATGTCATGTTCCATGTACCAATTTATCTGTGTTTGTTTTTACTCTATAGGTGATACATATCGTACCAGCTTTTACCCCTTCGGGTTTATTTTCGAACTAGAGGCGATACCCTTCTGGTATCGGCTATTAGAGCCGATGACCGAACAAATCGGTTATCAAGTATTAATCCAAACACTAGGATAATATTTCTTTAGATATTTTCCATTGATTGCTCCGTCAAACTCTTCTTGTCCTCCTAGTGTTTCCAAAAAGCATTGTCAGGCGCACAACGTTTAATCCGATAAGGTCCTTCTCAATTAGGTGACCATTTGTCGAACTTGTTGTCCTTTGACCCGATTGGCAATTTCACTTTTTAGACTAATTCTCCTTTAGAAAATTGCTTGCTCTTGACCTTTTTATTGTAATACTTTGCAATCCTCAGTTTATTGGCTTCGATATTCTCAAGAGCACACAGCCGATGGCAACTCAAGTCCTCTAGGTCATCTATCATAAGATTCTTGTAGACTTTGGCTGACAAATCATTTTGCAATGTGACACGCCTCGATCCAGTTTGAATCTCCCAAGGAAGGACTACAATATGACCATACACAAGTTCATAAGGTGACATTTTAATTGATCCATGATAGACCATCCTATATGCCCATAGTGCCTCATTAAGCATTGAATGCCACTTCCTTGGCTGCTCTTCAATCTTTTTCTTGATCAGCTTAATCATCATCTGATTGGACGCCTCTACCTAGCCATTAGCCTGAGCATAGTAAGGAGAAGAATTTAACAACTTAATTCTCATACTGGCAACAAAATCTCCAAACTCTTCTGATGTGAACATTGTCCCCTAATCGATAGTGATAGTTTGAGGAATCCCAAAACGATACACAATATGCTCCTTGGCAAAATCAATCATGTTCTTTGAGGTTACTGTCTTCAAAGGAATTGTCTCAACCCACTTAGTTAAGTAATCCGTTGCTACCAATATGAACTTATATCCTTTACTTGAAGGCGGAAAAATCTAGCCAATTAAATCAATTCCCCAACCTCAAAATGGTCATGGTTTGATTATTGGATTCATAGCCGATGCGGATGATTTCTGAATATTACCAAAATGTTGACAATTTTGGCACCCCTTATAATATTCAAAATAATCTTCTAATATTGTTGGCCAGAAATATCCAGTTCTGTGAATAATCCATTTCATCTTATATGCCGAATGATGAGCTCCACATATCCCTTCATGTACTTCACCCATCAACACCTTAGCTTCTTCTTGATTTAAGCATTTAAGCAACACCCCATTGACTGTTTTGTAATATAACTGATCATCTAGCAAAACATACTTTGTCGATTTATACCTTAGCCTCCTAGTAACCTTTTGTGATGGATTCTTAAGGTAATCGGCTATTTCAACTTTTCAATCATTGTTTGAGGTCTCACTACTTAGGACCTCTTGAAACACTCGATAACCTGACACACTTTGAGCTAAACAATTAGCCTCTTGATTCTGTGCTCTCGGAATATGCTGAAGAGAGACATGAGGAAATTCCTTGAGCAACCTTTGGCACTCGTCATAGTACTCCCTCAGAGTAGCTTCTTTATATTCATATAGGCCGATCAATTGATTAATAACTAACTGTGAATCTTCAAATACTTTAATTGCCTCAGCCTTTACTTCATGGAGAAGTTGAAGCCCCTTAAGAATAACTTCATATTCTGCTTGGTTTTGGTAATAATTGGTTCAGTTGGAAAAGCAAACTCAAAACTTGCCCCCTGAGGTGAAATGATAATAATACCAATGCCACCACCTTGCTTGCATGATGATCCATCAAAGAATAACGTCCAAGCTACCGGCTCTACATAGCCAATACTTGGCTTATGATGCTAGGTGACAAAATTGGTTATTACTTGCCCTTTGACTGCTTTGGCCGATTTGTACCGCAAGACAAATTCCGACAATGCAAGAATCCACTTCCCCATTCTTCCATTTAATATTGGCATTGATAGCATGTGCTTGATCACATCGGCCTTGGAAACAACTGTACACTTAGTCGATAATAAATAATGCCACAACTTAGTGCAAGAGAAATATAGGCACAAGCATAACTTTTCGATAGGAGAATATCTTATTTCTTGGTCCAAATGCCTTCTACTTAGATAGAAAACAACTTGTTCTTTTCCTTCAAACTCTTGCATCAAGGCCGATCCAATTGTTTGGTCATCGGCCGATACGTACAACTTAAAAGGCTTACCTTGCTGAGGAGGGACCAACACAGGTGGATATTTCATATATTCTTTTATCTCCTCAAACGTCTTTTGTTGTATGTCACCACACTTAAATTCTTGATCACTTTTCAACTTCAACAAGGGAGAAAACGACAGAACTCTTTCCAACAAATTTGAAATAAACCTCCTAATAAAATTAATCTTACCAAGCAGAGATTGTAACTCTATTTTAGTAGTTGGGGGTACTGCCTCATCAATGGCTTTCATACTTTTTTGACCAATTTCAATTCCTCTCTCGTGGACCATGAAACCCAAAAATTGTCTAGCTGATACGCCAAAGGCACACTTATTGGGATTCATCTTTAGATCATGTTTTCTTATGCACTCCAGAGTCTCTCGCAAATCAGCTAGATGTTCCTTGTATCCCTTGGATTTCACCATCATATCATCAATGTAGATTTCAATAATCCTACCGATCAACTTATGAAAAATATAATTCATTGCCCTCTGATAAGTTGCACTGGTATTCTTCAAACCAAAGGTCATCACAACCCATTCAAACAAACTGATTACGCTAGGGCATCTGAAAGCTATTTTTGCTATGTCTTCCGTAGCCATAAAAATGATTATAGCCCGCATTGTCGTCCATAAAACTAATAACCTTGTGCCCGGCTACTGCATCTACCAACATATCAGCTATCAACATCACATAACCATCCATGGGTGTAGCCTTATTCAGATCTCTAAAATCGATGCAAACTCTTAACTTCCCATTTTTCATATACACAGGAACAACATTCAATATCCATTCTGCATATCGGCATGGTCGGATAAATGTTGCTTCTAGCAACCTTTCATTCTCCTTTTTGATATCATCAAGAACGTTTGGGTTGAATCTCCTTGGAGCTTATTTAAATGGCTGATATCTAGGTTTGATTGGCAACTGATGTTCAACAATCGATCGGTCTAGACCAGGCATCTCATAGTATTCCCAAGCAAAACAATCTTTAAACTCCTTTAATAAATCCACTAACTCTTGCTTATACTCAGGATCCAACTTGGCACTTACATACGTCAGCCTAGGCCTATCCCCAAAACCGATATCTATCTATTCTAATTCATTGGCCGACATAAAGCCATGCCCTAGTTTACCGTCTGTATCATCTATTGGATTATCCATTAAAACAAATTCTCAAAGCTAACTGCTTGGATTGGCTATTCGCTTTCATCATTGACTTTAATGAAGCCTCCTTCCCATAGCTTGCCAGCAAAATACTCAAAGTCTTCTAGCTCCCAATTAATTGGATCAACTGTTGCGATACTTATAGAATTATCAGCATGAACTAGCTCAACATCGTCTCCATTCCACTAAATCAAGCATTGATGCATTGTCGATGGTACACAACAGTTTGCATGGATCTAGTCACGACCAAGGAGTAGACTATATGAACCTTTTCCATCGATGACGAAGAATGTGGTGAGTAAAGTCTTACTTATGATTGTTAATTCAACATTCATTGCCCCCCTAGTTTTGGATGCATTACCCCTAAAATCCTTAAGCATCATGCTGGTCTCAATCAATTCTCCTGGTCCCTTGCCAAATTTACGGAAAGTGGTGTAAGGCATAAGATTGATAGAAGCACCTCCATCCACCAATATCTTGCTCATAGGCTTTCCATCAACAAAACCTTTTACATATAAAGCCTTTAAGTGTCGATGTTTGATTGGCTTATCAAATACAGCCTGCTGTATCACAGTTAACTTGGCAACTATCTCCTCATACTCTAATTCATCAAAATCTGAATAGATTTCTTGATCTGTTGGAGCCCTAAATTCTCATGGCAACAGAAAGGCTAGTTGAATATTAGCCGATGGTTGACCCCTATCGGTTGTTTGTTTAGCATGCCACACTTGAGGTCTACCAGACGCCTGAACTTGTTCTGGCTCTCTATTCCTTAGGCATTGCACCCTTTTCTTTTTTGGCTTCTTGTCAAACCTTCTGGACACCATTGGCCTTCCTGCTAAACATATTCTTCTTTATTATCTTCTTCTTCATAATCAGCCTAGTTTTGATCAACAACTCGCTTTCCAAGCTGATCATGAACACTCCTATTTTTTAAGTGCCGATCCATACTATCATGATGATACTCTTTTCGAGGATGGATAGGCTGGCGGTTGGCTTGAGATTGCCTCAAAATCCTAATATTGCTCACTACACTTTGGACAATTATTTATGTTAGGCAATTTCAAACCTTCGTTCTAGCAATGTCTAAAGAAAGGACAATTCCAATGTGATTCAGCTTGTTTTTTTCATGCTTCTTTTTCTCTTGTTGATGCTGGTATTCTTGCTCTTCTAACCAACATTGATAATCCTTTTCCCTCTATCGTTACCATTTATTCAACAAAATTCAAGATGTAACACGCGACCTTGTCGCCCCATTCCTTGATATCTCCCCCTGTTCATATATGCTCTTTTGTTGGTCATGACGCCTTATAATCTCTCTATATTCATTAGTCGATATTTGCATCTTGGGATTGACTGTTCTAGTTTCTCTTTATCTAGTTGATGTTAGGACTTTAGTTTTTCCTTTGAGCAACCTAGCATCAACCATGTTCTGATCTCTTGGGAAAGGATTATCATCAACTTTTATCTTTCGAGGTGTATCGAATTTTAGCCTTCTTTGTTGAATAGCCCTCTATATATGTTGCTAGAAAACTCTACACTCATTAGTAGAATGAGAAGTGGCATTGTGAAATTTGCAGAACTTCTTATTCTTCAACTGATCAGGTGGCAACATAACATGGTTGTCGGGCAACTTGATCTGTCCCCTCTCAAGCAAGAAATCAAAGAGCTTGTCCGATTTTGTGATGTTGAAATCATAGCTTTCTTTGACTCCTCTTTCCTAAGGATTTGGCACCATTACTATCTTCTTAACCCAATTCCACTCAGCCATGGCAAGCTCTTCTTTGTCGTCCTCATAGCCATCATCGACTGAATATGGATTATAGGTTTTGGCAATTATGGCGTTCTTCTAGAATTGGGTATCTCTGCGCATATTCTGGAATTGGCTATTCAGCGCTGCCACTTGTTGAGCCAACTGACCCAAGTTGTCAAATTCTTGTCCCAATAGCTTCTCCCAAAACGTTGGCAACATTCCTTGAATGGCCAATGCAGCTAGCTAATCATCAGTTAAGTTCAATGAGAAGCACAAATTTCTAGTCTCTCGAAATCTCTGAAGAAACTCGGTGCCCGATTCACTAGTTTTCTACCTAATAGTTGTCAAATCGGTAATTTTCTTTTGTCCTGTCCCAATATAAAAATATGTATGAAACTTCTTCTCTAGGTCAGCCCAATTAGCAATGGAGTTAACTGGCAGTGATGAAAACCAAGTAAAGGCTGGCCCTGATAGAGGCAAGGAGAAGAAACAAACTCGATGGGCCTCTTCAATGGATGCTTCGCCCAACTATGTAAGATACTGACTAACATGTTCTATTGTGCTTGTGCTATCTTGGCCAGTGAACTTAGCAAACTCTAGGAGCCTATAATTTATAGGAAGAGCGACCAAATAATACCACTCTAGATATGGGCATTTGTACGAGAAGGTCTGCCCTTTTGGCTTCACACCGAACTGATTCTTCATCATCTCGGTCACTCTAAGCAATAACTCATCAACATTTGAATTTGGATTTCTCTGCATTTGTTGACCCATATATGGATTAAAATTTTGGGTACCTTGATACCCTAGATTTTGAATCATGTGATGGGTATTATAATATGTGCCATAATGATATCCTTGTGAAATCTCTATTTACTGGGTCCTTTGCTGGTTTGTTGCTTGAAGTCTCTAGTTATAAATGTTAGGATCTATATATCTACGAATCCTTTGAGCTGATGGCCCTATTTTTTGAGCCGCTGACGGTATTTGGCCTGATGTGCCAAAATTAACCATCTAGTTCTGACCTTGCCTGGTCAGCTGTTGCACATGCTGCACTGATGATCCAAAATTATACTATATCTAATTAGCAGTAGCACCTTGAACTTGCTCAGATGAACTTTGAACTGCATGGACATCATCATTACCAACTGGTGCTACTTCTTGATGGCTAGTACCGACTTGATTAGTCCCTTAAGTCGACGGATGTGGAATATTGTAGTAAACCAGACCAACCTAATCAATCAGATATCCATGAAACACCTCTTTCATGGTATTGTGGAATGTGTTTAGGAAAACTGTATTATGGTTCAATATTGCATCATGAACAGATTTGTTTATAGCTTCTACGAAAAAATGTCTATCTTTAGCTTCGTCTGTATCTGACTACCCATGTAACAAAACTCTTGGTAGTGGATATTTCTAAATAACTTTATTGTCACGTGTCTTGGTGTAGGACAACAAACACTTGTTCTGAAATTCTTTTATAGCTTTGCTGATGACATCTTTATCTTCATCAGGTAGGTCTTTATAAGGCACCATAATGATGTCACTATTGTTGTAAGTCGCCGTGATGATTGTGGTGTCCCACTGGGCGTGCCACAACATGTGTCAGCACAAAAACGTGTCGATGCATCGAGCACACAGCAAGCCAGAAGGATCTGCTTGACGGGGCACGGCTAGAGATCCACTTGGCTTCAATGTGGGACCAGTTGACCCTGCGAATTCCTCCTAAGGGCGTGCCAGTCAATTTGATCTGCAATTAACAAGGAGAGAAAGTTTTTTAGTAATTTAAGGTGGAACATGCTGGTCTTGCCTGATAGTTCCAAGTGTGCCGCTCCGAGAGTAGCCGGTGTTAGCCCACTGGATCTTCAGCACGGAGATGTCCGGCCACTCACTAATGTTGCCGAGCATGCACTAGTGATGTTGACCATGAACTATCGTTGTCCTCCCTCTAGTCATAGTGTGTGGTCAGACAATGTTAGCTATGATCGGCAGCGCTGGTGAGTGCTTGGCAACACCGGTGATCTAGCGGGCCAACAGCCAGATAGGAAAAATCGATCGAATAGCTGACATGAGAAGAAAATAAGCTTTTAAGGATTGTAACACTCGTAGGTTGTGATTATTTTTATGATGATGAATATGGTGTACACGGATGTAAGTAAAATAATTAGCTAGACAAAATATAACCAGTATGGAGCATTGAGCCGATGAGTCTAAGGAGAAAGGATATAACATGCAAACAAATCGACTGTCTAGTACGAATAGTTCTACAAATGTTTCAAATCTCATCCGCTATCATCAACAGTGAGGTTCGACTGGATCGATGCAGCTATGATGATAACAACAAACTAAAGCCAAAGAATTCACAAAACCATCCATACCCTGATAGGTTTCTGAAAGACATGCTATATCTGTGAAGGCGTAGGTGAATCAGTTAAAAGAGCTGATTCCGGTAGAAAAAGGGTCACAGCTTGTGAACAATCAACTATTCAATATGAGTAGACATATCAACTCCTCAAACCTAACCTATCATCTTTAACAGTGGGGTTCGACCAGATCGATGGCAGCCATAATAAAGATAACATATTAAATCTTTAAAGAAAACGGATCTACTCATATTTAACAGGATTATGAAGACATACCATGAGCATTAAAGTGCAGGCGATCGGCTATTTAGCCGATGCAGGCATAACAAACAGCTAATGTCATGCCTAATCAGGAACAAATCTACCAACTAGCATCCTCCAATCTAAAGTGTCATCAGTGGGATCGATCGGATCATTGCAGCCATAATAGCATACTATAGACCAGATTTAACTAGCCCACCGACCTCTTTAAGATCATAAGTGTCTTAACCGTGTACTATGCATGATCAAGATCGAGGTAGAATAGCCAATAAAACATAACCCGTCACTCAAAGTAGGAAATATTGTATTGTCACAAAGCAAACGACGGACTAAAAGAATATGAGACCGATCTAGTTCGATCTTGATCGGGTAGGTTGATGTTGCTGAAAAACTATTGATAGTAAAAACATCAGCAAGATCAGTAACTTAATGAATCTACCCAAAGGATGTCACCCTTAGGTAGAGCTGATAACTTGACCTTAATCTAATTCGAGCAGTGGAGGTCAAACTTAACCGATGCAGCCGTACTTGAACTAGATAATGATCGATAACTAGCTTATACTAGAGCTCGCAGTGGAGGTCGAAGTTAACCGATGTAGCCTTACAAACCAAAGTATAAGCCATGACAATACTTACAGACAAGCTGGAGGTCGGCCAGACCAATGTAGCCCTGCTTGTTGAAGAACTCACCGAGATCTACACTACTACTACTCCTAAGGGTTGGCACGGAGCCAAAAAAAAGTAATTTGTATTGATTGATTGGATGTCCTTTTTATAATGGCCAGGGTCCAATACTTATACCTAGAGCCTAATCATGAATCCTACTCAAGTATGACTCATTACAATCTCTGGCATAAGATAAAACATTCCTAATTTAAGATAACTTGGACCCTAATCTTTCTTTTTTTGTAGAGTCCGACATGTTTTTCCCAACGCCAACCGTAGCTTTATGTCTTTAATTGCTGGTGTTGTAATAGCTCTGGTGTTTTGACCTAGCACTAAAACTTGACATGTCATCATATGCATTGCAAAGCATTGATAAAGTAGAAAATTTTGAATGCATTCACTAAATAAGCTTTATTTCATCAGTTGTTATTTTATGTGATGTGATTCAAAACTTTAAATAAAGATCATGACCACAAGGGTCAAATTTCATGTGATCATGTGAGGCCATGTGTCATTTGACTCAAATAACCCTAATGGGCCATGTTACTGGTCAAAAATCAAAGTTAAAGTAAAAAGGTAAACAAATCAAATTTGAATTCAAATTTAAATCATAAAAGTCCTTTTTGCCCCTTTTGTCTAATTCAAAATCCATTTGGAATTTGGGGTTGTGGCAAAAAGCAAAGTAGAAGCTTATTTTATAAGGATCAACTTTGGTATTCAAAGTTTTTCAAGTTTTCATATAAAATTTGGAGTAATTTTGAAATGATTCAAATGCTCAAATGCACCCTGATTTCAAATTTCAAAATGGAGGTAGAATTTGAAAATGTTCCTTGAAGCAAAGTTGTAGAGTTTGAAAAGTTGAGCAACTTTCATTTTTGGAGATTTTCAACTTCTTTAGAAATTTTGAGAGTAATTTGAAAAATGGACTCAGTGGTAGTTCTGTAAATATTTCAAAAATCAAAATCGACATCGCCTGTTTGCCACCGGCGACACGCAGCTGTTCGCCGCCGACCTTCTTCGCCGCTTTCTCATGCGGTGACACGCATCCGGCACCGTGGCGAGCTCATTCGTGCGCTGTCGACGCCGGACGTCTCCTTCCTATCTATAAATAGCAGCAACCGCCGCCGTCGTCCTCCGTTTTTCCTCTTTGCTCTGCTCCGCCACCGATCAACTCCACCGCTCGCCATAGCCGCCGTCGACCCCTTCCAGTCGTACCTAGCTACACCAGCATGATCGCCATGACCTAGTGCTCCTCGTAGGCTTGCTCGCGTAGTTTGGGTTGGCCAAAATCGCCCAGCGCAGCGCGTCTTCCCCGTGACCGGCCGAAGCTCCGCCACGACCGACCTCACCGTGGTCATGCTGCTCCAGACCATCTCCGCCTTCACCAAGCACACCGGTGTGATCGTGGTGAGCTCCTGAGCGTGATGCTCGCTTTGTTTTAGTCTCTATTGTACCCTGGTCATGGTTGTGCCGTGCGCCGTCGAGCCGAGCCGCCATGGCCAGCGTGGAGCTTTCTCCGATGCGCTTGCTGCGGTTCTAAGGGCTGATATAGTTTCGTGGAGTTGTGTAGATGGTTCCGGTGTGGTCTACCTCGCCGGAGCATCACCGCCGGCGCGTTTTGGCCGACCGGTGATGGCAGCGCCACCGTGCATTCTCTCTGTGTCGCTGACAGCGGGGCCGGGTCGTCAGTGAGAGAGAGAGAACAGTGGGATTTGATATTTTCTGAATTATGAATAGTGCAGCAACTTTGGAAATTTGTAGGAAAATAATTACAACTCCAAAAATTCTGAAAATTTGTGTATAGCTTCTGCCCATGTTCTAGTATGGTTTAAAATTTTGAAATTTGAAATTTGAATAAATTTTTAATGTTCAAAAATTCAGTCCATTAATTGATAAATGCAATTTCCATGATTTTTGTAGGCCATTGTATAATTCAAAAAATTTTGAAATTTGTTTTGGTACACTAATTTGTCATGAGGAAGCTTACATAAAATTTTGAGGTCATTTGAAACAAGTTCATTTTTGGGCTTATTTCCAAATTAATTCAAAAATAAATAAAAGCAAATCTTAAGTGTTGATTAGTGTTTGATCTTGTTTTGATCATGTTTTGTGACTTGTAGGGTTTCAAGATTAGTTTGGTCAAGTCACATATGTGGATCTTGATGGTAGAATTGCAAGTTGGTTTTGTTGGCTTGCAACTGTACCGTGAAGAAACGGTTGAATTCGAAGTGTTGTTATATTTCATGTACCATGATAGCATCATGTTTACATTATCATCATGTTAAAGCATATGTTATCATTTCATGTAGAATCCGAGAGTGAAACGATTCTAGTTGAGCAAGTTCTAGAAGAATCCCCGGTTGTCATGGGATTCGATAATTGTGGTACTGATCCAGAACCTGAGATCGTCAACGAAGGCAAGCTCCGGTTTATGCATTAAACCATTACCTTGTTTACTTTGAAAAGTTTATCACGTATGTTACTTATTGCATTAAGTTGCTTAATTCAAATGTTGCCTACTTGATGCATTGCCTACCTTGTTAATTGTTTACCATCCTTGAAGATGTTTTCATTTACAAAGGCGTAGAATGCTTAGTATGCTTTATGGTAGGATTTCAAAGTAAAAGTTTCTATACAATCAAAGATGGCATACTGGCCAAAGAAAGAAAGAAGGTAGAATGAACTAGAGACTAGTTGGGTGACTTATCTTGAATTTTGGGTAATGTTGCTGACTATGTCGCTTAAAGGCCACTCATTGTGGATCTTCTGAACGATACACTTTGTAGTACTGGTCACATACTCTAGTAAGCCTACTTTGGCTAATCCGATACTAAGACGAATGCCCACGCACTGGGAGTGGAGAGATGATGGGAGTAGCGTGTACCCTCATGGCTAGAATGTGGCCGGATTTGAGGTGTGCTGTGCTCTTGGGTGGCATGGAGACAGCTTAGTATAGGAGGATCTAGTAGCGAGGTTGATATATGCAAGATTAAGTTCTACATATGTCATGTGATAAGGAATCCCCAACTGGGACTTGAATCAATTCGAATTGTCGGTGCTCCACGGATATGGAGACTTGATTCATTACAGAAGCAATGCAGGACTGGTGAATTACTAAAACATGAGAAAAAGAATGAAATGAGAAGGATTGGAATATGGGAAATGTACATTTAGTTTGAGATAATGAACTAAAAGGACATAGGGGTAAAACTTGAAAATAGGATGAAGAATAGTAAGCTTTTGGCAAAGAACTTTTGAATCTTGCTACATCCTTACCTTGTCCCAACACCTGCATCTTTAAAGTCTTTCACCCCCTATTACGTCAGGTTAGTCTTGTTGAGTACTTTTGTACTCAGGGTTTGTTAACCCTTGTTGCAGGTGAGTCGCATGCGTAGGCTTGTTTTGGTCCCTGCTGCATGATTGTGTTTGAAGTCAATGATGATGAGGAATGATGAATGGCCTTTGGACAAGGCACTAGTTTGTATGATAAATAATGTTAATGTAATATTATCCTGCTACTATGGTTGTATGACACTTATGGTATTGTAAGTTTGAAAACAACTGGTTTGTAAACTATGTTATCTTAAGACTTCCGCTATCTTTTACTCTGATGTATATATTTGAATAAACTATTGTAATCTGCAATGTCTGTGATTGGGATCCTGTTCAAAAAAGAATCATGGATGATTTGGGTTTCCCAAGGACACCCGACAGACCTGTTAAGTTGTTGGGAACTCGTGTACTCTATCAAAGGTCTGTTGAGACAACGATAGGTGCACGTGGGCCCAATTTCTCAGGAGGTTCTGCCACAGGTGTCATCTAAAAGAGCTGATTCTTGTGCTGCATTTGAATCAGCTGATATTGACCCTTATGTAATCGATTCCTTGATGACACGATCTTGGAAGCTTCGAGTTCCCACGTTCTTCTTCCTAAATTTTGGTGTAAACAAGAACATTTGAGCAAATCAAGAACATTGAGATGGCTCATGAGGTTTGGAAGAAGTTGGAAGAATCATACAAAGGCACCAAGGCAATAAAGGGTGCAAAGGTTTACATTCTCAAGGAGAAATTTGCTAGCTTCAAGATGAAGGAAAATAAGAGTGTGTCGGACACGTTCCATCGGATGGAAGTGCTTGTTAATTATTTCAAAGCACTTGGTGAGAAGGTGGAGGACAAGGACTTCTCTCATAAGTTCTTGAGATGCTTTCCCGTAAGATTTGGCATGTGGTCACCTTGCTAGTGAGGACTGGTTTGGACACAATGACACCAAACCAAATCTTGGGAGATATCATGACTGATGGTGTTGATAGAGATGATGATGAGAAGGAAGAAAAGAGGGAGAAGAAAGATGACAAGAAGAAGAGTGTGGTGTTCAAGGCCACATCATCCAAGGTCAAGGCAAAGCAAGAATCATCAAGTGAAGATGAAGACTTGAGCTTTGATGAGATGGATGATGAGAAGATGGCTCTCTTGGTCAAGAGATTTGGCAAGTTCATGATGAAGAAGGGCTACCGTGCTAGAAGAAAGAAGTCTTCATCCAAGAACAAGGAAGAATCAAGAAGATGCTTCAATTGTGGAAGCAAGGATCATCTTGTTGCTCAATGCCCATACAATAGCGACAATGATGATGACAACAAGAAGAGCAAGAAGAAGGACAAGAAGGAAAAGAAAGAGAAGAAGGACAAGATGACCATCAAGAACAAGAAGGGTGGTTCATATGTGGTCACCTAGGATAGTGATGCTTTCTCAAGTGATGATGATGATAGTGATGATGACAAGACCACCAAAAAGAAGGCACTTGCAAGCATTGCTATCAATGAGAAGCCTTCTCTCTTCGACACTCCATCATGCTTCATGGCTAAGGCCACTAAGGTACAAACTTGTGATGATAGAAGTGATGAGGAACATGATAATGAAAATGAAAATGAAAATGAAAGTGATAGTAATGTTGATGAACCAACTAAGGATGAACTACTTGACATATAAAATGATGTTAAAGAACACTTTGACATTAAGAGAAGGGAATGCAAAAGCTTGTGTAAGGAACTAAAATCCCTTAAGCAAGCCTTTGATAAGCTCAGTGTATCTCATGAGAGGCTCGAGGAAGCCCATGAGAAGCTTGGGAAGGCTCACAAGAAGCTTGAAAAAGCTCATTCCTCTTTGCTTGATGAGCAAAATAAGAAGAAGCATGCTGAGACATGTAATGTAGGCTTAACTTGTGACTTAATTAATGAATCATTCTATAAGCCTATCATTGTTGCTCCCACTAACCCTTCTTATAGCACCTCCACTTCCACCTCATCTAGTAGTGATGGTTTCACATATGATGCCTCACTAATGGTTGAGAATGAGACCCTCAAGGAGGTCAATGAGTTCACTCACATCTTGGCTAAGGCCTATGGTGGTGAGGACCGCTTGCTTATGTGCTTGGGTAGCCAAAGAGCTTCTCTCTACAAAGAAGGATTAGGCTATAGCCCCAAGAAAGGCAAGACGGCCTTTGCTCCTCACAAGACTAGCTTTGTGAAGAACAATGGTCGGTTTTGCACTAGTTGCAAGCAAGTTGGTCATAAAGCGCATGAGTGCAAGAACAAGAGCAAAAATGCTAATGTATCCTCAATTAAGATTAATTCTTTCTATGTGCTTACTAAGGGTACAAATGGTATGAAAGCTAAGTTCATTGGTACACCATGGATGGGCTCAAAAAAGAAAGCCATTTGGGTGCTAAAGAGCTTGGTCACTAACCTTTAAGGACCCAAGCAAGTTTGGGTACCTAAAAAGAATTGATCTTCTTTTGTAGGTCAATTACAAAGCCAGAGGAAAGCATTGAATTCTTGATAGTGGGTGCACTTAACACATAATCGGTGATGCAAGAATGTTCAACTCAATCAACACCAATGGCAATAATGGTTATGATAGTATTATATTTGGTGACAATGGCAAAGTCAAGGTCAATGGGCTTGGTAAGATTACAATATCCAATGACATAAGCATTTCCAATGTGTTGCTTATTGAGAGCTTGAACTTCAATTTGCTATCCGTGGCTCAATTGTGTGATCTTGGAGCCAAATGCATATTTGGGGTAGATAATGTAGAGATCATAAGTGTTGATGGCTCTAACTTGATCTTCAAAGGCTTTAGATATGAGAATCTATACTTGGTTGATTTCAATTCTAGGGAAGCTCAATTATCTACATGTTTGTTCACTAAGTCTAGCATGGGTTGGTTATGGCATAGATGGCTTGGTCATGTTGGAATGAAACAATTGAATAGATTGGTTAAATATGACTTAGTTAGAGGCTTGAAAGATGTTGTGTTTGAAAAGGATAAGCTTTGTAGCTCTTGTCAAGCCGGCAAACAAGTTGGAAACACCTATCCTAAGAAAAGCATGATGAGCACTAGTAAAGCATTTGAGTTATTGCACATGGATTTGTTTGGGTCAACACAATACACTAGCATCAGTGGAAATAAATATGGTTTTGTGATAGTGAATGATTATACTAGATACACTTGGGTATTCTTCCTAATGGATAAAGGTGATGTGTTTGCAACATTCAAATCATTTGTCAAGGGCATTCACAATGAGTTTGAAACAACCATCAAGAGAGTTAGAAGTGATAATGGTAGTGAGTTCAAGAACACTAGAATTGATGAGTTGTGTGATGAATTTGGAATTAGACATCAATTCTTGACCAAGTACACTCCACAATCAAATGGCCTTGTTGAGAGGAAGAATAGAACACTCATTAATATGGCAAGATCTATGCTTAGTGAGTACAATGTGAGTCAATCTTTTTGGGCCCAAGCTATCAACATGGCTTGGTATTGTAGCAACTACCTCTATTATCACCCATTGAAAGAGAAGACACCATATGAGCTCTTGAATGGTAGAAAGCCCAACATTGCATATTTTTGGGCCTTTGGTTGCAAATGCTATATCTTGAAGAAAGGCACTAGATTGGGCAAATTTATCAAGAAATCTGATGAAGGATTCCTACTTGGATACTCAACTACTGGCAAAGCATATAGAGTTTAGAATTTGGATAGTGGTACTCTTGAGGAAGTTCATGATGTTGAATTTGATGAAACTAAGGGTTCTTAAGACGAGACTGAGAACTTAGAAGATCTTAGAGGCATTCAACTTTCAAATGTCATGAAGAACATGGATGTTGTTAAATTGAGGCCTAGGCAAGTGAATGATAATAAAGATGATCAAGTGCAAGTGCTCTCTAACACAAATTTGCAAGATGATACAAATCAAGCTAGTACAAATGGCTCTCATGACAATGAACAAAATCAAGTGGCTAGTACATCATCTCAACCTAATAATCAAGCAAGTGCAAGCAATCAAGTTTCAATACTCCAACCAACCAATATTGCAAAGGATCATCCATTGGACACTATCATTGGTGATATTTCAAGAGGTGTGCAAACTAGATCAAGATTGGCTTCATTTTATGAGCATTTCTCATTTGTGTCATCCATTGAACCAAAAAAGATAGATAAAGCATTAAATGATGTTTATTGGGTGAATGCTATGCATGAAGAATTGAATAACTTTACAAGAAATAAAGTATGAGAATTAGTAGATAGACCAAAGGGACACAATATGATTGTAACCAAATGGGTCTTTTGAAACAAGCAAGATCAAGATGGGATAGTAGTAAGGAACAAAGCAAGATTGGTAGCACAAGGATATACACAAGTTGAAGGTCTTGACTTTGGAGAAACATATGCCCCAATTGCTAGATTTGAAGCAATTAGAATTTTACTAGCCTATGATTGTGCCCACAATATCAAGCTCTATCAAATGGATGTTAAGAGTGCATTTCTCAATGGTTACATCAATGAAGAAGTATATGTTGAGCAACCTCTCGGTTTTGAAGATCACAAGAAGCCCGACCATGTGTACAAGTTGAAGAAGGCATTGTATGGCTTGAAGCAAGCACCTAGAGCATGGTATGAGAGATTGAAGGACTTCCTACTCTCTAAAGGGTTCATGATGGGCAAGGTTGACACCACTCTTTTCACCAAGAAGATTGACAAAAGACTTATTTGTGTTGCAAATCTATGTAGATGACATCATATTTGGATCAACCAATCAAGAATTTTGTGAAGAGTTTGGAAAGATGATGGCTAATGAGTTTGAAATGTCTATGATTGGAGAATTAAGTTACTTGGTCTTCAACTCAAGCAATTGAAGAATGGTACATTTGTGAGTCAAGGCAAGTACATCAAAGACGTGCTCAAGGAGTTTGGTATAAGTGATAGCAAAGCCATTAGCACACCAATGGGGACAAATAACAACTTGGATAGTGATGTAAGTAGCAATATGGTGGATCAAAAATTATATAAGTCTATGATTGGAAGCCTACTCTATGTGACCGCATCAAGGCTGGATGTCACGATTAGTGTATGCATGTGTGCAAGATTTCAAGCCTCACCAAGAGAAGTGTATGCATGTGTGCAAGATTTCAAGCCTCACCAAGCGAAAGTTATTTGAAGGCTACAAAGAGAATATTGAGGTACTTGAAGCATACACAAAATATTGGTTTATGGTATCCCAAAGGAGCAAAGTTTGAGCTAGTTGGTTACTCCAACTTGGATTATGTGGGATGTAAGGTTGAAAGGAAGAGCACCTCGGGCACATGTCAATTGTTGGGAAGATCACTTGTTTCATGGTCATCAAAGAAGCAAAATAGTGTTGCATTATCAATCGCCAAAGCCAAATACATATCTACCGATAGTTGTTGTGCACAAATACTTTGGATGAAGGCCACCTTGTAAGGTCGAGATGGCGGGCTAGAGGGGGGGTGAATAGTCCTTTCTAAAATTAATCGCGTCGGTTAACCGAAATAAGTGCGGAATTAAAACTATCGGTCTAGCCAAGACTACACCCCTCTATCTATATTCTCTAGCACCTTGCATTGAACCTAATTAAGCAACAAAGGTGCCAAGCTAGCTAGAGTTTACCTAACCAATTCTAGAAGCAAAGTCACACAAACCTATGCCACTAGTAATTCAAGCCACGAGGGAGCTCCTACACATGCTAGTAAGCAAAAGCACAAAGCCACCTAAGCTCACTAGCAATGCTCAATAATAAGGCAACCAATGCTAAATTAGATAGCGCAAATACTTAGCTACACAAACTAAGCAATGTGACTAAGAAGGTTACACAAACCAAATTAGCCATGCTAGGGAGCTACTTCTATACTACACAAGCAAGAAGGTAACTAGTGAGCTACACAAGCTAACTAATTACAAGAGCAACTACACAAGCACAATGTATATGAAAGTAATCACTAGCTTGTGAAAGGGGATTGCAAACCAATGGGAAGAACAATGTTGACACGGTGAATTTTCTCCTAAGGTTCACGTGCTTGCCAACATGCTACGTCTCCATTGTGTCGGCTGCTCACTTAGTGGTTCGGTAGCTAATTGGCATTACCTGCCAAGCCCACATATCGGCCACCATAAGAACCTACCCCAAAAGTGAGGGTAGCTCAATGACACGCTTAACTAGAGTTGCTCTTCGTGGCTCCCGCGGGGCGAGCACAATGCCCCTCACAAAGCTCTTCTCTAGAGCACTGCACAAGCTTCTTGCGGGCTTCAATGGAGACAACCACCAAGCCATCTAGGAGGTGGCAACCTCCAAGAGTAACAAGCACCACCAGCTTGCAAGACGACCACCTAGTGCCACTCGATGCAACCTCATGATGCAATCGCACTAGAATTGCTCACTCACTCAATCAAATGAACACTATCAAGCTCAGCCCTACCGCATAAGCCACCAAGGCTCTAGTGTGCTCAGCCCTACCAAGCAGCTAGCCAAAGACTGACCACACTTCTATTTATAGCCCCCATGAAAATAAAGCCATTGTACCCTTTCACTAGGCACAGCTTTGGGTGACCGGACGCTCTGGTCATATCGACCGAACGCACCCTGCCAGTGTCCGGTCAACGGATGGCTACCACATCATCCTTGGAGTCAAATACTGAGCACTCTATCTCAATGGTTAAGTTGCGACCGGATGTAGCACAGTGAATGACCGAACGCTGCTACACATGAGTCCAGTCATTTCTAGAGAGCTCCTTGAGCTTCTATTTTGTGACCAGATGTGTCCGCTCGCATGTGACCGGACGCAGGCCAACGTCCGATTAGTTCTTTTCACCTCCTCCAATGTCCTCCAATGTCAATGCAACACATGTACCAACACGATAAAAAATGATATGATCCACTTCATATCATCACGTAATCATATTGGTTCATCGATCTTAACTTCACTTCTTTTCACCGTTGCCTTCGTCCATCGACGCCAAGTCTTGCTCAAGCTTCACCACCACACGGTCCATCGCTCCAAAGCCTTCGACTTGCCCTTCACGCTTGCAACCGGTCCATTAAGCGAAGTCTTGTTTTGATCTTCTCCACCTTAATCACATGACTCAATGTCATGTCTCATATGAATGAGCTCCTTCATCATCACATGTGTGAGCTTTGCAACATATCCAAGCCATTTCCACCTTCATGCCATATGTTGCTCACACACATGTACCTATGGACTAATCACCTGTGTATCTCATATAAACACAATTAGTCCACCTAGGTTGTCACTCAATTACCAAAAACACACAAGGACCTTTCACACCTTGAGTGACTTTGGAATCAAGTTCAAGAAAGTGCCATTGCTATATGACAATGAGAGTACAATCAAGTTAACCAATAATCCGGTTCAACATGCAAGAACAAAGCATATTGATGTCCGCCACCATTTCATAAGAGATCACCAATAAAAAAGGGGACATTTGTATTGAGAGTGTAGGCACCGAAGATCAACTTGCCGATATATTCACCAAGCCATTGGATGAGAAAAGGTTTTGCAAGCTAAGGAATGAGTTGAACATATTAGATTTCTCAAATATGTGTTGATGCACCCCCACTTATATGGCATGCCTCTCCTTCGAGCAATCCAAGGTAAAAGTTGATTGGCATGGCATACATCCTTGCTAAGGACATGTTTAGTGCATCTAGTCATTTTTCATATTTAATAGGCTCATTCATGAAAATCAAATGATTTTGATGTTTGTATGGTACCACTATTGCTTCTATGCTTAATTTGGTCTAGTGGTAGCATATGACATGTTTGTGGGCTTGTAAACCTAGTGTTTGATCTAGAAAATGAGCTATAAGTGTTTAACTTAACATGGTACAAGATAACCCTTATTTGGAGGTATGAAGAAGCTTGTCCTTGGATCAAACCGAGTTAAATATCTTTGGCAAATGTTCTAGATTGAACCAAATTTGGGAAAATGGTCCTCACCCCATTGATTGACATTGATAATCTCAACCTATCTATATTTTGAAGCTTTGTGGTCATTGATGACAAAGGGGGAGAAATAGTGTACAAAGATAGTGAAAAGATAACAAAGGGGGAGAAATTGACATAGGGGGAGAGATATGACAAAGTAAGGGATCAATTAAAATTTTGAGTACACAAGTAGGGGGAGCAAGCTCATGAACTTATATGGTGCATTTGAATATGCATTTCATATATTTGCTTGCATGGCACAAGTTTTAAATTTCAATATCCATGCTTGTGTCATTTATGCTAGTTGTAGGTTTGAATGATAAAATGAAAACTAGCATGCATAGGTTAAGGAACTAGACTCATGCTCATATTATGAAAACTAGACCCTTACTTCTAATGTTGATCTCATGGGGTATTCTAGTTTTTTTGTGGATGTCTAGTTACTGATGGTGCTAAGGATGATATATTGGTATCATGCTTCAAAGGTTCATCTATTATACCTTAGCATCATTTGGTAGATATTGACTCCTACATTTCCTATCTAAACATATGTGCAAGCTACTATCCAAACTCTTAGCACATATGTAGGGGGGGCAATTGCTACCATTTGGAGTTCATGAAACTTGTCCATATCCTTTTACACATGGTAAATATGCTTGGGCAAGCAACATGGATTCAATTAAATTTCAATTCATATCTTTGTGTAAGGGTTGTCATCAATTACCAAAAAGCAGGAGATTGAAAGCTTTAGTTTGGTTTTGGTGAATTGATGAAACCCTAAGTGCTAACCGAGTTCATCTAAGTGATCATGAGATTGGTAGCATTATTCCAAGTGGTGATGCCATGGTGATGATCAAATGCTTGGACTTGGAGAAGAAGAAAGAGAAAAAACAAAAAGCTCAAGGCAAAGGTGAAACTTGATAGGAGCTTTTTGTTTTGGTGATCAAGACACTTAGTGAGTGTGATCACATTTAGGATTGATAGCCATACTATTAAGAGGAGTGAAACTCATATTGAAATGTAGTTATCAAAGTGCCACTAGATGCTCTAATTCATTGCGTATGCATTTAGGATCTAGTGGAGTGCTAACACCCTTGAAAATGTTTATGAAATTATGCTAACACACATGCACGAAGTGTTACACTTGGTGGTTGGAACATTTGATCAAGGGTGGTGAAGTTTGGGGGTCAAAAGGAGCTATTTTGTATTGATTGGACACTGCCTTAGGTAGTGACCGAACTCTAACCCTGCGTTCGGTCAGTGGTGCGCAGTGAAGGACGCCCTCGATCCTTTGACCAGACACTGAGAAGAAATAGATTTAGATGGGGGTGCGCCTGGTCAGGCTATGACATACGCTGACGCAAGCATCAGAACAAGCCAGTGAGGACTAGACCCTGAGCTATGTCCAGTCACCTATGATTGGACGCGTCCGGTCACAATTTTACCTCTCTAGGAGTTCTCTAGAAACGACTGAACTCTGACGCGTGGTGCGTTTGGTCAATTGAACAGGAGCATCCGATCGATGGTCAGTGAGCGTGCGTGAGTGAGCCATTGCACGCTAATGGATAGTTTCAAATAGCTAGGACACATGGCAGTTAGGCTACAACTGGATGCGTCTAGTGCACACGACCCGCGCGTCCGGTCGTCCCACAGTCAGCCCAATAATCGTGCAAATGGCTCTATTGTTTGGGAGTGTCTATAAATATCATTTGGCCTATTCTAGCTCCCTCTCTTGGCCATTTGCATTGACATAGCAACCTTGTGAGCTTAGCCAAAGCCCTCCCACTCATATCTATCATTGATTCATCATCTTTGTGAGATTGGGAGTGAATCCAAGTGCATTGCTTGAGTGTTTGCATCTAGAGGCACTTGGTGTTCATGTTTTGCCATGGGATTCTCTTGTTACTCATGGTGGTTGCCACCACCTAGATGGCTTGGAGCAGCGAGGATCGTTGAGAGGAGGTTGGTTATTGTCTCTGGCTCTGATCGTAGTGATTATGAGGGGTTCTTGACCTTTCCTCGGTGAAGAGCCAAAAGGTATTCTAGAGGATTGCTCGTGGCTTGTGTGATCCTCATCTTATGTTGGTTGTGCGGCACCCTATTAAGGGTTTGGCGTGTGATGCCAATTAGCATATGAACCTCCAAGTGAGTGAATCTCCACAACAAGGACTAGCTTGCTGGTAAGCAAGTGAACCTTAGTAAAAAATCATTGTGTTATCATTTGATTCTGAGGTGATTGATCTTCATTGATATTCATTCTTATCATTGATTGGTTCATTCCTCGACTTGGCGGTATAACCATCTTGCTCTCTCTTTTTACATTACCGCAAACTAGTTGTCAAGCTCTTTAGTGTAGCTAGTCGTGAGAGCTTGTTAGTTTGGTTAGTGTGGCTTTTAGTTAGCCTTTGAGAGCACACTAACTTAGTGTAGTGACATAGCCATTGTGTGGATAGAGATTATAGAAACTAGAATTGTGGTGGGTGGCTTGCATTTTTAGTAGGCTAGCGCAACACTCACTTCGCCTCATATTTGTCTAACCGGTTTGCTAAGAGTTGTTGTGGAAATTTTTAATAGGCTATTCATCCCCTCTCTAGCCATTAGGACCCTTCACCCTTGGGTGCGGGCTCCATCTCGCTCGACCCCTCGAGTATGGGCTCTATCTTGCCTGACCTTAATGCCGCAGGCTCTGTCTCGCCTGACCCCAAGGCCATGGGCTCCATGCCGCCTGACCCCTTGGGTGCGGGCTCTATCTCGCCCAACCTCATGGGTGCGGGTTCTGTGTCGCTCGACCCCTAGGGCGCGGGTTCTGTCTCACCTGACCCTAAGGACATGGGTTCTATCTCGTCTGACTGAGACCCATACCACTGCTAACCACTCTAGGTCCAAGCGTATGGGCTTGGGTCAAAACTCTGACACCAGGGAAGAAGCTGGCACGCCTTGATGTAACTCGTGGCCATGATAGGCCATACCTAGCAATTCACATCAAGAGCAGTGTCGGGCGTGCTGGTACTATTCTGCCTAATCCTCATATGGACGCTGACAGGTGCATTAGTTCACCACGACGTCCACTGGGGTAGAGTGGAACGCCATGACTGATAGATGACACCTACATATGGCGCTAGTGATGAATAGGGCCACGACCTAGAGCCATCCTTGTTGTCATCTATAGGATCACGTAGGACACGCATGAAGGAGAAGATGGACCCAATGATCTAGGAAGCCTTCTTCTCTCTCTTGTTCTTCTCCTTTTCCTCCTTTGTAACCAGTATAAACCCCTGCGTCCTCCAAGCACACCATCTGAGCAAGACGTGCAAATACAAATTTACTCGTCGGTGGTCTAAAAACACCGACAGTTGCGTGTCTCGACATCCACATCAGGCCTCGGATAGCTAGTCATAGGGTTAGCTAGGTCTCGGGTGCGCATGTGCACTTTAGGAACCTAGACTTCATCATGATGACAGAGGGAGAGTTGGCACAGGTTCTCACCGCCGTGCAGCCTCTCCACTCTACCGGCCTTGATGTGATCGCCAAGGCACTTGATGAGCTACAGCTGCACGGACCGAAGGCCC
Source organism: Miscanthus floridulus (assembly GCF_019320115.1). Lineage (NCBI taxonomy): Eukaryota > Viridiplantae > Streptophyta > Magnoliopsida > Poales > Poaceae > Miscanthus > Miscanthus floridulus. The sequence goes on from NC_089585.1 coordinate 72,559,576, forward strand.
ACACCCCTGGGAGCGACTAGCTCCTCGGCTTCAATTACAGGAGGCTAGAGCGCTTGCTCAGTGCCTTCCTAGGACCTTGACTATCCTAGGAGGACCTATGCCACCTCACCTTTTCTTTCACCAACGTCATCATGTAGCTTGCCGGAGGAGAGCCGCTCTCCCTGGAATGTGTCTTCTAGAGCACCTTGATAGCGCTCCCATTCGACCTGCGCAACGCCATAGAGATCATTGGCCACCTTGTGGCGCAGCTCACGCCCTATCCCCTACGAATGACGAGTTCATGGGGATGATCGAATATGTTGTGGAATCTTTTCCATGACCTCCTCATGGGAGAATCAAAGTCACCCGCTCTTCAACTCTGACTCCAATAGGGGGAGCCATCACCCCTTGTGAGAATGTTTCATGACATGTACCCCTGAGGGATATGTCGAAAGCATCCAAGAGGGAGGGGCTACCCTAATAGACGACCTTGATGATGAGGTTGAGGGGGATGAAGGGGCCTCGCCTCGCCTATGGGTAGAGCAACTGAGGTCATGCTGCCAAGAGCTTGAAGAAGCACAACTCTAGCTCGAGCAGGAATGCACAGAGCTCGAGCAAGAGATCGAGCACCGTGCAGACGGTGGGCGTGCATGTGCCATGGCCCACAATGTGAACTAGAGGATCATCAAGGATGATGAAGCCTCTCACACTTCACTCAGGCAAGCTAGAACATTGCTGCCACAGTGGCCTTTCTCCGGGGCTTTTAGAGCCCGTGACACCCGAGGATCATCGGGCCCATCGCGAGATTCGCAAGCTACTCGAGCGTGTAGCAGCATAGCAGGCCGAGAGCTCACTGTCCCAACAATGCGAGGTCGATGCCAGCCAGCGCATGCCCACAGAGTAACCCGACAAGGATGTGTCAATCCACCAGGCACAGCGAGGTGGTAGGCCACGCGCCAAGGTCCTGGTGCATGAGTGTGTCGGCCTCCACCGTGATGCACATGAGACCCTGGATGCCCACAAATGTGCCCACGGTAATGAGAGGGAGGAGGCTAGCTACAGCTACCACCCTCATCATGGTAGATGCTACGACAGCGGTGAGGACCAAAGCCTGAGCCCTAACTTGCCAGGACCTCAGGCCATTGGCCGACACATCTTCAATGCCGTCTTCCCACCGCGTTACCGACCACCGACCAACATCCTGAAATACTCCAGGGAAACAAACCCTAGACTATGGCTTGAGGATTATTAGCATGCTTGCCAAGCCAATGGAGCGGATAGTGACAATTTCATTATAAGCAACCTTCCATTGTTCCTGGCCGATTCGGCACGAACATGGTTGGAACACCTTCTACCCAACTGAATCTAAAGTTGGGCGGACCTAAAAGAAATCTTTGTGGGAAACTTCTAAGGCACATATGTGTGTCTTGGGAACCCATGGGATCTCAAAAACTATCGATAGATGTCCGAGGAAACTCTTCATGGGTACATCCAATGCTTCTTCTAGTAGTGCAACGAGCTGTGTCCTCATGAAGAGGTTCTTGTCTAGAGGCTCCAATAAGGGGAAGCATAGGACAGAGCCCAAGCCAGCCATAGATGACTCTAAGGGGAAGGATGGTGGACTTTCAATGCTGGATGGCTGCCTCATGATCTTCGAAGGGTCAATAGCCTACGACTCCAAGAGCCACCTAAAGCTAGCATGCTGGGAAGTCTATATGGCCAAGCCGGCCGTGCCATCCTTCATCCGATGGTCGAAGTCCACCAAAACCTTTGATCAGACTGACCATCCAGAAAAGCATCCCATAGCTAGGAACATACCCACTTGTGGTCAACCCAATCATCGACACGAAGTGGCTCACCAAGGTGCTGATGGATGGAGGCAACAACCTCAACATCATGTACGCTGAAACGCTCGACGCCATGGGAATTAACTGATCATGCATCCGGTCAACTAGGGTGCCTTTCCATGGCATTGTACCTAGAAAGTAGGCCTTGCCACTTGGACAGATCGATCTACCCATCACCTTTGGGAATCCAACCAATTATAGGATGAAGACCCTTACCTTCAAGGTGGTCGGGTTCCACGGGACCTACCACGCCATCCTGGGACATCCATGCTACGCGAAGTTCATGGCCATCCCCAACTATACCTATCTAAAGTTGAAGATGCCAGGTCCATGCAGGGACATCACCATCAACACCTCCTTCTAGTGCGCCTATGAGTTCAAGGTCGAGTGTTGCAAACATGCCATGGCAATTGTCACCTCCAAAGAGCTTGCGGTCATCAGGGAGGAGGTCTTCGAAGAAGCGCCTGACCCCAAGCAGTTGGCTAGGTCTTTCGAGCCTACTGAGGGCACCAAGGAGGTCCTCATAGACTCTAGTGGCTTAGAAGGCAAAGTGGTACGCATCGGCGCCACACTTTCCTCTAAATAGGAAAGCACGCTCGCCGACTTCCTCCGCATCAATAGAGACATCTTTGTGTAGAAACCCTCGGACATGCCAGGCATTCCGAGAGAAGTCTCTAAGCATGCCTTGAAGAGTAGGCTAGGCTCCAAGCTATTAAAGCAGCACCTGCGTTGCTTCGACGAGGAAAATGTAGGACCATCGGCTAGGAGATTGTGAAGGTTTTGGCAGCTAGGTTCATCAAGGAAGTATACCACCCTGAGTGGTTAGCCAATCCCTTTCTTGTACAAAAAAAGAGTGGAAAATGGAGAATGTGTGTTGACTACATGGGTCTCAACAAAGCATGTCCAAAGGATCCATTTCCTTTGCCATGCATAGACCAAGTAGTCGACTTGACCTCAGGGTGTGAAACCCTTTGCTTCCTCAATGCGTACTTCGGGTACCATCAAATCATGATGAAAGAGTCCGACCAGATCGCGATGTCTTTCATCACCCTGTTCGGATCATTCTGCTATGTCACAATGCTATTCGATCTGAAAAACGCAGGGGCTATGTATCAATGTTGTATTCTCAAGTGTTTTGGTGACCTCATCAGGCAAATCATTGCGGCCTACGTAGATGACATTGTGGTCAAGTCCAAATAGGCTGACCAGGTCGTAGCCGACCTAGAGTAGACCTTCATGAACCTCTAACCAAATGGCGTCAAACTCAACCCCAAGAAATGTGTTTTCAAGGTCCCAAGGGGTATGCTATTGGGTTTTATCATCTCTAAGTGCGGCATCGAAGCAAACCCAAAGAAGAACTCGGCCATCATGAGGATGGGCTCGATTCAAAACATAAAGGGTGCACACATGCACTTTGGGAACCTAGACTTCATCATTATGATGGTGGGAGAGTTGGCATGGGTTCCTATCACCATCCAATCTCTCCACTCCATTGGCCTCGACACGATCGCCGAGGCGCTTGAGGAGCTACAGCTGCACACACTAGAGGCCCATGCCCCTTGGAGCGACTAGCTCCTTAGCTTCGATTATGGGAGGCTAGAGAGCTAGCTCAGCGCCTTCCTAGGACCCTGACCATCCTAGGAGGACCTGCGCCACCTCTCCTTTTTGTTCGCCAATGTCATCATGTAGCTTGCTGGAGGAGAGCCACTCTCCCTAGAATGCCTCATTCGGAGCGCCCCGATAGCGCTCCTGTTTGGTCTGTGCAACGTTGCAGAGACCGTTGGCCAACTTGTGGCGCAGCGCATGCCCCCATCTCCTATGAATGATGAGTTCATGGGGATTATTGAATACATCATGGAATCTTTCCATGACCTCCTCACGAGAGAATCGGAGTCGCCCTCCAACTCTGACTCCTGCAGGGGGAGTCATCAACCCTCACGAGAATGTTTCATGGTAGGTACCCCCGAGGGATACGTCGAAAGCATCCATGAGGGAGGGGCTACCCCAATAGATGACCTCGATGATGAGGTCAAGGGGGATGCAGGGGCCCCACCTCGCCTGTGAGTAGAGCAGCTGAGGGTGCGGCACCAAGACCTCAAAGAAGCATGACTCTAGCTTGAGTAGGAATGCGTGAAGCTCGAGCGAGAGATCGAGTGCCATGCAGATGGTGGGCATGCACGTGCTGTGGCCCATGACGTGAACTTGAGGATCATTAAGGATGATGAAGCCCTCTCACACTTAACTCAGGCAAGCTAGAATGTCATTGCCGCAGCGGCCTTACTCTAGGGGCTTCTAGAGCCCGTGACACCTGAGGATCATTAGGCCCATCGTGAGATTTGCACGCTACTCAAGCATAAGGCAGCATAGCAGGCTGAGAGCTCGTTGTCCCTATAATGTGAGCTTGATGCCAGCCAGTGCAAGCCCTCAGAGTGACCCAACAAGGTTGTGTCAGTCCACCAGGCACTGCGAGGTAGCAGGCCACGTGCTAAGGTCCCAGTGCATGAGCATCTCGGCCTCCACCATGACGCGTGAGACACCCTAGATGCCCATAGACGTGTTTGTGGTAATGAGAGGGAGGAGGCCAGCCATGGCTACCACCCTCATCATGGCGGACGCTATGACAGCAGTGAGGACCGAAGCCTAAGCCCTGACTTATCGGGACCTCGGGCCTTTGGCCAACACATCCTCAACGTCGTCTTCCCATCGCGGTACTACCCACCGACCAACATCCTAAAATACTCTAGGGAAACAAACCTCGAACTATGGCTTGAGGATTATCAGCTTGCTTGCCAAGCCACCGATGGAGCGGATAGTGACAATTTTGTTATTAGCAACCTTACATTGTTCCTAGCCGATTCAGTGTGAACATGGTTGGAACAACTTCCGCCCAACTGAATCCAAAGTTGGGCTGACCTAAAAGAAATCTTTGTGGGAAACTTTTAGGTCACATACACACTTCCAAGGAACCCATGGGATCTAAAAAACTATCGATAGAAGTTCAGGGAAACTCTTTGTGGGTACATCCAATGCTTCTCCCAATAGTGCAATGAGCTGCCCAATGTCACCGACACCAATGTCATAGGAGCTTTCCTATCTAGGACCACCTACGAGTCTCTGGTTAACAAGCTAGGACATAAGGGTCCATGAACCACCAAGGAGCTCCTCAACATCGCCACCAGCTATGCCTCGAGTGAGGAGGCGATCGAGGTAATTTTTGACTGCCCCAAAGGCAAGGTCAAGCGGGACGAGGACATCGGTGAAGGTGCCTCCAATCGTCCAACAAGAAGAAGAACAAGCAACAGTGCGAGGGTTCACTCATGGCCACTGTTGACCACAAGGGGGGTCAAAAGCCCACCGAGGGTACCCAGACCACTTTGAGAAGCTGCTCAAAGGGTCATGCCTGAACCATGCTTTCCCCATTAAGCACCTATACAAGGACTGCATCCTCATGAAGCGGTTCTTGTCTAGAGAAGGAGCCCAGGCCGGCCGCAGATGACTCTGAGGGGAAGGATGGTAGATTTTCAATGTTGTATGGCTGCCTCATGATCCTTGGAGGGTCAACAACCCATGACTCCAAGGGCTGTCTGAAGCTAGCGCACCATGAGGTCTATACGACCGAGCTGGCCGCACCATCCTTCTTCCGATGGTCGAAGTCTACCATAACCTTTGATCGGACTGACCACCCAGAAAAGCATCTTGTAGCTAGGAAGATACCCGCTCGTGGTTGACCTGATCATCAGCATGAAGTGGCTCACCAAGGTGCTGATGGATGGAGGCAGCGGCCTCAACATCATGTACGCTGAAATGCTTGACGCCATGGGCATCAACTGATCACGCATCCGACCAATCAGGGTGCCTTTCCATGGCTTCATGCTTAGAAAGCAAGCCATGTCACTTGGTTAGATTGATCTACCCATCACCTTTGGGAATCCAACCAATTATAGGATGAAGACCATTACCTTTGAGGTGGTCGGGTTCCACAAGACCTACCACGCCATCCTAGGACGTCGATGCTACACGAAGTTCATGGCCGTCCCCAACTACACCTATCTGAAGTTGAAGATGCCGAGTCCATGCGGGGTCATCACCATCAACACCTCCTTCCAGCGCGCCTATGAGTGCAAGGTCGAGTGCGGTGAATACGCCATGGCAATTGTCGCCTCCAAAGAGCTTGTGGCCATCAGCGAGGAGGTCATTAAAGAAGCGCCCGACCCCAAGCGGTTGGCCGAGTCTTTCGAGCCTGCAAAGGGCACCAAGGAGGTCCTCATAGACTCCAGTGGCTCAGAGGGCAAAGTGGTATGCATCGACACCATGCTTTTCTCCAAATAGGAAAGCATGCTCATTGACTTCCTCTGCGCCAACAAAGACATCTTTGTGTGGAAACCATCAGACATGCTAGGCATTCTGAGAGAAGTCACTAAACATGCCTTGAAGATTAGGCCAGGCTCCAAGCTGGTGAAGCAGTGCCTATGTCACTTCGATGAGGAAAAATGCAGGGCCATTGGTGAGGAGATTGCGAAGCTTTTGGCGGCTAGGTTCATCAAGGAAGTATACCACCTCGAGTGGTTAGCCAATCCTGTTCTTATATGAAAAATGAGTGGGAAATGGAGAATGTATGTTGACTACATGGGTCTCAACAAAGCGAGTCCAAAGGATTCATTTCCTTTGCCATGCATAGACCAAGTAGTCGACTCGACCTCAGGGTGTGAAACCCTTTGCTTCCTTGATGCGTACTTCAGGTACCATCAAATCATGATGAAAGAGTCTAACCAGCTCATGACGTCTTTCATCACCCCATTCGGATCATTCTGCTACATCACAATGCCACATGGAGGCTACGTAGCAGCGTTGTATGCTCAAGTGCTTTGGTGACCTCACCGGGCAAACCGTTGAGGCCTACATAGATGACTCATGGTCAAGTCCAAATGGACTGACTAGGTCATAGCCGACCTAGAGCAGACCTTCATGAAACTCCGAGCAAACAACATCAAACTCAACCCCGAGAAATGTATTTTTGAGGTCCTGAGGGGTATGCTGCTGGGTTTTATCATCTTTGAGCACGGCATCAAAGCAAACCTAGAGTAAGATCATGGCCATCATGAGGATGGGCTCGATTTAGTACATAAAGGGGTACAACAAGTTACAAGGTGCCTCACCATGCTCAGCCGCTTTATCTCACGCCTCGACGAACAAGGTCTCCCCTCTATCAGCTTCTAAAGAAGGCCGACCGCTTCGAATGGATGCCCGAGGTCTAGGAGCCACTTGACAAGGTCAAGCAGCTCCTAATGAAGGCCCTAATCCTGGTCCCCCCGACCAATGGGGAACCGCTTCTACTCTACATTACGGCCACCACACAAGTGGTCAACGCCACCTTGGTGGCAGAGCAAAAAGAAGAGGGACACACCCTCAAAGTGCAGTGTCCCGTGTACTTCATTAGCGAGGACTTGTCTGATTCCAAGACTTGCTACCCCCAAATCTAGAAACTCCTATACGCCATCCTTATTGCCAAGAGAAAGTTGCATCACTACTTCGAGTCGCATCCGGTGACGGTCATGACATCCTTCCCTCTTAGTGAGGTCATCCAAAACCGGGATGCTATAGGAAAAATCGGTGAAGTGGGCACTCGAGCTGATGGGTCAAGGCATTTCATATGCCCCTCAGACGGCCATCAAGTCTCATGTGCTAGCTGATTTCATTGCAAAGTGGACCGAGATCCAAATGCCGCCAGCAGTCGTTGACTAAGAGTACTGGATGATGCACTTAGATGGATCACTAATGAAGAAAGGTGCCGACATGGAGCTAGTCTTTATTTCACCCCTCGGGTATGCATGAGGTACATGGTTTGCATCAACTTCCCCTCCTCCAACAATGTGGCTGAGTATGAGGCACTCATCAATGGCCTATGCATCGCCATCAAGTTGGGTATCCAACGGCTTGACATCTGAGGCGACTCCTAGCTGGTCATCGACCAAGTCATGAAGGAATCAAGCTACCACAACAGCAAGATGGTTGCATATTGCCAAGAAGTCCGCTAGCTAGAGGACAAGTTCGATGGTCTTGAGCTCAATCATATCCTGAGACATCTCAATGAGGCGACCGACACACGTTGGTGAAAACAGCATCCGGCTGAGAGCCGATGCCGACTGATGTCTTTGCCAGCGATAGTACAAGACCTCAATCTGCTATGAGGAGCCAAAACAAACCGGTGATGGGCCACCTACCCTAGGCTCAGGGGCTAATTGCCGGTGGCTCTATCTGACCCCAAAGTTATGGAGCTTGACAAGGATTCAGCGATAGAGCTTGACCCTCTAGCTAACTAGAGGATGCCTTACCTCGACTACCTCCTTAGTGAGGCACTGCCAATGGACAAAATGGAGGCTCGATGGCTCACATGTCGTGCTAAGTCCTTTGTCATTATTGAGGGCGAGCTCTACAGGCAAAGCTACACTGGGATTCTGTGGCGCTGCATCCCCATCGAACAAGGGAAGCAGTTGCTGAGTGATATCCACAGTGGGGTTTGAAGGCACCATGCCATTCCTAGGACCCTGATTAGAAACATGTTCCAATGAGGCTTCTACTGGCCGGCCAGCCCAAGCACTCCAAACGATCCCCATCATGTGGCCGTTCATGGTCTGGGGGCTCGATCTGGTCGGACCTCTCAAGAGGGCACCCAGAGGATATACACACTTGCTTGTCGCCATAGACAAGTTTACAAAGTGGATAGAGGCTCAATCGATCTCCGTGATCAAGTCCAAGCAAGCCATGCTATTCTTTCTTGATACCATCCATCGCTTTGGAATCCCGAACTCCATTTTCATGGACAATGGCACACAGTTCACTAGGAAGAAGTTCCTCTGATTCTATGATAAATACCATATCCGCATCAATTGGGCCATCATGGCGCACCCCTGCATGAATGGGCAGGTTGAGCGCGTGAACAACATAGTCCTACAAGGCCTCAAGCCTAGGATCTTCAACCAGTTGAACAAGTTTGGCAGACAATGGGTCACAGAGCATCCCATGGTGCTTTGTAGCCGGAGGATGACACCCTAGCCAAGACACCGGCTACATGCCATTCTTCATGGTCTACGGTTTTGAGGCTAAACTCCCAACCGACCTCGATTATGGAGTGCCGAGGGTCAGGGCGTACGATGAACAAGGAGCCAAGGTGTCCCTCGAGGATGCCAAGGACTAGATAGATGAAGCGCACGATGTTTCCCTCCTCTGCTTGACCAAGTACCAGCAAGCATTGCGGTAGTACTATAGCCGTCGAGTGCGGGATCAGGACTTCAACATTGGGGACCTAGTGCACCGCCTCGTCTAGAGCAACAAGAACCGACACAAGCTCTCTCCACCATGGAGAGACTGTACATCATTGTGGAGGTGCTCCAACTAGGCACCTATAAGCTCAGGACCATCGACGGTGAAGTCTTCATCAATGCCTAGAACATCGAATAGCTACTTCGCTTTTACCATTAATTTATGCACGCTTTCTCTTATCGGTTTCGCTATTGACTAATCGATCATTAGTGACACCTACCCCCAGCAATGGCAAGGGGTCGAGCCTTACTCGGGGGCTGATAAGGGCATATCTATCTGGTAGACATTCTCTATGCTTGAACCTTTCTCATGTTAAGACCTAGAAGCAAGGGTTGCAGAAACAAACACTGAGTAAAACTGGTCGGACCGCAAGAAACCTATGCCCTAGCGGCTATGGCATTTTTTCTCACCAGCGTGATCATAGTTTTTTCCCGCACCCTGAGATTTTTAGCCTTAACTATGGAAAGAGTTGGAATGCATTAAAGAGTATATCTACCTAGCAAACTTTCGCTATGCCTGACCCTTTCTCACGTTAAAATCTAGAAGCAAGGGTTGCAAAAATGAACAATGAGTAAAACTGGTCAGACTGTACCATGAGCTTTACAGCCTTAATGATGAAAAGGGTCAAAATGCATTAACCTTTTTATACAAAAGGGGAGAAGAGCTAAAGATCTATTTGGCCATAATGAAATTTAAGAACTTGTCCACTAATTTCTAGTTCACCGCCTTCTTATCTACCTAACTAATTTCTTGGGGGATGATCTCATCCTCTATCTTGGTAGGTAACTCCTGTGCTAGAGGGGCCACCTCCTTCTTGATGTCGTCCAACTCAATGTCGGTATAGATAGGCATGAGAACCATCACAGGTAAGGTGGGATACGGAGCTAAAAATGCTCCTACGGCCCATTTAGACCTAGGAGTTCGAAGGCTAGCCCTCCGATGGGTTCACAGCCACTCTGAGGCACCCTTAGAGTGAGAGTTAGAAAGGGATGGGCCCACTAACTGCTAGTACCTGGGTGCACGAGCGCCGCAGGCATCCTGGCCCATGTTTGAGTCTAGGTCAGTTCCTAGTCCATGGTTTTCCTCAAAGAAAGGCAATGAGCCCTTGGGACTAGTTGAACAGACCCAAGAACTATATGGATTGGCCACTGAGAATCTAGAGTCAGTCACCAGCTAACCCATGCTAGACCTCGGTGAATGGGAAGCCAGGGCCCCACTCAGACTTGCCCGTTAACAGCTCATCGAGCACCATGTTTCGTCCATCGAGGAAAAACGTGGCATGGCTCAGCCCCTCCGTTTTATCAAAAAAACACATGAGGGATGACGATCATGAAGATGAGCCGACCCTCGACTGGACCCCTATAATGCACGGGGGCTCGAGGGAAGTTGGACTCACAAGGAGACCAAATGCGTGGTCAGAGGACAATGGCTCAGATCCTAGGGAGGGGTACGTTTCCTCGATCTTTAGTGAAACCCAACCCTAGTAATGGCAAGGGGTCAGGCCTCACTCATGGCCTACTAAGGGTATATATATCTTTCTGAAATAGTCACTGTGCCTGACCCTTTTCTCATGTTAAAACCTAGAGATAAGGTTTGCAGAAACAAATGCTAAGTAAAGCTGGTCGGACTACAAGAAACCTACGCCCCAGCGGCTACGGCACTCCTGCTTACCAACATGATCAGAGTTTTTTGTCCACATCTTGAACTCTATTGTCTTAACAACAGGAAGGGTCAGAACGCACTAACCCTTTTTCACACATAAAAAGGGAGAAAAGAACTAACTTGTTTAAACCAAACAAAAGGGATGAAGCTTGTCCTCTTATTACAAATGCGCTGCCTGACCTACCTGACTAAACTAAACCCCTCGGATGGATGATGTCATCTTATATCTTGGCAGAAAGGTCAGGCGCCAGGGGGGCATCTCCTTCTCGATGTTGTCCAGCTCGGCGTCGGTATAGATGGGCGCGAAGCCTTGGCTCATCGTTGCCAGATCGATGTTCTCATAATGAGAACAGGCGATCATGAACGATTGGTGAACACCAAAGCAAAGCACACCCCTTGCCTTATCACTTGCTCGGTCTATGATCTGGGTGGCGCGAATCATGAGCGAGCTTGTCTCCTACTCTAGGGCTAGCTCAAGCTCATCATAGACTAGCTTGACAGCGAGCTTGTCTTCTGGAGGGCGTCCTTCACCACACTTAGCTCCTTCTCTAGGCCATGGCTCTTCATCACCTCTGCCCCAAGCTTGTCATCGAGACCTACCCAATTCACATACCGACCATGTTAGAAGGCTTACCATGGATTCCAAGGAGAAAGACAAGGGAAATAGGAGACCTACCATCCACGTCCGCCTAAATCTTACGCACCTCATCATGCTATCGGGTCACCTCGGCCTCCAGGCACTGAACCTCTTCTTGGCGCTGAATGACCACCACAGCGAGCCTAACGGACACGCCCTCGGCTACAACCTTTAGGACCCTCTCTCTTTGAAGCTCATCCTCGAGGTGGTTGATCCACTGCTGAGCGTCGACGCGCTCCTAGCAAGCCAGGTCAATCCCCATGTAGAGCTCCTCTATGACCCAGAGCAAATCATCCTGCTCCTTCTGTAGCCGCTCAGCCTCTACAGTGTCCGTGCACACCCTCTCGATCAGGGCCATGAGCTTCTCCTCGGCCGCATCGTCGTGAGTGTCCTTCTCCCTGACTTGGAGGTTGGCCACCTCCCAGGCGGTAGGGGCAAGCTCAGCCACCTCCTGATGGGCGGCAGTGAGCTATGCGGCTAGCCCCTCACTCCACTGCGTCTCCTTAGTAAGGAACTAGGACTTCTCCTGACTATAGGCCATAAGGATCTATGAAGAAGACAAGACTTAGAGGCGCGGAAAGAGAACATAAGGGTTAGAAGCACGGTCATATCATACCTGGCCAACCGGGGCGACAATGTTGCGCATCGAGATAAGCATAGTGGTCAGGGCGCGAACCGCATCCCCAACCTCTATGTGGACGCTCCCCCATTCCCTCTCCTCTACCGCTTCATTGAGGATAGCCAACCGGACCAGAGACTAGGATGTCCCCGCATCGACCTCAAGTGGCACCAACCTCTCTTACGGCGGTACCTCCTCTAGAGCGGTTCCTCTAGCAATAGACGAGGTGGGTGATGTGGACATGGAGGCTTGCCCTATCGCCACATCCACGAAGGATGCCATGGGTATGCCCCCTTCCATCCGCCCCACCATGGACACAACCACCTACACGGATGGTGGCTTTGGCCATGCCCTCCTCTGCCTGCTCTCCTATGGACACAGCCATTGGCTACACCTCCCTGGTCGATGTCATGGCCGCCCCGATGCCACTCACGCTCACCACCGGTGTGGCGCCAGCCGGCTCCTGGTGCATCTGCCAAAGAAGGATCTTTTAGGAGCAAGCCATAGGAGAGTCCCATGTCCTCTGATGCTACAAGGGACATGGTGGTCAGTTCATGGCAAAAATTTGTTAAGACAAAAGGATGAAAAAACTTTTGACTCACCCTAATGCCATCATGCGAGGACATTTTGGGGCTAGCTTTCCTGACCCCGGCTGGTCCTCGTCGGCACGTTGCTGCTTTGAGCCCTCCCTCAGCTCGGAGGGCTCAGATGAGTTAAAACAGTCACCTCCCGCTGACTCTAGAGGCACCACTGAGGGCTTAGATAGAGCAGGGCGACCTATTTCTACAGGCTCTGGGGTTACCATCGAAGGCCTAGACAAGGCGAGGTGGCCTGATTCCACTAGATCTGAGGCCATCGTCGAAGGTCTGGATGGGGCGAGGCGTTTTGATTCCATCGGCTCTAGGGCGCGTCCTCCCCTCCTACCCCTGGCATGCCGCAGGAAAGGGCCCTACCTATGGCGAAGGTGGGTCCTCATCCCTGATGGCTAGATCATCCCATGGGATGGGCGACATGGAGCCATCATCCTCCACCTCCTCCTCTTCTTCTTCCTCCTTTTCTTCCGACGAACCTTGACGCTGCTTTCCTCGCTATAGCTTCAATCGCCATTTTTCTCCCTGTCATCCTTCTTTTTCTTCCTTTGTTCATTCATGGCATGGTTCGCTGCCCTCATAGCCACGTGCTCTGGCAGCGGCGCGACAGAGTCCTGGAAGACTAACCTTGTCGATAGCTCGATGAAGCCCATGTCCGGCCACATCACGGGATACCCTAGGCTTAGGAACATGGCATCGGCCTCCCCCATGGCCTCCTTGATGCGCTGCGTGACCTCACTATTGTGGAGCAGCCTCTAGACGAGTGTCGTCTTGACAAGCTATGCATCGGGCATCATCCCATACAGCGGGAGGATGCACGCCATCAGGGGAGCCACCCTCCTCATGTGATACCCCTCGATGATGCTGACCCCACAGAGGCCATGGCTCTTTAGGAACATGATGGCTTCAAGGAGGTCATGCATCCTCTTCTTCTCCTTGATGGGTGGCCCCCACGGCTATGATGGTGGAACCTCTTTGATCAGACACTCGAAGAAGACAGGCAAGGGAGTGGTAGGGTTGTCCTTTAGGTAGAACCAATGCGAGTGCCACCCCTTGTTGGATCTAGAGAGCTAGCAGGGCATGTACTTGGCCGCCTGGTGCCCCAGAGGTGGATGCCCATGCATCCCATCGACACCAAGGTCTCCTGCCCTCTCTCCTTCTTCTTGATCAAGGAGATGGAGAAGAAATATCTCCATAGCTTGAAGTGGAGCTTGATCCCTAGGTACCCCTTGCACATCGTGATGAAGGCCATGATGTGCTAGATCCCGATGGGATTCAAGTGCTATAGCTTGATCTGATAGTGGTGCAACAGACCCTGGAAGAATAGGTGGGGAGGAACCATTAGTGCATGCTCGTGGAAGGGTGCGAAGGAGATAACATAGCTGTCGGGCGGCGCCGGCGCATCCTCATGGCCGGGCACGAGCCACTCCACCACATCAGTCCTCCTGCAAAGAAGACCACGCTTGATGAGTCCCTCCATGCAAGCATGGGTAACATCGGAGCGGTACCACGAATCCATGGAGGATCAATGCGGCCGTGGAGAAACAAAGGTGGTGGTGGAGAAGCGAAAGCTACAGACCTAGGGCTCCGGTGGCGGATTAGCAAGCACGGCAGATCCAAACAGTGGCGGCAGAAAAACGAAGAAGGTAAAGTTGTGGTTTTGGTGTGCAGAAACATGAAGGGGGAGGCCGCTATTTATAGGATGGAGTGGGGCGAGAAGGCGAACCGTCAGACTAGATTCATGTGCCCGTTGCACCATGTCACGTCACCTCCCTTTGAAGATCATGCACACACTATCTCTGGCCGTGCCCTCAAAGGACATGCTGGATGACGGTTTGCCTGGTCGATGGGCCAAAAATCATCGCAGGTAAGGAGGGATATAGAGCTAAAAATGCTCCTATGGCCCATTTAGGCCTAGGAGTTCAAAGGCTGGACCACCAATAGGTTGACAGCCGCTCTAGAGAACCCTTAGAGCGAGGGTTGGAAAGGGATGCCCCTAAGAAGACCGACCGTGGCAAAAGAGAATCGCCATCCTACCAGGACACGAAGCGGGTTACAAAAAGAAGGCCAAGGCCCTCAAAGTCCTCCCATCCAAAAAAGCCTCCAAAGAAGTATTGTACTCCTCCGTAGGCTCGGGGGCTACTGTCGGGTATTGTTATTAAGGATACCCAAAGCAACCCTTAGAGTGAGGGTTGGAAAGGGATGCCCCCCAAGAAGACCGTTCGCGGCAAAAGAGAATCGCCATCCTACCAGGACACGAAGCGGGTTACAAAAAGAAGGCCAAGGCCCTCAAAGTCCTCCCGTTCAAAAAAGCCTCCAAAGGAGTATTCTACTTCGCAGGCTTAGGGGCTACTGTCGGGTATCGTTATTAGGTATACCCAAAGCAAGGAAGTTAGCGCCCATGCTGACTCCCTTGGATGGCTCAAGACATATTAAAAGGTCTCTCCCAACCCCTTGGGTGCGGGCTCTGTCTCGCCCGACCCCTCGGGTGCGGGCTCTGTCTCACCCGACCCCTCGGGTGCGGGCTCCATCTCACCCGACCTTAAGCCCGCAGGCTCTGTCTCACCTGACCCCAAGGCCATGGGCTCCGTCTCGCCCGACCCCAAGGCCATGGGCACAGGCTTCGTCTCGCCCAACCTTAAGGCCGCGGGCTCCGTCTCACCTGACCCCGTGGGTACGGGCTCCATCTCGCCTGACCCATTGGGCGCGGGCTCTGTCTCGCCCAACCCCTCGGGTGCAGGCTCCGTCTCACCCAACCCTGTGGGTGTGGGCTCTGTCTCGCTCAACCTTAAGGTCATGGCCTCCATCTCGCTCGACCCCTTGGGCTCGTACTCCGTCTCGCCCGACCCCAAAGCCACGGGTTCCATCTCGCCCAAGGCCACGGGCTCCATCTTGCCTGATCCCAAGGACGTAGGTTCCGTCTCGCCCGACGAGGATCCATACTGCCGCCAACCACTCTAGGTCCAAGCATATAGGCTTGGGTCAAAACTCTAACACCAGGAAAGAAGCTAGCATGCCTCGATGTAACCCATGGCCATGATGGGCCATACCTGGCGATTCACATCAAGAGCAGTGTCGGGCGTGTCAGTACTGTTCTGCCTAATCCTCATATGGACACTGACAGGCACGTCAGTTCACCGTGACGTCCGCCGGGACAGAGTGGAACGCCATGACCAACAGATGACGCCTACGTATGGCGCCAGTGACGAACAGGGCCGTGACATGAAGCCATCTCTATTGACATCTACAGGATCGACGGGACCTACATGAAAGAGAAGAAGAACCCGACGATCCTAGAAGCCTTCTTCTCTCTCTCGTTCTTCTCCTTTTCCTCCTCTATAACCCGCGCTTTTCCTTCGTCTATAAAAGGGGAAGCATGGCGCCCCTACCGGGGGAGGCGGACAGGAGATAAAAAAACACAAGAGCACGACACGAGCACACTGCTGAGCAGCAATCGAGCTCTCAGCACCCGTTCACTCCCTCCACCAGAGACTTGGGATCCTCTTCCTCTCTCGCATGTTTGTAACCCCTACTGCAAACCAAGTGCTGGTAACACGAGCAGCAACAAACTGGACGTAGGGACATTCCGCCCAAACCAGTATAAACCCTTGTGTCCTGTGAGCACACCATCCGATCCAGACGCGCAAATACAAATTTACTCGTTGGTGGTCCGAAAACACTGACAAATATGTTGGTGCATTTTTGTATACACTTGGTCAAACTTAGATAAATTTGATCAGTTATAATTTGGAACGATGGATATATATACATAAATGGTATGAGTAATTTTACAATGGTTGGAAAAAAGATGGGCCATCTATTGGGCAAGATCGGACGGTGGAAAAATATGAGGTACCCAACTAAAAGTACATGAAGGTATCAAATAGGTGGGGATAGTACCAAATTAGGTGGGGCCAGTACCGAAATATGTGGAGAAAGATCTATTTTTCATTTTACATTTTATTTTCAAATAAGGGTAAATCAGTCATTTTAGTACTGCCATTCAAGGGCAAAAAGTAGGATTAGGCAAATATCTTGTAGTTAGATCCACAAACATGTAACCTTTTTCAAAAAAAAATCTACAGACATGTATGTTTATGGATGATGGATCCGTATGAAATGGATGTGCATACTTGGTGTAACTTTTTTACGTGGTTGATACGATGGTGCTAATGTGCATAGTTAGAGTAACATTTTTTTATGTAACATAAATGATGGTGCTATTGTACATAATTAGTGTAACATTTTTTAATGTGACATATGATAGTGCTAATGCGCGTAAGTTTCACATTTCTTTAATGTGATATATATGATTGTGCTACGTACAATGTGGTACATGAGAGATTAATTTCATGAAGGGCTGCTTGGACACGAAACGCAAGCGGAGAAACATTGGCGAAAAACCGTGATGCACATACGGGAACATACGTGACACAACTATTAGTGATCGCTGGGTCTCTTATAGCAAACAAATATGGCAGCCTTCAATTTATGCATGCACGCCGAGCTCACTACTACAGAAATTAACTGTAGGGGCGGCTCAAAAGCCTCTGTAGGGGGCGGCTGCGTCAGCCGTCCTTCCCAGGGTGTTCCTACAGAGGGTGCCTCTGTAGGAGTGGTTTCCTGACCGCCCCTGCAGTGACCTCTGTAGGGGCGGCTGGTATTTTCAGCCGCCCCTGCAGTGACCTCTATAGGGGCGGCTGGTGTTTTCAGCCGCCCCTGCAGTGCCCTCTGTAAGGGCGGCTGGTAATATCAGCCGCCCCTGTAGTGGACTTCTGTAAGGGCGGTTGTATCACCAGCCGCCCCTGCTGTGTGTATTTGTAAGGGCGGTTCAATCAAGAACCGCCCCTACAGTGGATTTTCCAATAAAAAAATAAATAATTCAAATTCAAATCTGACCATATATATATATATATATATATATATATATATATATATATATATATATATATATATATATATATATATAATTCAAATTCGAATCTGACCGCCACAAATATACATATATACATCCACAAAAATTCAATGCGTAACCATTGCTGCATTCAATTCATAGAGCAAAAAGAAGTACCACTAAAATTCTGCAGAATCATCCACCAACAGCACGCAAATTATTTGTACGCAGCCCCAGAGGCTTGCCGCATATATACAGCTATATCCCCGCATTTCAACAACAGAGCGTTAAACACTACCGCTTGCTGCATATATAGCTACAGCCCCGCATTTCAACAACTGGGCGTTAAACGCTACCAAGTCATAAGTTAAGAGTGAAAAAAAGTTCTGCAATCCAAAGTATGTATAGGAAAGCAGTCACAACATGGTTATGAGGGCGCTGATTCTGCCCCATCATGGAGAGCGCAGCACACGGTGGCCTTGTGATGACCATGGTACACCCTGATGGCCTCTTCGGTTGACATCGTCCATAGCCTCGCTGTGGTGTCTGAAGAAGCTGCAAGAGAGAACAAACCGGTTAACTGTGCAACTGATAAATCATCGGGGAAGGCAGAGGGCAACACGGTGTAGTTCATACCTGTTATCAGATAAGCACCATCGACCGAGAATACACAGTCCCAAACCCAGCGCTGATGGCCTAAGAAGTTGATTGCCAGTGATGTTTCAGGATCTCATTCGGAAACATAAGATGAGTATGAGATGGAGAATTGTTAAAAGAAGACTCCAAACATTACCAACTAAAGTTCTTTCCAACTTGAAGCCATCAACATTCCAAATCTTTACAGTGTGGTCAGATGATGCTATGGCAAGATACCTGCAAACAAACCCAAGAATGTCACATGGAACCCAAGAGGACACAATAATACACTGGAAGAACCATGAAAAATAGCCTTTTAGACCATTATTACATTACCTGTTAGGATCGCAAAATTCTGGTGAAAGCAGGCACTTCAGAATGTAGCCATCATGGGCTTGCAGTTTGTGCAGAGGTTCAAAGTAGGTAATTGTCTAAATAACATAATTTGAAAATTTCAGAAATCACAAACTCTATATTTATACGGTTATTTGCAGAACAGACTGACCTGAGTACCCTTAAGTAGGCGCCAAACGTAACATGTCCCATGGTTATTTGCAGCAACCACCATACTCCCATCCCACATGACTGTCAGAGATCTTACAGCAGTATCAACCTCCGGTACCTAAATAATTGGAACCAACAGATCAATTGTTTTCTTGCATTACCCTTTCCACAGAAGTACCATAATACTGGAATATGAGTATGTGACTCACCAACTCACAGCTGCATGAGTTAGCGGCCAAATCCCACACACGTATGTTTCCATTCTGATCACCAGATATTAGCTCTTTCTGAAAAAAAACAATGTTTTGAAATTTGGTGGAAAGAAACAAAAATAAGTAACAGAGGAGAATAGCCAAAACAAAAACTATCTGACTCAACCATCCAAGTTAAGAATACTCACTATTTAATCAGTACAAGAAAATAAAGTTCCACAGGAAATTTGAGAAACAAAGAGTGAGACATAGGCCAAGCCATCTCTGCAGTTTGAGACGAAGGCTAGCCATATGAAAGTTCAGTTCACTCTCTCGAGTTGATTTCAACTAGGGTATCACAATAAATGAAACCTATAAATTCACAGCTACATGCAGTCAAATTGTGTTTTGTCAGCATTTTTGCATTACAGATTTGTGAGTCGGTTCATTTCAAAATGTGCATATCTTTGCCCTTTTAAGTTTCCCTAAAGTTTAATCCAGTTAAAGTAAACCCGACGCAGTTAATTGTAGCAAATAAAAGTCCAAGCAATGGCATTCCATGTATTTATAATTATACTACTGTCATTTTTTTATTGGACCACTCATCTAAGGTTATCAGTACATGGCAAATTGCTCTCCAGAAACTGAATCTATGCAATCAACGGATGCTACTGTCATCCATCTACGTGTGAACACAAATCATTGAATGCTACTGCCTATGTCATATTGCTGAAAAACATATTCAGAAGATAGAGGAGATGAACTACAGACTGCTTTTTTATTGGACCACGCAAACTGTTTTTTATGGCAAGTAGTAGCAGAACTACAGACATCTTGGTTGGGCAAATCCATCTTGCAGACGTAGTAGGAATAGCAAGGGAAAATAGAGGAGATGAGGGTGACCTGGAAGACGAAGCAGGCAGATCTGAGGTTGGGGTCGGAGGATTAGAAGGTGGAGGCTCCATCTGTGCTCGACGATGGATCCCCGTGCGCCCGCCGCCGCACAGCGTGGACGAGGTGGTGCCCACCGCAGCCTCCCTGCAAGCGCCTCCGGCCTCCCTGCTCGGCTGCTCGCGGCAGCCCACCGCTGCGCTCTGCTCGCTTTGCTCGCTCGCGACGAGTAATTCCTCGTGTCCCTCGCTCGGCAGCTGCTCCGGGCCCCCGTCGCACAGCGGGCTCCCTCTCTTTCTCACCGGCGTGTAGACGCCTGGGCACGGACGTGCGCGGGGCCGCAGGCACGAGCGCTCGCGTTCACGCTCAGCTGTTGCTGCCAGGTCTTCGCCGTGCCGCAGGCTCCCTCTCTCTCACCTGCTGGCCGGCCCTCCCGACGCGCGAGGGGGCTCACCAGGCGCCGCCGCCGCCGTCGCTACGTGTGGAACGGGAGAAGTGGAGGAGTCGGAGGAGGGATGAAGAAAGAAGCTAGGGTTCAGGAAGCCGGGACGACCCAGGTTTTGACCGGCTAAGGGTGTGATGTGAGCCATCCGATCTAATCAGACGGTCAAGAGAGCTACACGGACGAGTGGGCCAAACAGGCCCAGGCAGGGGGAGATGGAGGGCTGAGCTAAATAAGGCCCGGTCAATATATTTTTTATAAATATTATTTCAAAATATGATAACTTTGACAGAATTTTTGGATAGCAAATGACTTCAAATGAAAAAGTCATAAACCACAAATTTATAAAGCTCATCAAGATCTACAACTTTTATTTTGGCCATTACTCCATCGGACTTTGTTTGAATAGTTCAAATTTTGAATTTCAAAAAACGACTACTTCAAACAATATTTGGAAATAGCAAATGATTCCAGCTGAAAAAGTCATCAACAACAAAGTTGTACAATTCATTGAGATCTACAACTTTTATTTTTTTATAGAGATATTTACATATACAATAACTAAAACAACTACAACAGTTTAAAATTGCAAAATTGAACCTTTAAAAATGGGGGAAAATTTTAAATTTTAAAAAATTAAAATCAAAACTATTAAAATAATTTTGAGACACCAAATGATCTCAAATGAAAATTTGATAAACAACAAAGTTGTTCAACTCATCAAGATCTACAACTTTTATTTTGGTTATCTTGTCATTTGACTAAATTTGAACCTTTCAAATTTGAAATTTTAAAAAATGACAAGTTCGAACCAAAATTTAAGACCCAAAATGATTTCAACATAAAAAGTGATGAATACCAAAGTTGTTCAGCTCATTAATATCTACAACTTTTATTTTAGTCATCTTGTCATTTGACAAAATTTGAACATTTCAAATTTGAAATTTTGAAAAACGACAAGTTCGAACCAAAATTTGAGACACAAATTGATTTCAACATAAAAAGTGATGAATACCAAAGTTGTTCAACTCATGAATATATACAACTTTTATTTTGGTCATTTCTTTATTTGACAAATTCTTAGCACACATTGTTCACTAATCTTACGCATGTCTCATATAGTTTATAAAACCTTACGAGAGATGTGTCACATTTGTGAACAATGTCATTATCACTTTGTCATATGAAAAAATGATCAATACAAAAGTTGTAGATCTTGATGAGTTATTCAACTTTGGTATTTATCACTTTTTCAGCTGAAATCATTTGGGGTACCAAAATCTTGTCTGAAGTTGTATTTTTTTGAAATTCAAAATTTAAATTGCTCAAACTTGTCATATGTATATATTTACAAAACCAACAAAATAAATTGATAGAGAATGATTTTAGAAAATTTTAGAAAAAAAATCATCAGATTTGGAGTTAGTATGAGGAAGAAAAACTAGTTACAAAGGTGACCCACAGATTAAAAAGGGAAATCACACTGTTCACTATGATCATGTAAGGATCATCTAGAACAGTGTGATTTCTCTTTTTAATCTGTGGGTAAACTTTGTAACTAGTTGTTCTCCCTCATACTAACTCCAAATGTGATGGTTTTTTTTCCTAAAAATTTCTAAAATCATTCGTCAGCATTTAAGTTTGGTCAAACTTAGATGTGACAATGTTTTACGCATTTTAAAATTTGAAATTTGACAAGTTCAAACCAAAATTTTAAACCCTAAATGATTTTATATGTAAAAGTGACGAATACAAAAATTGTTCAACTCATCAAGATATAGAACTTTTATTTTGGTTATCTTGTCATTTGACTAAATTTGAACCTTTCAAATTTGAAATTTTAAAAAAAGACAAGTTCGAATCAAAATTTGAGACCCAAAATCATTTCAACATAAAAAGTGATGAATACCAAAGTTGTTCAACTCATTAATATCTACAACTTTTATTTTAGTCATCTTGTCATTTGACAAAATTTGAACATTTCAAATTTGAAATTTTGAAAAACGACAAGTTCGAACCAAAATTTGAGACCCAAATTTATTTCAATATAAAAAATGATGAATACCAAAGTTGTTCAACTAATGAATATCTACAACTTTTATTTTGGTCATTTTTTCATTTGACAAATTCTCAGCACATATTGTTTACTAATCTTACACATGTCTCATATAGTTTATAAAACCTTATGAGAGATGTGTCACATTTATGAACAATGTCATTACCACTTTGTCATATAAAGAAATGACCAATACAAAAGTTGTAGATCTTGATGAGTTATTCAACTTTGGTATTTATCACTTTTTCAGCTGAAATCATTTGGGGTACCAAAATCTTGTCTGAAGTTGTATTTTTTTTAAATTCAAAATTTAAATTGCTCAAACTTTTCATTTGTATATATTGATAAAAACCAACAAAATAAATTGATAGAGAATGATTTTAGAAAATTTTAGGAAAAAAATCATCAGATTTGGAGTTAGTATGAGGAAGAAAAACTAGTTACAAAGTTAACCCACAGATTAAAAAAAGAAATCACACTGTTCACTATAGTCATGTAAGGATCATCTAGAACAGTGTGATTTCTCTTTTTAATCTGTGGGTAAACTTTGTAACTAGTTGTTCTCCCTCATACTAACTCCAAATGTGATGGGTTTTTTTCCTAAAAATTTCTAAAATCATGCTTCAGCATTTAAGTTTGATCAAACTTGGATGTGACAATGTTTTACATATTTTAAAATTTGAAATTTGAAATTTGACAAGTTCAAACCAAATTTTAAAACCCTAAATGATTTCAGATGTAAAAGTGATGAATACAAAAGTTGTTCAACTCATCAAGATATACAACTTTTATTTTGGTCATCTTATCATTTGACAAAATTTGAATATTTCAAATTTGAAATTTTAAAAAATGACAAGTTCGAATCAAAATTTGAGACCTAAAATGATTTTAACATAAAAAGTGATGAATACCAAAGTTGTTCAAATCATTAATATCTACAACTTTTATTTTAGTCATCTTATCATTTGACAAAAATTGAACCTTTCAAATTCGAAATTTTGAAAAACGATAAGTTTAAACCAAAATTTGAGACTCAAATTGAATTCAACATAAAAGTGATGAATACCAAAGTTGTTCAACTAATTAATATCTACAACTTTTATTTTGATCATTTCTTCATTTGACAAATTCTCAGCACACATTGTTTACTAATCTTACACATGTCTCATATAGTTTATAAAACCTTATGAGAGATGTGTCACATTTGTGAACAATGTCATTACCACTTTATCATATAAAGAAATGACCAATACAAAAGTTGTAGATCTTAATGAGTTATTCAACTTTGGTATTTATCACTTTTTCAGCTGAAATCATTTGGGGTACCAAAATCTTGTCTGAAGTTGTATTTTTTTTAAATTCAAAATTTAAATTGCTCAAACTTTTCATATGTATATATTGACAAAAACCAACAAAATAAATTGATAGAGAATGATTTTAGAAAATTTTAGGAAAAAAATCATCAGATTTGGAGTTAGTATGAGGAAGAAAAACTAGTTACAAAGTTGACCCATAGATTAAAAAAAGAAATCACACTGTTTACTATGATCATGTAAGGGCTGCTATTTATTCGTGTGTCATCAGTAGGGGCGGCTGGTGATTTAGCCGCCCCTACAGTCTGGCACTGTAGGGGCGACTGGTGATTGAGCCGCCCCTACAGTGGGCACTGCAGGGGCAGCTGGTGATTGAGCCGCCCCTACAGATCAGCCTCAACTGTAGGGGCGGCTCAGGTTACCAGTCGCCCCTACAGTGCCAACTGTAGGGGCAGCTGGGCTGCTGGGACCTGAGAACGCCCACTGTAGGGGCGCCTCCAACCCTAGCCACCTCTACAGTAAAAATGTTCTCGTTCCTACAGTAAAAATTTGGCGTAGTGGCTAGCTGATTTTGGAAGGCTTGGTGACGTATAATCCGTACTGCATGCATGACGAGAAGGTTTAGGCAGGCTGGCATGATACCCTTAATTATTAAAATACCCTTTATATTATATTTCTCAATTAATCACTTAGAAAATAGAAAAGGATGAAAGAACCGGTTGGTACCAATGGTATATATGGAGATAATATATTATGCAAAATAGTAAAAGGCTCCTCGTTGTAGGAAAAAAGATACTCATTTGGTTCTAAATTATAAATTATTCTGATTATTGTATCTTTTACTATGTATATGTCTTCTAAATATAATGTATGTCTACCTACCGTAGCAAAAGATTATATATGTACCTAAAAAAACAGACCTGTTTCTGTATGATTCGCATTGCATTTGCATGCATGGATAGTTAGATTGTGAGGGATGCAAGGGACCGGATTTGGATTTGGATCTGTTGAGGATATGTGCCAGGAGGCTTCGACTGACAACCGCTGTGGGTCCCCTGACCACAGCGCGTGCGCGGTGACCATGCTCCCGCGCCCACGCGCAGCCATGACGTACACGATGTACTCTAGCATAGGCATACGGTTGCCAAAGCAACCATGTTGTAACACTATAAACATTGTTCAGAGATAATAGAACACATGTTGGCTCTCATTTCCCTCTCTACATGGTACCAGCAAGCTCGGGTTGATCCCTCGCCCGCTGCATCACCGCCTCCTTCCCTCCGCTCTGCTGCCTCTCCCCGGCTGTTGCCATGCCCACCATGGACAACAATCCCCTCTTTGGTCTCGGTTCTTCCAACTCCGACGACACCTCCGATGTCTCCTTCACCTCCTCTATCGGCGACGATGCCCCTGTCACCATGCCTCCCACTGCAGTGCTTCAAACCGTCAACATCAAATCCCACATCCCAATCGTTCTTGAGCTCGCCACGCCGAACTACGACGAATGGCGATGCTTCTTCGACGCATTCCTCAGCAAGTTCGGCGTCACCTCCCATGTCTCATCTCCACCAACCGCCGACCAGCGCCATGATCTCGACTGGCGTGTGGTTGATCAGTGCACCTTGAGTTGGCTGTACAACTCCATTGCCAAGGACGTGCACGACATCGTGCGCCATCCGAAGGCGACCGCGTACCGCGTCTGGGGAGCTATCCACGATCAATTCCGCGACAACGAGCTCCATCACGCTGGCTACCTGGAGGCAGAGTTCCGAAACCTGGTCCAGGTCAATATGGACATCACCCAGTACACCAGACGACTCAAGCAGCTCGCTGATGCGCTCCGTGACGTTGGCCAGCCAGTGCGTGAGCCAAGTCCTGAACATGCTGCGCGGACTGAGCTCCAAGTATCGCCACGCCATCCCCGCCATCACCGCCAAGTAGCCGTCGCACACCTTCCTCTCGGTGCGCTCATACCTTCTTCTAGAAGAGCACTAAAACAAGGAGCATGCCAAGACGGCGACGCAGCATGCTCTGCTCACCACTAGTGGACCTTGTCCCGCCACGCCCACCGCCACCGAAGGCGGTTCTAGCTCCACTACAGCCGGCAACTCTGGATCTACTACGCCGACAACCGCCGCTAAGCCACCAGCTGCTGCTCACGGCGCGCCTAACCGCAACGACAACAGGCGTGGTCGTGGTCGCGGCCACGACCGGGCTCATCTCCAGGTGGTTTCTCCTCCCCACGGCCGCCCATGGCCTAGACACCCAATTTCAATCCATGGACTGGCATGGTGCAGGCATGGCCCATGCCATTCCGTGCCCCAGGAGCTAGCATGCTCGGCCCGCGCCCTGGCACATCACCACACCAGGCATACTTCACCGGCTCGTCTTAGCTTCCTCTTGGCGTCGCTCAACCACCACCTCCCGTGGATCCATGGAACCATCAGGCCTTGCTCGCCGCACTGAACGTGGCAAATTCCACAACAGCTGCTCCTCAAGCGTCCAAATGGTTCATGGACACCGGCGCCTCTTCCCACATATCCTCCAATGCTGGTAAACTTAACTCCTCCACCCCAGTTTACAATTCCCCTCCTATTGTCGTTGGCAACGGCGCCATGCTACCAGTGACTCATCGTGCTTCCACACATATCCCCACTGCTCGATGCCCACTTTCCCTTCCTAAGGTTCTTGTCTCTCCATCACTTGTTAAGAATCTGATTTCAGTTTGTTCCTTAACTCATGACAATAATGTCTCTGTGGAGTTTGACGCTTTCGGTTTCTCTATCAAGGATCTTCCCACTGGTTCAGTGATCCTCTACTGTAATAGTGATGGAAAGCTCTACCCTCTGGCACCATCACCGCCAGAGGCCCTTGCCGCCACCTCCACGCCCACTGTCGAGCTCTAGCATCAGCGTTTAGGCCACCCCGGAAGGCACACGCTGCAACAGACTCTTCCTCGTCTTGAGTTCATCTCCACCAAGCCAGCCACTTGTGAAGCTTGTCAGCTTGGCAAGCATGTGCATTTACCTTTTTCAAACTATAGTTCAGTTAGCTATGTCCCATTTCAGATTGTTCATGCTGATGTTTGGACCTCTCCAGTGTCTAGTTTCTCTGGCTTCAAGTATTACCTTGTGTTGATTGATGATCTTACACACTATGTCTGGACTTTTCCAATATGCAACAAGTCTGATGTTTTTCAGTGCCTTGTTGCATTTCATGCTTATGTTCATACTCAGTTTCAGTTACCTGTCATTGCATTCCAAACCGACAATGGGAAAGAGTTTGATAATTTAGCATTTCGACGTCATCTTGAACACCATGGTGTCACCTTTCGCCTATCTTGTCCTTACACATCATCTCAAAATGGCAAGGCTGAGCGCATCATTAGAACACTGAATGACTATGTTCGTAGTCTTCTTATTCATGCTGGCTTGCCTGGCAACCCATCTTCTGAATCGGCGTCCCTATCGGGCTAGTGGTCAGGCAACTCCATTTTAGCTTCTCCACGATGCCCCACCATCCTACAATCATCTATGGGTTTTTGGGTGCCTGTGCTATCCCAATCAAGCTTCGACAGCACCGCATAAGCTCCACGCCCGATCCACGCCATGTGTTCTTCTTGGCTACCCGGCCGATCACCGTGGATATCGGTGTCTTGACCTACAAACACGTCGCATCATCACATCTCGCCACATTGTTTTTGATGAAACCCAGTTCCCTTTTTGTTATGAACCTTAGCTTTGTCAGCCGACAATAGCCAGAACGGCTACAGTAGCCGATGAGTCTGTCATTCTTCAGCAGAGCGCACCTCACCCACCACCACCTCCTCCTGATTCTCTATCGCCTGCTGCGTCTGGTGTCACACCCACGGCTTCTGCACCATCCTCTGGTGCTTCAGTTCCCACACCATCACTGTCTAATAGTCCTATTCCCGACGTCGTACCCGTGGCGTCGGCACACGGTCACCACATGCAGACTTGTTCCTAGGCAGGCATCTTCAAACCAAACCCACGGCACGTTCTGCACGCCGATGCCTCATCCTCCGCACATGCAATCTCTCCACTTCTTGCTACAGCTTGGACTGCTCTC
Source organism: Miscanthus floridulus (assembly GCF_019320115.1). Lineage (NCBI taxonomy): Eukaryota > Viridiplantae > Streptophyta > Magnoliopsida > Poales > Poaceae > Miscanthus > Miscanthus floridulus. The sequence goes on from NC_089585.1 coordinate 72,587,246, forward strand.
AAAGATCCTAACTGGAGGGCAACCATGGCGCTTGAGTTTGACGCGCTCCAGTGCAACAAAACTTGGCGCCTTGTTGATCGTCCACCGGGTGCCAACGTTGTCAGTGGCAAATGGGTGTTCCATCATAAGATGAATCCTGACGGCTCACTAGAGCATTACAAGGCGAGGTGGGTGGTTTGTGGATTCACCCAACGAGCAGGGATTGATTTCAGTGAAACCTTCTCGCTTGTCATCAAGCCAGCCACCATTCGTACTGTCCTTGCCATTACGGCATCTAACCAGTGGCCAACGAAGCAACTCGATGTCTCTAATGCATTCCTTCATGGTCATCTCAATGAGCATGTTCTCTGTTAGCAGCCCACGGGCTTCGTCGATGCTGATCGCCCTGACGTAGTCTGTCTGCTCGACAAGTCCTTCTATGGACTCCGTCAGACTTCGAGGGCATGGTTCACTCGGTTCGCCAGTTTTGTCACCAAGATCGGCTTCAAGGCAACCCGATCTGACTCGTCCCTCTTCGTCCTTCATCGTGTCATGGGCATCGCATATCTCCTCCTCTACGTCGATGACATTGTGCTTGTTGGGTCCAGCTCAGCCTTGCTCCAGCACATTGTCGACCGCCTCTGTGCCGAATTCACCGTCAAGGACATGGGGGCATTGTGCTTCTTCCTCGGGATCGACGTCAAGCACACCAAGGATGGGTTCTACCTCTCTCAAGAGCAGTACGCTGAAGACATCCTCGATCGCGTCGGGATGACGACTCTACACCAATCAACGCCAAGAACAAGCTCGCCGCCGATGGCCCACCCACGGATGACGCGACTTCCTACCGCAGTCTAGCGGGCGCGCTCTAGTTCCTAACGATGACGCGGCCCGACATCGCCTTTGCCGTCTAGCAAGCCTGCCTCCACATGCATGATCCCCGCGCACCGCACATGGCGCTTCTCAAGCGCATTCTGCGGTACGTCCGCGGCATGACGTCGCATGGGCTCTAGCTTCGCGCCTCCTTCGATCTCAGCGTAACCACGTACTCAGACGCGGACTGGGCAGGGTGTCCAGACACTCGGCGGTCGACGTTGGGATTCTGCGTCTACCTCAGTGACTCCTTCGTCTCTTGGTCATCCAAACGGCAGCCAACCGTGTCAAGATCAAGCGCGGAGGCCGAGTATTGGGCGGTGGCAAACGCAGCCGCCGAATGCATCTAGTTACGCCCGCTGCTCGGTGAACTCCATTGTGGCATCAAGAAGGCGACGGTGGTGTTCTACGACAATGTCTCTGCGGTATACATGTCATCGAATCCAGTTCACCGCAAGCGCACTAAGCACATTGAGCTCGATATTTATTTTGTGCGAGAACGAGTTCAACTAGGCGAATTGCACGTACTCCCCGTTCCGATAGGTGAATAGTTCACGGACGTCATGATGAAAGGTCTACCGACGGCGTCATTCGAAAGCTTTCGTTTCGGTCTTTGTGTGCTACCGATCACCCATAAGACTGCGGGGTGTTGAGGATATGCGCCAGGAGGCTTCGACTAACAACCGCTGCGGGTCCTCTGACCGCAGCACGTGCGCGGTGACCACGCTCCCGCGCCCACGCGTAGCCATGACTAAGGCTGGACAAAAAACTCGAAGTTTGTTAGCTCGCTTGGCTCATGGCTGGCTCGACTCGGCTCGTTATGATAACGAGCCAAGCCGAGCCAAGATTTTAGCTCGTTAGCTATAACGAGCCAACTCGAGCTAGCTCGCGAGTCAAACGAGCCAAACTTCCAGGAAAAAAAGTATCAAAACTTATATTAGTTTTGTATTATTTCATGTCTTGCACTTTACAATTGACTGATAACTGTCTAGACCCTATAAATTGACTGGTAACTGGTCTAGATGTATTTCTTTTATATTATTATTATTCTTAAACTTTAGATAAATACAAATATTATATTTTGTGTATTTTTTATACCTGGCTCGCAAGCTTAACAAGCCAACTCGAGCTTTTAACGAGCCGAGCCGAGCTAGCTTTCTGGCTCGTTTGGATAACGAGCCGAGCCGAACTAGCTCGTTATCTTAACGAGCCAGAATGAGCCACCGTAACGAGCCGAGCCAGCTCGTTATCCAGCATTAGCCACGACGTACACGGTGTACTCTAGCATAGGCATACGGTTGCCAAAGCAACCATGTTTTAACACTATAAACATTGTTCAGAGATCAATAGAACACATGTTTGGCTCTCATTTCCCTTTCTACAGGATCGGATATGATGTCGGCACCGTACCGATGGCGTGCAAGAAAGAAATACGGGTAGGTAGGGTAGCGCTGAACGGAAGGCTGCCAAGCGACCAGCAGGTCTCTGATCCGATCTAGAGAGAAGCACTGCTGGTAGCCTAGGACTAGGAGGGCAGCAGTAGAGCACGCATGCAAATGCAAATCTCAGCCACAGGAGTTGTTGAGCTGTGCTTGCATTGGCTGGAGCCTGCAGAGCCAAGCATTATATTTATATTAATAATAAGTCCTTGCTTGTTATTATAGTTCCTGCTTGCGGCGGCGGAGTTGCGTGACCACTCGCACGTTCGATCGTGTTCTTGGTTTTGGATGCGCCCCTTCCCCTTGCCCGTGCTTGTAGCGAATGGGCATGCATTGATGCATGCGTGCATGATGCCGATGGCGCTATGGCAGGCACAGGCGCAATCTCGACGGATCCAGCGTACAGTGCACAGCACGGCTTCAGCTTCGGATACCTTTCTCTAGGGGAAAAAGTTCAAATTATTCCCCTCAGTCTGGCATATGTTCATATTACCCCTAAACTTATATTTGGTTTAATTTACTCCCTCTGACTATTTCAGTTGATCTAGTTTACCCCTTAACATGATTTGTTATTTTTGTTTTTCCACGTATTAGTTGAGTCTTAATGTTAACTTTTGTGATATGATAGAGAATATCATAAGTTATGTTAGAAAAATATATCTTAACTTTTTTCCACTATTTTGATAGCTTAGGAAATTTAATAATAAATTAACACTAGAGATACAATTTCGTATAAAATATAATGATGAAAAATTCATAGTGCATTTTTCTAACACAAAATACAATGTCCTCTATCACATCACAAAATTTGAAACTAAAATATAATTTATACATTGAGAAACAAAAAACAAAAATCTCGTTAAGGTGCCGGTTAGACCAACTTAAATAGTTGGGGGGAGTAAATTAAACCAAATGTTAGTTGGGGAATTATTTGAATATAGACCAAACTTGGAACTAGTAATATGGACTTTTTTCCTTTCTTTAGGAGAGGGTGGCCTGTGCGGCCTAACTGCTGAACCACGTACACTCCAGACTCCCAACAACAACGCTTGCTTCTGCTAGAGGCCTATTTGATTTTGTGGCTTGCAGGTCGACCGCCCCATTCACGGTTGAGGAAAAAAATACTAAGAGGATCCTATTTGATACCTATGGCCAAAGATATCATAATATGATACTCCTTCTGTCCATAAAAAAAATATTTTTTAAAGTTAAACGATTTAAAATTTGACTAAAATTATATAAAAAAAAGTAATGATACAAAATAAGTACCACTAAATTAATTCTGGGTATATTTTTGTAGTAAACCTAGTTGGAGACATAAATGTTATAATTTACTAGCGGTTTATCCTTAAAGTTGCATAGTGTTGTTATCTGGGTCCCAACTCTTGGATATATAGGTCCCTAAACTTGTATGACAGTGTTATCGTCCCCAACTTTTGAATTTTGGTATTTGAGTCCTACAACTTGTATGGCGGTATCGTCCAGGCCCCCGAATTTACACGTCAACACACAGATAACGCTAATGTGGCAAGCTATTTATATATTGACATGCAAATTTAGGGACCTAGATGACATCTTTATACTAATTCTAGGACTCAAAAATCAAAATTGAAGAGCCGGGGACCCAGAAGATACCATCGTACAAGTTTAGGGACAAAGATATCAAAATTCGAGAGTAAGGGACCTAGATGGTAATGCCTTGCAAGTTTTAGGGATCGTTGATGAATTTTACCTGTATTTTTAACTATCTTTTTCAAAAAAAAAAATATTCACATTTATACTCCTAGATATCTTATACCCGTCTTTGGACACTGGGGTCGGCATCGAGGTAACGCGTTTTCGCATCATAGATCATGGCACCGAGCCTCGAGGCCTAGATGGCGTGGCTGGATGCGAGGAATTTGTCTTCCAAAACACATAAACTCCTCGGATGACGTATTTCATGGCATATTATTGCCTTCTTGAAACTAAGAACCACATCTCTTAAAAGGAATCCCGCGGGCGCCCAATAGGGCCACGTCACCCGTTAGCCCGGTAACGGTTGGATCAAGGCAGCTCACGACAAGGGCCAAGACCGTTCGATGCAATCGGTTCGGGTCCTACCCGCTTTGAAACGGACCCAAAACCTCACGAAGTTTCGCGACCCAAAAACTCGTCGCCTTCGCCTCGGGCCACCCGGCGCGCGACTCACCAAGTCGCCGCCTCCTCCTTCCTCCTCGGCGCGCCGCCGATGGACGTCGTCGACCAGCCACCGCGCGGAAGCCGCGGCTCCCGCTCCCGCGCCGGCGCTGGAGCGGAGCACCAGCATCGACTAGATCCCGAATTACGCACACCGCATCCTGCACCGCCTCGCCGGCGATCTCTGGGGCAGATGGACCCTAGCGTGCTCGTCGATCAAGGGCGCCATGACCCACGACGTCTTCCGCATCACCTCGCTCAGCGGCGAGGTCGACCCGCACAAGGTGCTCGTCCGCATCCACGGCCAGGGCGTCGAGGTCTTCTTCGACCGGGGCAACCACAGCGGAGGTAAGGCGCGGGCCAATGGCCGCCCAGATTCACCTCGCCTCCGCGCTCGATTGCCATCGTCGGCAAAGACCTCCACCAATTCCATTGTCGCCTTGTCCCCTTTCCTGCTGCAGCTGCTTCGCTGCGCCACCAGATTGTTCGATGAAATGACTTCAGAGCGCTGTGACTTGGATAAATTCTACAACGCAGAATGTTTTATCAACTGTGACATTCAACTTTCTTTACTAAAGTTCATTCATCGATGCTTGCTCAAAAACTGAAATATATGTTTTATGGGGCTATTAGTACTTAGAATGTTGTTGAGAATGCACACACGTTTTTCTTTGTGCGATACAAGATTAAACTGGTCCAAAAATCTAAGCAGGCAACAGTAATAGTCCCAAGGATATTATTGGTTTACGCAAGATTTATTTAGTTTACTATTTCCTTCCAATTATATTTTACACAACAGTAATAGAAATGTTCGCATGAATGACTACTGTATTTTAATTATATTTAGAAGAAATACATTGATTGCACTATAAACTTTATCTTTCCAATTGAATTCTACAGGAGTCAATAAAGGTAGTAATATTGTAAAAATACCTTTCTGAAGCAACACTTGCATTCGTGTCAGAGTAGCAACACGTTTTCTCAAGATATATAAAGTCCAGATTGTTGAGAGGTACTATGCAAGTTAACACTTGTTTTTTCTTATGCAACTGTCTCAGACAGTTATACTTGCTGAAGCAAACATTGTTATGAGAAAACTTACCATGCTGGTTCATTATTTGATCTACTCAAAATAATTAAATGCGTAGCCTCACCATTCTTAAAGTGGGAATACATGTAGGATGCTCTTGTGGTGCAACCTTTTTTTTTAATCGGTAGAGATGAACACCACAAATATTTTTGTTTTCATTTTCAAGCATCATATGCTAGTAACTTTAGATGGAACATGTGAAACTCACTACTACACAAATTTTACTGGAAGCGGACGTTTTCGGTTTTCCGCGGCGGGCAAAGCCGTCCGCCGCGGCCTAGAGGCCACGGTAAATCGTGGCTTAACCGCGGCGGGCGGCCTTGCCCGCCGCGGTTGACCGATTTACCGCGGCGGACGGTGTAACGTGCCCGCCGCGGTAAATATACTTTTACCACGGCAGGCACGTTAGGATGCCCGCTGCGGTTAATCATTTAAAAAAACAAAAAAAAAACAGGAGCCCACCGGCGAGCCCGTTCTCGAGCCCACTGGCGAGCCCATCGGCGACGGATCCGGGCTTCCCACGGCTGCAGATCCGTGCCCGTGGTGGATCCCGTCGTCGTGGCCGTGGTGGATCCCGGCGTCGTGGCCGTGGTGGAGATCCCGCCGTGGTGGAGGGAGGCAGCCGCGCCAAACCGTCCTCGCCCGCCGGATCCGGCCACCGCGCGCCGCCACCGACCGGATCCGCCTCGGGACGCCGTCACCTGCCGGATCCGGTCACCGCGCGCCGCCACCGGCCAGATCCGCCTCAGGACGGGCTCGTCGTTGCCGTCCCACGATCCGTGGAGGAGGAAGTCGCCGCGCGTCGGATCTGGAGAGAGGAAGAGGGAGGAGTGAGGGAGATGGAGAGAGGAAGAGGGAGATGAACTCACCTACCTCGAATCTATCCCGTGGAAGAAGAAAGAAAGGAACGAAACGGCGCCGCCGCCACTCGACACTGCAAAACAAAGCACGATTAGCCGCCCGCCAGCGGATGCAATGCAATCACACAGAACGTACGTGTAGCCGCCTGCCCTGAACTTCCCTGGGCTCGCGCGCGATCCCGGCATTTGGCTTTCCCAGTCTCGCTCATCCCGGCGCCATCCAGTTGCCTGGTTGCCGGGGCTGCAACGCCAGCGAGCCCTCTCGCGGCGGCGGCAGCGCGTACAGATTGTGTGCGTGGGCTTCAGCCCTCTCGCGACGCAGAGAGTGGGGAGGCGGACAGAGAGAGGGAGTCGGGGAGGGGAGGGAGTCGCGGCGCAGAGAGTGAGATGAGAGAGGGAGGCGCGGCTGCTGGGAGTGCGAGTGAAACCCTAGTCTGTGTATATATATGACGACGGAAATAGTGGGCCTCGCTTTGGGCCTCCGATTTTTCGTGGCGGGCCTTAAACGATGCCCGCCGTGGTAAATCGATTTACCATGGCGGGCGCCTTAAGGTGCCTGCCACGGTAAATAACGATTTCCTGCGGCGGGCAAGTAAGATGGCCCGCCGCGGTAAACCCTTTTCCCGTAGCGGGCGCCTCAGTGGCCGGCCTTGCTGGCCGGCCATCGGTTAACCGTGGCGGGCAAAAGAGGTGCCCGCCACGGAGCCCATTTTGGCTACGCTGCGCAAATTGATTCCAGTGACTACCCCAACTCAATATTCAACTGGAGAAGGTATATTGGTATATGTGTCCTGCCTTTTCTTGCATAAAGTGTTTCTGGAAAATACATATTAGTACTCAAGACATTCTCCAAAAATGTCAACAACTTTCTTAGAGATATGAAAAAGAAGAAAGGACATCTTCACTGCTAGCTACGTAAATAGAGGCAACCTTTTTATGACTCATCGCTGTTTATTCGAGATTATCTTTGGATTTCACTTCAGTCCTTTGCAGTAACTATTCATTCCACGTTCAGATCTCTTTCACTGACGACAAGACCATACTATCTCAGTTTGTTCAGCGAGCAGTGAATGAGATGGCAAACTCTGTTTGTTGAGTGCTTTCACTTGGATCCCATTCAAAGCAAAGTTCACTCAGGTTCAGAAAAAAAACATAAGAATCTCAGTGAAATCCATACTTCCAAAATACTCTTTCTGATGAAACATATGCGAACTAATTCACTCAGAATAAAGGAAGAAGAAATATCCCTGTTAACAATCTCTACTCATTACTATAATCCAATTGTATCAGCCGATGCAACAAATTGGTGCGTTTAAAGATAGCCAGAAAATTAGAGTACTCTTTACAAAAGTAAAGCATCAACGACATATATAAAAAATTCCAATGGGCTGGGATGCTGGCCTCCTCCAAGCTGGGCGCGGCAATGCCGCGCCGGTGTTTCTAGTAAAACACGAAACTAGAGTATTGTTTTCTAATGCCTACTATTATGTCCCTTCAAAATTATACATTACGGTGTATCTAAGATATAATGTATATAACTAAGTATATAAATACATAGCGCGCAGACACCATGTGCATACACAAACTAAAAGATCTTATAATTTGAAATGGATGGGGTAGTACTTTTTAAAAGAGATAATTATAGTGAATTAAATCCCTAAAATAACGCCCGTTACGTTAAGCGGATAAATTATCCGTTTCCTATCTGCATGCGACGGAGTAGTAAAAAAAGCCTGTATATGTTCCATATAATGTATAAACTCAAAATAAATTAAAAAGAGCAAATTGCTAGATGTTGTGTACGCTGACCGAATGCAAAAACTGGAGAAAAGGTGCAGCAATTAAACACCAGCGGATCGCATACATTCACACACACTCGCATATATAAAGTCAAAAACCGCATGCAGTTTGTTTGTATGCATTATTGCTGCTGCTGCTGCTGCTGCTGCTGGCCCTAGTAAACATACTATGGGACAAGGCGAGGAAGCCAAAAGGCCGATGAAGCGAGAGAGCCCGGTGCGTGTGCTTTAGGGGCGGGCCGGGGAGCGGCAGCCGGCACGGGGCCAGAAGCCCAGAACCGGTCAACTCCGGAGTAGAGAAGCGCACGACTGCACGAGATGAGTTGCGGAAATGTGAGAACTGAGAAAGAGGATCAGCAACAACGCCGATGGCAATCCTCGACCATTCTCATCACCAACACCAACCGTATATGGTACCATGAACATGTAAGTGTACCTACGCAATGATCTCGTCATCTGCACCCGTATCACGACATACATACATACGCGCGCGTGCTCTTGTGCTGGTGACCAGCTGTCAGTTGGTAACTGTTTTGACAGTCAAAAAAAGCGGATGGGCGCCATGTATGGATAACAACAATTCCGATTCGGTCGGGATGGGAAGCATGCATGATGCATGTGCGGGCCAGCACAGGAACAGGAGACAGGATGGCGCCTGCGGCTACTGCTACTGCTACTGTTAGTGGTGGGCTTCTCGACAGCACGCTCGCCCGGCTCCAGTCCAATTTAGATTCCCTTCCACTGTGACTATCCTGACGCACGTGGGCCTAGGCCCATTCAGAATGTCCGCCGCAACCGTCCCTTCTCTTTACGGTTGGCTTTCCTAGCCGCTCAAAATCTCCATATTGACTATGACTATTTTTCTTTTGCTTCTTATTAGGAGGCTATAGCCCTGTTGATCCTCTTGCTAAAACTTAGCTCATCTTATTATAATAATATACAATGGGCCAAGGCTAACAAGGGCCAATGGGTTGTGATCACCAATTATCTCCTATTACCTCTTTTTATTAGGCTAAAATTAGCCCATGTTTAGCCCTACCATTTAGCATCTAAAAATAAAGGTTAATTGTTAGTACCCTATATCCACATAGACCCTATGATTATCTTCGTTCTTCCTTTTTCTTAAAATAAAACAGTACAGATATAGAGCTTCACATACACACGACCTTCACAAAACATACACATATCCTCACCTTTACATTAAAAACACTTGTGTAGACGTGTCATACTGCACATGCCACCTCGGAGAGCAAGATTGCAATGGTAAATCTTCAACAAAAAAAAATCACTAAGTAAAGATATCTCTTTACTACCTAGAAATTAATAGGTGGAGCACAATTTGTTCAAAATGAGGTCAAGTATGCACTAGCTAAAGCACCTAATTCATTTGCTACTCTATTACAATTTCTCTTCACCTCAATGAGCCTCCACTCCCTCAGGAGCTATGCCAGAATTCCTTTGCTTCAACAAACACAAAACCAAGTTCAGACTTGTCCTATTTCTAGCTTTTTTCATAGAAGTGGCTACCCTAGCATAGTATGATTTCAGTATGATAGGGGAATGGCACCAATAGCAACTAATTCCAGACATCACACAAAAATTTAACCAACTAAACTACACTCTGTTTTGTCTATCTACATTAACTAGCTCTGATGGATGCTTCAAAATTAAATGCTACAGAAGCTTTTGGCATATAAGCTTACTCCCCCCTTAGTCCCTTTAGAATGAGAGATTCTTTTCCTATTCCATTATGTTTTTCTATGAAACTGAACTGGCACTGAAATTTCTATGTGATTCCATGAAATTCCTGCATTCTAAAGATGTTCTTATTGAGCTAGACAAACTAATAAAGGCAGTGGAAAAAGGAAAACAAGCATAAAAATGAATTGAATTAGTACTAGTGTAGCAAAAATGAGCTACTCAACTCCGTTAGTATGAATGTTTTTATGTCACACGCACACACAAACGACCAAGCAATCACATATGCAGGCCATAATTTTATTTAGAGTCAAATGCACCAGAGGTCTATTAACTTGTGAGGATGTTTCGGTTAGGTCCATCAACTTCCAAAATAGCTTTTTAGGCCTATAAACTTTGTATGTCGTATCACTTAGGTCCATATCCCTCCACGTGGGCTTCTCATGCTGACGTGGCATGCTGACATGTCCTTCAAAAACAGCCATTGGCGATGTATTTTATCAAACAGCTTGTGGGCGAGCGCCACTGCCTCGACGCCGAACATCCGATGCACACGGGGGTCACGCGCACCTGCGAGCAGGGCGCTGGGCATGACGGCACCAGGCGAGGCTAGCGCGGAGGCACGCTCGAGACCCTCGCGGTGTGCCAGGTCTGTGGTGGCCGCGTCCTCGGTGCCGCCCTACTCTTGCCTCGCGTCGTGGGACTTCGCCCGCGACCCCTGCGCGGCGTTCCCGTGCGGCCTCCGCTGCTACGCGGCCGACGAGAGCACGTCGACTCTCCGGTCGCTGCCCTCGAGGTACAGGCCGAAGAACCCGCAGGAGTCGAGGCGGCCATAGACCGGTAGCTCCGTGATGCTCTCCGGCTGCGCCTCGAGCGCCGTGTGCCGCCTGTACGTCGCCGGCGTCGTCCGGACGCCGTAGAACTCCATGTGCAGCACCATGTACGACTTCCCGAGCGGCAGCGCAAACCGGCGGTTCGCGGAGACGAGCGGCGGCGAGGGGCTGGTGAAGTTCTGCCCAAGGACGAGCGTGTCGGACGGGTGGCGGAAACTCTCCCACTCCGGCACTTTCTTCTCGTACCGCCGCACGATGTGGCGCGCCAGACGGGGAAGGAGGACGGGAAGTCGTTCGACATGTTCGTGGACAACCTCACCGGCGGATGACGCTCGAAGACGACGGCAACCTCCGCGCGTACTACTGGACCAGCGGATCCAAGGCGTGGACGTCGGACTACAGGGCCATCTCGGAGCGGTGCGAGCTACCGACGCCGAGGAGACCGCCGACCTGTGCGCCGGCAGCGGACAGCAGCTGGGATTCGACGTGGTGCGGCGGAAGCGGGTGTCCATGGCGTACAAGGAGGAGCTGTCGTTCGAGACGAACAGGACGGCGCGGCAGTCCTTCCCCACCACGTCCCGGCGCGGCAGCGGGATGGCCCGCGTCGTGCGGCCTTCCTCGTCCACGGCGACCAGGTTGTTGGGGCCCGACGTGCTGTCGGTGTTAATGACCAGCTGCAGCGCGCTGCGCTCCACGGGCGACGGCGGTGCCCGTGCCCAGCTAGATCAGCGCCATGCCGCGGCCCCAGTCCCGCCACCCGCCGTTGAGCCACGCGCCCGCCCTGTCGGCCATGCCCCGTCCACCGACGAGTAGGTGTGCACCGCGCGAACCGAGTCCATGTCGTCGAGACAGAACTGGAGCAGGTGGAACACGTGCAGCGACAGCGACGCCGACTCCGCGGCGGCGGCGCCGTCGAAGAGCAGGTAGGTGAGCGCCGTCCCAGAGACGTTGACGAACTGTCCGGTGGTCTTCTTCACCTCCGGGAGCGTGGCGGGTCTGTGGGAGCGCGGGCAGGCTGCGGAGGCGCTCACGGCGGGGTACGCGAACACGCAGCCGATTTCAGGTTGATGGGCTCCGGCGTCGTCTTCATCAAGGTCCGTGCGTGCCCCTGTTCTCGTTCGTCCTTGTCCCTTCTTCCTCCGATGCAGAGTGCTCGTTCAGCGAATGCTGATGAGATGCCAACGAATTGTTATAGAGTAGTGCTGCATCATGCAAACTACAGATGTTGTTGAGATAGTGACATGCCAACGAATGTTGCTTGTGTCCCGAACGTGTGCGACTCTTGCAGCATGTTCATCTCAGCGCGCGCGTGCCCCGAACGTGTGTCGAGCCTCCTCGTGTCCGAGCTCAGCAACGGCCCCTGGCACGGCAAGCCACCGCGGGCGAGCGCCGCCGCTCACGGCGGGGTACGTGTCGGCCGGGTGGACGGCGACGACGCTGTACTCGACGCGGAACTGGCACGTGATCCTCCCGAACGGCTCCGGGATCCCACGGCGTACCTGAGCACCTCCCTAGCGTCGTTGTCCTGGAGCACCCAGCCTCAGCGGCGCCTCCTCCGACAGCAGCCTGTGCACAGCGGCGCCAGCGGGTACTGCTACCTCATCGACTTCCCCATGGAGACGCTGGTGTACGAGGCCGACGACTGGAAGGTGGGCTACTTCTGTTAGATATTATGGGCTTGGCCCATTTATTTAATATCTCTATTAAATTCTATGGTCCGTACATGTGCATTAATGGTTTTATACCATATGGGAATTTAATCGAGAGGCGACTCTACTTAAATACTTGATCATTGATCGATCTATTTGAGAAGTAAAAGAGAATCACCTGGATGCCACACGCGCGCGCGCGCGCCGCCGCCGCCGCCCGGCCCGGCCCGAGCCCGTGGGCGTGGCAGGCGGCGGCGAGCGAGCGGACGGGCGAGGCCTCGCAAGTTCTTCCCGTTCCACCTCCGGCGAGCACCAGAGATGGAAGAGTAGGCCTCCGGAACGCGTCTCCGTCGTGGGCTTCACCTGCTCGGGTGAAGACGGGCGATTACGTTTTTGGGGAGTGTCGGTGGTGGCACGACTACTCGCTGGTCAACCTGTAGCGGTGCTTCTTCACGGCGTCCTTTTCTGCACTGCATCGAGCGGGACGACTAGCACCACCATGGCTTTTCCTGGTGCGAGCGGCTCCGCCGCAGGGTATAATCTCCTTCACCCTCTTCTGAGTTTCATTATCAATATCATGATGTTCCTAGGCAATACTGCTTTCATGTTCAACATGTTCTGTTTGATTGATTTGGATGATTATGCTAGTACTGATTTTCTGGTTCCTTTTAATTTTGTGATTATCATGATCTTGATATTTGAGAACACATCTTTTATATTTGTGATCATGTCTGTGATGTTTCAGCTATGTAAAACAATATTTCACATATGTTTCGGCTCTATAATTTGTTTTATCATCATGTTAACATTTGTCATGAAGTGTTTCTGTCTTGTTATTCATGACTTCATTCTCCTTTTTATTGCGTTATTTTTATGGATTAAAATAAAAATGAAAATGCCTTATTGTTCAACAATCCAAAAACGTAATTTCAGGCCATTTTCATCTGTTGGCTTTGCGGGCATGCTAAAGCCTACGCCGTTTGAGGGCACTCACTACAAGAGGTGGCGTGAGAAAGCCCTTCTGTGGTTGTCGGCCATGCGCTGTGGTCATGTGCTCAATGAGCAGCCTGCTACTGTGAGATCCGATGAGGATGAGCAGGCTTGGGGACATGCTGAGACCATGTGCAAGGCTGCACTGTTGAGCATCATCAATGATTCTCTGGTTGATGCCTACATACCACTCCCGACTGGCAGAGCTGTGTGGGAAGCCCTTGAGGCCCGATACGGTCTTTCCGACGCCGGTTCTGAGCTGTACATCATGGAGCAGTTCCATGACTACAAGATGGTTGATAACCGTCCTGTAGTCGAACAGGCTCATGAGATACAGGGACTGGTGAAGGAATTGGAGCTGTACGGCTGTCCTCTCCCTGATAGGTTCGTGGCAGGATGCATTATTGCTAAGCTGCCACCTTCCTGGACTGATTTTGCTACTACCTTGAAACACAAGAGGCAGCAGTTTAGCATTGCTGAACTTGTTGGCACTCTTGATGTTGAGGACAAGGCAAGAGCAAAGGATGTTAAGGGAAAGAGCAAGGGCGGGAATGGTGAGGCGACTACTAGTGCACATGTGGTGCAAAAGTTTCGTCCTAAGCCACAAAAGAAGAAGCCCCAGCAGGAGCTTAAGCAGAAATCCACTACCTTCTTCAAGAAAGGTAATAATAAGAAGATGGGATTAGATAAGGCAAAGATGAACTGCTTCACTTGTGGGAACACTGGGCACTTTTCTAGAGAGTGTCCTGAGGCTAAGTGGAAGCCCCCACCAAAGGCGAAGACAGTCAACACCATTGAGACTGATGCAGACGCTGCTGGGTATGGTAATTTATCTGCATTTACAGTTTGTTCCTCACCTGATTGGTGGGTTGATACAGGTGCAAATATACATGTGTGTGCTGATAAGTCTTTGTTTTCTTTTTACCAGGTCGGGAGGAGTGGAGCCTTGCTGATGGGGAATGGCGCGCGTGCTGGTGTTCATGGTGTTGGTACGGTGGATCTGAAGCTTACTTCGGGGAAGACTGTGCAACTCAAGAACGTGCATCATGTCCCCTCAATAAGGAAAAATCTTATTAGTGGCTCTCTGCTATGTCGAGACGGTTTTAAACTTGTGTTTGAGTCGAATAAATGTGTTATGTCGAAGTATGGAACCTTTGTTGGAAAAGGCTATGAGAGCGGAGGCTTGTTCCGCTTGTCTTTGGTTGATACTTTACCTCTTGCAGTGAATAATATCGTTAATAACGTTAATGTTGAGATGAATGTTTGGCATTCTCGATTATGTCATGTTAACTTTGGTTGCATGTCCCGCTTAGCTGGTTTGAATTTAATTCCTAAATTTGACGTTGCCAAAAGTTCCAAATGTCATACATGCGTTGAGGCAAAACAACCTCGCAAGCCTCACAAGGCAGCTGTGGCGAGAGAGTTGGCACCACTTGAACTCATCCATTCCGATATTTGTGAAATGAACGGAATTTTGACAAAAGGTGGTAAGAGATACTTCATAACGTTCATAGATGATTGCACTCGATATTGCTATGTGTACCTAATTAAAACAAAAGATGAGGCATTACATTATTTTAAAACCTTTAAAGCTGAGGCTGAGAATCAACTTGAAAAGCATATCAAACGATTGCGGTCCGATCACGGGGGAGAATATTTCTCTAATGAATTTTCTGAGTTTTGCGCGGTGCACGGTATAATTCATGAGAGGACACCTCCATACTCACCACAATCCAATGGGATTGCTGAAAGAAAGAACCGCACTCTAACTGACTTGGTGAATGCCATGTTGGAGACAGCTGGTTTATCTAAGGAATGGTGGGGTGAGGCAATTTTAACTGCGAATCATGTCCTAAATAGAGTGCCCACAAAGAACAAAGAAATCACTCCATTTGAGGATTGGGAGAAAAAGAGATTAAATATTTCTTATCTTCGCGTTTGGGGTTGTTTGGCCAAAGTGAACATGCCAATAAACAAAAAACGAAAGCTTGGACCAAAAACTGTAGATTGTGTTTTCTTAGGCTATGCCATTCATAGTGTGGGCTATCATTTTTTAATAATAAATTCTAGTGCTCCTGATATGGCTGTTGGAACGGTCATGGAGTCTAGAGATGCCACGTTCTTTGAGAATGAATTTCCAATGAGAATAGGTGCATCTAGCATGTCTAGTTATGATCCTATTCCTGAACTTCATGAATCAAATATACACGCTGATGATAACACTCATGAGCTTGAGCAAAATCCTGAGGAGGATGATAATACTGTCACTCGAAGGAGTAAGAGGCAAAGAGTTGCAAAATCCTTTGGAGAAGACTTTATTATATATCTCGTGGATGACACTCCCACAACCATTTCTGAGGCATACTCTTCTCCTGATTCTGACATGTGGAAGGAGGCAGTGCAAAGTGAGATGGACTCCATTATGTCCAATGGGACGTGGGAAGTGGTTGATCGTCCATTTGGTTGCAAACCTGTGGGCTGTAAATGGGTGTTTAAAAAGAAGCTGAGGCCTGATGGTACAATTGAGAAGTACAAAGCTAGGCTTGTTGCTAAGGGTTATACACAGAAGGAAGGTGAAGATTACTTTGATACTTACTCACCTGTTGCTCGATTGACGACCATTCGTGTGTTGCTATCCCTGGCTGCCTCACATGGTCTTTTCATTCATCAGATGGATGTTAAGACAGCCTTCCTAAATGGAGAGCTTGAGGAAGAGATCTACATGGATCAGCCTGATGGGTTTATTGCAAATGGTCAAGAGGGTAAAGTTTGTAAGTTATTGAAGTCCCTATACGGCCTAAAGCAAGCCCCCAAGCAGTGGCATGAGAAGTTTGATAAAACTTTAACATCAGCCGGCTTTGTTGTGAATGAAGCTGATAAATGTGTATATTATCGGTTTGGTGGTAGTGATGGTGTGATACTATGCTTATATGTGGATGATATATTAATATTTGGCAACAATCTAAATGTGATTAAAGAAGTAAAAGATTTTCTGTCGAGTAACTTTGAGATGAAAGACTTGGGAGAGGCTGATGTTATTCTCAACATTAAGCTTTCAAGGGAGGAAGGAAATGGTGGGGTAACTCTTATGCAGTCTCACTATGTGGAAAAGGTCTTGAACCAATTTGGGTACAATGAGTGTACGCCTGCTCCTACTCCGTACGATCCAAGTATTCATTTGAGGAAGAATCACAGAATTGCAAGAGACCAATTGAGATATTCACAGATAATTGGTTCTCTTATGTACCTAGCTAGCGCAACTAGGCCTGATATCTCGTTCGCTGTAAGCAAACTGAGCCGGTTTGTGTCAAATCCGGGAGATACTCACTGGAATGCTCTTGAGAGAGTGCTGCGCTATTTGAAAGGGACAATGAGTTACAGCATTCACTTTTCCGGGTATCCGAGGGTACTAGAGGGTTATTGTGATGCTAATTGGATTTCTGATGCGGATCAGCTATATGCCACGAGTGGATACGTGTTTCTACTTGGAGGTGGCGCTGTTTCTTGGAAGTCTTGCAAGCAGACTATCTTAACGAAGTCTACAATGGAAGCAGAACTGACCGCATTAGATACCGCTAGTGCTGAGGCAGAGTGGCTCCGTGATCTCCTGATGGATTTGCCGATTGTTGAGAAACCAATCCCGGCAATTTCCATGAACTGTGATAATCAAACTGTGATCACTAAGGTAAACAGTTCTAAGGATAACATGAAGTCCACAAAGCATGTGAAGAGACGTTTGAAGACTGTCAGAAAACTGAGAAACTCCGGAGTAATTGCATTGGACTATGTCCATACATCAAATAATCTGGCAGATCAATTCACTAAGGGTCTATCACGCAATGTGATAGAAGGTGCGTCGAGGGAACTGGGTTTGAGACCCACATAGAGCCATCAACAGTGGTAACCTATCCTATGTGATCGGAGATCCCGTGAATTAGGATGGCGAAACAAGCTGTTGATTGACTGAGGGAGAGACCCCTTAGATTATAGCTTAGTTCGTTGGAGATGCACCGTCTCTCCAATACTGTTAGGCAGGATGATTAAGTTCTTAATGTGATCCGAGCGGCTTGGTATAGCAGGGATGTTGTCCTACAGAACATCCTATAAGGAACACACCTATATGAGCTCGATTGCTAGTCACAATCTATGAGATATGGGTAATCTCTAGATGCTCATGAAAAGGCCTCGAAGTGTGACTTATATGCTTCAAAACAGAGGGAAGGCACTTGGCAGCCTAGTATCAGTGAAGAGGCTATGTGAAACTCATCTCGCACAAAACTGTCAATTCAAGGTTCTGTCCATTGTTCAGTTGTGGATGAGTGTAGCTAGCTTTCTAGATGGATGTTCAACTTAACAGTCTCTATCGAAACACTGGTATATAAAAGGAATGTGGTTCTGAGAACTTCAAACTACGTACCCTAGAGTTTGGTGGGGATTGTTAGATATTATGGGCTTGGCCCATTTATTTAATATCTCTATTAAACTCTATGGTCCGTACATGTGCATTAATGGTTTTATACCATATGGGAATTTAATCGAGAGGCGACTCTACTTAAATACTTGATCATTGATCGATCTATTTGAGAAGTAAAAGAGAATCACCTGGATGCCACACGCGCGCGCGCGCGCCGCCGCCGCCGCCGCCCGGCCCGGCCCGAGCCCGTGCCCGTGCGCGTGGGCGTGGGCGTGGGCGTGGCGTGGCCTGGCGAGGCGAGGCGAGGCGAGGCGAGGCAGGCAGGCAGGCAGGCGGGCGGCGGCGAGCGAGCGGACGGGCGGGCGAGGCCTTTATTTTTGAAACTCCGTTTCCGTTTCCTATGACGAATTGATTGGAGGTTTGAAACCCTGTTTCCGTTTCCTGTGACGAATTGATTGGAGGTTAACTCCCGTGACCTCTGGCTCTCTGTCTCCGTCTCTCCCACCGGAGAAGGGAGGTGTGACCCCTCGGTGCCGTCGGCTTCTCGTCTTCTGGCCTCTGTCTATAAATCAAATCCTCCTCTCTCGGTTAGTTTCTCTTGGCGAAGTACACCACTTTCCAGCAGCGCAAGTTCTTCCCGTTCCACCTCCAGCGAGCACCAGAGATGGAAGAGTAGGCCTCCGGAACGCGTCTCCGTCGTGGGCTTCACCTGCTCGGGTGAAGACGGGCGATTACGTTTTTGGGGAGTGTCGGTGGTGGCACGACTACTCGCTGGTCAACCTGTAGCGGTGCTTCTTCACGGCATCCTTTTCTGCACTGCATCGAGCGGGACGACTAGCACCACCATGGCTTTTCTTGGTGCGAGCGGCTCCGCCGCAGGGTATAATCTCCTTCACCCTCTTCTGAGTTTCATTATCAATATCATGATGTTCCTAGGCAATACTGCTTTCATGTTCAACATGTTCTGTTTGATTGATTTGGATGATTATGCTAGTACTGGTTTTCTGGTTCCTTTTAATTTTGTGATTATCATGATCTTGATATTTGAGAACACATCTTTTATATTTGTGATCATGTCTGTGATGTTTCAGCTATGTAAAACAATGTTTCACATATGTTTCGGCTCTATAATTTGTTTTATCATCATGTTAACATTTGTCATGAAGTGTTTCTGTCTTGTTATTCATGACTTCATTCTCCTTTTTATTGCGTTATTTTTATGGATTAAAATAAAAATGAAAATGCCTTATTGTTCAACAACTTCATGGTCAGGAAGTCGTCGCCGCACTCCTAGGCGTCTCGACGTAGCTCGAGCTGCAGCACAACGCGCTCGCGGGGCCCTGCTGAGGCTGGGCGCAATGCGCTCGCTGGTCCACCTTGATGTGACCGGCAACGCGCTGTCGGGCTCGCTGCTCGGCGCGCCGGGGACACTGCCGCCGTCGCTCTGGTCCATCGCGGCGCGCAACAACAACTTCTCTGGGCCGCTGAGCGCCGCGGCACTGGCCATGCTCCCCGCGGTGCGGGTGTTGGACCTCACGGGTAACGCGGTGTTCGGCGCGATTTTAGGCGCCGCGCTCGTGCACCCGGCGCAGCAGCAGCTACGCCAAGAGCTGTTTCAGAAGGACATGTCAACATGCCATGTCAGCGTGAGAAACCCACGTGGAGGGATATGGACCCAAATGATAGGCATACAAAGTTTATGGACCTAAAAAACTACTTTAAAAGTTGATGGACCCAATCGAAACCTTCTCACAAGTTAATGGACGTCTGGTGCATTTTACTCTTTTATTTAATGCCAGTCGCATCTCAAGCCATTATAATTTGAGTTCACAACTGAGGTAGGTTACACAAAAAAACTTGTTTCTTTTGTCTCTAATCAAAACTTGCGGTTACCAAGCGTACGACTACTGATCAATGACAATGTTTTGTTGTGGGCTAGGAAGACTATATATATATATATATATATATATATATATATATATATATATATATATATATAGCCATTACTGTCCGTGCTTCGCTGTGGGTGATGTGCTTAGTATAAGAATTTTTTTTAGAAATATGACTCATATGTCTAATATGTTTTCTCATCGTGTTGGTACGGAAGGTTGGTCTCAATATTGTAAACCAACATAGAGGTTGGTTGTCATTACATGGTGCCTATTCTAGACCAGCAAATCAATGACATGTTAGTGGAAAGAAGTATTTGATGAAGTTGGGCTCAAGCAACTAACACACTTAGATTTAAAGCATAACATTGGGTAGGATTACATTATAGGTGGAAATAGCAAAAACTACAACACAAGTACTTCTCCTAACGCGAGGGTTTACAAAAAAGTGAATTAGGATCCACTCCCCTTAGGCGAAACTACAACACGCATCCAACAACTACGAACGACAACAACGGCAAGAGTACAATACAGGACGACAGCGACAAAAAGCGCTACTACTATGGGTACAACATCCCAAGGCAACTAATCTACCTTGGAACCACGCATCTTTATTCCTGTGCTCGGTGGATTCTTCTACCGCCCTGGCTATGGATCTGCATCTTCTCGTGGCAATGGCTGAGTGAGAGGAACCAAGGGTTCTGCTTCTAACACTTCCGAAGGTGGAGGTGCTGACGGTTCTGCATCACCGGTTCTCCTTCTTTTAGACGGGTGGATAGGGATCCCCTCCAAGATCGGGGCATCCTGCCTTTCATCAACCAGCATCCTCTGCTTGGCCCTAGTGAATAGATAGGCCTCACCTAGCTGATGAACATGCCAATCTTTGGCCTCCTTCAGAGCTTCTGACATGATAGTCTCCTGGCTCTCAGCAGCTGCAGCACTGGCATGCGTTTCGGCGAGCTGCACCTAGCGCATCTGAGTGAAGATCTCAGCTTCTTCGGCGCACCGGAGGCATGCTCTCAGCTCCAAGGCTTGCCAATCATACTACTCATCCAGAGCAAGCAGGTACGTGGTCAAGTGGACCACGGTAGGACTATCTTCTTGCGCATCCTACCCTTGCAAAGCCTCCATGCGAGCCCTCCAAACCCGTCAATTCCTATCCAAGGGTGGAAAGAACCTCATGGGGTACGGGCAATGGGCTCTTCATAGAGCTGGCAAAGGTACCGCAAGGCTTTGCGGGCCACAACCTGGTAGGTGTCGGTGAAGCTAAACCCGGTTGCGGTCACACTCCAGGCTTCAGTGATGTCGGGGAACTCTTCACTCTTCCCAATGTAAACGGTAACCTCACACCGATCGGTGTCATGCTTCTCATACTCACGGCCCTCATACTCAGGACGATCTTTGACTCTGAGCTTTTGCAGGGTGGCATACAGGATTCTAGGAAAACCCTCAACGTTCAGACAATAACTACTAACCCAGGCTCCTGCCATTTCTGGCGGTGGCTACAAAGAAGGGATGAGCAAAAAGCTTGCTCAAAGGGAAAACCTAAGCGAGCTAAAGTGTGCCGAGTGGTGGTACCAATGGCTAAGCCAGGCTCTGCTTATAAAGGTGGAGCGGTCTGTGGTCCTGGCACGGTTCACTTAGAACTGATGAAGATCACTACTTTTCGTCTTTGTCCTACAAGCATGTGTACTGCTTTTGTTTTCCCTTCCCATTTTAGCTTTAGTCAGTGCTTCCGTGGAGGCTTCCAGTTGTTCAGTGTCCATAGCTAACAGACCTAGAGATTGTTGAATTCTATATACATTCAATTTTTGTGGGCGCATGCATCTTATGTCTTATCATAGTCGTATCCATCCTGGCTACTAAACATCTCTCCTTATTAAACATGTCAATAGTACTTTTGTTTTTTACTTAGCAAATTATGTTCTTGGTATGGGTAAAGGACATTGAAGTGTTAGTATTTTCGTGGGGATGGGTGCTAGTTGGCCTGAAGCCACTGCTGGTTTAAAGGCGTGCATGCATGCACTGCTGTTGCCGTTGGCCCACTTTTGACATATTCCCGTAGAGAAAGGACAGGCCATAAAATTTTACCTTCTCACAAGGAGATAAGAACAGATACAGCTGGGGCACTGGCCATGCATGCAAAGCAAGCAAGGCCCCAACGGCATGCACGTACGCGCACTCGCATGCATGCCGACCATCATGCTAATTAGGCACCGGCCATGCATGCACACCGTCCGTCTATTAGATGCATGGATGGATGCATGTGTAAGTACAAATGTTCCTACATGGTCGGTGGATTGTTTTTATCTGATGGTAAGGAGGAGAGGCATTAAATGTGTCTACTTGCCCGACTTATTTCTATATGATGGTAGCATGGAGGGAAGGCATTACATGCATCTACCTGCTTTCGACCCACCATGCGTAGGTGAAGATGTCCAGTGCTTTCAAATTTACTGAGTGAATTTCTGGATACCTTAGGGAATGGACTCGGACGCTGCTCATCTCATGTGCGCAAAAATCTTGCCGCTTTCCTTTTATTGGTCTCCGCGCCAGACTCAATGATGGACTGCGCCAAGACCAATGACCGCTCTACCATTACAAAAGGCCTATCCTAGCCACTTGGTACCACCACTCGGTGAGTCTCACCGTGGGATCGGACGGGACAATAGATCAGAGCAAATCCCATACCGTTCGGTGTGGACAGTTCACACCAGTCATCGTCGAGTTGGTAGCCTACGATGCGATCCCGATCCCAGTGCAAACTCCAGCGACCGCGAGACCATAAATTTTAAAAATCGATTAAAATTTATTTAAAATAACTCAATATAACAACCAGCTGCTGTGTATATTAGTGCATCAAAGCCAACATGTCAACCCCGCGTTAGTTAGAAATCTAAGCTAGTCAGCTAGACATTAGTTAGAAATGCATGCTAGACATTATAAACTACTCTCTCAAGTCCAAAGATATTTAATGGACATTGGATTTTTTAACATGCTCTCCAATGAAATTCGAACACTACTGAATCATATATGGGGATGATATCCAAATCCAAATGGACCTTATCTAAGCATAGCCAAAACAACAAATAGTATCCAATTAGATTTTGGATGATCCAAATCCGCTGCCAGCTCTACAAGCAAATATCCGAGCTTTCTTTCTGACAGAGCATCAGGCTCACCTTTTTTTCTTTTGTTTTTTCCTTCCTTTCTTTCTTTTTCTTTCGTTCTTTTTTTTACTATCTACACGATACAATGTGTGATACGTTCGCAAAGAACAAAATTCAGGAACAGATAGGCTAAACCTTTCCAAAAAAAATGTTACACTATTATTCTCCTTTTAACGATGCTGATACATGGTTCCACCAGAAACTATGCCTCTACAAGTCCT